>NC_092642.1:7005751-7715751 GCF_039555335.1 Amphiura filiformis | reverse complement strand
AGCACATATCACGGCCCTGCACTTCTTAGATCACCTTGATAAGAGTTCGAAGCCCTGTCATCAACAGAGGGCAGTAAACCCGAGGTAAGGAATATCGCATATCGCGCTAATGAGCTGGTCAGTAACCATAGAAAAAGCTCGTTTCCATAAAATTTGACAAGTAACTTGCACAAATTTCTAGATACAGTTTCTAAAAGGTCATGCGATGTATTCAAACCATTTGTTAAGCATTTCTTTCTTTAGGGAGCAATAATTATTTATCATGAATATTATGCTCATGTTGATGACATCATAGTTACTTGCATTTTGTTCATTTATACATTTTGACACATTTAACGCTCAAAAGTCACACAAAATCAATCAGATATATTTTGCTTTATTTCACCTGCGTTTCCTTGCCTTTTTTCCATTTGCTTTCTCAAGATACAGCCTTTATAAGTGTCATAGGTCACTTCTGTATAATTCTCATCATTTGTATTATGCATACAAATAGCGATGCACGTTTTTGATGTGTTTTTCATGTCTGATTTTAACGATAAAACATTAATCCCTACAGAAAAACGTAGTAGCAAAAAATACAAAAGTTTGTAACATTCTCCATGAACTTGACCATCTATGTTTGGATTGTGATGTAATTAACGTGTGTAATGAGATTCTCTCTTTCTGAATCTGACAATTTCTCATCAAATTAATACATTTCTGGGTCAAAAGTCAGGTAAAACACTTTGTGGTTTTAAAATTTGGTTTAGAAATAACGCTAATAAAATTATTTGGGTTGATCAAGCAGTTTCTTTTTATGATTTTCAAGGCAATATGCATAAATGATGAATCTGCATGTACATAATTTTTCACTTCATTTAAGCTCATCTTTTGACCAGTGTTCATTATTGATCACGGTATGCAATTGACATCAAAGAACCACATGTGTATGAGCTTTTGAATTGAAGCAGATTACACATGGCTATATTCAGGTTATTGATCGCCATATGGAAGCGAACAGAATACATATTACATGAGCTTCCATGCCTGTGCTGGGATTTGAACCCCAGCGACCAGAACTATGAACACTTTGCAGTGTTAGCACCTTGCAGGGCCGTGATATGGGCTGATGGGATTGTGGATCTAAGGAAGCACCTTTAATCAAAGATTCAAGGTATTTATTTGATATGTGGCTTATGTGTCACATGTGTGGACCGGCCATTGTAATTATCTGACATGTTCCAAAATATTCAAAGAGATGGGGTTGTGGAAATAAAACAAAGCACCTCTAATTAATTGATTCTGACCATGCATTTGTCACGTAGCAGGTGTAGCCGGACTAATCTGCTATGTTCTAAGAAAAGTATTTTAAGTAAAATAATCTACGTACGTAGTGCGTACTTTGTGCATAGAGGACAATTATTTACTGATGCAACTGAATAATAACGTATTGGTATGGATACTTGGCTTTCATACTTAGGGCAATGTTAATGGGATTTTCAGATTTATTGTTAAGTTACCGACAATATTTCATAAAGTTTGCAGCAATAGGAGTGGTGTCACTGGAACTGGAGCTCTCAATCAAAGGGTTGGTAATGGGTTAGCACATGTCAGAACCAGGGTTTTCTTTACGTTTAAAAGTGGGGTTTTGTTACCCCTTCAGGTACCCATTTTACCCCCTCATCATCATCATCATCCACAGGTGACTACAAGCTTTCTCCAACTATTGCGATCTTGGGCAAGCGAAACTATTTTGTTTGGCTGCAGCATCTTTCAGTATCTCCCAGGAGGTGCTGGACACACTGTAAGTACAGTGTGCGTGGCTGTCCTGGTTAACAGAAATGTTAAACATCATGAAAGGGTAACAAATTTTAGATAGGGTTTTTTTTACCCCTTCAGGAAAAGCTTTAAAAAAACCTAAACCCCCCCCCAAAAAAAAAAAACCCTCTCTATTTACTCAAATCATTCTCAAAACAAGATGTGTTCATTTTTATTGGTAAAACAACTCCCTGCAGACCTGAAGAAATTAATTTCATGCATTTGTAGGTGTTCCCTGTAAATCCCTGTAAATAAAGCTTTGTGGGCTTCCTGACCAAGGGACTCTTCCTCATACTAGAACCACACCACCTGGCCACTGCATGCACTCATGAGGAGACCATACATTAGTGGGAATCTGATTGGCACTATTAGGAGACCATTAGTGGGAATTTGTCCCTATGTGGCACTATTATTATTATTTATTATTATTATCTGAAACTGTTGCAGGAATCTGCCTGTGTGTGGCACTATTGGGGAATATGCCCTGTGTGGTACTATTTGGCGACTATTAGCTGGAAAAAAATCCTGGAATCATCAGGCTCTAATGTGCAATTTAACTTGAAAGCATATTTTGCGGAATACATTAACATGCTTCGCGGAATACATTAACACGCTTCTTGTTCTTATTCTGGCTCTTTTGTGTTCATATACTGGCCAACACTCCTTATGGAGTCAGACGGGCAGGAAACTTGGCTGTTGTGTACTAAAAGATCGTGCCTTACATTAATGCCAGACATTAATGATAATACAATCAGTGTCACATAAAAACAGTGCTTTCCTGTCATTTCTATACATATCATGTTACCATACTGTAAGAACATGATCTGTCTGGTCATCAATGTAATTTCCATCGGACAACATATGCTACCTTTATGGCCTTTATTTGTTAAACTATGTTAGTAGAACATTGTATTAGAACTTGATATGGTGTCTGTGGCTTAGTGGCTATATGCTCGTAATAAAAACACTCTTCTAGCCTTAGCATGGCTATTACTTTGTTTTTCAAGGGCTTTGTTGATGCTTTTTAAGCCAGCCCATTCGGGCTGGTACCTGTTTCAGGTTTGGGGTCAGTTTACTCAAGAGATTATATTTTAGTGGTATTGGAATGATTTTTTTTATACTCTTTGTGGTTAAATTTTTTAAAAATATTTTAATTCGATTTGTTAGGAAAAGTAAGTATGTTTTGCCGTTTCAGCGAGCTAAAACAGTGAGTATTACCAAAGTTATGTTTGAACTAATTAATTATGACTTTAAAAGTTTAACGGCCTAAATGTAACAATGATAGTTAATATATATAGCATCATATGGTCAGCAGAAGAAAATCTGACATCACCTATGATGTCATATCAGTGTCCTTGACCGGGGTCCTTACTCCTTGACCACTGAACAGCGTGATATCATGTTGATAACAGATCTATAGAATCAAAATCTTCATCATATCCCGGATCATATCACAGATTCTCAACAATCTGTGATCATATGGACCATATTGATGTGAGAGTAGTTATCTATCATATCCTGTGTCGTTTTATGGATAAAAATGACTCAAAATGTTATTGATGAAATGGTTGCTATCATAAACATCAGTTTTGTCTTTTCAGCAGGGAAAAATCCGATGCAAAATAAAGTTTTTAGGGCCTAGCTATAATATGGGCATAATTTATGCATATAGTATTGAACAATGTACCCCATTTGACATGCACTTATAGATAAATAAATTGTCTTACTTTATTAATTTAATAACTTCTTTATTATAAATAAAATGACACATAACTATTTGATTCATAAAATTACATTCAACAAAATGATTGAAGAGAAAACACACAAGGCACAAGGCAGACTGTTATAGAATGGAGTATGTAAGATGCCATGTCCATAGCTACGCAGGAGTTTCCGACTAGCAATCAACATGATCAGCACATTCAGAAAAACACAGTTTAAGAGTGAAGATTGTAGTGAGTAACCAGTCCTTTATAAATGTGCTGGCCACTATCTATTATAATATAGTAGGCTTAAACTATACATTGCGAATTAATTAAGTTATTTTAAAATAAAATGTACATGTAAGTTAACTCAAACCGGCAGTGTATATATCGAAAGCAGTGAAATCGGACATTCCTAAGCGAAGATATTGAGTTCGTAAGTTCTGGTATTACAAAATTGGAAATTGAGATATCGTGGGTAAAAAGCTGAAAAGACAAAAAAACCAACGACAACAACAACAACAACAACAACAAAACAAACAGACCAGAACAATTTGGAGTACATGTAATGAATTAAAAGAGTTGACATGAGATTAGGAATTAATGTTTTCTGCTGTTTCAGTGTGCATGTTCTCATCGTTGATGGTTTGGTGGACTGTCATGTAGATGTAAGCGTGATCCTAAAAATGCCTTTCACATTGACCAAAACTAATTACAAGACCTCTTCTACATTGAGGCTGGCTTTCCCTTTTAAAGGGAATTTTTATTATAACCTTGGTTTTTGTTTTGAAATTTGTAATTTTCCTAAAAGTTGTTGTGCTGTGGTTATTATAGAGTCATTATTCATAAGGAATGCACATAATATATTGGTTCTGTATTTATATGGTTTCTTTCTCAAGATAGTAAATATAGAATTATATGGAGCTTTTAATGCTGCACCATGGTATAGCAGGTTTATTCCAGGAATTCACTGACATTTTACAAGTGCAACTTGAATACGTAATAGTGATAAAAAACAAGGCAAAGTCAGTGCCATCACAACTACGTGCCAACATACACAAGTTCAACTTGGACTTTGTGTATTTTGGCACGTAGTAAGGATTATGCTAAAATGTCTGATTGAATCGGTATTTTCTTTCATCATTTAAGGTTAAGTTGCATGACAGGTTAGCCAACTTTCTTGGAAATTTTCTTCCGTTTTGCTGTGTTAAGGTTGGTCTTAATCCTGGAATTATTGGAAACTTTTGGGCATTATAAAAAAAAATTGTTGGTCTAAAGTACATAAAAGTATACATATTTTAATGGCAAAGACTTGATGAATCCATCTGTGTGGAAAAAAACATTGTTTTTGTTTTGTTTTGTTTTTGCCCAAAGTTTTTTTTTGGGAAACATCAAAACAATTCCCGGGTAATAACATATTTGTTTTATTAATTTTTAAAAACTAGATATAAACATCTAGGACCGGTTTTTGTTTGTTTGTTTGTTTGTTTGTTTTTCTAAAATGGACCAACTTTGAGAAATATTCACCAAAAATGGTTGAAAAATGCTAAATTTTGCAATAAAAAATAATTAAAAAGCCTGATTTTTGCCCAAATTTCAAATATTTTTGATGAAGTTGATGAAAATTTAAAAAAAGATAAGTGGTTCTAGTATATAGATATTATATCTAGTTTAAAAAAAATTTATATATATTTTTACTCAGGAATTTTGTTTTTGTTTTTTTTATTTTCCCCAAACCCTCAGATGGATTCAGCAAATCTTTGCCATTCTAAATATATACACTTTGATATACTTTTGTCCAATGAACAATTTTGAATTTAGTTATGAGGCCCCAAAGTAATAATTCCAGGGTTAATAGATTTTCAGACCTTAGGGCTCGAATAGCCCTCAAAATGTTGGCTCATAACACTTGCAGCCGGAGGAAATTAATGCAAATGGAATCTATTCCTTCCCCGCATACCCCTCTATGAGCTTCCACTGCATTTACTACTATTTTTCAATTTCAATCTACCTGAAATTGCATTATCCAAGCAGCTATTAAAACATGTGAACTGAACTTCCCTTTATCTTCCCTCAGTGATTGTGAAATTTGTAATCATGTTTTAATAATGAGACATAGAGAGAGAGAGTCAGCTGTACTAAATTTGTGTATTTTTATCGGATTAAACAGTAAATGTTTTTGATCATTTTGATACAAACACCTCCATAGTCCATGCTCATCAGGTGTCTCTTTAAAATGTTTCCCCATATGGCATGTTTGGTAAAACAAACATCCCATGTAGATCCTATTTAGTTGATTACTATAATTAAATTGCCACTAAAGCAGCACTTAAGTGATTATTTCACTCACTGCTTCACTTGGTAATCTATTATATCAGTCATTGTACCACGGTGTAACAGGTTCATTACGAGGGTCCTTAAATGCGCTGACGTTTTACAAGTGCAACTTGAATACGTAATGATCCGTCCAAAAAACATCGCAAAGTGCCGTCACATCTTGGACTTTGTGTATGTTGGCACGTAGGAAGGATTATGCTGAATGCCTGCCTAGGGGATGGACTTTGTATTTTATTTCACTTGTTTAAGGTTAAGTTGCATTACAGGTTAGCCGACCTTTTCGCCAGCCCATTCGGGGCTGGTACCTGTTTCAGGTTTGGGGTCCGTTTACTCAAGAGATTATATTTTAGTGGTATTGGAATGATTTTTTTTTTTTACTTTTTGTGGTTAAATTTTTTTAAAATATTTTAATTCGATTTGTTAGGAAAAGTAAGTATGGTTTGCCGTTTCAGCGAGCAACAGTGAGTATTACCAAAGTTATGTTTGAACTAATTAATTATGACTTTAAAAGTTTAAAGGCCTAAATGTAACAATAATAGTTAATATATATAGCATCATATGGTCAGCAGAAGAAAATCTGACATCACCTATGATGTCATATCAGTGTCCTTGACCGGGGTCCTTACTCCTTGACCACTGAACAGCGTGATATCATGTTGATAACAGATCTATAGAATCAAAATCTTCATCATATCCCGGATCATATCACAGATTCTCAACAATCTGTGATCATATGGACCATATTGATGTGAAAGTAGTTATCTATCATATCCTGTGTCGTTTTATGGATAAAAATGACTCAAAATGTTATTGATGAAATGGTTGCTATCATAAACATCAGTTTTGTCTTTTCAGCGGGAAAAATCCGATGCAAAATAAAGTTTTTAGGGCCTAGCTATAATATGGGCATAATTTATGCATATAGTATTGAACAATGTACCCCATTTGACATGCACTTATAGATAAATAAATTGTCTTACTTTATTAATTTAATAACTTCTTTATTATAAATAAAATGACACATAACTATTTGATTCATAAAATTACATTCAACAAAATGATTGAAGAGAAAACACACAAGGCACTAGGCAGACTGTTATAGAATGGAGTATGTAAGATGCCATGTCCATAGCTTCGCAGAGGAGTTTCCGACTAGCAATCAACATGATCAGCACATTCAGAAAAACACAGTTTAAGAGTGAAGATTGTAGTGAGTAACCAGTCCTTTATAAATGTGCTGGCCACTATCTATTATAATATAGTAGGCTTAAACTATACATTGAATTAATTAAGTTATTTTAAAATAAAATGTACATGTAAGTTAACTCAAACCGGCAGTGTATATATCGAAAGCAGTGAAAGCGGACATTCCTAAGCGAAGATATTGAGTTCTTAAGTTCTGGTATTACAAAATTGGAAATTGAGATATCGTGGGTAAAAAGCTGAAAAGACAAAAAAAAACCAGCGACAACAACAACAACAACAACAACAAAACAAACAGACCAGAACAATTTGGAGTACATGTAATGAATTAAAAGAGTTGACATGAGATTAGGAATTATAATGTTTTCTGCTGTTTCAGTGTGCATGTTCTCATCGTTGATGGTTTGGTGGACTGTCATGTAGATGTAAGCGTGATCCTAAAAATGCCTTTCACATTGACCAAAACTAATTACAAGACCTCTTCTACATTGAGGCTGGCTTTCCCTTTTAAAGGGAATTTTTATTGATATTTCCTTCAGGTTTGTTCTAATCAAGCAATGGTCTAACAAGTGGTAGAATTAAGTAGGTCCCCATCAATTCCCATGCCAGGAATTTTTTTCAGAGGGACATTGAGGGGGCAAAGTGAATTTCAGGGGCAAAGTCAACAATTTTTTTGCAAAAATGCAGCAAAAAGTGAAAATTTTTGTAATTTTGAGTTTTTACTGGGGGGCAAACCGGGGAAGTTCTGACTGGGGAATTTTCCCCTCATGCCTTTCCCCTTAACACACGTTTAACAGTACAATTTGCATGTGTGCTACATGTGTGTGCCTTTGTCAAAGACATGCACACGTAGCACACAAAACATGCTACATGTGTGTGTCTTTGAAATACTTTCCTAGAAATCAATTCGCTATTACATAATAAAGGCGCCGCCAGCAGGTTGCGATGTAATCGTGATGTATCATGGGAAAAGGTCGACATCAAGTCGCGCATATCTGAATATTACCATGCTATTACATAGGAACACGTGACAATATTTTTTAGTTTGTCAAAATAAAGGTGTTACAGCGAATCGATACTCAATAATACTTAATAATGTGATTTGAAATGTGCACAATTAAATTTTTCTCTATCGATTTGCGTGTAATACCGTTATATTGACAAACTAAAAATATTGTCACGTGTTCCTATGTAATAGCATGGTAATATTCAGATTATGACTTGGACACCTTTTCCCATGATACATCACGATTTTCCCATGATACATCACGATTACATCGCAAACCGCTGGCGGCGTCCTTATTGCGAATAGCGAGAATTCATTGTTATTTGTTCTCTGTGACTAAATATTTTTGTCCTTATATTGTAATGTAATGGATCTCTTTGTGATTCCATTTCTGCATTGTTTTGCATTTGTTTGTGTGTGTTTCGTAGAGAAGTGTAATAAATAAATACAATACGCATTAAAGTTTTCCAGATATCTGGGAATTTATGAATAAAATCTCATGCATTGTTTTACTCACGGGAGTTGACTACTTGTAATGCATTGTGTGAATCTTTTAAATGCATTCCTAGAAATCAATTCATTGTTCTACGTTAAATTCTCTGTGACTCTAAATATTTTTGTCCTTATTATGGTTGTAATGTAAGGAATCTCTTTAAATTAGTTTTCTATTTGCGATTCCATTATTGCATTATGTGTTTCGCAGAGAAGTGTAATAAATAAATATTATAAGCATGTTAGTTTTCCAGATATCTGGGAACCAATTTCATCGGAACCAATTTCATCGGAATAAAAGCAATGAGTGCTGGGCAAAAAAAAAAGCAAAAGCTTTCAGTTATTGAGTGGAATTTCAAATTTTTTGTGGCACCGTTTTCGAGTATCAACTGTGTCATTAAGGTACCCATTTTTCCAATTCTTGTTGTTTTTGCTACACTTTAAAAGTACGTGCGTATCGCGCCTGGCTGTGAAAAAAAATACCCTATTTCCTGGGTTTTCTTTTGGACGCAGGAGATATATAACTCCAACAAATCAGTTGATTTCTTAAAAAATATTAGGGCCTAAAAAACCCATTAGTCTTTGACATAATGCATTCTACACCAGCTCGCTGGTGTTCTGATACTAGTTTCGTTGACCACATACTTGACAAGATATGGCTTCTAACTTAAACGTACCTGTGAAACTAGTTTTTAGACATCCCCCATGGATGACGGCAGATAGCGTAGACAACAAATGCCTTTCAAGATATGGCTTGAAACATACATGTACCCACAAAACTAGTTTTACACATCCCCATGGGTGACGGCAGATAATGCAGACAACAAATGCCTTTCAAGATATGGCTTGGAACATAAATGTACCCACAAAACTAGTTACATATCCCTATGGGTGACTGCAGATAATGCAGACACATAAGGCTTTTAAATTAGAGCCTGTATCTTATAAACTGTTTGACCAATTAAATTGCAATGTTCAGGAACATTAGTTGCACATGTGGCACACACCTAAGAAGCTTAAGGGATCTGGAATGAGTGTTTTGAAGCGTTTGGCAGTATTTTTTGTGGGACATGAGAGCACCTCAGGCGTGTCGAATTGCATTCTGAATACAAAGCATGTCTTTCTGATATCAAATAATTTTCAATTTTTGAAATTCACAATATAATACAAATTTTATGACAAATTATTAAAATTTGATATTTTTCCAATTTTGATATATAACAGTCCTCGAAGTAAATTTTATAAATCTAATGATATATTCTTAAAGTGTATGTAGCTGGGAGGAAAAGCCGACGATCAATTGGAAAGGTCAAAATTTTCAATTGATCGTCGGCTTTTCATCCCAACTACATACACTTTAAGTATAAATCATCAGATTTATAAAGTTTATATACTGTTAAATATCAATTTTAATGATTTGCCATAAAATGTGTATTACATTGCGAATTTCAAAAATCAAAATTATTTGATATCAGAATGACATTCTTCGCATTCAGAATGCAATTCGATATGTCTGATGTGCTCTAATGTCCCGCAATAAATACTGTCCAAACGTTCATACCCCAGCCCTTCTTAAAAGACTGCACGAATTTATGTGAGCATGAGTTGGGGACTTTTTGACGCATGCAGTAACAAAAGCCGAATAATTTACGCCTTATATAAGCCGAACAAACTTTAATTTTTAATTAGTACTTCAGAAATATTTAAGTGCTTAAAACACCAATCCATGCAGCTATGAAAAGGATATTTTCTTCTCATTTAATTCCCTCTGTGATTGTAAAATGTATACATACAGGCCTAATAATGTATTAATAGTGAGCATTGTGTGAGCGAGAGAATGAGAACACAAGAGAGAGGGAGAGAGAAAAGATCAGAGAGACATACTAAAAATTGTATATTTTTACTAGATAACAGAATGACAGCTTTAAATTATAATCACATCAACAGTAATAAATTCATGCTCAAAACTTGCCATAGAATACATTAGTACTATTTAGATTAAACTCGCCATAGAATACATTAGTACTAATACAGATTGTGTGTTATTAGGTCAAATTTATAATCACATCAAAAGAAATAAATTCATGCTCAAACAAACCATTGAATAAATTAGCACCATTACATTCAGATCTTGTGTTTTTAGGTCAATAGAAATGTAGACGTCTGAGTGAGGGCTCCTTATGAATTCATAAACTTGATCGCTATACTTTAAATCAGCAGTGTCACTCCAATAACTTTGATATATATGCACAGTGCATAAAGATTCACAATTGGCTATTTAATGGAGCGCATTATTTAATGATATGGTTTGTGATTACCTGTATTAAAGGTGGGTTACCTGATTGACAACTTCAACCCCACTTACCCTATTAGGATCGAGTTTTTGTTATCTGAAGAAAACTTGTATTTTTAGGCCTGAGATTTTCCCTTTAAATATGGTATGAACAATAAAGTAATAACCTCATCCCATGTGATGGTATACCATATGTACTGCAGGTTGTTCTGATACACTTTTGTTTTTAGGAGCATATCCAGGGCCAGCGCACCTGTTTTGAGCAAAGCAAAAAAAAGATGTATTTATTTAGAAGCAATTAAACAAATCACAATAAAAGGAAACACTAATCATAGACTCTAAATACACTAATATTAAAATCCCTGCACCCAATATAACTTAATTTGAGCACGAAACTTACGTTCCATGAAAATTTCCACTTTCACATATCCAGGGATACAGTACTAGTTGAAAAGATGAAAATGGAATTGAAAGTGTCAGACAGTATAGTCAGTTAAAAAGAAGACATAAATGCACTTGTTTGAAATCTCTGTTGTTGAGTCCTTTTACATTATCCTCAACCTCTGTCATTTTCCATATAGTATCTTTTGAAGCTAGTCTGGTGCATCATGTGCGTACTTCCAGAGAGCCATTGAAAGGAGCATAGAGAGATTTGGCTTTCTTTATGTTTAAAGATCACCATTATTTCGGCACTTAGTAGTTTCATGTTCAATTGGATTACTGGATATAATTCCACCCCCATATTCGGCTACTTCCACAATAAGAAATGGGTGTGGCATGTCATACCTAGTCTTGTCCAAGAGTGTGGGGTTCCCAGTAGTTTCTCTCCCTATGGGTAATATAGGTATATGGTCGGTAGCACAGACTAGTAATATAATACCCAGCTCAGTGACCCCAGTTTTTCCCCCTTTTAGGACTGCTACGTACAGAGAAAACAATTGACACCCTGACATTTTCATTAAACAAAAATAACAACTACTTATAGTAAACTAATTTTCATAATAATAGCATGAACATATAATAACCTGTAATTAACTGATTTGTAGAATGGTATTTCTTCCTTATCTGGGACTTGAGGTAGGCATGGCCGGGGGCATGAGGCAATTTCCCCGTCTCAAAATAAAACTAGGCCTTTGCCCCCCCCCCTTTTCCCCTTGTCAGAACAGAAAAAATGCAACATCTTTGGCCCCAGACAAAAATTCCTGGTGCCTCCACTAGATAAAGGTTAAAAATTATACCCTTTCTGATATACTTGCCCCCTATATTTTTTTCAAGGTATAATCTTTTCTGACACTCTTAGTAATGACAAGCTGTGATTTTTTGATATCACGTGCTTTGCAATAATTTCCTTCATACTACCAGCTCTATATTATTTGTACAAATATAGGAACCCTACCAGATTCAAGTGTCCTCAGGTTATAGACAGAAAACACAATCTCATATTAATCCTGTGGTAACCCATTCTTGGTAGCATGTAATTAGTGCTGCCACATTACCTATGTCTGCTAGGTTATGAGATACGACATGGATTTGTGCAGTCTGCATGTAAATTAATTTAGACTTAACAAGCTACGCTAGACAGAATTTCCTTCATTATTGGTCTCTGTCATATTCTCTCTCTCTCTCTCTCTCCTCTATTTTCACCTCTCTTGTTCCTCTCTTCTCCCTATTCCTTGGTCATGTTTTATGTGTCTTCTCTTGTATCTCTCTTACTCTCTTCTCTACTTTTTCTGTTACTCTTATCTCTTCCGTTGTCTTCCCCTCATCCACACTCCATGTCTCCTCTTTTACCTTCCAATCTCTCCCTCTCTCTCTTTTCCACTTTCTTCCTCTCATTCACATCATGACTATAGAAATGTTCACACCATTTCACTTCTGATAATTGGTATTGCTCTGCTCTGCTCTGCTCTGCTCCGCTTTCCCTTTTCTCTCTCTCTCCTCTTCTCTGTACTCTTTTCCCTCCTCTACTCTCCTCCCTCTCGCTGCTCTCCTCTCTCCATCTCTCTCCCTCCCTCTCTTCCTCCATCTTTCAGTTTTGTGTTTTGGTATTTCTCTCCATCTCTCGTCCCCTCTCTCTCCCCTCTCTCTCCCTCTCTCTCTCAATCTCTCTCTCAATCTCTCTCTCGCAATATCTGTCTCTCTCAATCTCTTGATGTCGTAATCTAGAAAATGCTTAGCAATGTAAAGCTAATCCGTGGAGACTGTGTGCAGGGTCGCACAAATGGGACGCAGTCAAGCAAACATGACTTGTCTGGAAAATCTCCTTAATTTGAGAAACCGCCAAATGAAACCCTCAATTTCTTATATATTGCATCGTTTTCAATCATCAAGTCTGCATCAAGTCAGTAATCATCACTTAAAGTCCCCCCTTTTCAACAAAGAGTAGCGTTTGAGATAAACATTTGAAAGAATTTTGTAAATTGAAGTGTAATTTTACCTGACGTACAACTTGCGTTGCGTGATTACATGCGACCTATTTCCACGGTAGAAATCAATAATTGGTTAGTTATGTTAGGTTCAGTGCATTCAAATGTTCCAATAGTGTCCCATGCATCATTGTGAGGATTTAGAAAGCCACATTGACAATTTCATCGGCACAAACAACCTGTGTTTTTCTTTCTTTGTTACTTATAAGAATGAAAGTGTGTCACTGCATGAATACATTTTGATTTTAATTGCAAATCTGAATTTTTGCCGTGCAAGTTAATATTCATAGTAGCAGAATGAAAAGCAGTTATTCAACTTACCACAACAAATTGTAAAAACTGAATCCATTTAAAATTTTGGTATACTTTTTTTTCTTTCTATAAACTGTCCTTATGTTTGCAGCTGAGCACAGGCAGCGATGGCCTGTATGCGGGCCCATCGGAACTGCTATGGCAGGTACAGCAACAAAAAATAGCAAAAGTAACAAAATACCAGCAAGTTGGTGAAAAAGCATCATCACATGATTGATCATTTGATATTTAATGTTATAGTCAGTGGCAGCACCAGGATATATCTGGGGAAGGGGCATTGGGGGAAAATTGAATTTTTTTTTTTTGGGGGGGGGGACCTGCTGTATGAAGCCAGAATGGTGATAGTGAAGAAGCCAGAATAGTGACAGTAAAGAAGCCAGAATGGTGACAGTAAAGAAGCCAGAATGGTGACAGTGAAAAAACCAGAATGGTGACAGTGAAGAAGTCAGAATGGTGACAGTGAAGAAGTCAGAATGGTGACAGTGAAGAAGCCAGAATAGTGACAGTGAAGAAGCCGGAATGGTGACAGTGAAGAAGTCGGAATGGGGACAGTGAAGAAGCCAGAATGGTGGCAGTGAAGAAGTCAGAATAGTGACAGTGAAGAAGCCAGAATGGTGACAGTAAAGAAGCCAGAATGGTGACAGTAAAGAAGCCAGAATGGTGACAGTGAAGAAGTCAGAATAGTGACAGTGAAGAAGCCAGAATGGTGGCAGTGAAGAAGCCAGAGTGGTGACAGTGAATAAGCCAGGATGGTGACAGTAAAGAAGCCAGAATGGTGACAGTGAAGAAACCAGAATGGTGACAGTGAAGAAGTCAGAATAGTGACAGTGAAGAAGCCAGAATGGTGATAGTGAAGAAGCCAGAATAGTGACAGTGAAGAAGCCAGAATGGTGACAGTAAAGAAGTCGGAATGGGGACAGTGAAGAAGCCAGAATGGTGGCAGTGAAGAAGCCAGAATGGTGACAGTGAAGAAGCCAGAATGTTAGCAGTGATGAAGCCGGAATGGTGACAGTGAAGAAGCCAGAATGGTGACAGTGAAGAAGCCAGAATGGCAACAGTGAAGAAGCCAGAATGGCAACAGTGAAGAAGCCAGATTGGCAACAGTGAAGAAGCCAGAATGGTGACAGTAAAGAAGCCAGAATGGTGACAGTAAAGAAGCCAGGATGGTGACAGTGAAGAAGCCAGAGTGGCAACAGTGAATGGTGACAGTGAAGAAGCAAGAATGGTAACAATGAAGTAGCCAGAATGATGACAGTAAAGAAGCCAGAATGGTGACAGTAAAGAAGCCAGAATGGTGACAGTAAAGAAGCCAGAATGGTGACAGTAAAGAAGCCAGAATGGTGACAGTAAAGAAGCCAGAATGGTGACAGTAAAGAAGCCAGAATGGTGACAGTAAAGAAGCCAGAATGGTGACAGTGAAGAAGCCAGAGTGGCAACAGTGAATTGTGACAGTGAAGAAGCAAGAATGGTAACAATGAAGTAGCCAGAATGATGACAGTAAAGAAGCCAGAATGGTGACAGTAAAGAAGCCAGAATGGTGACAGTAAAGAAGCCAGAATGGTGACAGTAAAGAAGCCAGAATGGTGACAGTAAAGAAGCCAGAATGGTGACAGTGAAGAAGCAAGAATGGTTACAGTGAAGAAGCAAGATGGTGACAGTGAAGAAGCAAGAATGGTGACAATGAAGAAGCCAGAATGGTGACAGTAAAGAAGCCAGAATGGTGACAGTAAAGAAGCCAGAATAGTGACAGTGAAGAAGCCAGAATGATGACAGTGAAGAAGCCAGAATGGTGACAGTGAAAAAGCCAGAATGGTGACAGTGAAGAAGTCAGAATGGTGACAGTGAAGAAGCCAGAATGGTGACAGTGAAGAAGCCGGTATGGTGACATTGAAGAAGCCAGAATGGTGACAGTGAAGAAGTTGGAATGGCGACATTGAAGAAGCCAGAATGGTGACAGTGAAGAAGCCAGAATGGTGACAGTGAAGAAGTCAGAATGGTAACAGTGAAGAAGCCAGAATGGTGACAGTGAAGAAGCAGCCCGGCCCCCAACCCAACACAAAAGTTGGCAACCATGAGAGTTACCAAATAGCGCGGAAAAGGGGTAATTTTTTTACCAGTAGCGAGGACCGCAAAATTGGCAAAATAGGGGTATTTCATTTAAACTGGTGTATTTCATTTGCACTGTCCGCGCAATTAGGATAAAAGGGGTATTTGGGAAAATCCGGTAATTTTATGTTAATATTTAGTGTCATTGAAAAGGGGTGTTTGAAATTCTAGTCATTGAAAAGGGGTGTTTGAAATTCTAGTCATTGAAAACCACAAAAAAGGGTTGTTTTTTCCCAAATTTTGTCCTCGATTTTGGATGAAAAAGGGGGTAAATTTGATGAAAAATTATTGCAAAGGGGGGTCTTTGAAAGATTTGGTAACTCTCATGGTTGCCAACTTTAGTGTTGAGCTGCGGGGCCGGGCAGTGTAGAAGCCAGAATGGTGACAGTGAAGAAGCCAGAATGGTGATGGTGTAGAAGCCAGAATGGTGACAGTAAAGAAGCCAGAATGGTGATGGTGTAGAAGCCAGAATGGTGACAGTAAAGAAGCCAGAATGGTGACAGCGAAGAAGCTAGCTAGATAGGTTGACTTACAATCTCATGTAGTTTCACAAACCGTACAAATAATTTGATCCTGTTTATTCTTTTTATGCTGTGAATTTTAAGATATTGGTTGAATTGCATGTTTTTTGTTTTTATCAGAAATGCTCAGAACACATTTAAAATGTAAATAACTTTCTGCAAATCACTAAAAATACTATTAGGCCCTGATGTATGTAATATAATTTTTGGTATGAATGTTAGGTGCATTTAATTTTTGTAACTGAAATCCACCTGAACCAGAATGGGATATAAACATCTTTGTGCAGTGAATGAAATAAACTAAGTTGGCAAAGATGAGAGTATCATATTTTGGCTAAATTTAATACTTGTCCCAATTTTCTACCATAATCTCTTATCAGAACCGTAATATCTTGCTGTCTACGGTGTCGGCCCCTTGATACACCAGACATAATATCATTACTTAGCAAGGAATTCCAATGCCCATATCCCATTTCGCACAGGTGCAAGTTGTTTACCTTTTTCCCCTCTCTATTTTCATTTTCAGAAACAAAACCAAAGTACTCGATCCTCTTAGGGGATTTCAACACATACATAACCTACGAGTGGCCCCTCGAGGGCCTCCTTCGGGGATACTTCTCAGCTCAGAACAAGTGTCCCAAGGTAGCATTTCGTCAAAACCCAACATTGGAAGCTGAAGTGTTTTCATATGCTGATGCTTGGATGGCTTTGAATCCACACAGACTTGGTTTTACTTTCAGTAATATGGTAAGTTTGAAATGGAAATCCCACAATGCATCTCTTCATTTTATTACATTTTCATTTGTGATACGCTCCGATCCATCAAGCAAATGGTGATATTGGTGATATAAGTATGGGAGCAAAAATATTTATTACATCCAAGTATCCTAGGAGTGAAATGACTTCAGCATAAAGTTGATGATAATAATTCAGTTTTCAAAATTGCCTCCATTGGCATTATTGGATCAGATTGTGTTTAGTACCGTACTTTTATTTGTTGCCCACTCCCCCCTTTTTTTTAGACTGCTTATTGTCCTGCTGAACAAATATAAAACCAAAAATTAAAAGAACAAATGCGCATATTTATCTATATTTTATTGTGGGCAGTGATCTTGTGTGTGGGGATGTGTGTTTGACTATTTTAGCTCATAATTGAAGCACTGTATATGGCTGGTCATATAGGGGGCACTAGAGGCAACAGGTCAAAATGTTTTTTCTGCATCAAATATCATAAACTTATCATTAAATTGGTCACGAGAATCCATCTAACCAAGCTTCATATAGGGTGTATAGTGATTGGGGTCAAAGGGCACAATAAAAGGAAAGAGTCAAGGTCATTGTGACAACAATTCAACCTATCCAAGTGACTCCTCAAGGAGTGTTGGGCAGTATCAAGATCAAGATCAAGATTAACAGATTTATATTTATGACTCGGTTTGATCCAGTGCTACAATCCCGGGTATAATAATTGTTAGAACACTTTAACATGGGCACTTCAAATATGCCCCCCATTCCCCTGATCAATGTTGGTAGTTGTTTTTTGGTCATGCACCCCTAGAAACATCCAACATTGATTGGTAGAGAAAGGGAAGGGCTGTAGTAGTAGTGAAGGGTTCAGACTTCACACCAAAGAAAGCAAAATTTTAATATGTCAAGTATAACAGAAATATGGTTTCAAACAGTCCTACTTTGACACAAGTGTTCTAACTACTTATGACCGGGATTGTAGCTGAAGTTGGAAAATTTGAAATTGATATACAAGCAAAAATACGGACAAGAGAACGAAAGGAAACTCAGAAATAAATATTAGAGGAATGTAATACATTAAATGTATGTATGGGTATCATGAATAGTGCTTCTGGTATAAAATCCCCCACCCCCTATTTAGGTCAATTTTGCCTCTCTGGGGCCCAAATAATTTTCAAAAATGTTGCAAAATTGTGTAAAATCAGGGACCGTGTAATATACGGTCCCTGGTTAAATTTAGTCAAAAATTTAGGCCTTAAAGTTTAAAAATTTGTAATAAATATTATTCCACTTTTGGATTCTTAGAATCTCATCCCCACCCAAACCAAACTTGGGTTATTCCTTCATGTAATTTTACATGGTTAGGGTTAAGGTTAGGGTTAGTTTAGGGTTAGGATTAGGATTAGGGTTAGGAATAGGGTTAGGGTTATGGTTAGGATTAGGGTTATGATTAGGCTTAGGGTAATAGAGTTAGGATTAGATTACACAAAATAATTACATGAAGGATCGACCCAAACTTGTGTACCCAACCGGATTGGGTGATATGACCAGCTTTTTATGATCACAAAATGTGCATTTATATGACATTTTTTTGTTGAACCAAGTGCATCATGGGAAGCCTTAGCAATCATGTAAATTGTGATGATATGATATGAAGGAATGCAATAGGGTTGTATATCTACATAGCTGCCTTCTCTCTTCTCACTGAATGCACAGAGGAAAAGTGAAAGAGCATCGGTTTCATAGGTGTATATTAATACGGAGCAAACTTGATCTGTTTTATACAGAGGAATGTCATCTAGATACGACACAGACCTGTGATATATATATGTATATTCTGAATATGTTTTCATGTTGTTCAACAAGTTTATTAGGATCACATTGTTAGTTACTAAAGTATACTAGGTTCAGTTATGGACAGATTAAACAAATTCCCTGGCAGAATAGGTTTGACGATGTGGATGTAATGGAGCAAATATGTCTAAAATTGATGCACTTTAGATTTGTTACTTATAAAACATGGCTCGTGGTCCTGACTCATCAAACCACTTTTATACCTATCCAAAATAAAAAGTTACATTGTGGATGAAACATAACAAGTTGTCCAAAGCTTGTTGTGTTAGTAATTGTCATTGCCATTGGTCTATGCTACTTGCGTAATTCATCATATTTGAATGACGCTAATTGAGATTGGAGAGTTAACAAATTATAGCCTTAATGAAATGAAATATTTGTTAGCATCATAAATTAAAAAGGAAAGTTCGAGATAAAAGGAATACTCATTTTTTCCGTATGGAAGCTCTTTATTTGTTGCAGAAATGTGTGCAATTGGATTTGCTACATTTAACAGCTTAGTGTACTGAGTAAAGGTTCCAATTGGGTAAAATTTGCAATGTGATCCAACTGTCTTACCTCCAAAATAAACGTAGCAAGATAAATGTGTGTATACAGAGAAATTTGCATATTTTACAGTAGTTTGGCCATATCAATGTTGCCCTTCACCATTGGTACACACCTTATGTGTTTGATGCAAAATTTGATCAATCCAGTCCATATTTATTGGTAAAGCTATGAGTTCTCAAATATTGGACGAGATGTAGTCAAGTCCAATATTTTCAAACTCATAGCAAGACCAATGGGTGCAAAACTTACAATTTTATCATTATTATGTTTGGATCCAATATTTTTGCATATTTGGATTCATCAAAACATAATAATAATGACACATATCATACCTTTTGTTTTTGGTGCCAAAAATGTAACATTTATCCAAAATATACAAAATAATAATAAATCTCATGTAGCATATACGTCAAATATTTTACAAACAAAACAAATGCGCAAATCTTAAAATTTCTGAGACCAACCATTTTTCTTTGGCCTTTATATAACAAAATTATTGAAGATGTAACAATCATTTGCAGAATATTCCTGGATAGAATACAGTGACTTTGGAAAAAAATGTTTGGATAAAATTACTGTAACTAGAAGATTTCCTTGTGCATGACGATCACATGCAGCATTAAATTGTGTATTTAAGCTCAAATACCGGTAATGACCAGTATCCCACACTGAATTGAATCCACTGATAGTTTGAGACTCAAATCCAGTGAACTAATCTGCATGTAATGCCCTTTATTTACTTTCTTTTTCAGAGTGATGTTGCTCGTGCGAGTTGAAAATGTCCACTCTCGTGCGATGTCACGCACTTGTCACCTGAACTGCATTGCCCACCAACTGGAACTATTATTTGCAAATTGATAATTACTTCTCTTGATCATCAGCTTTCAGAAGTACAAAAATGTCATTTAATTCAAAACAATATAAATGATCAAGATCAGCAGATGTCGTAAAAATGTACTTTGTGGTATTTTAAATATTTTAATGAAATTTGCAAAAACAATTCTGCAAATGCCATGATTAGTATGAAACAATTGCAACAGGGATGAGCATTGCGTCACTTTTCATTAGTGATTACCCGTTGCTTTTCAATAGAAAACAATGGCTCAGCGAGAAAACATACATGTACTTGAAAGTGAAGGATCATGTCTATGTTTATACTGAGTACACAGCAATTATGCTTGCAGTGGGGGAACCAGGTATTTTTTTTCAGGGGGTGCAAAGGAAGGGCTCAAAAATCTAAAATTGGGTGTTTTGGGCCTAAAATTGTGTTAAATGAGCAACTTGTAATGATCCCCCTCCCCATTCTGCTGTCAGCCTGAATCGGCACTGGCCCAGGGTATTATGACTTTTGGTTTGCCTGGCAGGGTAGGCCTACTAATGTAAATCAGTCAGGCTAGTGTGAATCTTCTCTAATTTGGTTCCCCTCAAGTTTGGTAGTAACATACCTGTGTACACTGATCATGGAAGTACTAGAGCCTTCCATGCACTGATATAAGGCAGCCATTACCAGTTACAACCTTCCCACACTCACTCAGAATAAATATGCTTTGTCAAGAACTCAAGAGGGATGGTAATTATGAAATTATGAATAAAACAAAAGTTAGCTCTCCAAATAGAGCTCTTGCATCTATCCGAGAGGAGCTCTCTGAGGATATGAGTGTTGAACTTAAAATAATGAAATTGACTCCTGCTTATATAATGTGAGTGTATTTATAGATATGTATTCAGCCTGATACAAATGGTGTGCAGTTGTTCTCTCAAAAGCTATATCGTATTTCAATTATATAGCAAGAAAAACATGCAAACATCAGAAATTATATTTATTTTTAACAAAGTAATTTTCTGCACTATCAACAAGGGGATCACCGAGGGATACTTTATCATATATAATAAGGTGAAATACACGATGCAAGGAACAGACTAGTATGAGTTAGAAGTTGTCATGTGAGATGAAAAGGAAAAACAAAAGAAGGAAACTTTAATTTAAAAAATGAAGTGATGAAGATGAAAAATGGTTCATATCAAATAAAAAGATTAATTTATAGCACAATTGAAAGTGTGGAAGACAACTTTCCTGCTGGTTACTTGAATTTGGACTAACAAATATGCATTAACTCTCTCCACGCGGGTGTCAACAGCAGACAACAAATTTTTAAAAAATCAAAAAATCAAAAAATTTCAGAATTGTAATATATCATCACCATATTTGGAATCAGCATGAAAAATGCATTAAAATGAGTACAAACAAGCCTGGTATTGGTTCAGTGGTTCTTGAGATAGCTCTTGATATTTTGAGAAAATATCTCAAAACTTGGACTTTTTATGTTGAAGACTATGGCTAGCACGCAAAGCATTAAATGGTGATACACCAAGTAGGTACTTTCATATTTTGCCATGAGATTCTAATTTCCTGTGTACCTTTCCCATGGTCTACTCTTGTGTTTTCACTGTCATAGAGAATGTTATGGTGATACTTAAAGTAGACACTGTCATGTCATTTTTATCAAAATTGAAATTGTCTCCTCTTTGGAATACTTACTGAGTATCATAGACATAAAAGAACATTATAGCAATACATTGAGTAGACATCGTCATTCAGGTTTACACATAATGATATAGTGTGTCTTGTCTCAAGTTGAGAGTAGTAACACCATGTTGGATTTTGAAGTGGCAGATTCAAATCAGTGCGTACAGACAAATAGCCCTTCAACACATGTGTATACACCTCGGGGGATAAATAGGTTAGCGCATGGGATTAGAATCTGCCACTGTGAAATCCAACATGGCATTACTCTCAACTTGAGATGAAACGGCCTATAGTCTGTTCTCTTGGTACCACAGGAGTACCTTATGTCCATAGACAGAGTACCCATGAATCCTGATTCTGTAGTCATATGGTTCCATAGCCAATTGGAAACATTTTTATATGGAAATTCATAAACCAATCAGTGATAGTTATTTTGAGCTTGTTGCCAGACAGTTTCTTTAGTGACAAACTCACAAAGGAGCAAAACTGGCTTGGACCAAGACTAGTGGTAACCTATTTTGAATGACTCTTGCAGAGCACCCAGTCTTTCAGTATCCAAGGGGCTGATAGTCCGTTTGAAGAGCTCTTTTCAGAGCCACTAAAAATATTCAGATAGAAATAGACATCTTCTTTAAACAAGTCTTTTATGACTCACCATTTCTTAAGTAAATACAGGCTCTACTCGCATATCTGGGCAAGGGGAATCCTGCTATGTTACCCTTTATACAAATGGACAGCCTTTGCTTTGTACATGAAGACGTCAGAGCTAATGATAGTTAGACAGACAGTTTCCTGCTTATTTACTCAAGTTGTATTGCCCCTCATCTCTATTCATGTTGGAGCCCCATTGAAAACCTCAATCACTAACACTCTATATGCTGATACACATAGGTTGGCCACATATACCAAAGTCACAACATGAGTACTCAAGAGCACCATGAGCACAGGGAATCTGTCTGTGTACACCTTTGAATGATACAAACCGACTGTTTACAGCAAACATAAAACCTTAGATGAGCCTCAGTAATAATGGTAACATATCTACTTAGAGACAGGAAACACTGTGTAAATAGCATCATAAAGAAGTGCATACATCACCTGAGAAATTGCACAGTATACAAATACCACATAAGAGATAGACTAGACGCACACCACCTGAGGAAAAATACTTGCATACACCGCCTGAGCAGGACTCCTGATCATCATATTATGGATCAATGTTAAGTTTAAAGCTGCTCAATTCTCTCCACGCGGGTGTCGACTGCAGACGACAAATTTAATTTTTAAATAAAATTCAGAATTGTAAATTTTCATGGCCATATTTGGAATCAGCATGAAAAATACATCAAAATGAGTACAAACAAGCCTAGTATTGGTTCAGTGGTTTTAAGACAGCTCTGGATATTTTGAGAAAACATCTCAAAACTTTGGACTTTTTATGTTGAAGCCTATGGCTAGCACACAGAGCATTAAAGTAATAGGTTGCTTGGATAAGGACATGCTCGATCAAAATTAAAAAATCATGAATAATAAAGGTGCTGTTCGATGGTGTCTTCTATAAAACAATTTATATTGTTTGCTTGACAAGAGAAAGTAAGTTTTGTTTGCTCACTACAATATTTTGACCGTCACATCAGACGACTTCATCAGATATTCCCGTGAAACTGATTTCTGGATCAGTGTTCAAAAGTGACGGTACCAGGAATTTTTTGGTGGGAATGGGGGAAATGTGAATTTCAGGAGGGGCAAAATTAACAAATTTTGCCCAAAATTGCCACAAGAAGTGGCATTTTTCAAAATTTGGGTTTTGTTACTGAAGGGGGGGGGGGGGGCTACTGCAGGCAAAAGCCCCCCTGGCACCGCCACTGAAGTCCTGTGATGTGAAAGATGCAATATTGTTTATTTGATAAACAAACCTGATTGATGTCTTTATTATTTAAAACCCTTACATAAAAAAGTACTTCATCACAGTGACAATATAGAGAGTCCCACTACTAATCCTCTCTAAATTGTCACTGATCAAGTACTTTTGTATGAAACGTCAGGTTTTTAAATAATGTGGAAGACATCGTTTAACAACACCTTTCTGCTCATTAGTTTATATTTTCAGACTATGCAGTGTCGTGTGAAACGTAATTTTATTGTCCCGTGAGCTCTGTTGTAAAACTTGTGAAATCTTGTTTGAAGTAGTTAAGAAGTAGACCTATACATCATTTTCTTCAGTGTGATATTAATGATATCTAATTTCATACCACTGTGAGATAGCTAATAGATGACAACAACAGCACAGTCCTGTAATGCTTTTTATTGAAGATTGGAAAGACCCTATGAGCCATTTGGTACAAATATAATGAGATATTGATGTGATTCTTTTGGTTATGTTTGGTGGCTTGTTTTATTCTATATTTGGGTCAAAATTTTAGGAACTTGTACTGTCAGCTCGCTCAGGGCTATTTTAGAGATGGTCATGTTACACCAATCTAAAGTGTTTTTTTGGCCTGGGACTTTTTTTCCCACTCTCGGGAGACAATTATTGGCATAGTAAAAGCTTCTGCTCAATCTGTGTTGGATCAAACTAAGGATGGAAGTTATATAGGTCTCTAACGTGTGAACTGACCATTCTTATTTTACTGGTATTGATTGCAGAAACGTGATTGTAAAATCAGTTCAGTATTATAAAGGACAGGGTTGCTGTTTCACTCTCAGAACTAGTTTAGTAAATCACAAGGTTTTGTTTCACTCTCATCACACAGAATATGATTAAAACAGGACAGATCTGGTGTCTTAGAATAATATGAATAGAAATAGGCTATTCCAGTTGAAATCCATACACCCTCTATGACAGATGGGACCTTTATCTTCCACATAGGGAGTGTGAATCTCAAATGGGGTTACCTGAATGAGTGGCTGGATTTGAAATTTACACAACAAAACCGCATTTATATAGCACTTTACACAACCCCTCAAGGCGCTTTACAGAGAATATGCTAAAATACATAACTTACAAATTAATACTACAACTTAAAGCCATAATTAATGTATGATCTTAAAACATAAATTTGGTTAATTTGTTTTCAAACCTGAAATGGGAGATTAATTGTCTTCCATAGGGGTGTATGGATTTTATTATTAACTGGAATAGCCCAATAGCAATACCTTGCCCTTGTTATAGGACAAGGTAATCTGAGACTAATTGCATGGAGGATTGATATGTAATGGCGTAACAAAAGTTGTTATACCGTTAGATCCACTTTCTTGAATAAAATTGTTCAAAAAAAAAGGTACCACAAAGTATTTTTTTTTTCCAAGCTGATGAATTTTGTCTCGGAAATAAATAGTTCCATTTTGAAAGTTCCGCACCAGGCTTGACATAGAAATCAACAGGCATTTCATTTACTTTTGCTATCTTCAGAAGATAGCAATTTACCTAGAAAACCCAACACAACCTATCATATATTAGCCCTATTTGTGAAAAACTAAACCAGTTATGTTTACCTAAAAACAGAGAGGCAACTATGTACTGTGCCATTGGTGATGTGGGTAGCTCCACATGGGTGGTGATATCTGCATCAGTGCACACTCCTGTAATCCGCATTAATAAAACCAATCATCTACATGGCACTTGGATCCGCATCTGGGAAATGATTGTGTAGTGAGCATGTTTCTTGGAAGTACATTCCTTTCTCTGCACAATTTCATTTTCTCTGCGAAATTCATATTTTTCCGCCCAATTCACTATGAAATGTGAACAAAAATGGTCTTTTGTTTATCTGTATTGAAATACCAGCCTTGTTTGAAGCGTCACAGTAATGTAATGATAGATTAACAAACACACGAATGTAACCATTTGCTAATTTGTCTCGTACCAGTGTTGCTTACTTTCGCGTATTGGGGGTACTTCTCTAATTCTGTGGGATGTACATATAGTAGGGGTGAAAATAGTGATTCCATGACCATATCACAGGAAATATGATTTGAAAGTGTTTTTTTGTATGAAATGGTCAAATAGTGGGAAACTCCAGATAGAGGGTGCTTTTCAAAATGGCCACCAAAATGCCTAAAATGGTCAAAAATTGCCACAAATTGTGTGATTTAGATATCATAATGTTAAAAAACATATAGGGGCCTACCCTACAATACATGACACGGTATATAATTTAATATTTTGACATGTTGTTTTTTCTTCCAGTATTTTATATGTATATTTTATGTATAAAAGTTCCAAGGAATCTCCGCGTAATTTTTACATGCATTTCTGCGCAATTTGCTTTTTTTCTGTGCAAATCGCTTGTCCCTACTCATGGCATAAAGTCATGTGTGTGTGCGGGGTTCATGGCATGATGTCATCTGCGAGCACAAGAGTAGTCCACAATGATCCACATATTATCAGAAATGCGCATTGATGTGCATTTGGTCTTGTGTGTGGAGTTGCCCAATATCATTAGATACCATACAATGTATACATAGCTTAAAGCTACTCATATTGCGCTGTACTTATTAAATCATAGATTCTGAGATAAGATCATCTTTATATGCTAAGCCAATTTGCTCACTCCATTGACTTCGCAGCTGGTTAGGTAGACTTAGGCATAAATTATTAGACTGAACACCATTTTCCTTCACTGAGTTGTAAAATTAAAAAACTTGAGCTTAGTAACATTTCTCATTTCCTATTTTTGTTAATTTCAAATGTAAGCTTTGTCCCAATTTAAAAACGAATAACATTTACATCAAATTAATTTCTGGAGTAAAATATCTTACACAATTTTGAACAAATAAATTGATTTGTGCTATAAGTTGTCTCTTAATGGAGTATTTTGTAATTCCAGCATGTCCTTTTTATGGCTTCTTTCAGTAGATATCCATGAAAAAGTGCAGTTTTTGACATTGAACAGTTCTCTAAGTAAACTCTATAAATCTAATGATAGGCCTATGTACTAAAAGTGTATGTTGCTGGGAGGAAAGGCTGACCATCATTTGAAAAATTTTACCTTTTGTATTGAAGATATACATTTTCCCCAAAAGATCTAAACATTGCTATCCGATTTCCTTAAGGGGGTACTACACCCCTCAATAAATTTGTGTCTATTTTTGCATATTGCTCAAAAATTAATAACACAGTGGTAACAAAATTTGTGTATATTATAGGGGCAAGGAATCCAATTCCTACACTGGAATTTCAGTGACCCAAGACAAGCGGTTTATTATTTATGATAAGAAATAAGGTACCGCTAGGATGTACCTCGTTTCCTATCATGTGCTGAACCGCTTGACTTGAGTCACTGAAATTTCAGTGTAGTAATTGGATTCCTTGCCCCAATACTATGCATAACTTTTATTACCAGTGTGTTATTGTTTTTTGAGAAAAAATCAAAAATAGTCACAAATTTACCACAGGGGTGTAGTACCCCCTTAAGGGATCTGGAATGAGCGTTTTGAGCGTTTCGACAGTATTTTTTATGGAACATGAGAGCACCTCGGACGTATCGAATTGCATTTTGAATACGAAGCATGTCTTTCTGATATCAAATAATGTTCATTTTTTGAAAATCACGATATAATACAAATTTTATGACAAATTATACAAATTTGATATTTTTCAAATTTTTGATATATAACAGTCCTCGAAGTAAATTTTATAAATCTAATGATATTTTCTTAAAGTGTATGTAGCTGGGAGGAAAAGCCAACAATCAATTGAAAATTTTGACCTTTCATATTGAAGATATGGATTTTTTTTCCCCAAAGACCTAATTTTTTTGGTGTTTTGGGAAAAAAATCCATATCTTCAATCTAAAGTCAAAATTTCAATTGATCATCGACTTTTCATCCCACCTACATACACGTTAATATAAATCATCAGATTTATAAAGTTTACTTCGAGTACTGTTAAATATCAAAAATATCAATTTTTAATGATTTGCAATAAAATGTGTATTACATTGCGAATTTCAAAAAATACCAAACAACTGAATCTGCAAGAAAGGTTTTGCACACAACAATTGTGACGTGTCATGTCAAAAGGAGACACTTTTGGGCAGGTTATCAATTCTGAGGTTTTTACATATCTTAAATATAGAGATATTTTGCTCCACAACGCCGTTTTCCCAAATGAAATCGGACATTCCTAAGCGAAGATATTGAGTTTGTAAGTTGTGGTATTATAAAATTGGAAATTGAGATATCGGTCTTTAAAAATATTATTGACAATGATGAGAGTAGGAATTACCTTGAAAAATGTCTCAAAAATACAAGATGTCGGTTATATTCGGTCTGAAATTATCAGACAATATTTTTAACATTAATAACATTACAAATTCGCAACAATCCCAAATTGTGAAAAAATCACTCCCCGGGCAGATTTTTGGCTATATCTCCATTTACGATACTGCCCAAAAAAACTCATTTATTCCCGGACTAATTTCTTCCCCCATGTTTCATACTGCTTTGTTTATTTGTTTAAATTAGTAATGTAAGATGTGTAGTTTAAGATATTTTTTTTGTAAAGCGCCGAGGTCGTGTTTTGCTCATGTTACGGCGCTATATAAATGCTGCTTGTTGTTGTTGTTGTCTCCTTTTGACATGACACGCCACAATTATGTAGCCAAAGGTTTCTGGTGGTAATGAAAGTCCCAACTTATTTTGAGAAAAGTGGGGGATATTAAAGGAAGTCTCCGGCAATCACAACATTATGCCTTATATGTTGGAAAAATAATTATCGAGTACGAATCACATGGTTTTATTTAAAAAACTAATAAAAACAGCCGTTTCTCAACACACGATATATTCCTGGGTGCCGACTGTCTGGTTCAATGACATCATGGTTATTTGTGCTCAATTGTCATCAGTCTTCATTGAATACTTAGACGTCATTGCACTAGACAATTTTGGCGCCTGGGAATTTTGAATATTGCATGTTGAGCGGTGGATGCTTTTATTCATTTTTATGCTCAATATGAGTTTGTTTTAAATAAAACCATGTGATTTGTGCCTGATAATTATTTTTCTTACATATAAGGCATAATGTTTTGATTGCCCAAGACATCCTTTCAAAGTTTGTGGATCATGAAATGTCCCTTTAATGTATTGAAAATATATCAATCAATCCAGGTTATTTTTTTAACAAAATTATATAATATTTAATAAAATTGAATTGAATTGTCTATTAGCTTAGCAGTAATATAACGATCATTTGAAGAGTTCTGATGCAAAAGCCTTTAAAGCCATGTTCTTTTTACATTGTTAAGGCCAGTAACATCTGACATATGTGATGCAATCAAGCAAAATCAGTCGGAAATCAGAAATAATGATTTCGAGATATAGCCAAACAAAGGAAATATTTCCTTTTGTTTTCCTGTTCTTTTGGAAACTCTTTAATTGCTCATATCTTTGGAACTGGTTGTTCAATTTCAATGGGGTTTTCTGCAATATGCAGCTTTCTAAATGCTTTTTACTATCCTATAAGAAAATTTAATATTTCTGAGTTCCGACTGATTTTGCTTGATCGCATCACATATAATGTTAAATTAACACCCTACTTTAAAAATTCCAAAACATATAAATTATTTGGAACTATGATCAAAACACATATTTTCTCAAATCAAGGAAATTGATATAACAATTTCTTGCATCTGAGATCTTCATATTCACTTGTACACACAGCTAACAATTGTTCAATTACTTAAGCTTTCGATACAACAACTTTGTGTCATTTTCAAACTCATGTTATTGATATTGATGGTCATATGACATTTTTCTTATTACAAAAATAAGTTGAAAGCACTTCAATGGATCCATTAGTAAAACTAACCTAAATGAACCATATTTTAGTAATTATCATGTTTGGATAATTGTATTGCATATCATGCTTGTGTAGAACAAGGTTTTAGACCAGCAAGGAATTGGCTAAATGTATGTTATTGGTCAAAACAGAGTGAGGAGTGGTCAATAGGGAATACTGGTTCCATTTCAAACCATCCATTTGACTAATTAGGTTCTGTAATTCCACGTGATCACAAAAAGCATGGCCTAGATAATGGATGGATTAATTGAACTAATGCTACACATACAGATCCCTCTTTGGTGGATACCACACATAGCATTTAACCAGTAGACAGCATTTAATCATTGCATGATATCTTCAGTTGACAGCATTAATATCTTCAGTAGACAACATTTAATCATTGCATGCTATCATCAGTAGACAGCATTTAATCATTGAATGCTATCTTCAGTAGACAGCATTTAATCAATGAATGCTATCTTCAGTAGACAGCACTAATATCAGTGAATGCTATTTTCAGTAGACAGCATTTAATCAGTGAATGCTATCTTCAGTAGACAGCATTTAATCATTGCATGCTATCTTCAGTAGACAGCATTTAATCATTGAATGCTATCTTCAGTAGACAGTATTTAATCATTGAATGCTATCTTCTGTAGACAGCATTTAATCAATGAATGCTATCTTCAGTAGACAGCACTAATATCAGTGAATGCTATTTTCAGTAGACAGCATTTAATCAGTGAATGCTATCTTCAGTAGACAGCATTTAATCAGTGAATGCTATCTGCAGTAGACAGCAAATAATCAGTGAATGTTATCTTCAGTAGACAGCATTTAATTATTGAATGCTATCTTCAGTAGACAGCATTTAATCAGTGAATGCTATCTTCAGTAGACAGCATTTAATCTGTGCATGCTATCTTCAGTAGACAACATTTAATCAGTGAATGTTATCTCCGGTAGAAAGCATTTAATCAGTGAATACTATCTTCAGTAATCAGTGAATGCTGTCTTCAGCAGACAAGATTTAATCAGTGAATGCTATCTTCAGTAGACAGCATTTAATCAGTGAATGCTATCTTCAATAGACAGCATTTAATCAGCGAATGCTGTCTTCGGTAGAAAGCATTTAATCAGTGAATACTATCTTCAGTAGACAGCAATTTATCTGTGCATGCTATCATCAGTAGACAGCATTTAAGCAGTGAATGCTATCTTCAGTAGACAGCATTTAATCAGTGAATGCTATCTTCAGTAGACAGCATTTAATCAGTGAATGCTATCTTCAATAGACAGCATGTAGTCAGTGAATGCTATCTTCAGTAGACAGCATTTAATCCATACATGCTACAATTTGTCTTCAGTAGAAAACACACATGTTCTTCAATTAACAGAAACTTACTGTTGCAAGTGAGCCAGTGTTGTTAACCATAAATCCATTTGACAGTTGTTAGGGTTTTTTTAAAACATTTTTAAACATTGAGTACATATTGAACCTGCAGCTCATCTATAATTCATCAGCAGCATTTGATGAAAATGTGATGTTGCTCCCAGAAATATGTAAAGTAATTACATGTGTCTCACTGAAAATATGACCTAAGTCCCAAAAGTATGTTATGTACTTCTTGAAAAAAATTGAACTCAGAATTTACGTGCCCCACTGAAAATGTGACATTGAACCCAGAAGTACTTAAAGTGCTTCTTGGAACCAATTTGTTTATTCAAAAATATTTATATATCCCACTGGCAGATTCAAAGGTTCAATTCTGTAGGAAATCTGCATCAAAATCGAAAATTTATCCAGTATTCTCAATACTTTAGATTGAGTTTCAGTGATGGCATAAGATAATCAATGAAATCAGAAAAGAACATCTTTCCGCACAGACTTGTATTAAATGCATATAAATTAAATATAAAATTACACTATTCCAGGAAACACCTGTGGTAGCCATGACCCTTATTTGACCCTAATTAGAAGCTAACAGATATGATCAGATTATCCCATCTTAATCAGTTCCCTGTCAGATCTAATTCTGTGCCCGAAATGTCGCTTCAGGGAGCGATGCACCTGTATGCTTGAGATATCTTTTTACATGTAGTAGTATACAATTCATATCATCCCTGTCTAGGAATCTATAGGTTGCTCCAGTCAATACAGTGTCTATATTACCTGCATGCTTGTTAAATGCACTACTGTAAAAGCGGTCGTTTTTGCGTAACATTTTCTGGAGTGTGGAGTTCAACACAACAAATATGTTGTTTTTTATGTATATGGATCTACAAGATAACTCAAAACTACGAATTTAAAAACAAACAAAGTAGTCTAAAATGGGCAACGTGAGAATAATCACACTCACACAAATTACCGATTTTACAGTATTTTATAGTAACTCAATTGTCAAAAATACCCTCTTTGGCCCCTATGTAGCAGATCAGGTCACATTTTATTAGACCTCAGTGTGAGATAGAACACAGAACATGAATATATTAGACCATTTTTGTTCCTAGCATCCTCTTTTTATGACATTTGTCAGTAGATATATCCACAAAAAAACTTATTCCCACAATATCAATTGATTCTGATTTTGTGTTTGGGAGTTATGTATTATTTATGTGTATTACACTGCTCCATAGGCCACTGTGTTGTAATTTCGTTCTGGTACACCAAATTTGCTAAATGAATGAATCTGCAAGAAATGTTTTTTCATAAACATTTCCAGTGGTTTAAAATCTCAAGTGTTTTTTGAGAAAAGTGGGGAGATGAGGCTGTGGATCACAAAATGCCCCTTTAAAAGAAAACAGAGCAAACAAAATTCAGACATATTGAGGTGAGTACCACTTTTGACAGAAAATAACAGGCGACAGAGAGCAAGAAATCAAGTTTCAATCAAAGTCACTAATAAACTTTAACAAGTTTGACAATATGCGTGTTATTTCTTAGCAAGGTTGCCAGATATTTGCAGCCCAATTGTGGTTTGAAATACCAAAAATTCGCCCAGTTATTCTTATGGGATTGGAAATTACAGAAAATTGCAGGAGCCAATGTCAAATTGTTGTCCATATTTTTGCAGAACCATTGGTTTTCTATGACAGGACGTGGTCAAAACCCACTTGGAAAATCATTATAAGTGCACAACATGCCCTATTGGGCTATCAAGTCACATGTTTGGCAACCATTTCTAAGGCTGATGACTCTGATTAGATTACCTAATCATACCAAACCTTCTGGGATAATACAACAGACTGTGACAGAGACTAAATTCCATATAACAAGATTTTCACTTTCTAGGAATCGTTGTTTGCCAATCGTTTTAAATATGCTTTGTAACTGCCCATTGATATCCTTTAAGGATATATCCCTTACATTCTCAAACGTCAGGAGAAGCTAGCAGGTTAATTTGACAATAAAATATTTGAAATTTTAGCTTTTCATTTCAAATTTGTAATTTGCATAAGAGTGCATAATCCAAGTATAAACATGCCTAGTGTGAGGTCAGTGGTTCTTGGATTAGGTTTTGACATGTTATAGTGGATTGGATAATGATATTGGTACACCGACGTATATCTAGTACATTTGTTGAGTAGGGTAGGGGGACACTAATTGGCACCTAAATCTAATTACGATGCCGAGATGGGGAAGCTTATTAGGAAGACTATAAAACCTGAAGGCAAAGTCTGCTGACCACAAAACAACAAAATCTTGATTAGATTAGGATTTCTTGGATCCGACCTCTCTACTCCATCATCAGCATGTTTTTGTTGTTGTCTGTCACACATTGGTAAATATAGACTCCAATCCAAGAATTTATTTTTTAATCCATAACGTTTGAAGTATTTTGTTTGATAAGAATATAATAAAAGTAGACGCTCACATCTAGAAAGTAGGCCAGGTTGTATAGGCCACCCACGAGTTGTGTATGTATGAGAAACTATAAAAGAGACCATGACCATTCCACTTTGGATGCAAGTTCCTCAGGGAATTAGTCAAAGTTGAAAAATATCAATGTAAATTGTATTCTGTCTGTCATCAAATTAACAGGTGTAAGTCAGTTTGTTTGCAGAATGGGAGGAGGACCCACCTTATTTCTAACCCTGTACAACAAATTATTTCAAAAGTTGTTTCAGGTTTATACACCAATGAGTTGTCACATTTTGTGTCACGATCTGGTCCATGGTGGCAAATTTGAAAGTGAGATAAAGGCAGAAATATGGAGTAAATAAACAATAAAATATAAAAGAAAATACACATCACAAAACGTCAGATTTTTAGATCATTAGAAAATTCTTAGTATATTTAAAGCTCTAGTGTTTACTTATTAAGAGATTTGTTGTATTTGAAATGTTATTGAAAATATATTAGTTTTCACCAAACATAAAATCACATCACAATACACATTTTGTGCCACAAATCTTGCCTCAAATATAGTCATAAGATTTTTGAAATTGTAAAGAAAGAATAGACTTTCCGCATTTCTGTGAGATGTATTCAATTTTGACAAGCTTGAAGACATTTTAATATAAATATTGCCTTACAGTATAGGTAAGTGTTGATGGATGAATATAATCAGTGTATTTGCAAAACTTGCAAAATTATTCACCCCTAAAATGTTTTTGATATTTGCAAAAGAAAAACAAAAAATATATATATATATTGTTGTGTCAAAATCTCTTAGTTTATGTGGATTGGTATCCAAGAGGCTGTAATGGAGTTGAGTACATGTATATTGCATTTTATAAGTGAGAATTTCATCACCTTTATTATTTTTGCTGTGTGTTTGCTTAGTAGGAGTAGTGCCCTCACTCAGCTGGCTGGGGAGAGCTAACTGTTATACAGGGTATCTGGGAAAGAACTGTGCTGATAGAAATATTTCAGTTTAATACTGGAATCAAGATTTGTCCAGATGCTGAACAGTCTTTGACGAGAACCAGCGTAGAAGTAGAAGTTTATCTATAGTATGTCTCTGAAGATTCAAAGATTTTTGAGTGTTTTATCGTGTTTATTGCTCTGTGTCCAAACAGAAGTATTTAGTTTATTCAATTGTACACTAGGCCAAAAAAGAAACTTATAATTTTTCACAAGGTCATATCTGAAAATCCTGTTCATCAAAATGAACCAAAATTACACACAGGATTACTTCAATACTCTACTCTAAACACATGTCAGTAACCAAGCAGTTGTGCAACTGACACAACAGCAAAATGCACTGACATTGGAAGGCTTCCTGGACAACACTCACAAACATCTATACCTACCCATACCAAACTTGAATAGGCCTACCCCAGACATATAACCCAGGAAACACAGACTCAGTCTTATCAAAAAGTCCATTAGCATGCTTATACTGCTTATTTTTTAGAAGATTTTTAATGAACAAATAGTCCACAAAATATATTTATTTAATCATATTTCAAGGCATTAATTTGGGATTTGGTCTAAATTTGTAAAACTCTGTGAGAAATAAGTCGACCAGCTTTGATTACTTTTATATAATGATGTTATATGTTACATTTACTTGATAACACAATAACAAAAATCCTAACAAAATAAATTGTACCTTTTTGTATGAATTAACAATTACCTTTTTTAGAGAATCAAAGTGCAGTAAAAGTTTGCCAATTTTGAACTGTTTCCCGTGTTTTTGAATTTGCAATTTTAAGCTTCCTTATATTGACCTATACACAAAAGGAATATATTTGTGTGTTGTTATTTTCTCGGTAAAAGCTTATAATTCGAAAAGCAGAAAAACAAACGTTGCACAAAATTTTCGCAGTTAATGTATGTGGTGCCACTAAAAGTAACAAGTAAGAGAACCAAAATAGACTTACAGTTCCAGATAGAGTAATTACTTAACCCTTTAAAACAATATATGAAATGCAAAATTAGTGTGAGCTCTTTCTTGTCTATTTTTGGAATCTGACTTTGGCAGGTAATTCATTTTGACTGATCACATTTTATTTTGCCTCAGGTAATACAATATGTAAAAGTACTTTGCATTCCGCTAGGGAAGATTCCTTACCTTCCTTACTCTTGAGCCCTTCATTTGCAGATTCCCTTTAGAATGTGTACTAACCCGTAGGACCACATAGTTTCACAAAGCTTGTCAAGGGGTTGATCTATTTATAGGCCATTGGGCTTAGGGACCCTACAACCTGTACATGAAGGTTTTTTTTTTCTTTTTCTTTTTTTAAAACATTTTTTACATCACATATTTAAAATAACAACTCAAACTGGATTCACCGAAATGAAGCTTGAAATAAGGGTTGTGGTGTGTTCCGGAAGTATTGGAAATGTTTTCATGATCCACAACCATTACACCGGTTCCGTTACACTGATGGGTTTATACTGGCAAATATACCAGGTGTCACACCCCATGATCTACCTCATGAGGCAGTTAATGGTTGCTGATCTGTTTCTTTAAACACCAGACCCATTTTGGCACCCCTTCCCCCAAAAATGATACCAAGGGCATAATGAGCTAGAATGCATTGGGAACTCTGAAAGTATGCTGACTGTATGTGATACTAGACCATTTAATCACCTTTCTGTGCACTCTAAACCCTCATTTTAATATGCAAAACCATTGATCTCCAATGTTTCTGCCATAGATCTCTATGGTAGGCCGTACCATGTATCAAGTAGACACCAGGTAATTACACAGAGGGAATTTAACTGTACTATTAGGTACTCTTTAAGCTCCCAGGGACCCTTTCATTACCTTTTACTGTGCACTCTAAATACTTAGCTGTTCGGAACCATTAATGTTCAATATATTCAAAGATCTTTGCCAGAATGTACTATTTATCAAGTAGTCACCTACAGCAGTAATCTACTAATTATAGAGATGAACCCATATACACTATTGAGTACTCTGCAGGTGCACTAAAGGTACTTCAGGGTAGTCATTAGAGGTATATTAAAAAAAGTTACCAAACTGGTCGAAAGAACCATGGTTCTTAATTTTGCATGCTATTGAATAGGCTTTAGGGTTAAGATTAGGGTTGGATTATAGGGGTTTGTAGCTGTAAAATGGATAGAAATGTTCAGAGTGAAGAGACTGAGTTTAGTACACTATCGCAAGTTCGCTGCCATACTTTTGATACAGAGGTACACTACAGGCACTTAAAGGTTACTCATGAGGAAGAATGTGGTTGTGCTTGAGAAAAACAAATATCATTAAGTTTGCGGTGATGTTTTTTGTTACTTCATAATTAAGGCTACAACGTGCATAGGAAGTAATCTAAGCCTTGTGCAAATGTGATACGATCAAGCAAAATAAGTCGGATGTCGGCAATATTGATTTTGAGTTATAATCAATAATATCATTCAACTTCTTTTGTATTTTGTTGTTGTGAGCAACACTAAAATGGTCATATCTCTGGAACCATACGTCTAATTATGATGGGGTTTTCAGCAAAATAAAGCTCTGAGAATGGCTAATACAATGAGATTAAAAAGTGAATTTTGATTTTGATCGACATCGACTCATTTTGCTTGATCGCATCACAAATGTGCAGACAACTTGATACTGTAACATGAATGCCGCATGCATTGAATGTACTATTCATGATCTAAGAAATAGAGCAATCAATTATCTCATGCATACAAACATACAGACGCATGTAGCATACATTAACATGTTGAGGATGTATGTTGAGCCTTGGGGGATATGTGCGTGTTTTCTAAGTATTTCAGAAGTAAAATCAAGAATGCAACATTGGATATGAGTGGTGTTACTTCTGTGTTGAAATTGACTGGAAATTGATGTGTGTTTGCCAGCTTGTGACCCATATCTGGATGGTTTGATCTTTGTATCAAAAGACACATTTTATGCTTGGTGCATGCAAATAAATCATGTTCTTGGAATCTAGTAGTGAGTGCCAGAGCTTAAAAGCAGCTGCTAGCCCTAGTTGAAGTCCCTCATCACCCATTTTATTTTGATTTACAGCCAATTGTGCAAAAATACCTGCAAAGAAGATTAATTATACTTTCTGCCAGTTTACTATCACTAGGATACATGTAAACATCTGCATTGGGCAATTTATAAATTCCATTAGAATTTGATGGCTTGAGCCATTCTATGGTGTCTGCACATGTTGAAGAAGGTGAAGAGAATTTTCACTTTCTCGGATGCGGTTTTGAGCCCCAGACACAAGCTCAGTTCAGGGGTGTATGGATTTCAACTTGAATACCCCAATGTGACTTTTGCCCAGTGTAAATGGGGTCTTGTCAGAGGTACACTATGGGCACTTTAAGGTTACTCATGAGGAAGAATGTGGTTGTGCTTGAGAAAAACAAATATCATTAAGTTTGCGGTGATTTTTTTTTGTTACTTCATAATTAAGGCTACAACGTGCATGAGGAAGTAATCTAAGCCTTGTGCAAATGTGATACGATCAAGCAAAATGAGTCGGGATGTCGGCAATATTGATTTTGACTTATAATCAATAATATCATTCAACTTCTTTTGTATTTTGTTGTTGTGAGCAACACTAAAATGGCCATATCTCTGGAACCATAAGTCTAATTATGATGGGGTTTTCAGCAAAATGAAGCTCTGAGAATGGCTCATACAATGAAATTAAAAAGTGAATTTTGATTTTGATTGACATCGACTCATTTTGCTTGATCGCATCACAAATGTGCAGACAACTTGATACTGTGTAAATGTGTTCTTTGTTCAGAGGTACACTATGGGCTCTTGAGGAAGAATGTGGTTGTGCTTGAGAAAAACAAATATCATTAAGTTGGCGGTGATTTTTTTGTTACTTCATAATTAAGACTACAACGTGCATAGGAAGTAATCTAAGCCTTGTGCAAATGTGATGCGATCAAGCAAAATGAGTTGGATGTCGGTAATATTGATTTTGAGATATAATCAATAATATCATTCAACTTCCTTTGTATTTTATTGTTGTGAGCAACACTAAAATGGCCATATCTCTGGAACCATAAGTCTAATTATGATTGAGTTTTCAGCAAAATAAAGCTCTGAGAATGGCTCAAACAATGAGATTGAAAAATGAATTTTGATTTTGATCGACATCGGCTCATTTTGCTTGATCACATCACATATGTGCAGACAACTTGATACTGTAACATGAATGCCGCATGCATTGAATGTACTATTCATGATCTAAGAAATAGAGCAATCAATTATCTCATGCATACAAACATACAGACGCATGTCGCATACATTAACATGTAGCGGATGTTTGTTGAGCCTTTGGGGATATGTGCGTGTTTTCTAAGTATTTCAGAAGTAAAATCAGAATGCAACATTCGATATGAGTGGTGTTACTTCTGTGTTGAAATTAACTGGAAATTGATGTGTGTTTGCCAGCAAGACTTGTGACCCATATCTGGATGGTTTGATCTTTGTATCAAAAGACACATTTTATGCTTGGTGCATGCAAATAAATCATGTTCTTGGAATCTAGTAGTGAATAATGTGCCAGAGCTGAGAAGCAGCTGCTAGCCCTAGTTTAAGTCCCTCATCACCCATTTGGATTAAAAGCCAAAGTGTGCAAAACTATACCTGTATAATTCAGTGGTGTAGATTTCTTTTTGACATTGGGGGATGGGGTTGGAAAAAAATTCTTGAAATATAGTGAATCCAGCACCTTTTGGCAACAGAATAAGTTTATGGTAGGCATGTGAAATTTTTTTCCATATTGAAGCTAAACTGGTGAAATATGGTGCAAAAGTGGACTAAATTCACACAAAGCACGAAAAAATTGGCACTTTTGGGGCTAAAATGGTCAAATATGAGGTTAATTTGGACAGAAACCAGAAACTTACACACAGGCATTAACATTAGCTAACATTGGGGGGATGATTGTATGGACCATCCCCACTGGCAAATATTGGGGGGGGATTTATCCCCCCATCCTCTATGCCTATGGTATACTTTCTACCAGTTTACTATCACTAGGATACATGTAAACATCTGCTAAAGTCTGATTCAGATTCCCTTTTACAAATTAAGCGTACTGCTAGCCGTCCAGTGCGTATTATTTGCACTTACTTACAATTTTTCCCTCCTTAGACAATTTTTAAATTCCATTAGAATTTGATGGTTTGAACCATTCTATGGTGTCTGTGTGACTATACATGTATATGTTGAGGAAGTTGAAGAGAATTTTCATTTTCTCAGGTGCGGTTTTGAGCCACAGACATGTACCAGTTCAGTTCAGAACCTTGTGTGCTAGACACACAAATGGCCATAGCGCTGCTCGGGGGATTTCTTGGGTGTGATTTTGAGCCCGAGACACAGTTTTGAGTCCCAGATCTCTCGCCTTCAGTTTTGAGCCCCAGACACCAGTTCAGTTCAGTTCAGAACCTCAGGTATGTGCTAGACACACAAACGGCCATAGCGCTGCACAGGGGATTACCTTAGCTGCTCAACTTTTTTTGTGCCCATGTGCATTCGCATGATGATGCAATCACATCACGTGGGATATTTGCACTAGCATTTGCTTGCTGCTGTAGCTTTTGTTAAAGTTTGAAGGTTTGATGATAAATAATCTATTGTCAAAATTGCTTCCTTTGGCTTGATTGGATCAGATCAAGTCACATGTTAGAAATGTTCCTCAGAATTGAACTTGAATTCAGCAAATAACAGTCAAATGTATGTCCTGCTGAATTGAACATTTATTACAACTGCATGGAATTGAGATAATGAGTGTCATCAGGATCTCAAACATGCCCAGTGGCTCCTTAGAGCCACCAATAATTTCAGGTAAAATTCATAAATTTAGGGTAAAAATCACAATTTCAAGGTAAAATTCATAATGTTACAGTATAATTAATAATTTGAGGTACAATTCATGTCAAAATATATGCATTTCAGAAGCTTCTGTGCTTCACATGGGAGGGGCACCCCCTCCCCATATTAAAAATCTTCAGGAGACTCTGAAGCCAATCTGCAGGGCACAGTTCTATGCAACCAATATGCGTATGCAGTCAGAAAATGACCTTTGTTAAAACTGTATAAAAAAACTTATACTCTCAAAATTGAACATCAATTTCAAAGCTGTTTAAAGCATATAATCAAACTAAGCCTCAGGGATGAGGTTATTTTTGTTTCATTTTGTGTAAATCTTCGTCAAGGGATGATGTCTATATCAAATAGAATTGACCATTTAATTATCTAGTGATAGGAATTCTTCATTCATGACAAGCATTGCAAAGAGTAAATACCTTGGATTGTGTTTGATTGCTACAATTCAACTGAGACCCAGGAGAGGATGTGCTACTGCCAGATTCAATGCTCACGTCAAGTGCAGGACAAGGCTGTGTTTGAACAGTGTAATTATTTCTTGCAAGGAAATTCTATCTACTTGCTGTTGAGCTGCGGCATTCCATCTTCTTTCTATTGAGATTAGTTTGAGAACATGTCAGAGGTTCAATTCATGTGATTTGTAAATTTGCTTTTTATTCACATTATTCCGGCTGTATCATGTAACAGTGTGTGTTAAAGGAAACATGATTCCCAGAAAATCGTATCTGGAGGAAATGTTGTCAATATTTTTCAATTCATGTGATTTGTAAATTTGCTTTTTATTCACATGAATCCGGCTGTATCATGTAACAGTGTGTGCTAAAGGAAACATGTTTCCTAGAAAAGCCCATCTAGAAATGTTGTCAATATTTATTAAGGCAATGTGTACTTTACATGGAATGTCGATTTGGATTTTCAATCTTAATTACTTTTTAATGCACATAAAAAGATGCCCCAAATTTTGCGCCAAAAACTTGCTTTCATGTTACTGCCATAATGGCCGCCCACTTCTTAATGTTCTGCATGCTGGCCATAGGCTTCAAGATAAAAAGGCAAAGTTTTGAGATATTTTCTCAAAATATCAAGAGCTGAACCAATACTAGGCTTGTTTGTACTCATTTTGATACATTTTTCATGTTGATTCCAAATATGGTCATGAAAATTTATATTTCTGACATTTTGATTTTTAAAACAAAATTTGAAACTTGTCTTCTGCAGCCGACACCTGTGTGGAGAGGGTCAAGTAACTTATTTTGTTTTCTTTTATAACACCATACCAATTTTGACACAGGCAATGATTATCCAACCCAGATCTTGGTGAACACCCCACATTTTATTTTCATTTCAAAGCAGGGCTGCCGCTAGAGGGGGGAATGCCCGGGGGGGATGGGGGTGTGACACCTCTCTATACATAATTTTGTCAGAAAAAATAGACTGTTATCGGCAAAACCATGTGATTGTTGGCAAATGACAAGAGTCAAATAAATAATTAATGTGTTACCAAGTTGTGCTGTTGATGTTATACAATAGGTCTATTGGTAATAGCCCCCTCTTCCCCCACCCACTTTTTAGATTCTGGAGCACCGTCCTGGCTAAAAAAAAAATTGGGTCTACAATTCGGGGAAAAATATTTCTGTTGGCAAATTATGCTGAACGTCCCCCGAATCCAATTGGTCTAGCGACGCCCCTGTTTCAAAGTTGCAAGTGGTTATCTGTAGTCATATAGATAAAGATTTCATGAAATCTGGTAGAAACGATTAGCATTATATCACAGATCCTGGCTTTCCAGGATCTGTGATTATATGACCAAATTTTGGAAGGCCCTTTCAAGGTCATCCAAGGGTATCTGTGGTCAAAGTAAAGATTGCTGGAATTTCAGAAACTTTTAATGAAGTCAATCAAACTTGTGGTTCAAAACCTCATCTTTTTCAACCTTTTATTTGTGTAGAACCTAAAAAGTATCTTGGGACAGGGGTGTAAATCTTTTCTGAGAAGTGGGAGGCACATAATTGTAAAAGTTGTAAAAGTTGAGCTTGCTGCATGAGCACAGAGGAGTTTGAGGGGAGGGTGTGCCATATCAGAAGTTGGATTATTTTTTCAAAATGAAGCCCAATTGAAGCCATTTGGTGCACATTTTACACCATTATCGTGGGCTAATAGTATAGCACAAAAGTTACAATAAGTATAAATACTACTTGAGTGTTTGCTCCCCTCAGTAGTTGGTCAAATTGAAGCCATTTGGTGCACATTTCACACTATAGTATTATTGTTTTAAGTAAAGTAGCACAGACCTGAAAATGAAAACATGGTTTGATTTTAAGCTTTGTTTAAATCAAACAACAATAAATAAGGGGGGGGAGGACATTTAGTATTGTGTCACCTTTTATGTGAAAAGTAGGAGGGGACATGTTCAATGTCCCTTGTCCTTCCCCCCAGGATTGATGCCCATGGCTTAGGATGTAACCAAACCATCCTCTTTTTTGATAAAAATCTTAAGTGTTTCCCTTGGGAATACCTAATGCATTCAACAACACTATTTGTTCATATATTTAACGAGACTTGGACGCTTGAATTACACCAAATTGTTGCAGTGCCCTAGTGGTGAACTGAACGAGTTAATTAACACCTAGTATAAAAGTAGGTGAATGAAGACTATCCATCAAGATGGGTTCAATAGATGGTCATAGGTAACCCAAACTGCCGAGGACGTATGTGTATCAACACAAGTAAATGAGACGGATCTAAGCAAATGCTGCAGTAGAATCAGGGTATCTATGATGCCTAGAAGCAAAATTCTGAGATGGATGTCATGCAAAAAAAGGTGTAAAAAGGATAGTTTTTTTTGTGGGGTAGCATCATGCACACATCATTTGGGGTGTCAACATGTTTTGCAGGACCTTTGAATAAAAAATAGCTAAATTAATTGTTTGCTGATATTTTTATATAGTCATAAAACCAACCAAAATGTTTACTTATGGCAGTGGTGACGCAAAATTAACAAATTAAAGTGGACATTTTCTTAATTTCGGGTTTTTATGGGGGGGGGGGGCAACTGAGGGAGACAAGAGTTTTGACTGGGGACAAGAGTTCCATGAGCCCCTGGCACCGTCACTGGTTTATGGTGTTATGGAAGCTTCAGGAAAATATTTGTTTAGGGTCTTATTTTTTGTTACATGAGCTTCTCCCTCTGCTATGATTGGTATAAAACATTGTTTTTTGTTTAAAAAGTCACATACATTCATGCTATAGTTGTGAAAATTGTCCAAAAAACACCTGGTACCCCTCAATCAGGCTGGGTGCGCTCTCAATCGGGCTCAGCCCCCCCCCCCCCCATCAAACGACTCACACTATACTTCTGTTCAGTAACTTATCCTTCCTTACTGTGAATTTCACATATTAACACTTGCTTTGACCTACCATAATTTGAAACTATAAACCCTACAGATGTAATGGAGGTGTCATTTTACTCCTTATGAATATGGATGTTGCTGCAATAACAAAACCTGAGGCTCAGTTTTCTCTTTCCTGACATCAGCCTCGTTTACTTTTGTTAGGTCACATACATAGAAATGAGAGAGATGCAGGAGCAAGCCATAATTGACTGACAACGTATTCAGACTTGGCAATTAAGAAACTGATTGACCCATGCTTGCTCCCCAAGTTATATTGAAAAAGATATATTCCAGAATATTTAGCATAACATCTTCAATGAGGAAGTGAGAGGGGAGGTTTTTTGTAACAAAAAAAAATGGCAGTGAAGCGATTTATGTAGAGTGAGAGTGCATAGCATGAATTCATGCCTATGAAAGCTCCTTTGGTTATTCCAGGGATATAACACTTGTCTCACATGACCTTAATCTTCCACACACAGGGAGTGTGAATTTTGGGTTACCAGGGCGAAGCCAGCTTTTTTGGTCGGGGGGTGGGCAAATAATAAAATTGACTCAGTAACCAGGATTTATTTGGGAGGGGATGAATTGGGGTCGCTGAATCGCTGAGATATAACAGTAGAGGAGTACTAACTTGTTTCCTTCAAACTTTTTTTTCTCAGAAAGGTATTTTGCATTTGTCCATGTTTTGAGACTGACGATTAATTTTGATTTATGAATTGTGTTTTTCATAGATGTTTGCTTAAAGTTTAATGAGTTTTGAACATCCCCCGACTCAAATTAGGTTAATAATGCATATTACTTGTTGAGAGAAAAATTGGACTCACTAATGCAAGCGTGCTGAGATGTTGATACATCCAATGCACGAACCTGCAGGGATAGTGCATTGGACACATCAACTTTCAGCACAAGTGCATTACTGTGTCCAATTCTGTCAAGCAACTAAGGAATCTGCATTTATTAACCCATTTCATACACAACAAAGAATTGCTGCTATTTCTGCTATTGTTTATAACAAACAAAGTACTAAAAATATTGGAAAATTTGACAAATTTCAATGCACCCACCCTTACCAAACTTGAATACTTAATAAGTATTGTGAATATATTCATGTTGTATTCTGAATACATTCATGTTGTATTCTGAATACTTGTTTAGTGGTATTTTTGTAGTTGAATGCATTCTCCTTTAAAAAAAAAATGAAACGCACAGTATGAAGTACATGAAACTGCACGCGAGTGCAATTATACAATATTTATTCACTCTGTGTATTTTCTAACAGCTTTTCTGATTGGCTATGTGGTTCAAAGAGTGTATGAATTTATGGTAATGTAACATGTTCCTTGTGTACATGCACCCAGGGTCATAAATTGAGATCAGTAGTGATTGACCAAAGATCCAATACACCATTGTAGTCAGTGTTGTAGTCGAGTCCTCATCATCGGAGTCGGAGTCCTTGGTGTCCGAGTCCAAGTCCGAGTCCGAGTCCCTGCCAATTTTTGATGCCCGAGTCCGAGTCCGAGTCCTCAATGTTCGAGTCCGAGTCCGAGTCCGAGTCCTTATGTATCAAATTCATGCCTTTTCACCAATACTTTATCAATGTAGGCCTAATACTTAACCAGAATTTTAGTTCTATATTATTTTCTTGTAAATACATAATTTGCTAGTCCCACCTATCAAGGCTAGTATTGTTTTGGGGCTATGCAATAATTATGCGGAGCCCGGGGAGGGGTGAAATTGCAAAAATATGCTTATCCCCTCTCGGCCTGCCAAAAATCGCTTGGTGCCCCCCCACCTCCCGGCCTGCCAAAATTCTTTGCACCCCCCTTTGCACATGCCATTTTTGAGGGAATCCGATTTACAAACCTTAAATGGTATTATGTTGTGAGCGAAGCGAGCAGGGAAATTTGCATAATATGTTAGCGTTTCCGTACTCTAAGCCATTTTAGAGCGTTTTATTTGAAAGGTGCCCCATATGTGCCAAAAATTGCTTGTTCCCCCCTCGGCTTGCCAAGAATTGCTTCCACCCTCCCTTTTGATCGGCCAAAAAAATTCTAACCCCCAATTTTACCTTCCCCCAATGCTCATAAATTGTAGCTCTTTAGCATGTTTAGCTCAAATTTGGAAACATTTTGAATTTGATAGCTCCAAAGCCTATAATTTGGCCCAATTTTAGTTCACAGACCTCCACAAAAATATTGACATTTCAGTTCATCAAGCCCCTATTTTGCCCCCAAATTTGGTTACTCCTTCATCATAATTAAATACACGAAATTAGGATTAGGTTTAGGGTTAGTTTAGAGTTAGGGTTAGGGTTAGGATTAGGGTTAGGATTAGCTTACACGAAATAATTACATGAAGGATCGACCATCAAATTTGTTCTTAGTTCCCAACATTCGGCTCCGCACACTCCTACCAAAATTTAACTGAGTGCCCCATGCAGGGAATTATTATTCGTGTACTAGTACATTATAGACTTGCGTCCAACAAAGCAATCATGTCAAACTCAAAACAAACGATTATGATTAAAATCCATTGAACCAATTAAAGATATAACTGAAAGCAATCTTGCTTTTTGGTTGTACTTTTAGTTACAAACTTAATTTATTTGCAATTGCATGCAAAATTACTAAAAATTAATAACGTGATGTGATCATTGATCAAGCATAAAAAGTTTATGAACGAAAATAAAAGACCTAAAAGACCCTATTTTGCGGACTCGAGGAGGTCTCAAGCCGAGTCCCCCGAGTCCTTGGTGTCCGAGTCCGAGTCCGAGTCCTTAGCTTCCGAGTCCAAGTCCGAGTCCGAGTCCTTGAAAAAAGGACTTGAGTCCGAGTCCGAGTCCCGAGTCCTCCAACACTGATTGTAGTACATTCTCTGCATCAGGGTTGTTCCGTCTATTGCACTTACCCACTTCTCACACTGTCAAAGGGGACACCCTCACAAAATCCCTATTGTACAGGTCCTTTCATTTCAGTTCCTGTTAATTTTCTCAGCACAGAAAATACCAATTTGCCTTTTCTTTTGTTGAAGTTGATTGAAAAAATTGAACTTTTGGAATTGTTTTATCACAAGGTATTTTTTGGCATGTTTTGTGATTTTCCCCATTGAGTGCAACAGTAAGCATCCCCTTTGTATCCCGGCTTTGTATCAGAGCGCTCAAGATGGAACAGCCGATTCCTGGCAACAACCAATGGGAAGAAACAATCTATCACAAATGATGTTGTGCCGTCTGACCGAAAACTGAAGGAGATGTAACTTGAAAAGAAAATTAAATTAAAACATAGGACTTATTTTATCTGTAAGTTGCAGGGAAAAAAGGTCTTAACCATAAAAGATGATAAAAGCACACAACTTAGGATGAAGAATCAAACTAATTCCAATATAATATTGAGGAAGCAAGAGCTTATCACTCAAAGATTCCCCAAGGGATGAGAGGCTAATACGATTATGAATGCTAAGAAACACTGGGTGACATTAGCTTACATTGGGGAGTTCTCTACATAGTATTTCAACTCAACTAAAGGTGGATGGTATCCCTTCCCATGATGCAATTCAGAAATACTGAGATGTGGCCACTTTAAGAACTATTCATTGCATAATTTTGTTACTCTCTGTCTTTTAATCCTCTGCATGCTGACCATAGGTTTCAACATAAAAAGTCAAAGTTTTGAGATATTTTCTCAAAAATCAAGAGTTATCTCAAGAACCACTTAACCAATACTGGCCTTGTTTGGATTCGTTTTAGTACATTTTTCATGCTGATTCTAAATATGGTCATGAAAATGTACATCTGAAATTGTTGAATTTTGTAAGAAAATTTGGAACTTGTCGTCTGCAGTCAACACCCACATTTAGTAGGTTAAAGATATTGTACAAGCTTTGCTCCCCTCCCAACCCTTTCTATCCTCATCCTGGACCAGGTCTTTTTTCAATTTAACAGCTGCACCCTTGATCTACCCTTTCTCTGTCTCAGAATCTTTCTGTTAATTATGCTCCTACCTCTGGAATCAGCACTTTAATATAAGGAGTGCTTTTGAGGAACTTCCTCATCATCAGCCAATGTTGTTAGGTCTGATATTTTCTTGGAAATGGCAAGAAACCAATCTGAGCAGATGATGTCACAATAGGTGCTGTCACCAAAGTTGGAAAATTGTAGTTGGAGATACAACTTTACAAGATTGGAACTAGATCCTGTGTGGGACAACCAGATCAAACCCAGCAAGTCAATGGCAGGAATATTCCAACTTTGGTGATGTCACCTGGTGTGACATCATCTGTTCTGTTCATTTCCAAGAAAACATCAGAACTAACAACATCGGCTGATGATGAGAATGTTCCTCGGAAGCATGCCTGGTAAGTGAAATAAATAGGTAGTGTCTAATTCTGACCTTATTGTTCCACTTTATCCTCATCCTGATTCCTGAACCTGAATCGAACTGTTTAAAATGTTCATAAATCAAAAGATCTTGAGATTGCATCATTGATTCTTAATCTTGGGCCTTCATTTCTGGACTGGTGTAATGCATTGTGGGATAATTCTATCGCTATATTGAGAATCTGGGTTATTGGATTTATGAATTGAATAGCGATTTTCTAAAGATGATTTACCACTCTGCATTCCTTCAATTTGCTGACCTGAATGTTGATTTTGTCCACTTCAAATTGTAGTTTGAAGGATTATACACACATGGTGAAGTTAAAATTCATGTTTATTTTACTTACATAGGCTTCCGCTCTTTACAATGTGTTATATACATGAATCAACCTGTAGTTGTATGCACCGGCGTGTCCAGGATCTTTTCCTGCGGGGGGCTCAGCCCCTCTTTCAGATTTATGTGGGGGGCTTGATGGCTAAAATCGCCAAAAAACGGCTGATTTTACATGATTTTTAACAAAGTGCGGGGGGCTTCAGCACCCAAAGCTCCCCCCCTGGACACGCCACTGGTATGGATAACCATTGTAACCAGAAATGACCTCTATTCCATGGCATGGTACATTTAACATGATATCACTGAAGACATAAAATTTGACCTCATTATTGTATAGTATGAATGTTGATTTACCAATGCATAAAACATTATTACTTGCATGTTGACATTAAAAACAGATTGTCTTTAAAAGATTCATTATTATTACAAAGTTTTATGGTAATGCTAGGAGATAAGTCACCTTTTGAAAGATATATGAGACGCAGTAGTATGAAATAGTGTAATAGATCTTACATACATACATATTTACATGCATATTTTGATTTGTACAGCACTTTTACTCAAAGCACCGCTGTTTATGGATGCACAATACTCAATAGTAATAAATGTCCCTATACTTTGTGTACAAAATGTCCTCTATTCAAATGGCTCTAGCTACCTTACAAAGCGACTCAATTTTTTGAAGTAATATTTTCCTCACAAAGACAAACAAACAAGCAAGCAAACAAACAAAAAGAAATATGACCACTGTAGGGGCAAACTTGGATTGCTCCCCTGGTTAGCAGAAGCTTGGTACTAAATAATACAATCTTCGATGACTCGGAACCAACAACAAAAGGTGACACAAATCATCACAAATCCAAGGATACACTTTAGCTGAAACGTATCTTGATGATGTTTATTATCTTCACTTGCTATTCTTCTTCTTGTTCTTGTCACAAATACTAATTATGTTGGTTTAGGTAAAGATTAATTGTGTCTTTACCGAGAGCTTCTACACTACAATACATCAAAACCAAGATGACAGCCTCCAGTGCCAAATTCGCACCAAATTACATGTGATTGATGGGCTGCAGGCTATGTTTAGCTTATACTTCAAGGGCGCTCATCACATAAACAAACATGCCATAGGAATGCAATGATTAAGGATGCACAACACTTAAACAAACTTTGATTTTGGTAAATGGCATCAACATTCCGGCGCCTAATTGTCTGCTACCAGCAACAATTACTTCTTAAAACATAGTTTTGGTGTGCCATTTACTGACAAAACTTAACCTTTTACAAGAGGTGCCTTTGTGACCCCTTAAACTTCAAACATCAAACTTGACTGATTTTGAAACATGAATAAATTTGTGAAATCAAAACCTTTATCTGTGATTCACTTGTGTGATAAAAAACTTGTATCAATGCTATGATTCAACAAAAAAAAACATTAAAAAAATTTCAAGTGATTTGATCCAAAAGAAAAATAAACTGAGTTTTGGAAATTTCAAAAAGTGATTTTAGATTCACATGAAAGAATTATTTTGCTTTATTTTACAGGATAGATGATGCTGCACTCAAGAGATAACTGCCCATGCCAACCAAAATTACTTGAAACAAAACCAAACAAAAGCCCACACAAAAGGCAAATTTGGTGAGATTGGAAAGCCAACTGAACACATGGGAGATACTATTTAAGTGCAACATGATCACAACATATTATCAACATGAACACAACAATGTTTAGTTTGTAAACTAGAAATGCAGTCTGTTGCTGTCCTTTAGATGAAAGTACATAACTCCTTGCATGCGAATATCTTGTTTGGTACACCTTGTAAATGAGAATACAACTTGATATAATATGACTGCCTGTGCACAACCATAGCAGCCATGAGAAAAACACAACTAGATATAAATATGACTGCCTGTGCACAACCATAGCAGCCATGGCCCAAATTTGCAAATTCAGTCAATCCAGGTTATAGTCAAAACACCAGATGCTGATTTACTTGATGCATTTACTTGCAAAGTACATGTAGAAGGAATACACAATTACAAACTTGAGTGAAATTATTTCAGACCTCGATCATGCATACCCTTTGATTAATAGCAGAGCAACAATTTCAAGAGAAATCACATTTGAGCAGTATCGAGATTCCAAAATACACGCACGGAACATACTTTCAAAAGGGTGTATCCCAAATATGGTTTACATGCTATACTGTACACATCCACAAATTGTGCACACATTTTAAGCAGTAGAATATGATGTAGAATCTTGCAAATTAAAACTCCATGGGCCTGTGGTGTACCAAACTTTAAACAAACTTGCTAATGATGCACACTGGTTCCATTGGTACAAATTGCATGCATAGGATTCTTCTTTACAAAATCAAATTCACAGATGTGGTGATGTAGGTGTCAAACATGTTCATTCTTGATCTTGACGATGAGTTGTATACGAATCTGGCAACTTCACACTAAACGCAGACACGCCGCTGTAGAGACGAATCACCAGTCTTCACATCTGTAGTACAGGTAGGTTCATCCGTCATCACATCTGGTAGATCTCATGATGAATTTGACAGTTTGCATCAGTTGTTCTGAAGCGAAAGCAAGGTGTCAGCTTGCCTTTCGAAGCAAATTAACGTAAACTGATGTTTAGTCTGTGACTTCTGATTCTAACAGCAGACACAGTTTATCAATGGGTCTGGTGAAAATGCTTGTCCTAGTTTTCACTCGCACACGCCGAACCAGTCCATCACTTGCAGGGAGTGTTTCAACCACCCTGCCTAGGGGCCATACGTTTCTGGGAGTAGATTCATTTACAACCATGACGACATCTCCCACCTTGGCATTTCGCTGTGGGTGAATCCACTTTTGTCTTTGTTGTAACTGAGGAAGGTATTCTTTGATCCATCTGCGCCAAAACAGGTCTGCCAGATACTGGACTTGCCTCCACCGACGCTTGGCATACTGACTCAGCTTTCCTGCAGCAGCGGCTGGTGGTAAGATCATGTCACTCTTAAAATGAAGAAGGTGATTTGGTGTAAGTGGCTCTAAGTCAGATACTTCTCCTGGAACACTGGTGAGTGGTCGGCTGTTAACTATGGCTTCTATCTCACACAGTAATGTACGAAGAGAGTCATCTGTTAGTGTTTGTTCCTTTATAACAGAGCACATCACTTTCCTGATTGTCCGTATTTGACGTTCCCAGATGCCTCCATGGTGACTTCCTGCTGGTGGATTAAAGATCCACTCAATCTCTCTTTGCAGAAGGTAGTCATGGATTCTGTCTTGATTCCAAGCGGCAATTTCTCGGCGTAACTCTCTTTCTGCCCCTATCAAATTGGTGCCATTGTCAGAGCGGATCTGTTTCACTTGGCCTCTTCTGGACACGAATCGTCAGATGACATTTACGCAGGCATCAGTGTCCAAAGATGCTGCCATTTCAATGTGTATGGCTTTGGATGCAAGGCAGACTAACACTACACCATATCGCTTGACTATACTACGGCCTTGTTTAACTTCTAGGGGACCAAAATAGTCCATTCCAACTCTTGAAAATGGTGGCTCTCCTGGAGTGACTCTGTCTTTGGGAAGATCACTCATCATCTGCTGTTGTACCTTTGCATTCCTTTTTCTGCAGGAGATGCAACTGTTGATAACCTTTCTAGCTGCTGCATTAGCATTTGTTATCCAGTACTTCTTGTGCAGATGCGCCAACATGTGGTTTCTGCCCCATGTCCAGTTGCTTCATGAACGTCATGTAAAATCAACTTTGCAATGTGGGACTTCTTTGGTATGATTGATGGAAATTTTGTCTTTTCAGGTAGAGCTGACTTAGCCAGTTGACCACCTACTCTGATTACTCCATCTTCTATAAATGGATTGAGTCTGTAGAGAGGACTTGCTTTCTTAATCTTGCTAACTTGTCGCAAGTCGTCTTCTGGCTGACTGTCATTACTTCTCAATTGCAGCTCTTTTAGTGTCTTAATTTCTTCTGGATATGCCTTGGTTTGGACATATACTATCACAGCTCTTTCTGCTTCTTGCATGTCAGCAACATTAAGCAAATCTGTAATGTTGCCATGCTCTTCATTCTCATCATTCTTTCTACCATCATCATCTCCATTATCAACTCTATCATCAACTCTATCATCATCTCTATCACGACAGATCTTGGAGATGTTTCTTGACTCTGAGGATCCATGCAACACAACGACGAAGTTGATACCATGAGGAGAATCGTGTAAGTAGTTTCTCCATGGTCTCTGTTGCTTCTTCTGTCAACGCTGTGTTGACTACTAATTTCTTTTTAACTTCTGGATCATCAGCTAGCTCTTCAGTGCTGTTTCCAATGGTAGTCTTTGGCCACTGGTTTTCTGCTTTGTGTAAGAAGTCTGGACCATCAGTCCACCTTCTATTCTTGAGGAAGCAATCAACGGCTAAGCCCCTTGAGCAGTCGTCTGCAGGGTTTGAGCTGGTTCCTACATACTTCCATTGGTGTGGCTGGGAGCCATCTCTAATCAATGCGACTCGATTAGCCACAAAGGTGTGGAATCGGGCGGTGTCATTGTTAATATACTTGATCACGGTCTGACTATCAGTCCAGAAGTATGTGCTTTCGACCTTCAACTGTAGTTCCTTTTGCAACATGTTGTTGACCTTTACTGCCATTCCAGCTGCAGTTAACTCTAGGCGAGGTATAGTTATAATCTTCAAGGGAGCAACTCTTGCCTTGGCTGTCAGGAGAGTAAGATGCACTTGACCCATCTCATTAACGAATCGTAAGTAACTCACTGAACCATACCCCTTCTGACTTGCATCACAGAAGTGGTGCATCTGGACTTCACTTTCTTCAAAGTCCTTGGGCTTGAAACATCTTTCGATGGTGAAATCTGACAATTTCGGTACTTCATCAAGCCATCTTTCCCAACGGGTCAGAAGCTCACTAGGAATAGACTCATCCCAACCAAGCTGCAGCTTGCTTAAGTTCTGCAATATTTGTTTTGCTGGCAGGATTGCTGGAGCAACAAATCCTAGCGGGTCATAGATGGAGCTTACAGTTGCTAGGATGCCTCTTCTGGTAGGAGGTCTCTCTTTCACTTTAATATGGAAGCCAAACCTGTCGGTTTCTGGTGACCATAGCAACCCCAGCACCTTTTCTGATGGTAACTCTTCATTCTTCAAATCTAGTGTCTTTGTAGTCTCAGCTCTATCGTCTTCAGGAACTGACTGCAACACTTCTCTTGAGTTACTCAACCACTTGGTCAACTTGAAACCACCATCCTTACACAAATTGGTGAGATCACTGACGAGTTGAATAGCTTTGCTTTCACTTTCGATAGATTTGAGGTAGTCATCGACATAGAAGTTGGACAGCACCGTGTTGCATACTTCTTCGCTGTATTTCTCCTTACCATCATCAGCGGTCTTTCTCAGTGCGAAATTCGCACATGAAGGTGACGAAGTTGCGCCGAACAAGTGCACATTCATCCTATATTCCTTCAGAGGCAGACTCAGGTCACCGTGAGGGCCACCATAGAAATCTTACTAAGTCTCTGTCTGATTCTGGTACACGCACTTGATGGTACATTGCTTTTATATCTGCTACAACTCCAACAGGGTGCTCTCTAAACCTCGTCAACACACCTACCAAGTTGCTTGTCAAGTCGGGTCCTTTTAGTAATTGTGAGTTTAAAGACTGGCCCATGTACTTAGCCGCACAATCAAATACAACTCTCATAGCTTGCCCTTGGTGGGGTGAAACACCCCATGGTGGGGGACATACCACACCTTGCCATCCTTTCTATTACATGCATCTTTGGGCACTTCTTCTGCATAATCATTTTTAAACATATCATTCATGAATGCAGTGTATTGGTCGTTGAAAACCGAGTCCCTTTCTAACTTCCTCTTCAGATGGCATGCCCGCAATTCAGCTTGATGTATATTGTTCGGCAATTTCATGTCATCATCTTTAAGCGGGAAACCTACTTGGTAGTGCCCATCTACATACTTGATTGATGCTTCAACTTTGTTTAGGAATTGTCCTTCACTCACGCTTCTCTCTGGTTTATCGTCAATGATTCGCTCATTGAACTCAGCATTGTAGAGTTTCTCTAATTGCTGGTCAATAGTGTCATGTGCCTTAATTCTGTGGATGACTGATGTCCTTTTGTGTTCTTTATTTTTGACACCATACACTGTCCATCCGAGTCTAGTTTGGCAGGCGAAAGGTCCTTCACCTTGGCTATTTACTACATGTATTGGCTCAAATGCTTTAGGCACATTATTTCCTATGAGGAGACCAATATGGCATTGAGATTCATCATTTAATCTTCCTGGCTTAACTTCTTCCATATAAGGAATTGCATCAATATCATCCTGGTTGATGATGTCAGCCAAGTCACCAGGGATCTTATCTTGTGTGTATGCCTTTGGAAGAGAGATGATATTATTTCTGTTCATGTCAGAAACTTCTAAATCTTGGATGATTTCACTGTCTACTATGATATCATCTGTTATGGTTTCAATTTCCAACTTGGTTTTCTTGCCTTTAACATGTAGTTCCTTTTGCAGCCTTTCAGAACAGAATACAGCATCACTGCCGTTGTCGAGATAGGCGTATGTTTCTACAGACATTCTGGAAACTCTTGAGTAGACTATGACTGGTATTATTGTGGGATATGATTCACTAGATTTAACTCCGGCGCCTGTAAGCCCACATGTCTGATTAGCAACTTCACCAGACTTCTGTGTCTCTTCCTGTTTCACATGTAGCACTGTTGGATGGCGCTTTTTACATGTCTTGCAGGTAAGCTTGTATTTGCAGATTTTACTGTAATGTGTTGCTTTCTTTAGGCAGCCAAAACAAACTCCCAACTCTCTCAGATACTGCAACCGGTCACTTATAGGCTTTTCCTTTAATTTGTTACACATTTCCAAAGTGTGATCTTTACCCTTGCAATATGTACACGGCTTGTCGGCTCCTGGGCTACTTGACGACACATTTGGCCTGGCTCCTGGACTATATGACATTACATTTGGTCTGGCTCCTGGACTATTTGATGTCACACTTGCCGACACAGCTTCTGTGTTTGTTGCTAGATTTCTTCTAGCTTTATAAGTCTGATAGTTTGGGTTTTTACCCTTTCTTCCTTCTTAGTACTATCTTCCTTCTCCGTCACACTTCTACCGTAGGCAGCATTAGTTGCGATTCTAGCCTGTTTTTCTAAGAAGGAGGTGAAGTCTTCAAATGTTACCACTTTGTTTCTTTCTTCTTCTACATAATCTACTTGTCTCCTCCATCTGTCTCTCATACTATATGGTAACTTCATCATCAACATTCTAATGTTTGCTGTACTTTGCAACTCATTAGTATAGCCCAGGCTGGTCATGGTATTTTTGCATTCTAACAAAAATAATGACAAATCTTGTAGCCCTGAACTATCGCCTTTCACATTCGGCCACTGCCTCATCTTCGCTAGGTAAGCCTCTGCAATCTTGTGCTTATTACCATATTTCCTTTCCAACAACCTTTTTGCTTCCAGGTAACCAACCTCATCATCCATGTGAATACAACTTTTCACCAAACTGTTGGCTTCACCTCTTGTGTACTGTTCAAGATAGTACAGACGGTCTCTATTGCTTTTGCTCTTATTTTCGATTATGAATTGAAGGCTCGTATGAAAGTAACATACTGAAGCGGGTCTCCAGTAAATGTCTGTAATGTCCGCTTTGGTAGACTCGCTTGTTTATGTTGTTCCACCAGCAGCCTTGTTAAGTTGTCTTGGTTGCGTGCCAAATTTTCTATACTGGTATCTTTATCTTCTTCTTTCACTTCTGTTGTATGTTGCCGTGGCAACATGACTTGTTTTTTCTTCACATCAGGCTCTGGTGACGAAGTTACTCTATGACCATACTTAACTGATGAAGGCCCGTCATGTTCATACTGTTCACTGTACTGTTCTTGACCATACTGACGATACTGTTCATCAATATTTTCATATTTCGTGGCTGACAAATAATGTGGGGTATTCTGTCCCTGTACTTTCTGATTCCTCAGGTGCTGCTGCAGGAAACAAGACTTCACTTGGTGGTGGAAAGTTGACTTGCATAACTTGACTGGTTGTTAACCTGCTTCTTGGTTGAACTTGTTGACCTAAATCAGTATGTACTTTACCATCAGTAGTCATGCCCACTGCTGGCTGCTCTTTTGCAGGTCCCAACTCCACATGTGTGTATTTTGGTCTTGCCCCTGGATTTAGTCCTACAGCACCAATTGTATCATTTTTAGCTTGGAACTTGCCGTCAATTTCTTGACTTTCTCTGGTGTTATGGTTCAACCACTGCCTCACTGATGTGTTTGTATCTGGTTGAGCTTCTGTGAGGTCATCAAGCACCGATTTTGGTCTACTTCTTAAGCTCTGGGATTTATGTTCATAATCCTCCAATACATCTATTTTGGCTTGCTGTATGTTTATTTCAGTCTTCATTTCCAACCACTCTCTTTGTTGTTGCAAGTCCCTTGCCCTGGCTTGGATATTAAATTCCTCACTTTCTAGAGCTTGTTTTTCCTTCAATGCTTTGGTACGACATTCTAGCTCTACCTTTCGAGTTGCAGCTTGCAATAAAGCATATTCTGTACTTTTAGATAATGCATCACTTTTATAAGATCTTCTGCTTCTTAATTGAACCGCTTTTATGACTCGACATGTTTTCGATAGTACCGAAACGAGCAGAATTAACTAAACGACGCCGATGCAAGCAACGAAGTTTAATACCTTTCTAAAGTGAACAACGGTTCACAAATTTATGTGAGAAACTATACGTAGGACCTGTGTAAAGTGTGCTTCGTGAGGCTACATGTATCGAAACCTGAAATTAATACGAATGTCAGTATACACGAAACTTCGCTTGAATGCAGGCCCTACGTTGCTTACCGACGGGTGAGAGAAAGCTCGATCCACCCGTTTATCGTGCACCGACGGGCGGGAGTAAGCTCTTCGCGCCGTTTATTGATAACAAAATACCACAAAACTCTTTTTAGGTAGAAGTCCTGAGTCAGTGTTGTATGATTCTATGAGTTATTCCTGCATGCACTAGCTGTGCAACTGCAAGATTACTAATGTCAGTATTAGAGGCGTACATGCAGGCACTTTACTACCAAACTTTATTTTAATTGTCGTGGCGACTCATGGAGTAAACTTGTTACCCCTTAATTAGATATTTATTAAAATACCACAAAGCTATTTTTCAGTAGTAGTCCCGTGTCAGTTTGTGCTTTTGATTCTACAAGTCATTCCTGCACAACGGTGCAAGAGATCTAATGTCTGTGTTAGAAATGTACATACAGGCAGCTACTACTGATATCTTTATTTTGATTTCTACGATTCGGATTCATAGGCCTCAATAACTTCTTTGAAGTTCTATTCTTTAAGCTTCTACCAAATGTGCATTTATCTACATGCACACTCATTAATATTTGCTATATTCAGTGACGTCTGACATGACTGGAGGCTGTGGTGACTGTCTGTGCCAATGCAATGTTTACATGTATGTTTACACTGCTGACACGACCTTAAGCTTTTAGCTATTTTTAGGTAAGCTTACAAAACAGACGCTCAACTGAACCTTTATTTGGTAACTATTTACCAACTATAGCATCTTCTTACAGATAATTAATCTTTACAAATGTAGGGGCAAACTTGGATTGCTCCCCTGGTTAGCAGAAGCTTGGTACTAAATAATACAATCTTCGATGACTCGGAACCAACAACAAAAGGTGACACAAATCATCACAAATCCAAGGATACACTTTAGCTGAAACGTATCTTGATGATGTTTATTATCTTCACTTGCTATTCTTCTTCTTGTTCTTGTCACAAATACTAATTATGTTGGTTTAGGTAAAGATTAATTGTGTCTTTACCGAGAGCTTCTACACTACAATACATCAAAAACCAAGATGACAGCCTCCAGTGCCAAATTCGGCACCAAATTACATGTGATTGATGGGCTGCAGGCTATGTTTAGCTTATACTTCAAGGGCGCTCATCACATAAACAAACATGCCATAGGAATGCAATGATTAAGGATGCACAACACTTAAACAAACTTTGATTTTGGTAAATGGCATCAACAACCACTAAATTTTTCGAGCTACTGTACAGTGAAGACTATCAAATTTGCTTATCCCATTTTCAGAATAGCATCACTTGTGATTTTACCTAGAAACCAGTAACTTGAGAAATACATTAAAAATCTGAATTAAAACACAGATTCTTTTTAAATCTTGGCAGATGCTTGGATTCAAGCCTGCATTCAATACCTGGCATAAATGTTTCACAAAATCTGCATACATTTTTGGATTTTTGATATTGATTTATTGTTGTGGAACTTTTGCCGAAATGTAAAAACACTGCATCATCTACTCTTTTTGAAACAGACTGCGAGATATGCGACATCCGTACCATCACATTTACCTATGTACCTGCACATGGTGAGCAGTGTATATATAAAGTTTAGACTGCGTTGGCAATTAAAATTACAATAAGTTAATTAGCGTTTACAAGTGACAGAATTGCCGTGAATATATTTCAATTACACAACCGGTATCGGGCCTGGCCCTTCTTCAGGTGAAAAAAGCAATGCAGGATTGTAGAGAAAAATATGAACGAAAAGCGCGATATTCTACAATTACATCATGTACTGCTTTACAGTCAAAGAAATTATGTGATGCACAGTGGCGTAGCTACCTGGGGGGGCAGGGGCACTGCCCCCTGGCAAAATTTGCCTATTTGGGCCCCCACCTCCTAGTGCAAGGAGAAAAGAGGAAAAAAGCGGGAGACAGAGGAAAAAGAGAGGAGGAGAGAGGGAAAAGAGGGGCAGAGAGATGGCGAATCCATACGATATGCAATACCATACGATTATTATCAATAAGCCTGGCAAAAATTGTCTATTTGGGCCCCTGCCCTTCCCCCCCAAGTGCAGGGAAATTTGGTGGATTTGGGCCCCGCCCCATACAGGCTTGCCCCCTTGGAAAAAAAATCCCAGCTACGCGCCGCTGGTGATGCAGTATAACCTGAGACAAATATTCATCTCATCAGCTATAAACCTCGCAGTAAACATTATAACAAGATTCCATATCTTATATATAGGAACATTTTGGGAGAGGAAGTGAATTTTCATCTCAGTCAAGCACAAGACTTGCACACCCGCAATCCTATTCTCCTGGTCAGCCGACATCCCAGCATTTTTAACTACTCGGCCATCTCATCAAATCTCTTAATTCTCCTAGAAATATTCCTGAAAGTGTACACTTGTATCAAGTTTATCATTGATTTGATCTAAATAAAATGCATCTTTCAAAAGGGCTAAAGTGCTGGAGTTAAGTTCAGTTGATAACTATGATCTTGATGATGCAGGATGGATTACAATTTGATGCATCTATTGTCAGATGTGCATTATAAGGTACTTTGTTAAGATATTCTGAATACTAGTATCAATTAACCTCATTTAGTATGTATTCCAAGTAAAACAGCATTGTCTGAAGGAAACCTTTTGATTCTCCTAGAAATATTGCACTCATTGCAAACTATTTATTTTGATCAAGACCACAGGTAGTATAGTAAAATATTCTGAATGCCAATCTCATTCAATATTATTGATAATATGTATTCCAAGTAAACAGCATTGTCTGAAAGAAACCTTTTGATTCTCCTAAAAAAATTGCACTCATTAATTTTGATCAAGACAAAAGGTACTATAGTAAAATATTCTGAATACTAGTGATGAATCTCATTTAATATTATTGATAATATGTGACACGATCAAGGGAAATGAGTCGGATGTCGCTAATATTGATGTTGAGATATTGGCAAAGAAAGTGTTAAAATTCTTTTGTTTTATATTGTTTTCAGTGATTGATCAAGTGACTTCGCAAAGAAAAGTCGTATCAACATGAGGTTTTCAGTTTTTGAAAGCTCTAAATATCCTCCTTGGAAACAAATGTAAAACTCATTTTGGACCAGGGTCGACATGTGACTCATTCCCCTTGATCATGTCACATATGTATTCCAAGTAAACAGCATTGTCTTACGGAAACCTGTTGATTGCCCTAGAAACACTGTGTTCATTACAAACTATTAATTTTGATCAAGACAAAAGGTACAATAGTAAAATATTCTGAATGCTAGTAGTGATAAATCTCATTTAATATTGTTGATAATATGTATTCCAAGTAAAACAGCATTGTCTGAAGGAAACCTTTTGATTCTCCTAGAAATATTGCACTCATTGCAAACTATTAATTTTGTTCAAGACAAAACATACTAAATCAAATATTCTAAATACCAGTAGTGATAAATCTCATTCAATATTGTTGATAATATATATTCCAAGTAAAACTGCATTGTCAAAACAGAGTTTTGGAATTAAATCTAATACTGGAACTTACTTTTTGCAACTATTGCGACGTTGCGTCTGGAACCACCAGACTTCATCAGGCAACTGACCCGTTGGACTGGTCAAGTGATAGACGGCTAGGTATCGACCAGATGGCCATTATCTTCAGTTTGGTTCCCACCATCCACTCGTACACAAGTTAGGAGTAATTCGAACTCTCCAATATAGAGCTGATACCATCATAAGTGACTCTGAACAAGTGCCCGAGGAAAAGGACCACATCAAAACAGCCCTTAATAACTGTGGTTATCCGGACTGGGCCTTTCTCAAAGCCACCAAGAGTAAAGAGCCAAAGACCGGAGGCGCGAGTGGTCAAACCAACAGAGCCCGCGTAACCATACCATGAATCTCGGAACGCGTGAAGAACCACTTCAAATCCTTTGGAATCTCAACATCCTTCAAACCAGTTAACACGCTTTGTGGGAAACTTGTGAATGTGAAGGACAAGCAACCGAAGGACAAACGCTCAAACTTAGTGTATGGGGTTGTGTGCGGTGATACCGATTGCTCTGCGGCTTATGTTGGAGAAACCAAACATACGTTAAAAACCCGCATTGGTCAACATAGGAGACCAAGTACCAACGAAGCGCAAAACCTCCATTTAAAGGACACTGGACACTCAATTAAGAACGAGGAAGTCGTTATTCTTGATAAGGAGGAACAATGGCATAGGAGAGGCATAAAAGAAGCCATTTGGGAACGCATTGAGCAACCGTCACTGAACAAGAAAGGGGGACTCCGCTTCAATTTATCTCATGCATAGGACCGGGCCATCGGGTCGATACCTAACCGTCTATCACGTGACCAGTTCAACGGATCAGTTGCCTGATGAAGTCTGGTGGTTCCAGACGCAATGCCGCAATAGTTGCAAAAAGTAAGTTCCAGTATTAGATTTAATTTTTTTTTTTAATGCATTGGATCCAAAATGAGCGTTTATTGCGTTTCGACAGTATTTTTTGTGGGACATGAGAGCACCTCAGACCTATCGAATTGCATTCTGAATACAAAGCATGTCTTTCTGATATCAAATAATTTTCATTTTTTAAAAATCACAATACAATACAAATTTTATGACAAATTATAAAAATTTGATATTTTTCAAATTTTGATATATAACAGTCCTCGAAGTAAATTATATAAATCTAATGATATATTCTTAAAGTGTATGTAGCAGGAGGAAAAGCCGACGGTCAATTGAAAATTTGGACCTTTCATATTGAAGATATGGATTTTTTCCCAAAAGACCTTTTTTTTGGTGTTTTGGGAAAAAAATCCATATCTTCAATCTGAAAGGTCAAAATTTTCAATTGATCATCGACTTTCATCCCCCTACATACATTTTAAGTATAAATCATCAGATTTATAAAGTTTACTTCAAGTACTGTTAAATATCAAAAATATCAATTTTAATGATTTGCCATAAAATGTGTATTAAATTGCGAATTTCAAAAATCAAAATTATTTCATATCAGAATTACATTCTTCGTATTCAGAATGCAATTCGATATGTCTGATGTGCTCTAATGTCCCAAAATAAATACTGTCCAAACGTTCATACCCCAGCCCTTAAGGAAACCTTTTGATTCCCCTAGAAATATTGCACTCATTACAAACTATTAATTTTGATCAAGACAAAAGGTACTATAGCAAATATTCTGAATACCAGTAGTGATAAATCTCATTCAATATTATTGATGATATGTATTCCAAGTAAACAGCATTGTCTTAAGGAAATTGTTTGATTCCCCTAGAAATTTTGTACTAGTAAAATATTCTGAATGCTAGTAGTGATAAATCTCCTTTAATATTATTAACAATATATATTCTATGTAAAACAGCATTATCTGATGAAAACCATTGTTTTATGATAGGCCTATGTGCTTCCAGGTATGAACAATCACATCAATTAGAAAATTATTGAGAAACTTACTACTTAGTATGTGGCAGCATTTCAAAGTTATGGCCTAATTGGAGGAGCAAAATTGATCAAAAATGGGGATTTTCAACTGCACAATAAGGGAATCAAATTATTTGGAATTTGAGCAACTATATTACTGATACAGATGTCTGTAGAAACATGTATTATTGTAAGGCCATGCTATTGTAATGTTTTTGTGGAAAGTATCTGCCTTTGGTTTCTTTCACAAAAACCCTCATTGTGCTTGTAGGCGGAAATTTACGGTATTTGTGCAATATGACACAACCCCTTCATGGCCCCCTTCATCACAACCCCTTCATGTAGCGCTATGTGTGTGATACTTGTAGCATTTGAATTCCATGAAAGAAGCCAATAGATTCTCTTCGTGAGGTACATTTATGTGTTAATAACAACTATGTGCGTGCTTGGAAGAATGTGTCAAAACTGTCAGAAAGTGCTGTATGGTTGAGTATGCCCTGAGTGCATGTTTTAAACACCTGAACCAGTTTACACTCCGAGGCACTAGATTATTTACCCATGGCATAGACGGCTTTTGAAAAGGTGCATGTGGCCTGAAAAGCTTGACAAGACTTTAAGATAAAGGTTGCTTGCCTACAAATAGAAATTCAACCATTTTACAAACCACATATTCATTACAGTGGAAGCATCAGGAATTTATTTTTGGTTGGTTTCTTTTGGGGGGTGGGGGTGTAAAAGAACCAATCAAAACAAAATGGCATTGCAAATTCTATTTTAGACAAATCTTCCATAAGTTGCCACCCACTACCACTTTACAAAAGTATATCTTGTTGCAATACCTTACTCAAAGAGCTCTGATGATGATGAAAGTTAAGATATTGTCAAATAATAGAATACTAAGAATAAAATACCAAGAATTGTCGCAAAACTATTAAAAGTTCTGCGATAATAAAAGCATGTTTATTTTGGTAATTGGGTTTTTTCCTAATTTTTCAAACAACTTGAGTCTTATTTTTAGACAAGAAACCCTTTTATAAGACCTTGTAAAACGATAAGTGTGTCGTTTGTCTCAGAATTGTTGAATTTCATTTTTGTAGTGTTTTTCTTTACTTTATTGAATGATTGAACACTTAGTACAGGAAGTAATTCAATCAAGTGGTCTTTCTGTGCAATTGTGCAAATTTATTTTAAGAATTCAGTGTTAAAATGTTAGGATTTTGTGTGCCTTTTGACTAAAGGATTGGCTACTTGAGAGCCTAATATTTCCCAGTGTGTTTGGTCTAAACTGTGTCAATTCTGATTGTTTCCTGTGTTGTATTTACACGATTGGTAACTTCCGTGAACAAGTCCTTAAGGCTGCTGTGAAGTCTTAGTGTTGTATTTAGTAAAATTTAAAGAGCTGTGAGACAACAAGTCAAAAAACCTGTTCTATGGGACGATGGACTTTTTTAGCAAATGAAAAAAAAAGCACTTTTTTGCAATTTTGTTCCATCGCTTCCCTGGCATTTTTTCAGTCAAAATAAATCCACTTTTGCCCAAAATAGCTGATTGTACATGCATACAGCAATTTGCATCAAACTCAATCCACTTAAATGACTGATTTTACATGCATAAGGCCTGCAGCAAAAAAAATCCCAAAAATCAAGACAATGGACTATTCTAGTTGAAATTCATACACCCACGAGGGAAGAGATAACACAGGGAATGTAAATTTCAAATGGGGTTACCAGAGTGGGTGATGCCATTTGAAACCTTCACTCCCTGTGTGGACGATTAAGGTCATGTCTTCCATATGGGATGTATGGATTTCAACTGGAATAGCCCAATAAAATATACCTAAATCCTACCTTCATTTTGATATCAGATTTTATCTTTATCAGATTGCCACACATCAAGGCTTGTTATAAAAATGCACAAATCTGAATTTTGATCAATTTTATGGTGTACTATTCCTCCACCTCACCTCACAGGCTGTGTCGGATGTAGTCCTTCTCCAGTAGCTTCCATTTACTTCTGTTCTGTGCTATTCAACAGAGTACAAAGTTTGACAGGAAATACAAAGCGGTTAGCAAATATTTACTGTCTAACTTTGAAGTATCAATTCAGGTTTCTTTTATTCAAATATTATGTACATCTTTTTTGTTTTTATAGTGTTAAAGAATAAGAAAGCAAATTTATCTTTCTGTTAAAGTACCGGTATATGGAGGCAAATACTTGCTATCTTTTAAAAAACTACTTACACTGTTTGACCACAAAAGTATAGTCCAAGTTATCATCATACAACTAAAATATTATAAACAGTTTGAAAGAAACAAATTTGAATTTTTTAAAGCGATTCGCCAATTTCTCAAAATACCTGATGAGTAGTACAATTCAGATTAATTTTTATTTAATACTCTGCTTTTGTGGGGGCCACCTTGATTACGAAGTGCGTAATTCTGGCTTAACAAAAGAGAAGTGATTAGATAGAAAAGTTTTGTGATTCTGACAATCACCCAAGCAATGAAAATTGCTGTCCATCAAAGGGTTGGGCCAGGGCCGTTCCGACTATTAGGCCAGGTAAGGCGGTCGCCTAGGGCGGCAAATGCAGGGGGGTGAAAAAGAAAAAACAGGAATGGAGAAAGAAAAGGGAAGAAAAAATGAGGGCGGATAAATAGAAAAAATGGGCAATATTCAAATAGGTCAAAACTGATGAGTTTTGAAGGGGGTAACCCCCATAACACTTTTTGGTACGCTTTGGTGGGGCAGCCGGGAGAGGCTTTGCCTAGGGCGGCAAAAATCCAGAATATCCATAGGAACGGCCCTGGGCTGGGCAGCTCAAGGGAAGTAGAGCACTAAACTCACAGAGGTAGCCACTTCAGTCAAATTGTCTTTCCTCTCTCCAAATCAGATGAGTACTATAAACAACTTCACTGCACGTGTGTGCATCCCACAGGATGTGATGATGTCCTGTACATCCCACAGGATGTGATGATGTCCTGTGCATCCCACAGGATGTGATGATGTCCTGTACATCCCACAGGATGTGATGATGCTTTCGCTGGCCCGGCCAGCATAAGACCTGTAGCTAAGTGTCTGCGACCTAGTGCTTGGCATGCGAGGGGTCTCGGGTTTGAATCCCAAATTGTTTGTTTTCTCTCTTTATTCCTCCTTCTTTCCCTTCCATAGCCAAAAACCCTTTGGGCATTAGGGTTAATGCCTAAATACAGTTGCGCAGTGTACATGTAGTACACGATATAAGAAATTTCCTTTGTCATCATCAGATTCTTTATGTTAAAACTACAAAAAATCTACTCTTGCACTGAAATTGCTAAATTGTTCTCAACTTTCAGGATTTTCCCCCTTTAAAAAATTGCCTAACCCGTATTGCAACCCATTGAAATATCCAGCACAGCATGTACCACTACCAATGTTGTGATTGACTGTAAATTAAACCACATGGTTTTTAAATCAAATTCAATATTTTCCCTCTTTAACTGCATACTTGCCATTTAACATGTTCAAATCTTTTGTTTTAGGTTTATGGTGTGGTGGTGTGATATTTTAGGAAAGCTTTACTTGTATCAATTAAGTTTCAGCTGGCTTTATTTCACACTTAACGATGAGATGTCCTCTTGTTATTAAATAACTGACTGGTTAGGCTGGAGACAGAGTGGTTTAGATTGCCCCAGGCTCCCATACCTGTCTTTAAATCGCAGCTTGAAAATCGATGCAGTTAAAGTGTGAGACCTGTAGCAGTAACTTTGTTGTGTAAATGAGATAAAGGGTACAGAAGGGTATAGTTGAAAATGATCCCTCAACCATAATCAGTGGCTTAGGAATATTTTCAACATTCTGGAGGATGCCTGAGGGAGGTACCCCACCGAGTCAGAAAATTTTGCAAAAAATGATTAAAAAAACAGCCATTTTACTTCACCTGGAATTATTGGGGGATAGGAAATCCGAGTCCCTGCACCAAAATGATTAAGGAGCTTCCCCAGTCCCCCCCTTAGCCCCCCTATGATTAGTAATTTTGGTCAGCTAGTACAATATTTTACTCCTGCAGAGTTGAGTGGTTCTTTGATAATCCCTGTGACCAATATGCCTGAAAATGTGTTGGTAATGAGCATGCTTGATAATGCAGCTATCACAACAACAGGGAACTAGACCACAATAGGCTGGCAGTGTTGCCAAAAAGTGCCAAGGTGTAGCAATCTACTGTAACAAGCTATACGCTGGCGAAGTTACATAATAATGGGATTAACTACCATAGCAATAGGTGAAAACAATTTTTGAAAATACCGCGCTGCACTGATACGTTCACGCGGTACCTCTGCATTGAACCATATCATGCTGATCACCTGCACCTGTACGATTAGTATTTTTGAAAAGACCAGTATTGTATTCAATCTATGATTGCAGACATACACAGGTCATAAGTGTAACCTGCTTGTAGTGCAGCGCGATATGTTCAACAAAAATTTCACCTATTTTGCTATGGCAATTAATCCGATTCATTACATAACTTCACCAGCGTATGGCAAGAACTGTCAAAGTGGTTTAATATTATGAGACCAACGGACTCAGAAAATGAGCAGAAAGTTACCAGGGAAGAAAAGGAGATAAAATTATAGTTCATTGTACATGTCAGAAAACAATAGAAAACAAAAGAATTCTTGAGAAGCAAGTGACAAAACAATTTATATTCCATTTTAAAGCTGACGATCCAGTGAATATGAATCTAGAAATAACTAAAAAGAAAAAAAATAATTTTGTGGGAACAGGTCTCATAGTGATTTTTAAATTCCCAAATTTACTTGTAGGTCAGCATCAACATTCATACAATCATCCAACTGGTACCGGTATAAAGTTTTGCTGCGTCTTCCAGCAGAAATGAACAACAAGAATCAATTTTCACATTTCACATTTCTATGAAAGTTCAAAACTTGTTTGAATGATAATAATAATAATGATGATCATATTGATAATAAGAATAAGGATCCATTTTGGCATTGTCAGAAAGTAACCAAAATTATAAAATAAAAAATTACCTCAAACGTACAGTGTCAAATTGACCACAGGGCCAAATGCGCCCAGGCTTAGGGACCCCCTTCGATCTGGGAGAGGGGGTGCAAATTTAGGAGGGTAAAACAACTGCAATTAGCAAAAAATAGAAATAAGATAAAAAGGAAAGTGGGAAACTTTAGTGAAGCACTGGTTTTTAATGAGAAATTAGGGATGAGTTTGGGTGGGGTGTAACATGTGGATCTGTCAAATAGCCCAAATGGGAAGGGAAGGTAGGAATTGATAACATTGAAACTGTGAGGGTTTCTCCCTGAAAATATTGATCATCACATTGCACTTGTTAGCTATTATACCTTGGAGGCACAGACAAAGGTGTGTGTAGTTGACATGTAAGGAGAGAAGATGAAGATAGTGATGCCATGCAGCATGGCAACAGCTCAATTGAGCTGCTGTTATAGGGTCCACAACTTAAAAGTTCCCCCCTAAATACTTTTTAAAATAAAAATATTTGACAAAATGCACACTTATAAAAAAGGTATGGGTAGCCTTATTTGTCTTACACTTGTAGACCAAATTATAGCGTCGTCACACATCATTGCGTTCAGTCACAATGGTTCATTATGTTAAAAGTTGCATCTGAGTCCATAGGAGTCAACTCTCAAACAATACAGTAGGCCAGCTCTATTCTTTTGTTTGTTAAAGAAAACCTGACTGCTATGGACTCAGGTGCAACTTTTAAAACAGCCTTTTTTCCGTGCCGCTATAAATTGGCTAACATGTGTAAAAAAAATAGGGCTATGCTTACATTTTTACATTTCTTAAAATATTTTTTGACTTCTTTTAATAAGTATTGGGGGAACTTATAAGTTGTGGGCCCTATATTGAAAGGTGCCTGCCCAGCTCAACAGAAAACAACACAGATTTTCCAATCAATCATGTGTGATGCATACATGTATATTGTTTTGCTTTATAAGATTTTACGCTTTTTGGATGACTTTTGCTTTGACTGGAAGTTGCTGGCTACTTGAAGCCATCCATCGCCATCTTAGGCTAAAAAATTATGGCAACACTGGTAAGAAGAGAAGGTGAAAATGTGAGAGTAATGGCTGATCACTATGCAGTGATTAGCCCCAATCAACCATACAGATCTGATTCCATGTATGAAAGTAGGGCATGCTATTGTTTGTTAGATAGTTGTAAATCTTAAACTCCCTTTAGAAGTGGTGCTTGTTGCGCGTTTTGCAGCCACAAATTAACAAAACATCCCCAATGTCTCTTCCTGCAGACTAACCCACTTCTTCCAGGAGTTAAAAAAGACATTTTCAAATATTTCTATGTTTTAAAAGAATTGCCTATCATAGTCACATAATTGCTTTTACAGCCACAAATTTATATTACATTTCCTTCTTGTCTTCTTATAAGATTTGATATATCAGGCATTGTGAAATTTGAAAAGAAACGCTTAATATAGTCACATATTTACACAGCAACTCCAAGATGACTAACAGACTTAGTATATCTTTAAACCACTTCTTGCAGGATGTATCACCACACGCAATCAGAAAAAATAAACATTTTCAGATATTCTTAAGTTTTAATAGAATGATTTATTACAGCCACAAATTTACATAACATCCCGAATGTGTCTTCCTACAGACTTGGTATATTTTAACCCACTTCTTGTAGGAGTTGTTACCGCACACAATCAGCAAAAAACTAATTTCACGCATTGTGAAGCTTCAAAAGAATTCTGGTTCAGTTTCTGGTTGTATACTTCTCAACGCTTCCTACGAAACCAGGCGAGAATTGCTTAATATAGTCACATATTTACACAGCAACTCTAAGACAACTTCCGACAGACTAGGTATATTTTTAAACCACTTCTTGCAGGATGTATCACCACATGCAATCAGGGAAAAACATTCAGGCATTGTGAAATTTTAAAAGAATTGCTTATTATAGTCACATATTTACACAGCAACACTAAGACAACTTCCTACAGACTTGGTATATCTTTAAACCACTTCTTGCAGGATGTATTACCACATGCAATCAGGGAAAAACATTCAGGCATTGTGAAATTTTAAAAGAATTGCTTATTATAGTCACATATTTACACAGCAACACTAAGACAACTTCCTACAGACTTGGTATATCTTTAAACCACTTCTTGCAGGATGTATCACCACATGCAATCAGGGAAAAACATTCAGGCATTGTGAAATTTTAAAAGAATTGCTTATTATAGTCACATATTTACACAGCAACACTAAGACAACTTCCTACAGACTTGGTATATCTTTAAACCACTTCTTGCAGGATGTATCACCACATGCAATCAGGGAAAAACATTCAGGCATTGTGAAATTTTAAAAGAATTGCTTATTATAGTCACATATTTACACAGCAACACTAAGACAACTTCCTACAGACTTGGTATATCTTTAAACCACTTCTTGCAGGATGTATCACCACATGCAATCAGAAAAAATAAACATTTTCAGACAGTGTGAAGTTTTAACAGAATTGTTTATTGCGTCCACAAATTGACATAACATCCCTGACTTGTCTTCCTACAGACTTGGTGTATTTTTAAACCACTTCTTGCGGATGTATCACCCACACAATCAGAATTTTTTTCAGACAGCGTTAAGATTTAAAAGAATTGTTTATTGCGTCCACAAATTGACATTACATCCCCAACTTGTCTTCCTACAGACTTGATATATTTTTAAACCACTTCTTGTGGATGTATCACAATCAGAAATGTTTGTTCTTCAGACATCGTTAAGATTTAAAAGAACTGCTTATTACACCCAAAAATTTACACAACATACCCATCTCAAAACTCTTCTTAGCGACTCGCAAAATTTCAACTCGCAACTCGCAAATTTCAACTCGCAAATGTCAACTTGCAACTCGCAAACCAACTCGCAACTTACTTTGACAACTCGCAAATTTCAACTTGCAATTCGCAAATTTCAACTCGCAACTCGAACTCGAACTCGCAACTCGCACTCACAACTCGCAACTTGCACATTATCCACACCCAATGTGTCTGCCCTACAGACTTGGTATATCTTTAACCCACTTCTTTCAGGAGTTACTAGCACACTCAATCAGAAGAAAAAACATTATCAGACATTGTGAAGTTTTAAAGTAACTATTTATTACAACCACAAGTTAACACAACATCCTCTATGTGTTTTGCTACACCCACTCAATCAGAAGGAAAAGAAACATTTCCAGACATTAAGAAGTTTTAAAATAACTTCTTATTATAACAAACAAGTTACCACAACATCCCCTGTGTCTAGTTTCCCATTGACGTGTAATCTTAACCAGTGTTGCCAAAACTTTTCAGCTCCAAGGCGCGGGAAATTAGCTCGCCAAGCCACGATAAATTAATCTCAAGTAGCCCAATTTTAAACTTCCTAAAAAAGCGCCCAATATCGGATATTTGGGCAGATTTAGAACACAAATCACCCAATTGAGCGGAAAAGCATTTGACTTAAAAACTTCCGGTTCTTAATGGGAAGTTTAGGACCGATCAATAAATGGTCAAAAAACCCATTGTAATTGCAATTTCGAGCTTCAGAGACTCAAAACCTTTTTAAATCGGCTAAATTGAAAGGGAATAAGTCAAATTACTGCCGCGGCCTGACACTGGCTAAAGTAGCCCAATTTTAGGCAAGTAGCGGCATGCTTTTTTTGAGTAGCGGCAAGTGATCGCTAAGTAGCCCAATTGTGCATCTAAGGCGTGGCGTTGTCATCACTGATCTTAACCCACTTAGCACACAATCAGCAAAAGATGTGAGACATGTTCAGAAATTATGAATTGTCATAAGGAATTGATGAGTACTTGAGATGTACTTGAAAAATTAATCCACTTTTACTCACTATTTTTAGCACACAATCAGCAAAATATGTAAAACATTTTAGAAATTATGAGTTGTCAAAAGAAATTGCGGAGTACTTGTATACTTGAGATGTACTTGAAAAATTAATTCAATTGGATTCAAGCCCAAGTAGTAGTCTATAAATTTTAAGTTTACCCAGTATCATTTCAATTTCTCATTGTCTTATAAATTTCAGTTTTGAGCCCTTTTTGGATTTTTAGGGTACACCCCTTAATAGCTTATAGACTTACTGTATCAAATGCATGGACTTCAAAATATCATTGTCATTTGAGAGGTTCTCAGGCTTTCAAGAGCAGTATTTCTTTAATGCTCTGTGTGCCAGTCATAGGCTTCAACATAAAAAGTTCCAAGTTTTGAGATATTTTCTCAAAATATCACATGTATCAAGAGCTATCTTAAGAAACACTGAACCAATACTAGGCTTGTTTTTACTCATTTTAATGCATTTTGCATGCTGATTCCAAATATGGTCATAAAATTTTAAAAATCTGAAATTAAAAAATATTGAAACTTGTCGTCTGCAGTTGACACCCACGTGGAGAGAGTTAAATTCAAGTTCAGATTGAACATGGAGAAAACATGGAATCTTGATTACTATTTTGTTCAAAAATCTAGCAAGATTTTCACCATGTAGGTCCTTTGCTCACTTCAAATGCAAAATTTGCTCAGTTTTTTTCTGAAAACAGAACACATTTTGAAACTTTTGAAACTTTTAAAGAATCTTTAACACATGACATTAACAAGTCATTTTTGCTAGACATTCAAATAACATGTAGGCCTACTACATATGAAATAAACATGAATCATGGCCTAATTCTTTGGTTTTCATCCTGTTACAGGTTTTTTTAGTCACCGCAGCACACAGGCAATATTTAACCATTAAGTTTGCCTGACCTGATTCCATTTATAGGTGTACATTTTATGTAGGGTATGAATGCATAGATATTCATTAAAAGGATAAATGACTGATGTGTTAATGAGGTAAGACAGTCTCGGTGTGGGGGAGGGAAATCGTAGGTGAGTGCTTTAAACTGTTACAAAGTTGTCAAATGACATGCATGCAGACATTGATTAAGATGATTTTATATTAATATGGACAGAAGCAGGGTAATTCGTAATCAAGATAAATGAGGTACAATGTTAATTTGATGTAAGTCAAATGAGAAAATGTCCTTAACTTGTTGAGTTGTGATTAGTCAAAGTGTCAATTACTGGAATACTGCAGCGTCATTGCATAATTACTTATGGTTTATAATGATTAATTTTGTTTAAATTAAGGTTGTGTTTTTAAGGTTAAAGTAAAGTCAGTTGAGGTAGTGCTCATACAAATGTGCGGTGACTGAGGGTGTATGTGAGAATCACCATTCATATGTGGTTTTTGAACAATATTGTGAGGGACTTGTTTTATGCTAGTCTTTGGTTTTATCGTAAGTGCTCTCTTAATCAGTAATATGAATAACTAGAACAGTAATGTGATACTTCAACAGTGCTGTCTAAGGAAGATATCATTAATACCAAACATTACTACAAGAGTACTATCTACTGATGATAGCATCGGTATCAAGTGTTACTTCAACAGTGCTATCTACTGTATATAGCATTAATACCAAGAGTTGGTTTAAAAGTGTTATCTACTGAAGATATCATCAATACCAAGAGTTACATCAACAGTGATATCTACTGCGGATAGCATTATTACCAAGAGTTGGTTTAACAGTGCTATCTACTGAAGATAGCATTAATACCAAGAGTTGGTTTAACAGTGTTATCTACTGCAGATAGCATCAATACCAAGAGTTACATCAACAGTGATATCTACTGCAGATAGCATTATTACCAAGAGTTGGTTTAACAGTGTTATCTACTGAAGATAGCATCAATACCAAGAGTTACATCAACAGTGCTATCTACTGCGGATAGCATTAATACCAAGAGTTGGTTTAACAGTGTTATCTACTGAAGATAGCATCAATACCAAGAGTTACATCAACAGTGCTGTCTACTGAAGATAGCATCAGTACAAAGAGGTGGTTTAACAGTGTTATCTACTGAAGGTAACATCAATACCAAGAGTTACTTCAACAGTGCTATCTACTGAAGATAGCATCAGTACCTAGAAATACTTCAACAGTGTTATCTACTGAAGATATCATCAATACCAAGAGTTACATCAATAGTGCTGTCTATGGATAGCATTAATACAAAGAGTTGGTTTAACAGTGTTATCTACTGAAGATAGCATCAATACCAAGAGTTACATCAACAGTGCTATCTACTGAAGATAGCATTAATACCAAGAGTTGGTTTAACAGTGTTATCTACTGGAGATAGCATCAATACCACTGTCAGTACAAAGTGTTACTTCAAAATCAAAAGTCCTATCTTAAGATAGCATCAGTACCAAAAATTACTACAAGAGTGCTAGCTACTGAAGTTAGCATCAGTACCAAGTGTTACTTCAGTAGTCCTATCTTTTAAAGATAACATCAGTACGGTCAGTACACAGTGTTAATTCAAAATCATAAGTCCTATCTTCTGAAGATAGCATCAATACCAAACATGAATCAAGAGTGCTATCTACTGAAGATAGCATCAGTATCAAGTGTTACTTCAGCAGTCCTATCTTCTGAAAGTAGCATCAGTACTATCAGTACAAAGTGTTACTTCAAAATCAAAATTCATATCTTCTGAAGATAGCATCAGTACCAAACATTACTTCAAGAGTTCTATCTACTAAAGATAGCATCAGTATCAGGTGTTACTTCAGCAGTCATATCGTCTGAAAATAGCATCAGTACTGTCAGTACAAAGTGTTACTTAAAAAGTGCTATGTACTGAAGTTAGCATCAGTACCAAGTGTTATTTCAGTAGTTCTATAAAAAAAGATATCAACAGTACTGTGCCATCAGTACACAGTGTTACTTCAAAATCAAAAGTCATATCTTCTGAAGATAGCATCAGTTCCAAGCATTATTCAAGAGTCCTATCTTCTGAAGATAGCATCAGTTCCAAGCATTATTTCAACAGTGCTATCTACTGAAGATAGCATCAGTTCCAAGTATTATTTCAACAGTGCTATCTAGTGAAGATAGCATCAGTACTAAGTGTTACTTTAACAGTGCTATCTACTGAAGATAGCATCAGTACCAAGTGTTACTTTTAGAGTGCTATCCACTGAAGATAGCATCAGTACCAAGTGTTACTTCAACAGTGCTATCTACTGAAAGTATCAATACCAAGAGTTCATTCAACAGTGCTATCTGCTGAAGATAGCAGCAATACCACAAGTTACTTAGCAGCAATACCACAAGTTACTTTGACAGTGCTATTTACTGACAATAGCATCAATGCCAGTTACTTCAACAGTGCTATCTACTGAAGTTAGCATTAGTACCAAGTGTTACTTCAGCAGTCCTATCTTCTAAAGATATCCTCAGTACTGTCAGTACACAGTGTTACTTCAAATTCAAAAGTCATATCTTCTGAAGATAGCATCAGTACCAAACATTACTTCAAGAGTACTATCTACTGAAGATAGCATCAGTATCAAGTGTTACTTCAACAGTTCTATCTACTGAAGTTAGCATCAGTACCCAGCAAACACAAAACGTTTTAGACATCATTCGCAAAAGGTTATTGTTATTAAAGGTTGTCAGAAAACGTTTAAATGTCAGGTTATATAAAGGGTATATTAAGAGTATAAAACGTTTTCATAACCTTAAAAAACATTTTTTGCTAATCTACTGCTCAGCAAACAAAAATGTTTTACAGAAAACGTTTAAATGTCGGGTTATATAAAGGGTATAAAACGTTTTAATAACATTGCAAAAACATTCTTGAAAACTTGATACAAAACATTCTAAACAGAATGTTATTTTTGGTTGAAAAAATATTTTGTGAAAAACGTTTGCCCAAAATATTTTCAATAACATTTTTAATTTTTTTTTCATGACCTTTATATAACCTGACATTTAAATGTTATTAAAAGGTTTTGAAAAAACATTTTAAGAACATTTCTGTGTTTGCTGAGTTCAAATATTTTAACAAAATGTTATTTAAGTATTGACACAATATTTGAAAAAAAAAAAAAAAAAAATAGTTTACAATAACATTTTTTGAAAACATTTAAAAATATAGTTGTAGTGTGTTTCCATACAAAACGTTTTAAAACGTTATCATGACCTTTATATAACCCGACATTTTAATGTTATTAAAACGTTTTTACCTAAACCAAAAGCCAAAATATTACTTATTTAAAACGTTTTTAAAACGTTTTTGTGTTTGCTGGGTACCAAGTGTTATTCAGCAGTTCTATCTTCTAAAGATAGCATAAGTACTGTCAGTACAAAGTGTTACTTCAAAATCAAAAGTCCTATCTTCTGAAGATAGCATCAGTACCAAACATTACTTCAAGAGTGCTATCTACTGAAGATAGCATCAGTACCATGAGTTACTTCAACAGTTCTATCTACTGAAATTAGCATCAGTACCAAGTGTTACTTTAACAGTGCTATCTACTGAAGATGGCATCAGTATCAAGTGTTACTTCAAAAGTGCTATCTACTGAAGTTAGCATCAGTACCAAGTGTTATTCAGCAGTTCTATATTCTAAAGATAGCATAAGTACTGTTAGTACAAAGTGTTACTTCAAAATCAATAGTCCTATCTTCTGAAGATAGCATCAATACCAAACATTACTTCAGGAGTGCTATCTACTGAAGATAGCATCAGTATCAAGTGTTACTTCAACTTTGCTATATACTGAAGATAGCATCAGTATCAGGTGTTACTTCAGCAGTCCTATCTTCTGAAATTAGCATCAGTACTATCAGTACAAAGTGTTACTTCAAAATCAAAATTCATATCTTCTGAAGATAACATCAGTACTAAACATCAAGAGTTCTATCTACTAAAGATAGCGTCAGTATCAAGTGTTACTTCAGCAGTCCTATCGTCTGAAAATAGCATCAGTACTGTCAGTACAAAGTGTTACTTAAAAAGTGCTATGTACTGAAGTTAGCATCAGTACCAAGTGTTATTTCAGCAGTTCTATAAAAAAAGATATCAACAGTACTGTGCCATCAGTACACAGTGTTACTTCAAAATCAAAAGTCATATCTTCTGAAGATAGCATCAGTTCCAAGCATTATTCAACAGTCCTATCTTCTGAAGATAGCATCAGTTCCAAGCATTACTTCAACAGTGCTATCTACTGAAGATAGCATCAGTACTAAGTGTTACATTAACAGTGCTGTCTACTGAAGATAGCATCAGTACCTAGAGTTACTTCAACAGTGCTATCTACTGAAGAGAGCATCAGTACCTAGAGTTACTTCAACAGTGCTATCTACTGCAGATGGCATCAGTACCTAGAGTTACTTGGACAGTACTTTCTACTCAAGATAGCTACAGTACCATGAGTTTCTTCAACAGTGCTATCTGATGAAGATAGCATTAATGCCATGAGCTGCTTAAATGGTATTAATACGATAGCATTAATGCCATGAGCTGCTTAAATGGTATTAATACTGAATATAGCATCAATGAAAGGACTAAAACGCATCTGACGTCAGAGCAAAAGCGTGCTGTAATTGGTTGCCGACCTGCGCAGTACAACAATTTCTGTCTAGTTGTCAGAAATGTCTTTTTATCTCTGTCTTTCATTATATCAGTACCATCACCTTCTGTTTGAAGCATAACGATCATGAGCCACTGAAGATAACAAGGAGCTATATTAAGTGTGTTATCTACTGAAGATAGCATCAATAATGAAATATTTTAACATTGTTACATACTGTAAATAGCATCAGTTGTCAAAATCTCTGTCTACAGTCGTTGCTGCTTTTTTATTTACACACAGTTCCCAGGGACTTGATAAGTTCAATCACACTCGTCCATCATAGCCAATTTAGCCAATTACAGCAATTCCAACTTAGACAATCACAGCGATGCCAATTTAGCCAATTACAGCAATTGCAATTGTCTGCTTGAACAATCAGACACTAGTTAAGGTATAGCATGCATTGCCCCATTCCATTTGAAATCCATACCCACTTGTGGAAGATTCTGGAATTCCAACCAAATTCAACCATTTAAATAATTCCAGATTCAACCATTTTCATCCATAAAACGTGGAAAAGCTGTAAGAAATTTTGGATTTCCAAACAAAATATACTCATTTGAGGCTAAATTTTCAACTGATATAAAAGTAGCAAAATATCTCAGCTGGATTGACCATAAGGTAGGTGTATGGATTTAAACTGGAATAGCCCAGTAGTCTCATCCCCAGAGGCATAGTTCAGTCACCTCTATGAATCAAAGCACAAAAGTTGACCTCAAGTTGTTGAGTATGAGCTCTTGTACCCAAGATAGGCAAAGGTCATTCTATGGATGTATAGGCATATTGGGTTAAAGAATTGCATCCTGAGAGGTGAATATCGTACTTCCTATTGCATGTTGTGTTCTCTAATCCTCTATTACAGTCTTCAAATTTGAATTGTTATTTCATCATGATAGCAGATTGAAAAATGAAATTATATTTGAACAACATGTATGAATTGTTTGATCATTTCTATGTGTTTTCACTCATAAGCAACATACTATTCAGGCATGCTGCATACCAAACCTTGGTGTATAATTCGGACATGTTATACACCAAACCTTGGTGTATAATGGGCTATTCCAGATGTATTCCACACCCCCCCTATGGAAGACATTTAAAAAAAATACAATTCCAGCTGGAATTGAGATGTGTCTAGAATTCCAGCAGTCATTTTTAGCAAAGATTCCAGCTGGAGGGTATGGAAGACATTGAGATTAGGTGAAATTCCGGCTGCTAAAATAAACGAAAAAACAAGAGTGGGGATTGTGAAAGGCCATGATGTGCCTATGGAAGACATTCACATTTCTTAATATTCCGGCTGGAAAATGGTCAAAAATGCTCCAATTCCAGCAGAATCTTCACTTATGATCACCATTTCGATTAACCTATGAAAGACATTTACTTGAATTCTGGCTGGAAACAAAAGATGTTCTAATTCCAGCTGGAACCCTATGGAAGACATTTACATTTACGTGAATTCCGGCTGGCCATATTAGACATATTACCACAATTCCGGCAGTGTCTTCCATGGGTTTTTCCTGACATGTGAATTCCGGCTGTCAATTTAGCCCCGAATTCCGGAAGTGTCTTCCATAGGGGGGGTGCGGAATACATCTGGAATAATTCACACATGTTATGCACCAAACCGCAATGTATAATTCAGATATGTTATACTCCATGCCAGCATCAGAATTCTGTTATTGTGGGATAAAATGAGTTGGCTTTAAATTCCCCTTGATAAGGAAATTGCTGGTCCTAAATGTGCCTTTTGCTATATGAAGGCCGATAATTATTGAGCAGACTCCCAACAAATTGATTTACCAATAATGTTTAAGTATGTAATCTATTTAATTTGTCTGCGACCTTGTCATTACCGGATACAGAACATAGACAGGGACTTGTGATTGTCACATGGTAAAATTCTGTGGAATCAAAATTCATCAAAACTTGCATGTATAGGGGCAAACAAACATTTCATATTAGTAATTTTTGAATATCCAGCAATCTGCAAACAAATTTTGCACAATTGTAAGAGCTCTGTGCGACCCACACAATTTGAAAAGTTCTGCACAAACCTCACACATTGTGCAATTTATGACAAATATGGACGATTTGTGGTTAAATTTTATCTGAATATGAACAATCTTAGAAAATGTTCCACATAATCTGCAATATTCCATTCAATTCCCTGTAATCTTTAAAAAAATACCAATCTCACACATTTCAGTTCAGTTCAGTTTGATTTGACCACACATCAAAATAAATCATACAGAGCAGTATATCAATTATTATTTGTTTCTAAATCAGTACAATTTGATGCAATTTGCTGGAAAAAATACAATGAATAATACTTTATAATCTCTAAAAACAATTTAAAAAAGCATGGAACCTGTCCAAGAAACCTTTAAAGGTTCCATGCTATCTGCAATTTTTTTCCACATGTGTCATGTGCCCCTTGGCATTACATAAATCATGTGGCCCTTGGCATATGTAGATATATGTCTTATCAACTAAGGAAATATCTAATACAAATACAGTGACAGTAATAGATACTTCCGATGTAAGTACATGCCTGGAAGGTATATACTAGACATTAAATGTGATTTGTCTGATGTTATCAAGCTCATGCATTGTAGCTTTGACTAAAACAAACATGCGTTTCTATGAAATATAGTGTGGTCTTGTTACAGCAATAAGATAATTACATTAGTATTGACAATCTTGTATTTATGTTGAATCCATACTGCTGCTTACATGACAGCTAAAAATGAAACATCTGATTTAACCAGCCCAAAGGAAGCAATTTTGAAAATGGAGATATTTCGAGAGTTCAGAACCAGAAAGCTGTAACTCACTATGATTAACTCTCACAAAATGAGCATAAAGTTGGCTCCTTGCTTTGGTCTTCAAAAATCGATATTTCCTCGAAATTGTTGAGCACAATTTGGTGCTGTAGGTTCCATGCGATCTGCATTTGTTATCACACATATCATGTGCCTCTTGGCATTACATAAATCACGTGTCCTTTGGCATATGTAGATATATGTCCAATCAACTAAGGAAATATCTAATAAAAATACAGTGACAGTAATAGATACTTCCGATGTAAGTACATGCCTGGAAGGTATATACTAGACATTAAATGTGATTTGTCTGATGTTATCAAGCTCATGCATTGTAGCTTTGACTAAAACAAACATGCGTTTCCATGAAATATAGTGTGGTCTCGTTACAGCAATAAGATAATTACATTAGTATTGACAATCTTGTATTTATGTTGAATACATACTGTTGTTTACATGACAGTAATGGATGTTTGACATCCACAAATGAGACATCATCCGATTGAACTAGCCCAAAGGAGGCAATTTTGATGATTTAGATATTAGCATTATCATACACTACCGGCTATTTTGATTGGTTACACAGGCCGTATCATGTAATGAGCGAATCAGAGATAATGGTAAGAATAGTCAGTAGGGCTGAAGGGGATTAAGACGACTGAATCCATAAGTCGTCTACACATGTATTTGTGTTATACTTGCAGTGATGACTTGCAGTGATGCTTGCAGTCATGACTTCGCAGCCCTTGCGAAGTTAACCATGCAGACGGTGCGGACGCATCGTTGTTAAATGGTGATGAACAAGGGTGAAACATGATTGAATCCTTACTTAAGGCATTTTTAGACATGCAGTATTGGTCAAGCAAGTGTATTATTACTGAACTATACATTAGATCTAGTCTACTTGGTTGCAAAGTTATCAGCTGTTTATGCCAATTTTCTTAATATTTTCTATTTTTGTGCTCCCTGATTTGACTGGTACCTTAATTTCACATTTGCTGTTTTTGGACTGATTAGATTAGACCATGTCTAATAAAAATCCCTGTTTTTTTAAAAGATTTTAGACAGGTTCTTATATTTATACTGAATGACGTGAGGCTATCAAGCAGGAATGGGGGCTATCAGACAGGCTATAAAGTTCACAATTTACCACTGAAAGTTCTGGAAGGAGTGTTAAATTCCTTTTTTTTAATGTCAATGCAGGGTATCAAGATCACATCAAAAATTAAGAAAAGGTAGCAAAATCAGAGTTTCTTCTACAGAAATGTGTCATTTGGTAGGAAATCAAAGTTCAGTTGCCATTAGTACCAGTTTTGCCATTAGTACCAGCTGGTCCCAGATGAGAGTTGTTATTACTATTTTGGTCCAGTAAAAGGATCCTTTTATAGAGTTGTTTTCTACAAGTGTGAGAAGCAAAGTGAGGTACACTCACCTCCATGATCAATTAATCAATGGTATTAATGATGTTTTCCATAGCAACACTGTGAAAGAAACTTTATATAGTATATACTAACATAGCACTATTCAATCTACCAATTGCACTAATGTTGTCTTTAATATAACACTATTAAAATATAGCTCATAGCACAGATGTTATCATCAGTAGATGGCAATGTTAGTGTAACAAGTAAAACCAGCCTTTTCAGTAAAAATAGCATCAATACCAAGAGTTACTTCAACAGTGTTATATCTACTGAAGATAGCATCAGTACCATGAGTTACATCAACAGTGCTATCTACTGAAGGTAGCATCAATACCAAGAGTTACTTCAACAATTTACTGCAGATAGCATCAGTACCAAGTGTTACTTCAACAGTGCTAGCTACTGAAGATAGTATTAGCACCAACAGTTATTTCAACAGTGCTATCTACTGTTGATAGGTTGTGGATGACATAATAGGTATGCTATCTACTGATGATAGGGTGTGGATGACATACTAGGTATGCTATCTACTGATGATAGGGTGTGGATGACATACTAGGCATGCTATCTACTGATGATAGGGTGTGGATGACATACTAGGTATGCTATCTACTGATGATAGGGTGTGGATGACATACTAGGTATGATATCTACTGTTGATAGGGTGTGGATGACATACTAGGTACGCTATATACTGGATTTGTGAAGCAAAAAATGTTTGAATTATGGTCAAATTATAATATAATTTCATAACTTAATCTTGGAATTTTTTAAGTAGGGTGACGGTTTAAAGCTATCATTATAGGCAGATGTTGGTGGCCATACTTTAGGGTATATGATGTATTGTTGGTCGAAGCAGCAAAAAAAATGTAGTTCACAGCATCTTGCGAATGGTAGTGAGCTTTAGCAAAAATTACATTGCTCAATTCATAGCGAGCATGAATATATACTTTTGTAGGTCCTGTGGTTCTTGAGTTATATTGTAAAGAGGGGCTGAAACAACAACACTTTTGTAAAATGTACATAACTTTTTTCAAATAAGTTTTCAAAGTATATGATTTGTAGAATGAACTTTTGCAAAACTCCAAAGTGTTATTTTTCAATAATAGATTGATTCAGATAATGAAAATCGATTTTTTTTTGGCTGCTTCGACCAACAATACCTCGTATACCCTTAAAGAGGTTTAACAGTAGCATTTATCAGCTTGTGCGCCTGAATTCTTTAAATGATGTCAGGAAGTTGTGCCTATTTGTGTCATGATGAAGGGGAATGAGTCAGATGTCACTAATATTGTTTTTAGTATCGATTTTAATGGGGTTTGCATCAAAATGTAGCATTCGTAAAATGCCAGAAAATGATGTACAAAACATCGAATTGAAACTTGCCAACATGTGACTCATTCCCTTTGATTATGTCACATTTTAGGTTGGACAAGCTGTAGTTGTTTTGTTTGCTTGCTGACTGCTATACACTAGCTATAAGGCTTTCTTAGAAATGGACATCAGGGGGCGGATATTTAGTGATTTAATTTATCCTCTGAGGAGCACACTATATCATTTAATGGGGTCATTTGTTTTGCATTTTGTTAAAACCAAGTCTAGTTGTTGTCTCCTCATGAATACTTTGTACAATTTGTTATTCTCCTTAATCTTGGGGGGGGCTTATAGATGGATGTAGAAATGCATTCAGGGTTGAAATTCAAATGATGAAATCCCACTCTTGGGAGAACCTGTTTTCTTGATGAAGCTAGGACTATTTTAGAAGATAAACTTTTATATGCTGCGTTGGTTTAATACAACAATCAGCCCACATAATTTTTGTGGCATTTGTTTTTCAACATTATACAGCTACACTGAAAACAAAAGCTTGTTTTTCGTTGTGTTCTACTAATTTAAATTAGTAAAATAAACTGCTTGAGCGCATGCTACCAGTTTTACGATGTCTTACGATATATGTATACTAAGCGGATGTATGCAAGACTCGTAAATGAAGGAATAATAGTTGTGGAGTAGGTCCTACTAATTGGATTTGGAAGTTCTACGACAATGCAACATTTAGTACAGCATCGATAGTTCGTCGAACTCGTTGTACCATTTGGTTTTACAAATCTCTGGTGGTTTTACGATGTTTTAAACATTCCCGCTGTTTCGATCATGTGTTCGTGCTTGCAGACGACTGACCAAGTAGCGGTTGTGCAGCGACAAACTTGAAAGTGGAAAACTATGCTAACAGTTAATATTTCAAGTTATTTCTCTCAAAATGAGCACTAGATATTGTATTGATGGTGTAAGCTTCTTTTCTGTATGATCAGAAATGCTGTGACACATGTACAGTGTGGTCGTAATGACTAAAAGTCTTTAAGCTTACATGCGATGTGACACAGCATCATGACTTTTAATAATAATAATAATTTATAATAAGAAATATTACCTGTTAGCATAGTTTTCCACCTTCACAACCATCGTACATCACATTTGTACAATTGATTCGTTCAACCAGACAAACAAGTTCTAAACTTTGTTGAGCCTGTCGAACTAACCAAGATTAGTAGAAAGAGACATTGTTACGATATTATTACGTTAGTACGGCAGGTTTGAAATTCGTAAAGCATATGCCGTACGAACAGTTTCATTGGTAAAGCAGACTTGTTCGGCATACCCAACCAATATAATAGCATCGCTAAACATGCTTTACAAATCACTAATTAGTAGAACGAGACATCGTTTTTACTAACTTTTATTTAGTAGAACTTACAAAATAATGTTTTCAGTGTAAAACTAATTCTGATATACTTGTAAATGTTTATTATATACCATGATAGGGAAAATAACTCGGCAGAAAACAAACAATGTCTGTAAATTTCTTTAACACTTAGGCCTAATACTTAGTAGTTTAACTATAGGTGCATTTTTTCATTATATTTTGTCTTCCTTTTTTCAAAAGTGCCTTGTGAGGTGGGCCAATTATTTTCCTGTGCAAGTTGGGTCATTTGTTTATTTCAAATACTATCATCCCCCTCAGAATATAATGGTATATTCCAAATTCCAACCAAGTAGGTTAGTATCATTAAGATTGAAATTTGTTTTTTACCAACATGGTTGCCAAACCCGCGATTTGGTAGCCTAATTGGGCGACTTTTGAAGATTTTCCCGACTTTTGACAATTTCCTGTCCCATAGAAACCAATGGTTAAAAAAAAAATTGGGCGACTTTTCAACATTGGCTCCTGCGACTTCCGATAGTTTCCTGTCCCATAGAAACCAATGGTAAACAGAAAAATTGGGTGACTTTTCGATTATTTGACCCGCGATTCGAGCTGAAATCTTTTGGCAACCCTGTTTACCAATCCTTCAAGCTGCCATCATGGCCATTCAATGTATCATGCCAATGTCAGTAGCAATTTACGTGTACATTGTACACTACCTTTAACCAAACCTGCCATTTAAGTAACTGAAACTCATCTCACTTATTGCAATCATGTCATGTCAGTGTATATTACCCAACACAGTAACTCCACCAACTCTTCCCCATTCCTTTCAGGTCATAAGGAGTACAAAATGTTTGCAAATATGTGACATGATCAAGAGGAATGAGTCGGATGTCGCTAATATTGTTTTTGAGATATTGGCAAAAACAGTGTTCAAATTCTTTTGTTTTATATTGTTTTCAGCCATTGATAAATTGCTCATAACTCGGTAACCAGATGTCCGATTTTGATGGGGTTTGCATCAAAATGTAGCATTTATACATTGCCAGAAAATGATGTAAAAAACTTCTACTTTGTGACTCATTCCTAAAATGTAATAACTATGATGAAGATCATTGAACATGTTGAATGGGACATTCTAGTTGAAATCCATATACCCCCCCTATGGATCTTAATCTCCCACACGGAGTGTGAATTTCAAACTGGGTTATCTGGGTGATTGCAGTTGAAATCAACCCTGTATGTGGGAGATTTAAGGTCCTACATTCGACAGGGGGTGTGCGGATCTCAACTGGAATGCTAACTTGCATAAGCAGATATAACTTTGTAGAAGCATTATAGTGTGTCAACGTAGTGTGCTTGTTGTATCCATTGAAAACCTGTACAAAACATTTGTATGTTAAACTGTGTAGCCTCATTCAGCTTGAAATGTTGATGTTGGTAGAATTAATTCAATCTAAACAACCAGACATACAATTTAATTGGATAAATCAATGTTGTCGCCAAAACTAATATGAGATGACCTTGAATGTTCTCTAATACTCCTAGTGGATGTCAATCAGGGGAATATTTTTTGTTAATTGCTATGCAAGATTTTGTGCCCTTTTCTAAAAAATGAATCATTTCCCCAAATGTGAGGCTAGGATAAATGTTCATAATGCAGTACCTTATAGTAAGTGTTTTTTAAAAACATTTGTTAAAGAATTTTCTTTCTTTCATGTAAGTCAAAAAAGATTTGTAGGTTACTAAAATATGAAAAATAAATTATCACTTGAACATTGGGCATAAGTAAACTGATTAAACACACAATATTGTAGCTTTGAAAATGCTATTATTAGCTGAGTAACCAATCAAAAAAGGGCTTTTAGATACATTAGCACTTGTAAGCAAATTCCTCTTCAGTCCTCCTGACAATTCTTACCATATCTCTGATTGGCTCAATACATGATATATCCCCCTTTGTAACCAATCAAAATAGTTAAGAGGCTGATAATAAATTCAAAGCTAAGGAGGCAGCTATTACACAGGACTGTGTTATTACAGCAGCCCAGTGTCTTCAAGCTTAGTAGTAATTTAAACCAAGTTTTCACACTAATGAATCAAGATTTCCTTATTTGGTAAGATGAGAAGAGTGATAAATGGCCAAATAAATTACTAATAAAATAGGGACAGGTGTGAGAGTGAAATTAAAAGAGGGTCAGCAGAAAAGGAGTGTGAAGTATTGTGACTTCGCTAGCATGGCATTAATGTTGGTTGCTATGAGAATAATTTTAGGCTTGATGGAGTAAGATATTTTGTGAAGAAGAGGCTTTTTGTGTTTTATATAGACTATAAGTAATCATTTACAATGGCATACTGGTGGGCAAAAGGTCCAAAGGTCCAAACAAATTTGAAAACACATTTGTTCCAAAATGCTTTTAATTGACTCTTTGCATATCATGAACTATACAACACTGATGAACTGTTTTTGTTATTAATTGTTATAATATGTTTGTATCATTGTACATTGGTTTGTTTTTTGCAAAGCGCCATGAGCGTCTCTCGACGGATACCGGCGCTTTATTAAGTGTACATTATTATTATTATTATTATTAAAGTGGCAAGATTGTCCCACTAATATACTACCAAAATTACTTCCAGGTCATATTTTGGTCTTTAACAGACTGAAAAGAAGATACATATATATACTGCAATTTTTGGTTAATGTGTCACAGTATTTTATGCAAAGAGGGTTGTACTTCTACCCTGTTGAGTATAATACCACCCTTTGTTTCCCTTTATGTAGTAGATTTTATATTGTGATTTGCACTTGTTTTTAGGCTGCTGTTAAAGTTCTAATCCATCTCACCTTTAAATTTCAGTACCGTGTACAAGATAATTGCCATTATAGTCACTACAAGTAAATATGTACTCTTTCTTAACTCAAGATGAATGAGAAATATAACTAAGTAAGAATGTCTAAAATTAGCCATTTTACTCCAGTAAAGCACTTTTTCAGTCAAGCACATACTAACTGTAAACCCATATGTAAGGCATCACACTTCCCCTCACGTACCACCTGCAAATATAAAACAGGTAAACTCGCTTTTTAGAGTCGAGCAAAAAACACAAAAACCAGTCTGTACTTTACTGCCTCAGTTCTTCTAAACACTCAAGTTAGACTAGGTACTCCCCATAGTGCCCCACGTACACCTGAGTCCCTTGTATTTGTTTCATAGTGCATAGTTTAAAATGATATAGAGTTACACCACTGCCATGTAACACTTGGCTATTCCTGTTGAAATCCATACACCCCTATGGAAGACATGACCTTAATCTTCCACACCGGGGTGTGAATTTCAAATGGGGGTTACCTGAATGGGTGACTACATTTGAAATCTACACCCCCTGTGTGGGAGAATGAGGTCATGTCTTCCATAGGGGGTGTATGGATTTCAACAGGAATAGCCTAATTTTAAGTGTTATTGACATCAAATTTTGTCTTGGGCAATATTTAAGTTTTGATTATAAGCAGTGTGTGTAGGTAAGTCAAGAGATATTACTTTGTCATTTTCAATGTGTTTATTTTTTTAAACAACATCGCTGTGAAAAGGAGGATATATTTATCAGTTTGGTTTTTAAATTCACCCAGCATCACATAACACATTTAGGAATCCTAATTTTAGGCTTGTTTACTAAAGATTGGTAGGCTAATGCACGATCAATATGGGGAAGGAATTTCAATGATATGCATTTCTTTATCTCTTTATTGCTAGTCATTCACCTCACAGACTGAAACATGCCAATATCTAAAACAGCGGTGTGGTTAGTGAAAAGAGTTCGCATTTCAAGAAAATGTCAAAGTAGGTCAACAGTGGTCAGATATAATATATCTGAACACTGTTGACCTACTTTGACATTCACATGAGGTATGTCAGTGTTTTAGGTTGCAAATGTGAAGGCCTGCTTGAGGATGACAACGTGTGATAGCTAGAATCATAGTCTCATAGACCGTGAAGAGATGGATGGTCATCTGGATCATAATTCTATAGGAATTTCATATTCTGCTGAGACCATGTACGTCTCACGCGCATCTGTTGGCTCAGCATGTTTGAAAGAAGCGGCATTCAATCGAAGTACATACTTTGTCTCTGCCGCAGTTACGGCTGTGATGTAAACTATGTTGTTGCAAAACAATTATGGTTACAAGAAATGCCACGGTAAAAACTGCTTATTTGATTCAGTTTGCAGATAATTAAATAAAAACAATATCTGTAACTCTGGTATCGAATAAGTTTAACTTTGCGTTATATAACCCCCCCTGTCTCAACGTCATTCTTGCATGGAGGCTCAGAGCACAATATTCCATTGGTTTGCGACTGATAATGCAATTGAGTGGACGATAGTTGCGTTATTGACCTTTTGTACGGAAAATCGATTCAATGGCAGGTTTGAAGACTATCTTGTCTTTGTGTTCAGGTGAGACGATCATAGCTTCAAAGGATATGCTGCAGATGACTGTCCAAATGCACACACACACACATCCTTGCCATTCCGCTAGTGTACCCAGATGAAATGACAGTTACGATTACGAACAGACCTTGATTTTTATCCACAGTGACATGCAGTTTCACCCGGTTACATAATCTATTGAAATCTAGACTTATTTATTCACCTCCGTCAAGCAAGAAATCATTCAAATGTATTGGAATTGTATAAATAATTACAAAGCATCTCTTCACAATGCTAACCTAGATTCAGTGAAAAGAAATGTGTCAAGTTTAGTTTGCTTACATAAGATGCTCAGCTGAGATAACCACAATGATGCATTATCAATAAGTAAAGTGGCATCAATGTCCAACAACTGGGATGTGTGTCAGATATAGGACAAGGCTAAGTGAGTGAGTGGTGCCCTTTTTTAATTTCCTTTCTAAGGCAAAGAAAATCATGTGGTGGTTTCACATATATAATACAAAAACCGAGATGAGAGATTTGATAAGATTCAATATGCCCAAATTGGTGATTTGTATATTTGACAGCATAAAATTCAGAGCACAAAACTCAAAATATACATTTTGTATCTCTGATTTATTTTGTGGAGCATTTGCAATATTACAAGAAACCTGTATACTGTATAAGTGGTAATTTTCGTGTACAGTTATTTTCGCGATTTGCAATGAGAGACACGCTGAAAAAAAACCTGCATTGTGGCATTATAATAAAGTTAAGTACATTTTAACTTGGAAATGCAAGAATCAAGAATATAACTTACTGCAATGCAAGTGCATCGTAGTATGAACGGACCTTTTTACTCGGGTGATAGAGGTCCCTGGTTCAATTCCCAGTGGAGACAAATATCCAAAATAATTACTTGCTCTCTCCACTAGTGCATGTGAATTGTGGTGCAGGTGTAAAGGATGACAAAGACCTCGTATACAGTTCCGATCAGGGAATGCCTGCATTCTATGTAAATCTATGGTGTTCTGAGCTGAACATATAATTTTTTACAAGGTTCCTTTTCAGCGTAAACCATCGCATATATATGTGCGACGTCAAGCGTGTGCATTGGACCTTGTGCAAAATAATACACGCTGGACGGCTAGCAGTACGCTTAATTTGTAAAAGGAAATCTGAATAACAGAATAGTATGGATGCACATGCCAGTGGCAGACTGGGCAGATTCAGTTATTGCGGTTGAAATCCATACACCCCCATTGCAAGATATGACACGAATCTGCCACATAGGGGTGTAGATTATTTGAAATTCACACCCCCTGTGTGGAAGATTAAAGTCATGTCTTCCATAGGGGGTGTATGGATTTCAACTGGAATAGCCCATTGATCAGGGTTCTTTGTAGCATAAACACATCTTCTGCAAAAACAGACATAATAGCAGCCATTCCACCCCACTGCATGTGATTTTTTGCCAGATTTATCTTTCACGCACACTTGTTTCATAAGATGACCTTTATATTTCTTATCTTTGTTTTTTGTCATATTTGATCAATATCTGTAAATAGAAACTAGTCAACATGTCCCTGGGAAACATATTGTTTTAAATCTTATTTATAGGCAAGTCGGATTAAAGCTAGCTCAGCTTCTGAGGCAGCTCAGATGAGTCCCCAATAAAGTTGTTATCTTATACCTATGCCGGGGGTGGGTGGGGGTGGCACATCACAAATTTTTGGATGGTATGCTCCCCTGGAATTTTGGGGTGGTGGGTCTTTGGGAGCTGATTTAATTTATCTTTGACAATAAATTGTCTAGCTTACGCCTTTATTTATTAAATTTATTTACATATATTGTGTTAAATAAAAACAAACATTGAAACACTGTAATAATCTCTGATAATTTTTAAGAAATTCATAGTAATTTTGATTTTTTTTTATCATTAATTTTCTTTCAGCCTGAACCAGGATTTGAAAGTCGTCCAGATCGAATCCTTGCCTCTTCTAGATACCTCAAAGTAACCTCGTGCCTTCTACATGGCCTTGGAGATTCTTACGAGAACAAATATACCTCACAAGTGAAATGGACACGATTATGGCGAGTCCTTGAAGCCGCCAAAGCAACGTATTACGGAACCAAAGAAAATACCGGCTGTTACCATGACTGTGGTCCACATGGATCATGTAGGTGCTCTGTTTGTGTTGCCGGGGGCAACAAGAAAGCATGTATGCCACCAAAATGCCCTGAATGCAGCTCAGATATCTATTTTTATTACCTCCTTGCCAAAGCTCTGCTAATCTGTTTCATAGTGCAATTAATGATTTCTATCGTACATTTAGTCGTGATTTTCAAATCCAAGTACAGATACCAATTACAGAGAACAGGTTGCAACTGTTGTTTGTGTTTTCCATGATAGTTGCACATTTCCCAAAGGAAAACTACTAGACTCGATGTAGTCTACATGCCTGGAGAAGATGCTTGTATTTAGGAATGCCTCCGCTGGTTCACTTCATCTTTTCTATCATCTGCCTTGTTGTGTTAAGTGCTTTATGTGTGCGATGGTTTGAGGAGCCAATGAAGATAGTGAACGCTGTATTGAAAGAGGAATTAAATCCGTCTGATCATCTTATGGTTACTGCAGTGCTGGAAACTATGTAATCAAATAGGGTATAATATGGAACAGGTAATTAAGTATATCCAAATGAATAAATTGGACAAAATTAGCTGAGATACTCACCAAAGAAGTGTAAGTTTTGTGATTTAAAGGGTAGATGTGCAAAACGTTTTCCAATTAATAGCTCATATCTTCTACAGTATGTATGCCTGAATGGGCTATTCCATCTAAAATACATATACCCCTATGGATGATATGACCTTAATTACCCATACAGGGGGTGTGAATTTCAAATGGGATTACTGAATGGGGTAACTCTATTTCAAATTTACACCCCCTGTGGGGGAGATTAAGGTTGTGTCATCCATAGGTGGTGTATGGGTTTCAAATTGAATAGCCTAATGGTCTGACATCTCTAAATTAGGGTAGTATCGGAAACTAGAATTAACATGTTGTACTCAAATGCAAATTTGCAATTTACACAAGGCAGATCAAAATGCACTTTAAAGCAGTATGTGTAATAAATATTTTTTGCAGGTTTTAAAATTTGTGGCTGCCTGTTAGACCACTGAAAGCACAAAAATTAACTCCACAAGTGAGTTGATTTCTAATTTTTATGTATTGCAAAACTTCAACTCAAGTGAAGTAAATCTCTATTGTCCAAGATTTTAGAAGTTGCTCTACTCTTATATTTTTCTGCTGGTTCAGAAAAATAAGTAGAACAAGCTAGATATGATAAAATGATATGAACCCTTGATATTGATTATCTATTAGTTGTACAAAGTACCATATATTGCATAAATGATCATAGGAAAAAGTTGTGTAGTGTAGTAATTAATTGTGTGCTGCTGCAGCTGTTGAAAAAAAAGTGTTTTAATAAAGATAAAGCAAAGAAACATCAGGTACTTTTTCTACACCACTAAATATGTGACCCCTCGGCACAACTGAGCCCTGAAGTCGCCAATCATCATTTTTGAGGTATTCATCCAAAATATTCTGCTTGAAATTAGCTTTAAAATGATGTATATCATGTCTAGAGTACTTGACATTTAAGTAGTGAAAAATCAATAAAACAGTCAATAAATCCTTTGTTTCCTATTGTTTATTGTTAAGTTCGATGGAGCATATCTCAATAGTGGCACTGGCGACATCCGGGCTCAGTTGTGCCGAGGGGTCACATATGTGGTTAGCATTGGTCCTCATCCAGTCCAGCTTTCCAGAAAGTGACATTTGCCTGAGGCACTTAGTTGTCATGTATATTGAGCAGCCGTAACAAGTTTCATGTTAAAAGCATTTTTTGAATCCATGGAGTATTATAGTTGAATGCTTTTCAGCTGAATGAGTATTGGTAAAATATGAAAAATTGTATTAGGGCTTGGTAATGTAATGTTAATTTTGTTTCTTATAATGATGTTTAATATGGTTTATTAACATTTTGGGTCTTATTACATGATGCAGAGTACCACATGTAGCACACTTATTATAGCTTACACCATCTGAGTATATATGTTTGTTTTCCTGATAGGGACTCACTGATATTGCCATTAATTTTATTACTTTATCTGGTGGTTTTAATCATAATAATTTATAGAGATATAAATGAGATTGAAATCTGACTTTTAAATAACGTGTCTTACCTTTCAAACATTTTCTCTCACAATATTTTGATTTTCCTAGTTCATATACACAATGGATGTATACATAAGGAATTTGAATTTAAATTACACAGGTATTTGATAGTGATAATGCCATAATGGTGCTCATTAACAAAATAAATTTGGATTTTGTATTATTTCAAGAATGTGTGAAATATATCCATGCATCATATATTTTCAGTAAATCAAGTAATTTTGTTTTGGTATATTATGGTATTTTAGATGAAATGGTGTAAAACCTGATTTGTTTTACCAATGAAGTATTGTTTTAAATATTTAAGTAATTGCCTCCTCCATATGCCTTGACAAATTCAAATGGTGCTTTGTTTCTTTTATATAAATATCTGCTTTTTAGAGCCACCAACTTTTCAGTGGGAAAGTTAGTATGTGTAATTTATAACCTCCACATAATCATACAATATGTGTGTCCCAGTCAAATTGCTCATTAGATGATATACCACTTACATACCATGACGTAGCAAGGGATTATGTGATACAACAATTTCTGGGTACACAACTACCACATTTGCACATTGTATGATCTTACGCTGATGTAATTGGTCTTAGTGATAAGTCTGTTTGATTATTTGAAGGGCAAAATGCAAGTTGTGATTAAAAATGCATATCTACAAAGTTGAAAGAATAAAATCTTGCTGTTTTGTGAAGTGAGGATTTGCAAAATGACTGTTATAGATTAAGTTAATAACTTCAGCGTTAGTTAGCCCAACATCGAATTTGGGTTTATATCACTATTGTTGTCCGGATGGGTACGAATGACTTCTTGCTAAACATTTACATATGGCTCTTGTTTTTTAGTTACAATAACACTATACAAATGTTAATTATTATGCCCAGGTATGATAGAAAGAGTCATTGGTACCGGGCACTGAAAGTGTTAAAGGATCAAATTAGACGTGGTGCCTTATATACATTGTGAAAAGTCTAAACATTTTCTATTTTGCTGGACCTCGGAATGATATTCCCCAGTTCCAAAGGCAAAATGTTGAGATATGTTCCATAATAAAAAATAAAAAAAAATACAAAGAAATTCAACATCATTAATATTTCACAATATTCTCCGAATAACTAATGCACAGTTGTTAACCTATATAAAAAGGTAAATAATTGTGTTTTTGGAGTAGATATAAATATGATGTGACAGAAGAAATTTAAATTTGTTTTCAAATGCGATAGGCACCTTTTGACCAGAATATTTGAATGAAACTCTCTAAGTCATACATAATCAAAAAGTAAATGTTGTTAAACAGTATCTTCTTTCACTGTAGTATTATCTTTCATATCCACTATTATGTAAAAACGGTTTCATTTTAGAGGTTTCAATGAATATATTATTTTTAAAGGGGGTGAACTGTAAGAACAAATAGGCCTATGTATTTTGAAATGAATAACCGTTATGAAACATATGGTTTTGATTTTGTGTACTAATAAATTCCGCATATTGATAAAGTGTCTTGCATGTTTTGCCATGTGTGAGTATCAGCTGCCATGGTTGTTGGGCTATTCCAGTTGAAATCCATACACCCCCTATGAAAGACATGACCTTCATCTCCTAAACAGGGGGATGTAGATTTTAAATAGAGACACACATTTAGGTAACCCCCATTTGAAATTCACACTCCCCTGCATGGAAGATTAAGGGCATGTCTTCCATACGGGGTGTATGGATTTCAACTGGAATAGCCCTGTATGGCTTTGTACTTCCATAATCGCAGTGCCAGGTGTGGGTAAATGCAATAGCTATCCTGTGTAGATGAGTACAATATACTGTGTGTAAATGTTCACATAGCAACTATTGCACTTACCCACTTCTGGCACTAAGCAGTCATAATGTTACCCTCTAGCCATCGTAATACAAAGAGACTACTTCGTATTTCAGAAAAATACATCCCAAAGTTTTGGATGAAAAAAATATCATGTTTTGCTAAATAAAACATAGCTAAGTGAACATTAACTGACAATTTAATATTCAGGCATTTTTAGGGAAAATGGCCCCAAAACATGCGATTTTATATTTTTCTACAATTGCAGTCACAAAATTCAAAGACTTAGCACAAGTTAAAATATGATAAATCTTATGCATAGGTGACAAGTTTACTCAGTTTTAATATTTTATGTTAAATTTGATAATTGGTTATAAAAGAGATTAGAAAAAGTGTTTTACAAAAATTAGAAGACATAACCTGAATTGGTCTCTGTACAAGTCATTGGGCTTGATTGTCAGAGCATGCAAAAAAACCAAAACTGCATGTTTTTGGCCCATATTTCAAAATGCTGACTAAATATTAAAATTTTACTTTTATTGCCAGTTATTTCCATAAATAAAGGTTGAGGATTGAGCTATGGTTTATTTTGCAAAACAGGGTGACTTTTTTTAGTTTATCTGGGAGTCACAATAAAATAAATGTTTTACTAAAAGAAATGCATCATTATTTGTCTGCTTAATACTATTGTTGATGTCTAGCAGAAAAAGGTCCCACACTGTTCTTTGTCCATGGGCCCAAAGCTTTTACTATACCCCTGCACTTAGCAGTTTCTAGAGTTTCATAACCGCAAAATTCTATTTCAGTATCATCTTTTTGCAAGGCAATCTTTGGCCTCTCCCTTTGTTCATGGGCCCAAGGCTCTTGCTACGTCCCTGCACTTAGCAGTTTCTCGAGTTTCATTACAGCAAAGTTCTGTAGTAGATAAAGGGTGAGAAGCAGACCATTATCAGAAATAATGGGCGTGTTGTTCATGACTGGTGAGATGTTAGTTGGTTTGAGGTTGAGACCCCGATAGGGGTCGAAACCTCAAACCAACTAACATTGAGCCAGTCGTGAACAACACGCCCGTTATTTCTGGTAATGGTCTGTTTTGAACCGCTTATCTTACATATCTGGCGAAAGCAAAATTAAATTGTTTGCATCAAAATATGTATATATAATTGTTTAAAAATAAGTTTAATGCCAAACTTTACTTTCTTAAATTAAAAACACTAACACCTCAGACACCAGCATTATCAAATCAATAATAGTTATTGATCTCAATTTACATCTGTATTTGAAGTGGTTTGGTAGGTTATAAATCCGCTGGAGTGTATTCACCCCGTGACCATTGTTATTCAAATGATTAATGAATAATGCAAAGAGTTGTCAACGTTTGTTCTACGGTTTCAACACCATGAAATTTATATCTTAGAAAAATGTGAGTAACCAAATATTTGAAACACCTAGTAACGTAGTGTTCAATGGTGCTCCCCATTATGGGTAGGTCACAGTAAGGCTTTGCACCCCCAGCCTCTTGACTTGTAATGAGTACCGCAGGTTAGTTGCGAAGCTCCCCTGGTCGGGTAGTATCCCGGGGGTTCTTGCCTAGTAGCTAATTAGCATGGACCGTTGAGCGTTTTTGGGTTGGGCAAGGATAAAGACAGATTCCCTTCTAGAAACTAGTGGCAAGTTTAAATACATGTACTGAGTACGGTATACATTCAACGAAACGGTTACTTTTCAGTTATGCTAATTAAATTTTAATTTGCATAAATTTAACTATGTTTATTAATTGAGCACCAGTGGTGTTATATAAAATATTACTGTTAATGTTATACGGACTACAGTAGCCCTCTATAATTTTCTCTTGCCATGTAACATTTGCATATAAATCGAGCTGTAAATGCATTTGTTTTGTAAGTCTACCTGAGACTAGTAACCAACTCAGATTCTACATGTATGTTGTGATCCTTTCCATAGTGTTTCTAGAATGTCCATGGTATTCCTAGAATGTCCATGGTATTCCTTTTGTTTAGCTCGCAGCCCGAGACCGTTATCTTGAGCTATTGTGTTGATAATGGTCTCTGGGCAGCTAGCCACCTCCATTACTCTAGGTAATGGTTGGGGCAGCGAACCATAAACAAAAGAAATACAATGGATAATCTGTGAATAGAAAAGGGCTAGACGTATATATTTTAGTATAATCTTTTTGCAAGGCAATCTTTGGCCTCCCTTTGTCCATGGGCCCCAGGCTCTTACTATGCCCCTGCACTTCCTACACCCCTGCAGTTTCTAGAGTTTCATAACAGCAACATTCTATTTCAGTATCGTCTTTTTGCAAGGCAATCTTTGGCCTCCCTTTGTCCATGGGCCCAAGCCTCTTACTACACCCTGCACTTGGCAGTTTCTTGAGTTTCATAACAGCAAAATTCTATATCAGTATCATCCCTTTGTAAGGCAATCTTTGGCCTCCCTTTTTCATGGGCCCAAGCCTCTTACTACACCCTGCACTTGGCAGTTTCTTGAGTTTCATAACAGCAAAATTCTATATCAGTATCATCCCTTTGTAAGGCAATCTTTGGCCTCCCTTTTTCATGGGCCCAAGCCTCTTACTACGCCCTGCACTTGGCAGTTTCTTGAGTTTCATAACAGCAAAATTCTATATCAGTATCATCCCTTTGTAAGGCAATCTTTGGCCTCCCTTTTTCATGGGCCCAAGCCTCTTACTACGCCCCTGCATTTAGCAGTTTCTCGAGTTTCATAACAGCAATATTCTATGTTAGTATCATTTTTTGAAAAACAGTCTTTGGCCTCTCTTTGTCCAACGCCCCTGCATTTACTACGCCTCTGCAGTTTCTAGAGTTTAAAACAGCAACATTCTATTTCAGTATCATCTTTTTGCGAGGCAATCTTTGGTCTCCATAGGCCCAAGGCTCTTTCTACACCCCTCCACAAGCAGTTTTAGAGTTTCATAACAGCAAATTTCTATTTCAGTACAATCTTTTTTTGCAAGGCAGTCTTCGGCCTCCCTTTGTCCATGGGCAAAAGGCTTCTCGTACGCCCCTGCACTTAGCAGGTTTAGAGTTTCATAACAGCAAAACTCTATTTCAGTACATTTTTGTACCATCATCTTTTTGCAAGGCAATCTTCGCCTCCTAAGTAAAGAAACTACAAAACAGATACTGCTTTCTTCAGGAGTAAGAGATAACCTGTCAGCAATCTGAACAATTGGACACACAAACATGAAGCAAGAAACGGACGGTCCTGATATGTAATGTGCTGAAGCAGAATGCTGAAATGAAAGCATCTTACCTAGGAACAGCGAGGATATGGAGAGCTGTCGTGGGTTGGGAAAACACCGTTAAAAATAACAGTCGGGAAGCCAGTTGCCGTTTGACCTGTGACCTTACGATTTTGTCACGTGACCTACTCGTTAGAAATGGCAGCAAATTCAAGTGAAAGTGACCGCTTTAGTAAGCAAACAAGCAAGCAGCACTGCCTTCTTACTTGGAGACAGGTGCTTATGAATGTCTTCTCACAACGTTCTCCTAAATGCTGTATTAACAAGTAAATAACATACCAGATACTGCTCTTTGATCTGGTGGGTAAATATTTTGAATGTGCACCCAAGTAAAAGGTAGTATCTTCAAGAAATTGCTTTATATCTGGGAGACATATACCATAGAATTCTATCTACAAGCATATATGCCTCTAAATGAGGGGAGTTTTTGACGAAAGAGATGAAAAGTAGACACCCTCCACAAAACATTACAATAGGTTGGTCATATAATATTATATGTTCGTACAGTGGCCCGTATCAGTAAAACTCCAAATAATGTTTGTGTGGAGGGTGTCTGCGTTTTGTCCTTAAAAACGCTTGTGAGGGGTTATGCTTGTAGATGGAATTCTGTGGTATTTTGAATCAGTTTGCTTTTGAAAAGTAGTCTCACTTGCAAAGCAATGAAGATATTATGTATATATTTGGTCAGGCAGGCAGGCAGGTCTGTACAACATTTAATGTCCCTCCGCTATTACAGCTGTATTAACCTTGGCACAGGTTTAACAGCTTTATTAAGCTCAACACTAAAACGGGATTCATTGTCAAGATAATATATTGATTAGATCGCTTAGACCTTGAGATCTTTATTAAATAAAGCCGCGTAAATAACTTACTTGAACATGGAACATCCTGGTTGAGATTTGCATGTTTTTGCCCTGATCTACGGCAAGTACAAGAACAATGTATTAATAGTTCTATAGAAATGAAACAATCAATTCAAATATTGCACTAAAATAAATTCTAAAATTTTTTATTCTATTGTCAGATGAAACATATCTTAATCCCGGGTCTTAATCATAATCGTGTTCTGGTAGTTAAAAAAGAAAGTACAATGATTAATATGCATTTTGTTCGAAGTAAATCGGACACACGGTTTTCATAATACATCAGTTTATAATTCTTTATATTATATTAATTGTATTAACAATAATCAATGTTGTTAATGAGCTTTGAGGTTATCGACTAGACAATCTTTTTTACTATGGAAATCGTTTGTCTTTCCGTTTGTTTGTATATGTCTGGCCAATCTGGTAACACCATGGTTGCTAACTGTAAAGTGCCGTAGACAGTACAGTCAGCGACATGCATAGTCTGTCCGCCCTTATTCTCGGAACTGACGGGTCGCATGCCCTTCAAACTTGATGGGTAGGTTCGACTTGGACCAAGTCGGAGCAAATTTGCATTTGTTAGTGGATTTCTACCCCAGGGACTCCCAACCTGTGGGTCTTCTCTTTTCCTCTCCATTTGGTGAGAACCAGTGATATTTTGTGGTCATCTGGAGTCAAATCGCCATATGTTGTTGTAGTTTCTTGAAATTTGAGTTGTAGTTTCATGAAACCGGGTAGAAATGACTTCTACAGACATCTTCCAATCATATGAACCAGGAATGTTTGTGCTGATACAAACCGCGAAAGCCAGGTGACCGCCTAGTTATACGTGATATTTGGCAATCAATTTCAACCAAATTCTTATTTTGAATGGATCCTGATACTAAAAATTAAGGGTTCCAAGTATGTAAAAATACAAATGGCACAGCTTCTTCCTTCCGTCTTAGTCCTGATTATTATGTGCTCACCACCAGGTTGATGATCCTGTCAGGCAGATTAGGGGTGCATGGTTATATATACTGACATTTTGTGATTGATTTGATGATGACACCAACCTTTGATGATGGCACCAACCTTTGATGATGACACCAACCATTGATGATGACACTAACCAGTCCATTGTTGGCGGATTGCGGACTGAAGTAGAATCAGAGGCAGAGACACTCGGTGCCTCCTGGTTGCTTGTTTTGCAACCATGCTGGTTGCTTATTCTGCAACCGTGCCTCGCCTGGTTGCTTGTTGTGCAACCAGGTTTGGTTGCTTGTGTTGCAACCATGGTTACCTGGTTGCTTGTTGGACTGCAACCTGGTTGGTTGCTTGTTGTGCAGCCAATGCTTCACCTAGTTGACACCAACCATTGATTGATGATGACACCAACCTTTGATGATGACACCAACCTTTGATGATGACACCAACCTTTGATGATGACACCAACCTTTGATGATGACACCAACCTTTGATGATGACACCAACCTTTGATGATGACACCAACCTTTGATGATGACACCAACCTTTGATGATGACATCAATCTTTGATGATGACACCAACCTTTGATGATGACACCAACCTTTGATGATGACACCAACCTTTGATGATGACGCCAACCATTGATGATGACACCAACCATTGATGATGATACCAACCAGTCCATTTTTGGCGGATTGCGGACTGAAGTAGAATCAGAGGCAGAGACACTCGGTGCCTCCTGGTTGCTTGTTTTGCAACCAGGCTGGTTGCTTGTTCTGCAACCGTGCCTCGCCTGGTTGCTTGTTGTGCAACCAGGTTTGGTTGCTTGTGTTGCAACCATGGTTACCTGGTTCATGAGATATTCATGAGATTACGTCACAAATTTGCATATTCATAAGATGACGTCGTCAATTTGCATATTTTTGAGGTGACGCCATAAATTCATAAGATGACGTCGTCAATTTGCATATCATCATGAGGTGACGTCATCAATTTGCATATTCATGGGGTGACGTCATAAATTTGCATATTTAAAAGATGACGTCGTCAATTTGCATATTCATGAGGTGGCGTCATCAAGTTGCACATTCATTAGGTGACGGTATCAATTTGAGATGACGTTACAAATTTGCATATTCATACGATGACGTCGTCAATTTGCATATTTATGAGGTGACGTCATAAATTTGCATAATCATAAGACGACGTCAATTTGCATATTCATCAGGTGAAGTCATGAATTTTCATATTCATGAGATGACGTCATCAATTTGCATATTGTGACGTCATCAATTTGCATATTTATGAGGTGACGTCATCGATTTCCATATTCATGAGGTGAGGTCATAAACTACGTTTGCATATTTGCATATTCATGTGATGTCGTCATCAATTTGCATATTAATGAGATGACGTCGCCAATTTGCATATTCATGAGATGACGTCGTCAATTTGCATATTCATGAGGTGACGTCTTCACTTTGCATATTCATGAGGTGACGTCATTAATTTGCATATTCATGAGATAACGTCATCAATTTGCATATTAATGAGATGACGTCACCAATTTGCATATTCATAAGATGACGTATATCATATCATGTATTTATGAGTTGACGTCATAAATTTGCATAGTCATAATTTGCATATTGTGACGTCATCAATTTGCATATTCATGAGGTAACGTCATTAGTTTGCATATTTATGAGGTGACGTCATAAATTCATAATATGACGTCGTCAATTTGAATATTCATGAGGTGACGTCATCAATTTGCATATTCATGAGGTGACGTCAATTGACATAATCATATTGTGAAGTCATCAATTTGCATATTAATGAGGTGACGTCATTAATTTGCATATTCATGAGGTGACGTCATCAATTTGCATATTCATGAGATGACGTCATCAATTTGCATATTGTGACGTCATCAATTTGCATATTCATGAGGTGACGTCATTAATTTGCATATTCATGAGGTGACGTCATTAATTTGCATATTCATGAGGTGATGTCATTAATTTGCATATTCATGAGGTGACGTCTTCAACTTGCTTATTGTGACGTCATCAATTTGCATATTCATGAGGTGACGTCATTAATTTGCATATTTATGAGGTGACGTCATAAAGTTGCATATTCATGAGATGATGTCAAAAATTTGCATAGTCATAAGATGACGTCGTCAATTTGCATATTCAAGAAGTGACGTCAACAATTTCCATATTCATGAGGTGAGGTCATAAACTACGTCAAGTTGCGTATTCATGAGATGACGTCATTAATTTGCATATTTATGAGGTGACGTCATAATATTCATGAGATGACGTCATCATCAGTTTGCATATTCTTGAGATGATGTCACCAATTTGCATATTCATGAGGTGACGTCGTTTGAATATTCATACAAATTTAAATATTCATCAAATTTGGATATTCATATAATTTGAGATTTGAATATTTAAATTGATGACTTTACTACATGGATATGCCAATTGATAACGTCATCTCATGAATTTGCAAATTAATGACGTCACTACATGATTATGCAAATTGATGACATCATCTCATGGATATGTAAATTGATGACGTCATCTCATGAATATGCAAATTGATGACGTCATCCCACGAATAAATGACATTGTTAACATGGGAAGGTACACTCTAGAGGACAGAATAACCAGCTATATAAGGAGCTATATACACAGATTCTGCTATATGTTTGTTTTTGTATAAATTATTATTAAGGCCAGACTCTGTAATTACCAGAGTTATTATGTTCGAACTTCGAAGTACCGCGCAACGAAAGTAATCGACGTAAATTTGAATTGTTTTTGTAATTTGATCCCAGTAAACGTATGCCGCACATAATCATCCAATAATCTAATTCAATTATACAAAATGCTTATTAGGGGTGATGCAATAATTATGTGTACCCCCGGGGTGGTGAATTCTCAAAATGGTCTGCCAAAAATTGCTTCCCCCCCCCCCCTCTGCCGTGCCCAAAAATATTTGCCCCCCTTCGACATGCCTAAAAACCTTTGCCCCCCCTTTGACGTGCCAAAAATCTTTGCTCCCCTACACATGGAAGATTTTGGGGAACCTGAATTTAAAACCTTAAATTGTCTTATCTACGGTGTACCATCTCCGCCAATTTCCTTTTTTAATTTCCCTTTTTTTAATTTCCCCTTTTTTTTAATTTCCCCTTTTTTTTTTTAATTTTACTTTTTTTTAATTCCCTCTTTTTTTTTTGATTTTCCTTTTTTTTGAATTTCCTTCTTTTTTGAATTTCCTTTTTTTTGAATTTCCTTTTTTTTTTTAATTTCCCCTTTTTTTTAATTTCCTTTTTTTTTTTTGAATTTCCTTTTTTTTGAATTTCCCTTTTTTTTTTGAATTCCCCTTTTTTTTTTTGAATTTCCCCTTTTTTTTTTGAATTTCACCTTTTTTTTAAATTTCCCCAAGTAAAATAAAGTTTGGCAGAGGCGGGGTTCGAACTCACGGCGCAGGACTTTGGATACTCTGTGGGCCTAGCGCCTTAGACCAGTCGGCCACTTGTCATATTGTTATGTTTCGAAAATTATTTGAACATATGGTCGCAACTTCGACATAGGCCTACCACGTGACAAGCAAAGGCAGAAAATGCGGGAGAAAATGTACCATATTTTGGAATTTTATTTGTTAAAAACATTAATGTGTATTAATAGCGCTCAATTGTTGAGAAATCCGACATGATAAATGGGCAATTATTATACATGCATTATCGATTTGAACTCGCTAGGCCGTATGGCCGCACCGGCTGCACGTGCTATAAAGTATAATACTCCCGGGATAATACTCCTATATACCGGGCCCGGGATACCGGGTATATACATGTGGTTCACATTATAGAACCTGCCATTTTTCGTGCATACACGGTCTGGATTTTCGCAATTTATAGGATAATTACACGTAGGTCCCCAAAGTTTCTTCCAGTTATTGAAGTGCTTATATAATGACATGATGTTGCATTCAATAATATAAGCCTACGTATACTTTACTTTACCTTTACTGTCACTATTATAATTATATAAACTTTTTCATAACCATTTTATACTAGTATTTTGATGTAATAAATATCAGTATAATTTCGAGTTCAACTGAATGCTTTCATCATGATTAATAACATGTTTTATGATAAGGATAATGAACTGAGTGCAATGCATTCGTCAAGATAATCGCACGCGCCGTGGAGTTATTGCATTTAGCTCGAGAGCCGATAGGCTCAAGAGCTAAATGCAATAACTCCATGGCAAGTGCAATTATCTTGACGAATGCATTTGCACGAGTACATTATCCGTCATACACTTTGAGTGTAGGCCTATTAAAACAATAGGCAATATTAATTGCTGCATTCATTATATTAGTTTTAATATTAGGGAAAATATCTTACATTTTAAAAACACCGTCAGGTCATTGACCAGCTACGTAGCATTTAACTGGTAAAGAAAATCAATCCCTGTAAAAGTTAGCTATCAATGGTATCGATTGCGCCATACGTCATACTTTAGTAACTTATTCACGCATGGTTTGTAACCAATTGACTTTATGTTGTGATCATTTAGAGCACTGAACCAGTTCATCTGGAAACGATCGATTTAGATGTCCGACTAGTACTACGGTGAATATCAACTGGACTTTATAGCTCTATAATTTGAACTTTAAAATCTACTTATATTAAAACACACGACATTGGGATTTAACAATTTGTTCAGTATTATCATAGGCCTTCAAACACATGTGTTTGAAGGCCTATGGTATTATAAAGCATGATCATGATATTATGCGCTAGTGTGTGTTTCCCGTGCCCGGCTATGTTATTTTAGATATAGGCCTACATGTATTTCATTTGTAAAATGCTGAATATTTTGCAATGGTGTCATCTTGTATAATTATGATCCACCTGTTTTTGGCCCTTTTAATTAATAGAAGCTCGATTATTCTCATTTGATGTTTGATTTATTTGAGGTCATTAATCATAATTTATGACAATGATATTTGCATAATAGGGTGCAACTCTACTAGTCTTATTACAAGACTGCCCTACCCCAACCCTAAACCCTAACCCTAAACTCCGTAAACGAGGACTGGACTCAAGTCTAGCGAGTTGCACCCTATTCGGTAATTGTACCCTATTATAGAACACCGTTTGTAACTATACCATTTTAACACCACAGAATGTATATTCGTACTTTATTGATGGTATATATATCGAACAGACAATTATATAGTTATGTGACCTCTGTGTCGAAAGCGTCACCTAACTCTACTATATGGTTATGTGAAAGTAGTATTTCTAGTATTTGAGCGTGCACGTATTATCTAGAATCTATTGTTTAGCGTGCAGGTTTTAGATAATGCATTGTTTAGCGTGCAGGTTTATATAATTTGGGCTGTGAAGGGTAGTTCGCGAAAATAATGCACGGGAGAAGAATACATAACGATGAATAGAAACGGGCACTAGAAGTGTATTTATCAAAAATCGACTATGGCATAGTCTAGGACCTACGTAAAATTTTCATAAAATTTTTACCATCAATAGAGTGTTAATTTTGACTAAATTCAGAAAATATTTTGGCGTATATAATTATAAAATTGAAATAAAATTCTCTGCCTTGATTTATTTGTTTGTTTATGTATTTATTTAACAATTACCGGTAATTGATTATTTGCTTATTTATGTGTTTATTTATCAATCAATGAATTCTTTTATTTCGGCTATTAATTTATTGATCAATTAATGATTTATTTTATTTATATTTATTTCTTTATTTAATCGTTTTCATTTAATAAATTAATTGATAACAACCGTATTCATTCCAATAAGCGCCCATGCCCCAATATAAAGCGCCCACCCAGGGAAGCTTAGGGATTAAGTTTAAAATGTAGCTCCTGGATGACCTTTGACCTCGGATGACCTCGATTTTAAGTTTTACGTGTTCCCCTCATATCAAGGATTCCACCCACCAAGTTTGAGCCCGATCGGACAAAGTTTGAAATTTGACCCTCCATAATGACCTTTGACCTCGCTTGACCTCAATTTTATTTCGGGAATATATTCCCCTCGTATCAAGGATTCCACCCACCAAATTTGAGCCCGATCGGACAAAGTTTGAAATTTGACCCCTCCGTAATGACCTTTGACCTTGGTTGACCTCGATTTTATTTCGCGCATTATATTCCCCTTGTATCAAGGATGCCACCCACCAAATTTGGGCCCGATCGGACAAAGTTTAATTTTTTGATGAATATGCATTTTTTTTTTGCGTTTCCCCGATATTTTTTTTGATGTGCGTATAATGTTGCAGCTAGTGGATTCAGTTTAGTATACCGCGGGGAGCATTAGCTTTAGTCAAGGCTTCGTCCGTACTTTATCTTTGAACACAGCTATCCAATTGAACATGGATAGCGCTCGCATAGCTTTCTATTTTTTTATATCTTGGCCCCGGGATCTTGGCCTATAGTGAAGACAAAAATTAAATCCAAACCTAGTAAAACAATCCGAATCCAATAGATATAGAGTGATCACGAGGCTTATATTAAAGAAGGCCTAATTTGAATTAGATTACATTACAATAATAATTATTAATAATATATTAAATATTTAGACCCTTCCACTGTATAAGTAGCTAATATATAATTATTCGGCATTATAGCTAAAGCCACGATTTCTCCGTGTTCATGGTGTTACAAAATTTAAAATCCGTGTTATTCCGTGATTTTCCGTGTCCACTATAAAGCACTAGGCCTATGGGCAGCCTTGCATCGTAGGCCTAAAATTAATGCTATTGTTTAATGGTTGATTACTGCTAAATAATCACTTTTCTTTGTTTTATTTTGCAAATCAACACAAAAGTTAGACATTTTATACAGTTTTTCACTATTTGGTGGCATTTTCAAATTTCCCTGAGCAAACCCCGACATAAGATGAGTTTTTAACATCTTTTTAAACATAGTTACATTTTTAGCAGTTCTAAAATATATAGGCAGTTCATTCCATAGACGTGGAGCTGTAATTTCAAATGACTCACGTGCTGTTATTTTGTTTCTTGAAGAAGTTGCATGTTTCCAGATCGAAGAGTACGAGTGGGAACATAATTTGAAAGAAGTTCAGATAAATCATGAGCAATATCATTATTACATCTATATACAATCAACATAAGTTATAACAACAATTCATTGGACGACAGGAAGCCAATGCAGTTCCTTACCAGTGTGTTATTAGTTTGTGAGAAAAATGCAAAAATAGTCACATAATAGTCATAAAATAGCTCTATTAAATAGTACGAAAACGTTCTAATATGCCGTCCCTTTACATGGCAATTTTAATGGCAATTTTAAAACATTTGTCATGTGCAAAGCAGGGGGCGAAGATTTTTTGGCAGGCCCAGAAGGGAAGCAAGCAATTTTTTTGGCACGCCTTGGGAAAATTACCCCCCCCCCCCCCTCACGGACCGGGATAAAACCACTGCGAGTTATATACTAGTATTCTTATGGTTTTCCCGTGACTTGACATAAGTCTACGGCCCTAGCACACAGGCTATACAGGGACGTGCCACTACCGAGTGGCGCTTCCGTGGGCTATATCAGGGGTGTAATACACCACTGATATAGCCCAGGAAGCTTCACACGTAAAGACTACAGTGCGTAAAGACCAGCATCCGCAGTAGGAAGCGAGCCACTTCTCGGACAACTACCAGTATGTGCCTCGGCCAAGATTCTGCTTTGTGAGAAAAAAAGGGGGAAATTAAAAAAAAAAGGGGGAAATTAAAAAAGGGAAATTAAAAAAAAAGGGAAATTAAAAAAAAGTGGAAATTAAAAAAAAGGAAATTAAAAAAAAAGTGGAAATTAAAAAAAAAGTGGAAATTAAAAAAAGGGGAAATTAAAAAAAACAGGGAAATCAAAAAAAGGGAAATTAAAAAAGAGGAAATTAAAAAAAAGGAAATTAAAAAAAAAAAAAGGGGGAATTAAAAAAAAAGGAAATTAAAAAAAAAGGAATTAAAAAAAAAGGGAAATTAAAAAAAAAGGAATTAAAAAAAAGGAAATTAAAAAAAAAGGGGAATTAAAAAAAGGGGAAATTAAAAAAAAGGAATTAAAAAAGGAAATTGGCGGAGATGGTACATCGTACTTATCATATAATGCGAGCGCAGCAAGCAGAAAATTTTGCATATTTGAACGTGTTCCTAACGTTTTCCTATGCCTTTTTAGGGCGTAATATAGAAACGGTGCCCAAAATATCTATGCCAAAAATTGCCTGCCCCCTTTCGAACTGCCAATAATCGCTTGACCCCCCCCTTTGACCTGCCAAAAATGCTTGCCCCCCTTTTGACCTGCCAAAAATGCTTGCCCACCCCTTTTGGCCTGCCAAAAATCTTTGCCCCCCTATAATTCACCACCCCGAGGGTACACATAATTATTGCACCACCCCTTACCATGATGGGAAAGTGAGTTGGCGCAGCGGTAGTTCCCTCGCCTTGCATTTGGTTTATCCCGATTCAATGCTCGCTCTCGCAGGTTTTCACCGGGATCTCTAGCCTTGTTCAAGACCTTCTAATTTTCCTCCCTCATGACCACCACTTGAATCCTATCACTACTTTTGGGCTCGCCAAGTCCATGATATGAGGGCCACAGACTGCGGCTGCTTATAATCATGCGTAAGTCGAACAATCAAACTCGGATAGTTTTGGCGGTTCGTAAACTCAGTCCGAGCTCGATTTTTCAACGTACGCACGGCCATTAGTAGCCGTAATCTGTATAGTTCCTCCGGTGTTGTTGGGGATTAAAAAAATGCTATTCATTAGTGGCGGTTTTGGAGCCTGAAAATCGCCACATGGAGGTGGAATTTTATCAGCAAGGGAAGCACCAGTACAACCTATATTTTGCCCTTCAAAAAATCGAATAGGCTAAAATCGGGCTAACCAATTACAGCAGCGCGAAATCACGCTATGGCAGTTTCGCGTGCGTGAACTGTTCGGTCGCATCGAATGCGCGTACGCGGAAGTCATGGTCAAAAGTACTATTTACGGCTTGGAGGTACTATTTACGGCTCATCCGGGACATTGAAAATACTATTTACGGCTTAGAGGTACTATTTACGGATAGGAGTACTGATGGTAGAACTATTTTTGGTCATGTGATCCGCTTTTAACCAATCAATGAACAAGAATATACAGACTTGACATTTAATATGGAATACTTTTTCGCAAAATTCCAAGACTGGTCTGGTAGAGGATAGCATAAACGGCACGGGCTAAATATTAATTGGGGTGTGTCGGGAGATAGTGTAAAATAATTGTTTGACAGAAAATGTGCTTTCCATTAGTTTACATTATGGCGCTCATAATATAGTAAATTAGCCTAAAATGGCGGATTTAAGGAGCTGAATTTGAATTTTGTGGGGGTAAAATTTCTGAATTTGAGCAACATTATTCTGATATTATCAAATTTATTGAGGTTTGAGGCAATTTTATTGAACCTAAATACCAATAAGTGTTCGTCAGAACTGAAATTCACCTGTGATCTACCAGTTTGGAAAGTGGGAGGAGCTTTAGAAAATATGGTTCTATAAAGTGGTATGCACTCAGAAAATTTGAATGGTCCCCTGGGGCCAAATGTTATAAACTTACTGTACCCAAAGAAACAGTGTAAGTTCATTGGACAACCAGGAATCCGCACAATTGTTTTTGTACCGTACGTTTATTACATTTGACCCCAGGGGCCATTCAAACCTTCTGAGTACGTACAGCTTTTAAGAGCCCTATTTTTAAGCTCCTCCCCTGTTCAAAAACTTGGTACATTGTAAGTGTATTTCAGCTGTTATGAATGCCAGTTGCTGACGAAGTTTAAGAAATATCACCTCAAACACCTATAAATTTGATTATAATAGAACCACGTTGCATAAAGTCCGAAATTGTGTCCCTCACAAAGCTCAAATTCAGCCTCCCTAAATCCGCCATTTTAGGCAAATTCGCTACATTATGAGACCATAATGTAAACGTATCGAAAGCACATTTTCTATCAAACAATTATTTTACACCATCTCCCGACACACCCCCTATTAATATTTAGCCCGTGCGGTCTATGCAGACTCCGTCCAGACCAGTCTTGGAACTTTGCGAAAAATATTCCATATTAAATGTCAAGTCTGTATTAATGAAGTATATAATTGGTGCTATTCATCAGTTTGCAGGGATCACGTCGTTTATAATACTATTTTCAAGAAAGACAATTTCAACTTTAGTAAGTCCAGATACTTTAATTATTTCTCCTGTTAACTTGTATTCTGCACAATGAATCAAGTATACCTTATAAAGTATTCTATTACCTCCACGACCCATTATTCAAAATCGCGCACTGTGATTTGTTGAAACGCGTCACGTGAAAGCCTATTAATTAGCAATAAAGTGGCCAGGGCAACGAACTTTATGTTCTTCTCGCATCACAGCGCACAGCAAAGCGTGATGCAGTATATTATCGTCGTTACGCATTCTACGCAAAGCATTACGCTTGGTTACGCGTTCTGCAATACTCGCTATCACTTACGCTTTGGCTACGCGTAGGCTCTCCACCTTGAGGTAAACAACTTGAAATATTTGGGCAAAAATGTGATATTTTCTCTTTAAATCGCACTATTTTGTGGTAATAGAATAGAAATAAAGGGTGCAGCATTATCCTTTACACGAAAATAATGTGTCCTCGGCAGTAAAAACGTTTAAATAATGGGTTCGGCTGCGCCTCACCCATTATTTACGTTTTTACTGCCTCGGACACATTATTTGCGTGTAAAGGATAATGCATTACCCTTTATTTCTTAAATATTCAGATTTCCTTTTACAAATTAAGCGTACTGCTAGCCGTCCAGCGCGTATTATTTTGCACATGGTCCAATGCACACGCTTGACGTCGCGCACGTATACGCGATGGTTAATTTGTAAAAGGATATCTGAATAATACTTTAGGCACATTCAATTTAACGTATAAACAGTATTAAGTACCAATAACACAGGAGTTGTATCGGTTACCATATAAAATACAGTATAACTGAATTGTTCAAAAGTAGCTTCGGAATATTACAGATGCAAAAGAAAATTATATGGTCTTTAATAGTTATAGATTTACAAAACTGATAATCACAATCACGATAACATTTATCAAAGCAGCAAAATGTATTCAAAATCGAATAAAAATTCCTTTAAAAAAGGAATGTGGCGCCCAATGTGAGCTGGACGGGATATGGTGAATTCCATGGTGATTAGATTTGGTATTATAATGATATTTTTAGGGAAGAGTAGAAGATGATCAAATACGAGAGAAATGCTTCATGGAATGAAGCTTTCGTGTCAATTTGCGATTATGTGGGGTCGGAGTTCTGTTTTGGGAGCCTATTGTAGTGAGGATATTGCTTTGGATATTGAATATTGTTGAATTTCGTTATGCAGGGCCTAGGGTATATGATGGATAACTAGAAGACACAAATAAGTAAGCTTCCCCCTAGTCATCTATACACTCATTCTTGTCACACGACGAATTTTGACAAAGTCATGTAAACGTAATTTCGTTTTTCACCCGACCTCCGTCCAGAAACAATCCTGAAATGTTGAAAACTTGGGGTCGGCGCACTCATGCCAGTTTATCCTAAGATATACTCTGTGTCTTTTGTAGCCAACCATGTGGCTAAGAGAGGCTAGGAAATACTTAAACTAATACAAAACAATCATACCCTCCTTTCATATCAAACAATACCAAGAAATTGACAGGCCTGTTAAATCAAGGGTAAGATCGATCGTTATTCTTCATGAAACGGGCACAGCCCATTTTTATGTTATTAATTCTGCTAAAAATTAATAAATAACAAAATTACGTCATAGAACTCTATTAACAGACAAAATAGCCAGTGGGGTTTCTTTCACTTAACCTTGCTAGGAACCCTTCCCAGCAGTTAGGCATTACAATGAATATTATTTTTGCAAATACACTTCTGACCTTCAACACAGTCATGTCTTCCGAATTTATTCCTTTCTCTGCTGACCAGAACTGATTTTCGTTAATTAATGTTTTTTATCAGAGATAGTCACCACAAAGATACTGAGCTTCTAATATCTTTGGTCACAATCAGTTAGCAGTCGATTCAAGCACATAAAGTCATAAACCTTTAAATAGTGATTTCATGATTGGTCAGTGGTTGTGTTGGTCAACTATAATTAATTGGTGTTGGTTTAAGGATTAGGTGCACCGCGTGCAATCACTATGGACCACAATCATGACAATGGCCTCATCCAGTGGCATATTATCAATAACCTCAATTAAACAATCATAGTGCAAAATTTGACCTTAAGTCGCAAAGTATGAGTTTTTGTACTCACATTTTCAAAGGTCATTCAATGAATGCACACATGTATTGGGGTTAAAGAACTGTGCCCTGATAGATGAGCATGTTGTAGATTCTTCACACTGTAAGCAACTAGTTCATGTGCAAACATGTTCAAAACATACATAATTAGAATGGTCAAATGTCACCGTCTATCGGGTTCTAAGAGGCGGTAAACTGGTTTAAACCATACAAAGGTCACGGGTTATTTGGTGTTTTTATAAGTCCATTAATTTTGTATTTTAAACAAAGAATATACACACATCATTTTATCCCGTGCATATCAGAAAACAATAATAAAATAAAATCCTAGCATGTTGTGGTTTTATTTCTGAGCTGGGCATAATTTTAGCAAAACAATTAAGGAGTAAATCTAGCAAGAGTGAAATTAGAAACTATTCACAAAGTACATGCCTATATGTGGCCCCTCCGTAGAGGGCGCCACAAAAACTAATATACTCCCCAACTTAGGGAGATAAACCAGCCACTTTGTATTACAGTGTCCATGGAGGGCGATATTTGCTTAGTGTAACATTTTGCACCTTATAGATTATATCGAGATGGTTTTAAGTAAACTGCTATTAGTCAGGATGCGAAAATCAACGATATGTTACAGGTTAGATTGAATTTTGGTAAAAATACTCAAATATAATATGGTAATCTTGATTTTTTATGAAGTATGTGTTTGGGGTATTCCAACTTCATTTTTCTTTCTTTTAAAGTTCAGTAGGTAAGTATAAAAATATTTATTTCACCACATTTTAAAGTTCGATCGTTAACATCTGAAGATTAAAATTTTGTTTTTGTTTGATCCGTACTTTTCCAAGCAAATGAAACAGTTGTGTTTGGATTTAATGCCGAATGCAAATGTCCCAATGACACATTGCCAACCTGTGTCGTGTTCTTCATCAAATTCTCTGACAATGTACATGGCTTTCTCTGTGTTGTCTTTATGGCATTCGAAGGCTCTTCTGCAGCAATCAAACACGTGGTATTCCATATCCTTGTTCATCAAACTTTTCTGGATTAATTCACGATCAAATGGTGAGATGTGCGGGTAGGATCGTGGGCTGAAAAAGAAAGAAACAATCGCCGATATACATTAGTACAGTACCACCGACGTTGCGGTCTACATCAGGTAGTCCTAAGGTTTGCGAATCCTAAGGTACTTTAGCCCTAAAGTGCGTTAGTCCTGAAGTGCCCTAGTCCTAAGGTGCACTAGCCCTAAGGTTCGCTAGTCCTAAAGTGCGCTAGGCCCAAGGTGCACTGGTCCTAAAGTGCGCTAGTCCTAAGGTGCGCTAGCCCTAAAGTGCGCTAGTCCTAAGATTCTCTAGTCCTAATGTGCGCTAGTCCCGAACGTGCGCTAGTCCTGAGGTGCGCTAGTCCAAAAAGTTTGCTAGTACCATAACCCTAAACCTAAAAAATGTCCATTGGGGTCAACAGGGGTCAAATTTCATATAAAATGGTCATATAAAAATTTTGTCAAAAACCACGCCTCTGGTCATAACGATTCAGAAAAAGTATAGTTTGATCTATCTGCAACATACTGTTCTTGAGATATAAGCAGATAGGTCATAATTGGGGGTGGTCATTGTTTTGGCTAAATAGGGGTTAAAAACTAAAAGTGCTATGATTTCAATGAAAATGGTCTCAAATTGTTCGTCATGTAAGATGAATTGGATTATAATTACATTATTAAGTGATTGACGATTATACTTTGTTTGCTTTGTTTTAGATTTTATCTTTGCATCATTAAGTGATATGCATTGTCGATTATACTGTGTTTATCTTCGTTTAAGTTCTATATTTGCAACTCGTTTGCGATATACATTGTTGATTTTACTATGTTTGCATCATTTGCATCATTTTGTGATATACAAAGTCATTATCGATTATTCTATGTCTCCCTTGGTTTAGATTCTATCTTTGCATCATTAAGTGATATACATTGTCGATTTTACTATGTTTATCTTGGTTTAGATTCTATCTTTGCATCGTTAAGTGATATTCATTGTCGATCATACTATGTCTCCCTTGGTTTACATTCTATCTTTGCATCATTAAGTGATATGCATTGTCGATGATACTATGGTTTACCTTGGTTTAGATTCTATCTTTGCATCATTAAGTGATATGCATTGTCGATCATACTATGTTTACCTTGGTTTAGATTCTATCTTTGCATCGTTAAGTGATATGCATTGTCGATCATACTATGTTTACCTTGGTTTAGATTCTATCTTTGCATCATTAGGTGATATGCATTGTCGATCATACTATGTCTCCCTTGGTTTAGATTCTATCTTTGCATTATCAAGTGATATGCATTGTCGATTATACTATGTTTATCTTGGTTTAGATTCTATCTTTGCATCATTAAGTGATATGCATTGTCGATTATACTATGCTTACCTTTGTTTAGATTCTATCTTTGCATCATTAAGTGATATGCATTGTCGATTGTACTATGTTTATCTTGGTTTAGATTCTATCTTTGCATATACAATGTCGATTATACTATGTTTATCTTGGTTTAGATTCTATCTTTGCATCATTAAGTGATATACATTGTCGATTATACTATGCTTACCTTTGTTTAGATTCTATCTTTGCATCATTAAGTGATATGCATTGTCGATTGTACTATGTTTATCTTGGTTTAGATTCTATCTTTTCATCATTAAGTGATATGCATTGTCGATCATACTATGTTTACCTTGGTTTAGATTCTATCTTTGCATCGTTAAGTGATATGCATTGTCGATCATACTATGTTTACCTTGGTTTAGATTCTATCTTTGCATCATTAGGTGATATGCATTGTCGATCATACTATGTCTCCCTTGGTTTAGATTCTATCTTTGCATTATCAAGTGATATGCATTGTCGATTATACTATGTTTATCTTGGTTTAGATTCTATCTTTGCATCATTAAGTGATATGCATTGTCGATTATACTATGCTTACCTTTGTTTAGATTCTATCTTTGCATCATTAAGTGATATGCATTGTCGATTGTACTATGTTTATCTTGGTTTAGATTCTATCTTTGCATATACAATGTCGATTATACTATGTTTATCTTGGTTTAGATTCTATCTTTGCATCATTAAGTGATATACATTGTCGATTATACTATGCTTACCTTTGTTTAGATTCTATCTTTGCATCATTAAGTGATATGCATTGTCGATTGTACTATGTTTATCTTGGTTTAGATTCTATCTTTTCATCATTAAGTGATATGCATTGTCGATTATACTATGTTTATCTTGGTTTAGATTCTATCTTTGCGTCATTAAGTGATATGCATTGTCGATTATACTATGTTTATCTTGGTTTATATTCTATCTTTGCATCATTAAGTGATATACATTGTCGATTATACTATGTTTACCTTGGTTTAGATTCTATCTTTGCGTCATTAAGTGATATGCATTGTCGATTATACTATGTTTACGTTGGTTTAGATTCTATCTTTGCGTCATTAAGTGATATTCATTGTCGATCATACTATGTTTATCTTGGTTTAGATTCTATCTTTGCGTCATTAAGTGATATGCATTGTCGATTGTACTATGTTTATCTTGCTTTAGATTCTATCTTTGCGTCATTAAGTGACATACATTGTCGATTATACTGTGTTTATATTGGTTTAGATTCTATCTTTGCGTCATTAAGTGATATGCATTGTCGATTGTACTATGTTTATCTTGGTTTAGATTCTATCTTTGCGTCATTAAGTGATATACATTGTCGATTATACTATGTTTACGTTGGTTTAGATGTTATCTTTGCATCATTAAGTGATATGCATTGTTGATTATACTGTGCTTACCTTGGTTTAGATTCTATCTTTGCATCATTAAGGGGGTACTACACCCCTGGCCAATTTTGTGCCTATTTTTACATTTTTCTCAAAAATTATAGCACATTGGTAACAAGTAAGATATGTATATTATAGGGGCAAGGACTACAACTACTGTACTGAAAATTCAGCAACGCAAAGCAAGTAGATTTATTGATCAAATATTGGTTTCCCCTCATTTTTGACTGTAACTCCACAACTGTTGTCTGTGCTGAAATAAAATTTCCAGTGCAGTAGTTGTAGTCCAAATATTTCAAATATTTTAACATAATGTTATTTAAGTATTGACACAATATTTGGCAAAAATGTTTGCAAAAATAGTTTACAATAACATTTTTTGAAAACATTTTAAAATATTGTTGTAGTGTGTTTTCATACAAAACGTTTTAAAACGTTATCATGACCTTTATATAACCCGACATTTTAATGTTATTGAAATGTTTTTACCTAAACCAAAAGCCAAAATATAACTTATTTAAAACGTTTTGAAAACGTTTTTGTGTTTGCTGGGTAATTATGTTTTACCTTGGTTTAGGTTCCGTCGTTGCTTCATATCTAAATAACAATATCTTTTTCGTTCCCAGGGTGAAGTAAATCTTACATCCCGAGGTACATCTTGTGCAGCTTGAAAAGACATGAAAGATGCTCCCCACTATGCAGTGCCAGTATGTGCCGTAATCCTCGTCGAAGGCACTTTGGATGTACTTCGCCATATCCGAATCATTTTTGCCCTGTGACTGGGCACTGACAGCGAGCCCGATGGCATGGTCAACTAGTTCCTGAGAGGCATCGGTCACTTCGTTTTTAATAGATACACCGACGCCAGTATCGTACCTGTTTTGTATAAACCAAAAAATCACTCGGGAAAAATGGGAATACGCGTCACATTGTGAAAATCACAACATAAAATGTAGCATTATAATAACATTAAAATAGCACCTATTATGTTGAGCAAATATACTATTATTATTATGGTAAAATAATCAATCGGTAGGTTTTCAAGATTTTGAAATGTTAAGGGGGTACTACACCCCTCGATAAATGTGTGTCTATTTTTGCATTTTTCTCATAAACTAATAACACAGTGGTAACAAAAGTTATGTATATTATAGGGGCAAGGAATCCAATTACTACACTGGAATTTCAGTGACCCAAGACAAACGGTTTGTTATTTATGATAAGAAATAAGGTACCGCTAGGATGTACCTCGTTTCCTATCATATATACTGAACCCCTTATCTTGAGTCACTGAAATTTCAGTGTAGTAATTGGATTCCTTGCCCCAATAATATACATAACTTTTGTTACCAGTGTGTTATTATTTTTTGAGAAAAATGCAAAATAGTCACTAAATTTACCACAGGGTGTAGTACCCCTTTAAAGTAAATTTTAATACAATCTTTACGAAAATACCGAGTTAGACGCATCCGCGGCTCTAAAACTTAAGTTTTATACACTGATACAAGTTCGTGCAATTCATCGTATTCATGTAAGCAAACTTTCCATGAGCAAACTAAACTTAACATCGCTGAAGAAGCTACATGCATGCCTCCAATAATTTCTATCAAAGTCTTTAGCTCAAGTTATTTACCCGACAGCACCACTCATGTTGAAAACCAGGTGATTCCAAACGGTGAAATAAAACTCGATCTTTATGGAATGGCGTATTTAGTATGACCAAAGTACAAAGTTCTAATCAGGTGAAATATTTGTGAGGTAACTTTGAGCGAATATACGCATAATCATAGGTGTAATGTCAATAATAGTCTCTTTACACTTAAGGGATCTGGAATGAGCGTTTTGAGCGTTTGGACAGTATTTTTTGTGGGACATGAGAGCACATCAGACATATCGAATTGCATTCTGAATACGAAGAATGTCTTTCTGATATCACATAATTTTAATTTTGTGAAATTCACGATATAATACACATTTTAATGAGAAATATTAAAATTTGGTATTTTTTCACATTTTTGATATATAACAGTCCTCGAAGTAAATTTTATAAATCTAATGACATATTCTAAAAGTGTATGTAGCTGGGAGGAAAAGCCGACGATCAATTGAAAATTTTGACCTTTCATATTGAAGATATGGATTTTTTTCCCAAAAAGACCTAATTTGTTTGGTGTTTTGGGAAAAAATCCATATCTTCAATACAAAAGGTCAAAATTTTCAATTGATCGTCGGCTTTTCATCCCACCTACATACACTTTAGGTATAAATCATCAGATATATAAAGTTTACTTCGAGTACTGTTAAATATCAAAAATATCAATTTTTAATGATTTGCCATAAAATGTGTATTACATTGCGTATTTCAAAAAATCAAAATTATTTGATATCAGAAGGACATTCTTCGTATTCAGATTACAATTCCAAGTCCCACAATAAATACTGTCCAAACGTTCATACCCCACCCCTTAAGGGGTGTCTTTTTTAAATAAATGAATTGTTCCTGGGAATTGTTACATGAATTTTACCTAAGAATTATGATTTCAAATTCTGACTTGAATAGCTAGCTTCCCTGGGATCCGTGTTTCAAAATTTTCAAGCAAAAAGATTTAGTTGCTATAATAAGGTATTCTTTTTAACTTTATGTAATTGAAAAATATGTTTTCTGACTACTGTAATAATAAACGTTTTAAGGGATCGGGTAGCAACGTTTGCACAGTCAAATTGCATTCTGAATACAAGGAATGTCCTTCTGATATCAAATAATTTTGATCTTTTGAAATTCGCGATACAATAACAATTTTATGGCAAATTATTACAAATTGATATTTTTGACAATATAAAATTATATTTTTGAGTTCCCGGAACCCTTATCTGTCATTTAAGTAATCCTCTTTTTTGTTATAGAAATTATATAGCACGGACTATATTGCGTAAATAGATATTGTCTAAAATACTCAGAGGACAATTCATGTAGACACAGATGGATGAAATCACGCTAGCCACACACTCATAGAAATGACTTGTTCGCCTTGTTGGCGCAATTCAAAAGGAGTAAGTTTGGACAACTCAAAAATAGTGTAAAAGTTGCCAAAACAAAATTCATTTTAGTTATCCGAACTTAAACAATGTTGAAAAAGCTCAAAAAGTTTCGTCAACTAATCAACTTTGTTGGCATTACTTAAAAAGTTGATGTAAGTCGTTGCGTCAACTTTTGAAGTAATGCCAACTTCTGAGTTCAAGTTCAGGGAACTTAGAAAATAAACAAGGTTCAAAGAACCAATTAGTTGAGTTATTGTAACTCAACATGTAAGTTGATGTAACTCGTTCATATTAAGTTACTGGTACTTATTGTTTTGAGTTATTCCAATTTGGTACTTTGTTACTTAATTCACGTAATTGGATCATTTTCTGCACAATTAGCAGTATTCAAATATTTATTTTTGTAATCAGTGCAAAATTTTGTATACTATAGCACACCTCTAGAAAATTATGCTAACCTAGGCTAGTTTCATTTTCTGAGTTGTAACAACTCAATAAAGTAAGTGCAAATGAGTGCGACCAACATAATGATATCGAGTCAGCATTACTCAAAATTGTACGCGTTGGCATTACTCGGAAAGTTGACGCAACGACTCATGATGCAGTCATGTCTACAGTAGAATTCATCTCGACCTTTGCAGGACTTAAACCCCATTAAAAGCTATTAAACCAAGATAACACTCATTGAAGCAGCTCAACTGATTAAATCAGATCTTCTCTGGTTGTGCACAAGTGTCTGTTTTCAATGTGCGACATCGCAATAAAGCTGGTATTATAGCTTCAGTTGGGTAACCGATTATAAAGGAAACGAAAGGAAACAATGGTATGTGTACCTTTGTTCACGAAATGAGACAAAGACCTGCTTTTTGTTAACCAGCATTCTTCAAAATGAGCAACATAATGATTGTTGACTTAACACGGTTTGGAAATAATTTCTTCATATTTTTGGTGTTATCTGTCGTTTACATATCCTTCCTAAAACACAAAAGTGCGACCCTCTCCAAACATCTAAATTAGCTAAAAATTTAGGACATGTTACAAAACTATATTTTCTAGAACCTATTTAGAATAGTTAAAATGTAGCTTGTACCGTTTTTTGTGGCATCCTTCAGAAGTGAGCGGTCCGATACCAATATTTTCGGTCAAATCTCCATTCAATTAACACGGGGAGTTGGCTAGCTATGCCTTGCCCTCACTCATATTTTACAAAAGTGCGACTATTTTTGAACATCTAACCTAGCTGTAATTTTAGGTCATGTTAGAGAAATATATTTGCTAGAAGTGTGGAGAATAGCTAAAATATTGGCTGGTTATTTTTCACACAGTGATGTTAACTAGGCAAGTGCCCATTCTTCCAACGTACATCATTTGTAGAGGTCACGCGTCAATGGTGAGAGCACTGTGTATTGTGTATAGGAAAACGGACAGTAACTGCAGTATGTTACATCAACTTACTGAGTAATGCCAACGAACAATTTCTATGAGTGCAAACATTAACCGTGGCTGAATCTACCAGTTTCAGTCTATCACGTGATCGGAGGATCTGGCGAGCTGTCCTGAAACAGAAGCCTCCACACATTCCCAAAATGGTGTGGACGGCTTATAGGTAAAAGTAGGACCTACACTAATAAGGGTGAGAATAAAGGCCTACAGTAAACAGGAATGCACATCTGTCTATTGCTAAATAATACTAAACCGAGGATTTTTTAGATCAATTTCATCGCTGTAAGTGTATTTTGTAGAAAGATTTAAAGGTATAAAGACAGTTGTTGCCGGAGCTGTTCAAATGCTTGATGATGGCATGGCTCAGAGGCAAGTGGTTGAAAGAATGGGAATGGCACAAACTTTCATTAGCAGGGTTGTGAAGAGATACAGGGAGGCTGGCGAGTACCATAGGAGCGCTGGTCAAGGTCACCCAAGGGTTGAAACCCCTATCCAGATCCGTAACCTGAAAATAAAATTCTTACCCCAGGAACTTATTCCACACAGCGGCCCAAAGCTGCGTGCTGCCTTCCACAATATCATAATAGTGCAAGTTTATAACCAGACCATTTGCACACGTCTTCAAAGTACATGACATATGTTGTGCTGTTCTGAAAGTAGCGCATCGCAGAGGTGTTCTTTGCCAACGCCCAAAAGAACTGCCAGCTCAAGACACTGGACTCCGGTTATTCTGGGACTTCCTCCACTGTCTGACTTCGAAATGATCAACGGAATTCAGGTCCGGATATTGGGCTGGCCACTCCATTCGTTGAATGCCTCACACCTCAGGTAAATTATTCATCACTCCAGTTCTCTATGGACGGACATTGCCTTCCATAATCACAAAGTTTTCACCCATTGCACCAGCGTAAGGCTATTTCGGGAATAAGGATTTCAATGAGGCAGCGCTGTGCATTAATCCCACCCCTACGGAAGACAAAGATCTTTACGGCCCTCAATGCTGATTTCTTCCACAGATGCTCACCTCACGTCTGTTAGAAGACAACAGAGCTATTCAGTAAATACCTTTGGCCTCTTCAGCGTATGCTTCCCAGTGTGTTTACTCGTTAGATTCTATGAAATTATATCGGTCGATGAATGTGTCAATTTAGCACAGGTTATTTTAGGCCAAAGCAACAGTTTTTGGCAACCATGATTTGAAAATTGACTCAATAAAAACATAATTGTTTTGATTAGTGGGCAATAAGAAGATATATATCTTACAGCTTAGGCAGGTCTTTTATTTGCTTCAACAACATTCCTGAGATAGTCACTTTATCAAATTATTTTAAAGATTCAGGTCTTAATGGAGACAAAAAATTCCCCGAAAACGGTACATCTTTCTCGTAATGGGACTTAAATTTAATTCTAATTAAGCCTAAGCTGCAGTTTAAACTTTAATGGTTGCAATGGGTTGTCACATAATTTCATATCAAATATCCCGGTGAAGCTGAATTCAATCTCTGTTCGATTTCTGTCCATTATTAGGCCTATCAAAATACCATCCACGTGTTAAATGCTAAGCGTGGATGTCTATATGAACATGGCGTGTCAGTTAATTTTACAACTGTGATCTTGATCGATTGAAAATAAAAGCTATACAATATTGCCAGCGTCGCGGTTAAGACGCTAAATTGGGTTAATCCAGTTTATAAAGAAAGATCATTTACCACGGCTTCATCATAACATATCACCATTTAACATTAGATTCCGGTTTTGGATTTTATTTGGACGTATTTTTCCTTTGTGAGTTGATGTAGCAACATCCATTAATAGGTATTGGATTGTTTATCCGTTGGCCAAACGTTACATTTTTTAAACACGGGGACAATAATTGGTACGGACTGGGAGCTTGATCGTTGGTTCGCCACGCCTTAGTGCTTTCACTGCTTATAATTTTTCACAAGGTCATATCTTAAAATCCTGTCTATAAAATGAACAAAAATTACACACATGATTCTCTACTCTAAACACATGTCAGTAACCAAGCAGTTGTCCAACTGACACAACAGTTAGAGTAGAGTATTGAAGTAATCCTGTGTGTAATTGGAACCCAGCAAAAAAAATCTGTTGGGCTGTGAATGTGGTCCAGGAAGGTGTTCCACGTCACCTTAGAAATGTACATTAGTCATCTTAGCTATACATGCGCAGATTGTTGTTTGATGTGCATCTATGATTATCATCACTCTACTGTATAGCACATCTTATTCTTGACCAGTTATTATTACTATATTTTCCTTTGTATTTTGGAGATATATTGGTTAATAACTGTTTTTGCATTTTCCACACTTTTTCAAAATCTTGTTGCCGCCCTTCAAGTCCTAAAGTTGTTGAAGTTCAAATACGTCCTGTTTCGACTCAAGTCCTGTTTCAACTCAAGACTATTGACCTAATGTTTCTTAATGCCCAAAACTTCTACATATTATCATACCGTGTAGGTTCTCTGTTTTCTGACGTTTTAAACACATGCATTTACTACAATTTAAAGGGGCCCTTCTCTTTGGATGATTTAGGGTGATGCTATTTTAACATGTGTGGTTTGAAAGACAGCTTCAGTCTTTATGTGAATACTAAGAATTTTATCAAAATAATCCACAGGGTCAAAGGTTTCATTGCATAATTGACCACCCCACGTACGTACGATATGCAGGGGCAAAATACCTTGTTTGATAGTAAGTTAAATGTACTTTTTAGATGGAGATGTAAGTAGGCCTAGTTTGCAACCCCTCTGGGATTTAATGACACCTATTTTTTCAAGTACTAAGGGCGTCGTTTAACAGGTTGCCAAAATTTAGAAAAAAGTGATTCGGAGCTGGTCAGGGTCAATTAAAGGTCAACACAGTGGACATTGTTAAATGTTGTTTAAAACCATACTAACGTATTTCTCTTGTCTCAAGGATTCAGAAAACGTATAGTTTGATCTACCTGCGATAAAAAGGTCGAAGCTGAGTGTTGTTTTGTTGTTGTTGGTTGGTTTGTTTGTTTTGTTGTTTGGGGGGGGGGGTTGGTTACACATTCCCCTCAAATTTAACTCTTTTCGTTAGTAGCTTGTTTTAACCATAATTGAAATTGCAATATGCAATACACCGTCTACTATATATCACCGGTAACGACAAAAACTCCTTTTGGTTTGTCTATTTTTCAATATAAAAAAAAGTAGCCGGTGGTACATGGTCATGTAATCGGCGTATTCACCGGGTGCAGGCGCTTTTGGACACCTGTGGCACAACTGGCATTTTGGCCCAAAGTGAGTTTGGTAGCTGCATACAGTTTTTGTATACAGCTCAAAATAAACAAGCGGGACCTTTGTCGTGACAGGGCATTATATATCTCAATGCATATAGACGATAAGAACATGAAGAATTTGCTTGTACTGTTTCCTGTTATTCCTATTATTTAACATCTAAAGAGTAAAATTTGGTCCCCGTTTGATCCATAGTTATTTATCTGAATGTAACACTTATTACGATGATAAACATTCGCGGCAAAGCGTTTCCCAATAGCACATTGCCAGCCATTGTTGTGTTCCTCATCAAATTCGTTGACTATGAACTTGGCTCGATCCGCGTTGGTTGTATACCATTCAAAGGCTCTCCTGCAGCAGTCAAACACGTGACTCTCCATCTCCTCGTTCATTTCACTTCTTTTGATTAACTCACGATCAGATGGGGAGATGGGCTGGTAGCTTCTACGACTGAAATAATAATAAATACTATAATTATCACAACTGCATATCCAATTAGTACCCAAAGCATATACCAGTAACCCCAGTAACCTATAGCGCAACAAACAATAGCACCCAAAATCCATAGCCATCAAGGTTGCCCCGCAGGGCTACAAAGAAACAATTACGATCACGCTTAAACTGTAAATCGGCCCCGATAGAAGGCAGGACCTGAACAATGTGGGAAATTATGGGGTAGAAAGTAAAGAAAGTTAAAATTATGAAATGGGTGACGACCCATACGACGACTAAACACTCCAGGTGGGACCCCAATATAGTAGCCCCGCAGGGCATGCAAGCAATGCGTAACCCAGGGGTGACGGACTGTCATAATCGGAACTGGCAATTTTGTTTAATGTAATTTTACATAATTTTACTTAATGTTAAAACCTTGAGTAACCTTAATGTAACGACCTTGTAATTTAATGTAATAAACAATATATTATATATATTCTATGGTGTCAAAACGTTTAATATACGCAAACTTCCGAATGTAATCAGTTATAATCGGTTACTGCCATATAGTGCTATATATATTTTATACTGGTTCGATAGCTATCAGTTACTGGTGTACATCAGTAACCGTTACTTATTGGTTACTGATATGAGATTTGGGTGATATTGACCAGAATATGGACAATTCTATGAAAAATGGTCCAATGGCGTTTTTTCAATACTTTTGACCAGGAAAAACTTTATTAGTACAATAGATTCAACAAATATGTATCTATGCTGTTATAACTTGGCTACTTGGAACGCTATCACAGCTTTCACACGTATGTTACTTACAAAACTCATTTGCTATATACTATGTAATCTATTTACCTTGGTTTAGATTCTTTATTTATATCATACCGCCACAAGTTTACTTTTTTATTTCCCATAGTAAAATAAATTTTGCATCCCGAATCACTCCTGATGGAGCTTGAAAAGCTGCTTCCCACAATGCAATGCCAGGTGGTACCATGATCCTCGTCAAAAGCGCCTTGAATATACGTAGCAATATCGAAATCACTTTTCCCTTGTGACTGGGCACTGACAAAAAGGCCAATGGCTAGATCTACCATTCTCTGAGTCGCTGTTGTAGTTGATTTGTCAACAGAAACACCAACACTAGAATCGCTGGAAATATATCAAACAGAAATTATTGTTTGATCAATTTAAATATAACGGATTAAAATGTGTAAAAATTAATTCATGAACATCTTAACTTAAGGGATCTAAAATGAGCGTTTATTGCGTTTCGACAGTATTTTTTGTGGGACATGAAAGCACCTCAGACCTATCGAATTGCATTCTGAATACGAAGCATGTCTTTCTGATATCAAATAATTTTCATTTTTTGAAAATCACAATATAATACAAATTGTATGACAAATTATAAAAATTTGATATTTTTCAAATTTTGATATATAACAGTCCTCGAAGTAAATTATATAAATCTAATGATATATTCTTAAAGTGTATGTAGCAGGGAGGAAAAGCCGACGGTCAATTGAAAATTTTGACCTTTTGTATTAAAGATATGGATTTTTTTCCCAAAAGACCTAATTTTTTTTTGGTGTTTTGGGAAAAATCCATATCTTCAATACGAAAGGTCAAAATTTTCAATTGATCGTCGGCTTTTCATCCCACCTACATACACTTTAAGTTTAAATCATCAGATTTACAAAGTTTACTTCAAGTACTGTTAAATATCAAAAATGTGTATTAAATTGCGAATTTCAAAAAATCAAAATTATTTGATATCAGAATGATATTCTTCGTATTCAGAATGCAATTCGATATGTCTGATGTGCTCTAAGGTCCCAAAATAAATACTGTCCAAACGTTCATACCCCAGCCCTTAAGTTATTGTAATAAAAAACAACAAAAATATAGAAACATTCCATTTTGATTAATTTTCTTCAAGTGAAAGAGGCCTGAAACCAAAATTCATGCATAAAAAACCTATGTAGAAAAGTGCAACTTTTTTTTGGCCGAAAATTTTATAAATGGCTGTATTTCTCAGTGAAGATGATGAAAGATAGCAACAAAACCACGTTCACTTGATGCATAACTAATCAGCCTATGTTCCAAACTTTAAAACAAGAGAATTGATCAAGCCGTTTTTGGATTATACCAAAAATTCTTAGGGGGGACTTATTCTTTTGGAACCGTTTAGTTCATCTGTGTTGGTAGTCTTCATAATTAATGATTTAAACCTATGATCTCAACACAAAATTAAGACGTACCTCAAATTTGCGGTCACAACTTTGCCTTTCATCAGGAGACTGGCAACCTAAGTTCGGGATCAGTGACCTTTTGGACACTTGACCCCAAAACTTGGTCGTACACTCTGGGTAATTTGTATCGGACCCCGTCGCGGTTGAGTGATGGTTGGTTGACTCTGATGTAAATTGACTCCTTCACACCCGGTACCCCTTTCCAAGTATCTTGCGTCCCGGTCAAGGATTTTGACCTTGTCCAAATCAACTTGGTGGCCGGGGGATTCAATGTGGATGTACTGGGAGACTGCCAACGAGGTTGTACTCGGACGAGGGTGTTCTAGGAATCTGGTTTTTAACGATCTTTCCGTCTCTCCAATATATGATTCCGAACACTGACCCTTCAGGGTTTTCCCCTGACAGGGGATGTAATATACTGGTCCGGAATGTCCTTGCTCTGTCTTTGGGTGAGACAAGTAAGTAACTGCCATAGAGTTTGAGTAGGTTTGAAGCAAACTCTGATTCCATAGCTGCCGATAATTCTACGTAGAGCTTCGGAGGTTCCTTTTACGTAGGGCATAACTACTTGTCCCTTTGTCTCGACGTTTGTATTGTTCTTGTTGCTGTTCTTGGATTTAGCTTCTTTGGATTTCGTAGCTTTGTTAAAAGACCAATTCGGATAACCGCACTTCTTAAGTGCATGCTGTTAACGTGCGACTTTTCCAGAGTGTACGACCAAGTTTTGGGGTCAAGTGTCCCAAAAGGTGACAGATCCTGAACTTGGGTTGCCAGACAATTTGTGTTGAGATCATAGGTTTAAATCATTAATTTAATATGATAGAGAAATACTTTGGAAACTGCTGGAGCATTACGGTTGTTTAAACTTCTTCGTCAAGACTTACCTGAAGATTTTGTGATATCCATGGACAACACCTAGGTTTCATTATCATTGAGGTATAGGACTTTTTATTTTTTTGGAGAAGAGCAGGTAGGGTAACTACTTGATTTTATTTCTACATGTTCATACTACATACTCTGAAAATTTTAGAAAATTCGCACCAGTCCGTTTAAAAAAAAATCATATTTTTGTTCCTAAAATGGGGGTTATAGCGCCCTCAACGGGCACTCTCTCCATAGGGCTACATGTAAAGACCAGTTATAGACAAATGGCCCTAAAATAAAACGGACTCGTTCATTTTTCCTCAAATTTTGCATATAATGTAGATTTAACATCTGGAATGTAATGCAAGTCGTTGCTGCTCTTCTAAATTCATTTTTAAAATGTCCGCCCCAGACCAAGGTGACAACGCCATCGATTTGGAGATCACAAGACCCATTCAAAGTGCCACCAGTGCCTGTGGATCTAGCGGGTTCATCAGATATGGGATCTTATGCATCTGGACCAAAACGTTGGATCAATTTGCTATTGTACATTCGTCATACAACTTATCTTACTTACTTACTTACTTACTTACGGTACTTACTTACTTACCCGATAGCTCCACTCATGTTGAAAAACAGATCAACTTGCTCCAACAATTTTATTGCCAGCAGTGAATAAAAGTCGCAGTCCATGCAATGGCGAATGTAAACACATAATCATAGATATATTAATATAGCCTCTTACACCGGCAATATTACATGTAATAAAGAAGAACATTATTTTTTTTTCATAAAAGAAGTTTAAAACGATATGCTATCTTATAGATATTCCACCCAGACGGACTTTGTCCATTGATAAAGCTGAATACATTTTTAATAAGCATCGTGTATTAATCTTAGTCTGTTCATACTGGTCTGTGATCAGTACTATCATTATAACAGGTGCGGATCAGTACTATCATTATAACAGGTGCCGATCCAGGTGTTTGCCAAAAATATTGGTATACCCAAAGTTGTTCATGGTGGACATTCTGTGGGGGTTGAGGGGAGTCGAAAAAAGTTTACAAATGCGGGAGTCATATACATGGGATTCATTAATTGTTAATATTCCTTGCCGATTACCATCTATACCGCACATCGACATCGCCTAGCTAATAATTACTTGGTACAGCAGAGATACTAAAATAAATACCCGGGATCGATACACGTGAATGTGCTATGCACGATTTTGATATTCAGACGAAAATCTTTGGATACCGGGGTAGAAAATGATGAATATCTCCGTAAATGATTTCGTCTAAAGAAGCCAGATGTGGTTTCTTGCACTTGAATATACGTGTTGAACATATATGATAGTCGTTAGCTTGCGTCTTGAGAAAGAAGCTTGCGTCTTGAACTCAAAAACTGACAATAATTCTGATTTTATATGTGCCGAACTATATAGCGCAGTGTATAGGCCAATCGTGGAGGTAGTCTAAAAGCAGTGACCTATGGCGTACCATGCTCACTCACACACAGCGAGGTCAGTCACCGGGCTATTGTCAGTAGACTTAGTCAGATGTCCTTCGGCCCATTATGCGTCTCAAAACTATTAAACAGGTCGGAACAAAATGGCCATGCGTGGCGGTGGATTCAACCTACCATGGCGATTTCTGCCATGAAGATATTGGGGCGATGACATTGTGTACCGGAGCATCTTTGCAGTTGCCAGATAATGTCCAATGAGACTGGATGAAAATTTGCAAAATTCGAAGGCTCAGTCCAGTATTTCATTCATAATTTACCTTCTAATTCTACGACTGGATGATTTATAATATACATTAACATTTATGATGCTCATTCTTCAGTCGCGATGAACAACATAAATCGTCTTATGGACCGTTACTTATAGACCGTTACCATGGTTACTTCTTGCGCAATAGATAACGATGCCGATTATTGTATATATAATAATATTGCTCATCTATAAGACCGAATTAAAAAGACTAGTTTGCGTCTGAAGTCAGTGCAAAGGCTCGGCGTGATTGGTTGCTGACCTGCACAGTACGGCAATTTTTATTTAATTTTGTCTTCAATTATATGTGTGGTGGTGATAAATATCATCTCATGGCGTAGTTGGATTTTACTTGCGCAAACAGCAACGAAATAGAGAGATTTTGATGTTCCATACGCCTGGCGCCGTACGGACGTTCGTACGACCGTTCGTGCGTACATACTGCTAGTCTTGGTTCCAAGCGGGCTTTTGCTCTTTCGGCACGAAGGAGCATAAGCCGGCTGTGACAAAGACCAACACATGTGCCGAAGACATCTGGCCACGTGAGTGCATCTGTCTAAGTTGGTAACGGTGAATGTATATAATGTCTGCTTTTGATGTTTTAAAACTAAACAGGCCTAACAGGCCGCTGAAAATATTTCAGTGCTTTCCGAATATTATGGTTGTAACCGAAAAAGGATCATTATGAGCATATTATTATCAAAATTATACTTTTTCTTAGGGTAAAATAGTCACGTTGCTACATATCGCGTGAGCCAGTATAAAACGTTAATATCAACGTCGTGCGTGCGTTAGAAGTGGAAGTTTTTGTCAATGATGTAAATCTCAACCTCTTTCAAATCGATGGACAATCTGCACGTATGACCGCACGTATGAATGAAGTTAATTTTCACAGCCCGCTGCTGCTTTATTATAATGATTTCTAACAAACAAACTGGATTATGTTAATAGTTAGACTTCCAACTAGCTTTCAGGACAAACTGGGCAAATTCTGTGAATTTTCTGCGATGTCTGTGCGTTCATTTCGCATGCACTGGCTAAATGAGTGACCTAGCTCCGTCACAGCAGAGTGGTTTTGAATAGTTACACCGGCGCGCCATGGTGTACGTTCACGGTGCCGATTTGGGAATCGCAATGTCTCTTTTTATTTAATATTTCTTTGAGGACCTATCTTATATGTGTTTTATACATTCGTTGTGTTTACAAACCAAACGCTACATTTTTGAGGCTCCGACACTGAAATGGACTGGGTTTAACTGATTTTGAATCGCCGCATTATCTAACAGTCATGTTACCTATCAACATGATCAAAACAAAGAGTTTGATGAATTCTTATTATAGGATTGAAATCATGTATACCGCAAGGATGCTTGCATGTTTCGCTGTTAATAAAACAGCGTTATCAGTGTAGTAAGCTGACTTAGCCATATATAATGGACATTGTTGCCTTTAATGTGAACAGACGGCAATCGACATAAAACTTTATGTCCACTTTTAAGGAGTGTCGTTTCTGGTCAGCCAAAGGAAACAGAAAGGCGTTATGAAATTAAGTGCCACCCTTTAATTAAGAAATGTTGACCTCCTTCTTCGCCCACTTGGCTTGTGACGTCTTTGTGCGCGAAACTGTCTGCTATATATAATAAAGGATTTGAAAAGTCACGAAGAAAGGCGGTAGATACATGGGGATCATGTTTAAACAATTGATTTGTAGTTCACTTCGTTACAAAAGTCGGAATCTACTATTTTATAATAATATAGGCCTAAACCACAAAATATTGGCACTAACTGGACAAAAATACAAAATCCTACCAAGCATTAACAAATATTTCGTGAAATTTCAGGGAAATCTTTAGAAAGGTTCCAGGCAATTTAGTGTCGAAAATTGTTTGCAATCCGCAATTTGTTTTTCTACAAATTATACGTCACTGGAGGATAAATGATATAGAAAAAGATGGACGAAATCACGCCACCCACAAACATGGTAGACATTAACTTAAGCCACCAACAGTGATTATGTTCAACTTGGAAACTCTTACCTAATAAATTATTTGAAAAATAACTACAGCCAAAGTACATTATATATGTCTTATATCAAACAAGGTATTTTGCCTTTAGCCATTCGCGTTCCATTTTATCGTATACACGTGAGTTTAAACGTACATACACATCCTATAGGTAGGTATTCAATTGAAGTTAACACAATAATGTTGATTATAGAACCAGTACTTAATTAAGGCGAGAATAAAGGCCTGCAGTAAAAAGGAATGCACATCTGTCGATTGCTAAACACTGCCATTATCGAGGATATTTTCAGATCAATTTCATCGCTTTAAGTGTGTGTTATTGTAGAAAGATGTTTACCAGGTATAGTCAGTCACAAATTTACGCTTGGATGATACTGCCGCTTACCACTAGTCAATTTATTAAACTCTCGTTTTAAACTATATACAAAATCACAAATATCGGGAAAATTGAAAAATTTGTAGGAAATAGATTTGCAACACATCAAGTTGTTATTTTTGAAGACGTGAACAGAAGGATACTTGAAATAATGAATTTTGATATTGCTACTTTCTAAACACTTTTAGGATTCGATGTGCGAAAAGTGTTTGAACTGTTCAATGCATACCTGTAAAGTAAAATCTCGTTTTCTACAAGTACAATAGCAATGCATGTTCCATGCATTATGAACTTGAATTCGTTTAAGATCTGAGTAGCCAAGATCCCATACTCTAAGGAAGCCAAAACAATTTACAGAAGAAAAAGGAGAAGAAAAACAGAGCTCTGGGTCACGCATATAATAGTGCACAGCGCTATGTTGAACAAAGGGGAAGTCGTGCGATTTTTTTGTTAAAAGCAATTTCTCAATTGATTTCATTACATTGAAAGGTAAAGATTGAAATAAAACATGTTTTCATTTTTTTAAAGACCGTTTAGTGCCTAAAATCCAAGATGGCCGCCGTGATTGAAAATTTGCCATATTTTACTCATAAATTGCGCTTTAGTAGGGTACAGAATGGAAGTCCCATTCTCGGGTTGAGTACAAGCAGTTTTGAAGGTGTTTCTTTATAGATTTGAGGACGCTGAATAAGATGAGAGGGCTCTGCACCATCGAAAAGTGTGGGGAACTCTTGGTAGAGGGCGTTTTTCAAAATGGCCGCCAAAATCCCTTAAAATCACCATAACTTGGTCAGAGAAGCCCCCAGCAGCACGATTCTGATGTCTATACCCATGTTTTCAGGGTCAAGGAATCCAATAGAGTCATTTACAACAGCCTTTGACCTATCATTCCAAGATGGCTGCCAAAATGTCAAAATGGCCGCCAGTGAAAATTAATTTGGCTATATCTCGGGTGCAGAAAGTCCTAGAAGTATGATTCTGATGTCTATACCCATGTTTTCAGGGTCAAGGAATCCAATAGAGTCATTTACAACAGCCTTTGACCTATCATTCCAAGATGGCTGCCAAAATGTCAAAATGGCCGCCAGTGAAAATTAATTTGGCTATATCTCGGGTGCAGAAAGTCCTAGAAGTATGATGCTGGTGTCTATACCCATGTTTACAGGGTCTAGAAATCCATTGGTATAATCTAAAACAGCACAGGACCTTAAATCCCAAGATGGCCGCTAAAATTTAAAAATGACCACCACTAAAATGCACAATTTAGCCTATATCTTATCGTATCAGTGGTTTATACGGCCTTATCCGGAGTTTACGATCCTTACCTGGGGCTAAGATACCTTAACCTTAGCATAATGCAGTCTATACCCCAGATAAGATATCTAAACCCCAGATAAGGCGCCGTAACGCCAGATTAAGGGACATAGATTCCAGATAAAGCAGTCCAAACCCCAAATAAGGTGCCTTAACCCTAAATAAGGAACATAAACCACAGATTAGGCATCTAAACCCCACGTAAGGTGCCTTAACTCTAGATAAGGATCGTTAACCCCCGATAAGGGTCGCAAACCCCAGATAAGGCACCTAAACCCCATATAGGGCGCCTTAACCCCAGATAAGAGACGTAAACCCCAGATAAGAGACGTAAACCCCAGATAAGGCAGTTTAAACCCCAGATAAGGCGCCTTAACACCAGATAAGGAACGTAAACACCAGATATAGATAAGGCATCTAAATCCCACATAAGGCATCTAAATCCCACATAAGGCGCCTTAACTTCAGATATGAGGGACGTAAACCTAGGATAACACAGTCTAAACCCCAGATAAAGCATTTAAACCCCATAAGGCTCCAAATAAGGGATGTAAACCATAAGGGATGTAAAACCCCAAATAAGGGATGTAAACCATAGATAAGGCAGTCTAAATCCCAGATCCATTCTTTAGGCATCTAAACCCAGATAAGGTGCCTTAACCCCAGATAAGGGACGTAAACCCCAGATAAGGCGGTCTATACTCCAGATAAGGCACCTTAACCACAGATAAGAGATGCAAATATAGGATAATGCAGTCTAAACCCCAAATAAGCTGCCTTAACCCCTGATAAGGGATGTTAACTGGGGATAACACAGTCTAGACCCCAGATAAGGCATCTAAACCCCAGATAAGGGATGTAAGCTCCAGATAAGGCAGTTTAAAAACCCCAAATACGGCACCTTAAACCCTAGATAAGAAACACAAACCCCATAAGGTAGTCTACATCCCAGATAAGGCATCTAAACCAAGATAAGGTGCCCTTACCCCAGATAAGGGACCTGAATCTAGGATAATGCATTCTAAACCCCAGATAAGGTGCCCTAACCCCAGATCAGGAACGTGGATCTAGGATAATGCCGTCTAAATCCCTGATAAGGTGCCCCAACCCCCGATAAGGGACGTGAATCTAGGATAACGCAGTCTAAACTCCTAAACCCATTACACTGTTGTCAATGGGAAAATGGCTGATTTCGGGTGAAATTTTCTCAAATTTAGAACTCTCACAGTTAATATAGTTAAACGCCACCAATATCAGGTGAAACTAGATGATTTAATGATCAAAAATGATCAAAAACTCAACATAGGTTGAAATGAGACTTTTCTTGTTTAAGGTGGTACGAAAGGCAAAATCATATTGCTCTGATTGAGATTAAAATAGACTTGTTGCAGAGAGATATGCAAAATAATCTTAATTCCAAAATTTGAGCCAAATCGGACAAACGGTTTTTGAGATATTGCTGTTGAAAGATTCTTTGTATTCTATTGTTTTTGCCAATATATTGATGAAGTTAATGAGGAAAATTGGCAAAATGTGCTCATTAATATTAATTTTTGCCAATATTTTCCAATATTTTATGAATAAACTTTCATACTACTTTTACCTTTTAAATTTTGACCTGAAACTTTGCCAATGTGTCTCTATGACCTAAACCTTTAACATGTGATTTTTCCGCCCATCTAATTTGCATATTTGCATAATTAATTAGCTTTAAGTATAATGCTAATTAATTATGCAAATATGCAAATTAGATGGGCGGGAAAATCACATGTTAATGTTTTAGGCCATAGAAACACATTGGCAAAGTTTCATGTCAAAATCATATAAAATAAAAGTAGTATGAAGGTTTATTCATAAGATATTGGTATAATATTGGCAAACATGAATATTCATGAGCACATTATGCCAATTTTCCTCATTAACTTCATCAATATATTGGCAAAAACAATAGAATACAAAGAAACTAAAAACATGTATATCTTGACAACCGTATGTCCGATTTCCTTCAAACAAAAACTATTTTGCTCAGTGTATTTAGCTTAACTTATTCAATCTATTCAAATGGTTCTAAATTCAGTTTCTGTTTTCCAGAAACATCGTTTCGAACCCCCTTAAATGCACTGAACCGCAAACAAAATGGCATTGCGCCCTCGAAGCTGAAAGATACAATTAATTAGATAGGGAGATCTATGCTAAAAGGTGTCATATAATGAGAAAAATATACCATTTCGAAACATCAAAACCCAAAATGTACTTTTTTGGCAATATAACTTGGTCATTACAGTGATTTTAAACAGTCTTTTCAGATGCCACGCAGACAAATAGTTCATCATTTCCATGCATCGCTCAGGCCTATTAGTGTATAACCATGCACTAGTGCCATGAGTAGGTACTGTATATGATATGCCGTCCATCTTGGACCTGGCAAGGGGTCTGGTTATGTAAAACATTGTGCCTTTGGTTAAAAGACATAATTATACACTTGGAAACGTGATCATAAAAACAAACACATGCATTTATATACATTTAAGCAGTATATAAGCAGCCATATTGGTCTCCATATTGAATAATAATCATAATTCTAGAATATTAAAGTTATCTTTGAGTGCATGACACAATGCTAGTTCCAGTGTTTGAAATTTAGATTTTGAGCATACTTTGAGAGAGGTATGTGGCTTTTTTTGCACGTGTCAGTCAGTTTTACAAGATTTTGGCGGCCATCTTGGATTTTACCACTTACCATGAAATATTAAATCTTTCTTTGAGTGTCTGACACAAGGCTACATAGTTCCAGTGTTTGAAATTTACATTTTTAGCATATTTTGAGAGCGATATATAGTTTTTTTGCATGTGTCAGTCAGTTTTATAGGATTTTGGCGGCCATCTTGGATTTTACCACTTACCCCGAAATATTAAATCTTTCTTTGAGTGTCTGACACAAGGCTTCATAGTTCCAGTGTTTGAAATTTACATTTTTAGCATATTTTGAGAGCGATATATAGCTTTTTTTGCATGTGTCAGTCAGTTTTATAGGATTTTGGCGGCCATCTTGGATTTTACCACTTACCCCGAAATATTAAATCTTTCTTTGAGTGTCTGACACAAGGCTTCATAGTTCCAGTGTTTGAAATTTACATTTTAGCATATTTTGAGAGTGATATATAGCTTTTTTTGCATATGTCAGTCAGTTTTATAGGATTTTGGCGGCCATCTTGGATTTTACCACTTCCCACGAAAAAAAAAAAATGCAAACATCTTTTTTCCCATTATTTACCCCCACAAGAGACAAAATCAAGTGAAAGTTTGCTTTTAACACCGAAATCACACGACTCGACATAGTGCTGAGCACTATAAGCAGACACTTGGAAATTTCTTTTGTACTGACATTTAAGTATCTTTCTCGGAATCTTTTGAATCCATAAAAAATATTAACCCATTATAGTCATATTGTAATTCTTGCGATCCCATAATTATGAATAATATTATTCACGTTATTCTCATTCTTCTTTGTGACTTAAAAGGTACACACATTATTGGAATGCTAAAAGTCGCTAATTCGTATGTATGCTTTGTAGCCGATAGGACATGTAGGATCTCAAATATTTTTTTTTTATCTCAGTAGTGTTAATGAAAGTTACTACCCCCATGCAAACACACCTCACCACCAAAAACAGGCCACACCGTCACCTTCTGGTGCTTGAATAAAACAGTTTATGGAATTCCAGAAACAGGAAAAACAGCACTGCCACCATGGCCAAATTAGTGATTGAATTAGCTGATTACGATATCTCAGAAACTTATAAGCTCATATTTAAAAAGAACGAAAGCATAATATTTTTTAATATATATAGTATATTTAATTTTATTCACAGTAAGATACCGGACTTTATCATTTGCAATTAGAGAATGATAACAAAACAAAACAAAAATTTGTCTATAAGCTTCTACAGGGTGTGGCAACTTCTTCAAAACAAAATTTGCTTTATATTGATGTTATTTATCCTGGTCTTTAGATTCAAAACGGATTAAGGGGGTACTACACCCATTGCATTTTTTTTGCATTTTTTTGCATTTTGTGAAGAAATGAGAAAAAGAAATCTACCAAAACACGTTTCAAAACGTAAAAAGGGGCCAAGTTAAAAAAATCTTTCCTGTGTGGCTTTTCACCCTTTTTTAAAGTTGATCCCATTCAGTAAAGTGGTACCGTAATAACATGAAGAATGAGTCCTAATTTCTACATGCAACAATTAGGTTTAAGACTGTTCGAAAGCGGTGCAATATGACGTAGGCTATGTATTATCAAAAACATTTGAAGGTTTATGTTTCATTATATTGCGTGTTCATAAAGAGTAGTAGAGTATTATATATACTTAGCAAATTGACTGTCTGTCAACCTGTTACATATTATAGGCCCTACATCTGTACATAAGGCGCAGGATCGCACAAGACGATGAAGAATTTAACAAAGTGAGTATTTGCTACTTTTGCTTAAATCAAAATACATTATAACGTCTTTACGGAAAAACTTCAATCAAGCACGAACATTAATTAATTTACTCTACAAAATGAACACTGACAACTAAGAAAACAAACAAGTAGCCTAAAGATGACTTCGTATGGGTCTTTAGAAACTTTCATAAATGGGACCAAGTTTAAAAAGGGTGAAAAGCCACACAGGAAAGATTTTTAAACTTGGCCCCTTTTACGTTTTGAAACGTGTTTTGGTAGATATTAATTCTTTTTTTGAGGTAAAAAGATATTGCGCGGTAAGTGGTTCTTTGTAGCCATGCGAGGCGAAGTAGTTGGATATCCATATATGGTTCGCGATGATATCCATATTTCGCGATGAGTGGTTTTTTGAAGCTTCGAGGGGCAAACTAGTTGGATATCCATATTTCGCGGTTAGCAGTTCTTTGTAGCCCTGCGGGGCAAACTTGTTGGATATCCATATTTCGCGGTTTGTGGTTCTTTGTAGCCCTGCGGGGCAAACTAGTTGGATATCCATATTTCGCGGTGAGTGGTTTTTTACAGCTTCGAGAGGCAAACTAGTTGGATATCCATATTTCGCGGTTAGCAGTTTTTTGTAGCCCTGCGGGGGCCTATGTTCGATATCCTCATTGCGCGGTTAGTGGTTTTTAAACGACCTGTAACCACCCCAATCAGCTGCATGGGGTAAAAGAATTATGTAAAAAAATAATAGCTGAACCCTATAGTTCAGCCAGGGACTGGAAACGACATATTGATGACTATATATAGAGTGTATTCAATAAACCCAAGCGGAACGAGAGCTGCTAAGTAACCGCTATCCTAACCATAAACACATGCATTATCAGACAACGAGTGTTCCATTTCCTCATAGCTTCTCACGTTGTACACACGTCAGTCGAATTTGGCGGTGTTGGTTTGTTAGCCCTCCAAGTTATAACATCGTTCACTTTGTGATGATATCATTTCAAGAGGTCACTTCCCGATTAACATGATTAAGCTAAACAGCCCATGGAAGAATTTTATGCATGAGCATTGAGCAACCACATCAATGATGTAGTAATGAATACCCTCTATTGTTATCGGATTAATTTTTACGACCTTCGATTACATGGGAGTAGCAACGAGGACACGGTGTTTGATTTCACTCACATAATAGATCAATATTGACCTTCATCCAGCAAGGATCAGCCAAGCACTACAGTGGCCAAGCACGAAAGGTTTCTTGTTATCTCTTCAAGTATTTTTACCTTAGGTCTATAATCATAATGCAGGCCTAAATCCCGGGCCTAAATTAAGTGTACTGTTCGAGTAGGAGGATTTGTTTGATATTATTCTTGATTTTGAATAATATTATAGTACCTGTTTGTTTCCATATCGGTTATTAAAGTTACAATTCACCACATACACATTCCAGTTTGCGAGAGGTTTATAATGAATAAATGAATAGGTGTTATTATTTCGAATTATAATTATTTAGGAGAGTGTTTTAGGATTTTGTTAGAAAAGGGATGATTGTTGATCATGTTTATTTTATTGTTGTATGTATTTTCCTGTCATTTCCTGCAAACCTAATAAAGATATTTTGATAATTGAAAATAGTCTGTATCATAAATCGTAGAGGTTGAAAGAGTCAACAAGCGTCAGAAATTATAATTTGCCATGGAACTTCGGTCATATTTTCATTTGAAATATAACTGGATGTTAGGGTCTGCATGCATGGTATGCATAGTATGATGATATACAGACACTGACCTTTCCCTAAAACTATTAAGCAGCAAGTTGTGTATCACACCCACCATGGGTTCGAACCCCTTTATTGTATTTTATTGTTAAACCTGAATAGCGTGATTACTTTTGAATGAGCGGCAGCACACATATTTTTTTCCTCACATCTTCTCTGTAGTACAAAGCTGTCTTTTTATCTAGTGTTTAGACAATGTTTACTCAACCATTGCTATCAATGGATGTTGCCATTTTGACGATTTCTAACTTTTGAAATGCCCAAAATGAATCAATAAAACCGTGTATAAGATATTTGCGGGGATATTTGGGCGCGATTACAAAAATTAGAAAATAAATGGGCACTTCTGGGTTGGGTATCTATAGAGGCCCTGCATGAAATTATTGATTGGCTCCAAACAAAGAATTTGAACCGGTGTCCTTCACCGTAGTTATGGCGGAGTACAGTCCATTCAATCAAATGTTGTCATCAACCTATTTGATCGTAGTGCAGGGTTATGTGTGTGAGACGAACTGTCACGGTAGATTGCAATCATGCTTTTGTTGAATGCATTTGAGTAGTCTGCCATATTTACGGGATGATACGTCACATGCAATGCCTCTATAGATTCTATAGAATTTAAGTATGATATATTTTCGATGGTAATATATTTTCACTTTCAAAGTTTGTAGTTTTCATAATTGCAATTTCTGAATATTATATAAAAAGCGGGAATAAGTCTATAAATGTAAGAGTATGGGATCATTTTGAATGTTAATAAATGCGAAACGCTTTTATGAATAGAATACAATAGTGGATACAATAGCGGATACAATAGCGGAACAATAGAGCTCTCTTACGGGTAAATAAACCTCGTCGCGTTTTGCTAAATTTCACTTCTTCTTTTTCATGAACTAACCGTTATTTCATTAAGTAACCGTTATTTTTAAAACTTGGCAAAACCTCGACGCGAGGTTTTTAATTGGACAAAGTGGTATGCAAAATGAAGGGGCAAATCTTCTCGTTCAATTGGTGGCATCAGTATCAATGACGCGTACATACTTCTAATGGTATAAGCCAAAAAGTGGTACATCATTGAGGTTTTAAATTCACTTCATTTTGGAAAGCTTACTATCAACGGATTTCGTTAAAATTTTGGATATGTGTTGCTAACACATTAGGAAAATAATGTTGATATGTAAGATGGGAATAAGTGGTCCCTGATTTCTTTTATGACTTCATGAACTTGGTGCTCCACAACTATCAAAAAACGAACCGGTTAAAATGCTTCTATTTTCAATGTTAAGCTATATTTTGTATTTTGAACTTGCGACACTATTTCACTGAAACTTAATTAAGCCATAGGTAATAGGTTACCACAACCACACTACAGCAATGTTGAAAAAGATTGTATTTTTTGTCACCTATACCACCATATTAGGTAGTTTTCCTTAAGCTTCATTTTTATGATTTTGGTTACTATTTTATATTTATTTGCCCAATCCATCTCAACTAGGCAATCTAAATTGTACTCACCATTTACATCCCAAGGTATTTTAGTATATCCATCCAGTAACAGACAAAATATCAAAATTGATGCCTCATTATGACATGTATGATATCACAGACTATCACATGTATTCAAAATTGATGCCTGAATTTGACCTGAGCCAATTGACCTATAACCTGACCTTTGATGACCTTATAGCCTTTTTAATCTCTTTTCCTAACAACACATTATAGAAGATACATACATGGTGTAGTATTAAATTGTCTATGTGGAAGAGATTAGGCGTATTTAATTTATTCAGTGTTATAATCAGTGAGTACATTTCTATAGATAGTATAACAAAGGATTTAATGTATTCTATTCATGTATTCTACTTGGACATGTTCAATAGAATAAATTATGGTTTGTTATGAAACACACATCTCAGTTACTAGGATACAGTAAACAAAAAATATATAGGGCTAAAATGACTTACTAAAATGGTTTAAAAACACTTTGTATGTAGATATATTTTATAAGTTCATGACATGAGGTGATGAACATATTTATGTACTTTATAAATTTGCAAGAAAAAAAGAAGAGGGGTACTGATGAAAATCAGGGCATTATTCCCCCTTAAATGGTCCATCATTTTGTCATAGATGCTGTAATATCATTGTGGTGTAAATATTGCAAACTTAAAACTGGCTACCCTGGATTGATTTGATTTAAATTAATATAGTGTTGCTTTGCAATACGCAGCTGTGTATTATTTTATCACTTCAGGCCTTTATTACGTGCAAATATACATGCAAGCAGCACGAACAACATTGTGTTTGCTTCAATTGAATACCTACGTATAATCATCAACGTATGGTAAAATGGAACGTGAATATCTAGGGGCGAAGTATCTTGTTTGATAGTATGTTACTTCACCTCACCTCACCTCAGGTACCATCCTCATCATGGGGGTGGGTTGCAGCCAGTCTTGTGATGAGTCTCCATTTGCATTTGTCTTGTGCGGCTTGGGTCGCAGTGTATGTTGTCATTCCCGTCCAGGATTTGATGTTTGATTCCCATGATGTACGTGGACGTCCTCTGCCTCGGTTACCTTGTGTTTTTCCTTGCAACAGGGTTCTAGCAAGATTTCCTGCACTGCCTCTTGCTACGTGACCAAAGTACTGTAGCTTGTGTTTTCTCACTGTTGTCAGGAGTCTTACTTTTGGATCGATCTGGGCAAGAATCCATTCATTGATGTATTTGTCTTGCCAAGTGACACGCAAGATACGACGGTAGCACCACAGTTCAAAGGCTGAGATATTTTTGGTGTCTGCCTTCTTCAGGGTCCAGGCTTCACATCCGTAGGTTGCTATGGGAAATATGAGTGCCTGAAGCAGTCTGGTTTTGACTTTTATTGTGAGTGGCCGGTCTTTGAGTAGGTTTTGGATTTGACTGAATTTGTTTTTTGCTATTGCAAGCCGTCTTCGGATCTCCTTTGAGGTATCATTGTTGTTGGAGCAGGTAGCACCTAAATACTAGTATGTGCAATCGTTAACTTGTTCCACTGGTTCACCATTTAGCTGCATGTCCATATTTATTTGCTGCTTGGAACACACCAGGAGTTCATTTGCAGGTGGTATATTTGACTTTCCTTGCAGACGTCTTGTAGTAGCATCTGTAGGGCATACCTCAGGTCTGTAATTTTCACTCCACCAATGCTGATGCCATTGTGTTGTTCTGTGATTGCCTTTCTCATGATGATCTCTGAGTACACATTGAACAGGGCCAGTGAGATGATACAACCTTGTCGTACTCCTCTTTTGATTTTAAACCATTCAGTGATTTCTCCATCAACTCGCGCTGCAGCTCTCTGAGTGCTGTATAGTGACTGAATAAGTGCTACTATGTGTCTGGGAAATCCCATATCAAGCAAGGACTGCAGCATCATCTGATGGCTGACTGAATCGAAGGCCGTTTTGTAGTCAATAAAGCTATGTAGACTGGCGTATTTCTTTCCAATTTCTTCTGTAATATCACCTGCAGGTTGAAGATTTGGTCGCGCGTTCCCCTTTCTTTGCGGAAACCTGCTTGTTCCTCTGCAATTTCACAGTTCGGGATGTTCTGTATGCGGTTCAGCACGATGTTCAGCAATTGTTCTATAATTCTATAATGAGGGCAATTATTCTATAATTGTCACAGTTGGTTAAATCACCCTTTTTAGGGATTGTGATGAAAACGGATGAGACCCAGTCTTCTGGCCACTCTCCTGTTTCCCCATATCCGATTGCAGATATTCCAAAGCATCTACCGGTCTGCTGTCCCGGATGCCTACAGGAGCTTTGCCGGGATGCCATCTATTCCAGGAGACTTGTTGTTTCCCAGCTTTGCAATAGCTTATTCTATTTCCTCCTGGAGAATACTTGGCTCATTGGTGCTGGGAATTACTTCAATGATTGGTGGTGGGTCAAGGTCTGTGTTCTCATATAATTCTTCAGCAAATTGTCTCCACCTGCCTTTGAATTCTGCAGATTGGGTAAGAAGTTTGCCATCTTTGTCTTTTATGTTTACGTTCCTTGTGGCGGTTTTTCTATCAAAGTTTTTGGCTGCTTGGAAGAATTCACGCGAATTGTGCATGGCATTGTATTGTTCTAGTTTTGAACACTCCTGCTTAAGCCAGAGTTCTTTATCTTCTCTAACCCTCTTTTCAACATCTTTCTTGAGTTTTTTGTATTCATTATTGACCTCAGTTGAGTGCTGGCTCTCCTTGGGTGGTGTTGCTTATTCTCTAGGAATTCCCAGGCGGCGGATGACATGATCGAGCCGGCAACTCATGAAACCGCCCGGCCGTATGGCATTTTCCATATACTCGGTTAGTTTTGTGGGGTTCATTATCGAACCCCAACGGTTTTAGCTTGTATTTATATTATTTACCAACATAGGCCTATTTGTTTGTGATATTTCAAGCGTTTTAAAATTTCAAAATAATCCCATTCAATTACACGGTTGACGATGAAAATTTACTGAATTTAGGGACTGCACGTCATACACCACCTGGGAATTCCCAAAGAATGTGCTAGGTAAGAGTTTCGTCCCAGTTTCGTAGCTGAACTTGATTGTTTGTGGCTAAGGTTAATGTTAGTGAGTGGCGCGATTACAACCTGCATTCATCTTTGTCAGTTTGATTTGTCCTCTGGGTGCTTCGGACATTATATAGCTGCCTTGGGTGTAATTTATTGGTGGGTAAGGTTTATGTTAGTGGGTGGCGTGATTGCGTCTGGTGAGTGATTCAGACTGATAGCTGTCTTAAAGGTCTATTTAGAGATTTTCTGTACAAAATATTTTGTATAACTGCACCACCAAACGATCAATAATTGTAAAAATTTGATCATAACAATATATACCATGCATACTGTTTGCAACCTGTAAATAACCCGCGCTCGAAAGTGTAAAATGCTCTCGTCTACTCTAGCGCCATACCATGCTGAATTTGACAGCCTTGTCAGGCGATGAGAAAAGCAAAACAAAAACAAAACCGGAAGTAAAACTTATAATAAGTATAAATATTCTATCAGCTTTTATCTTCATTTTCATGCCCAAATTTTTCTTTTTCGAATTTTTTTAGTTTTGCAAATTGACCGTTTTAGTGGCACATCTATGATTATTAAAAAAAAAAATCTGAATTTGGATGAATTTTCGGGTGTTCTGGTTCAGGAAATCGCTGCATTACGCGTAATTGGGTTCCTCTTACCCACAATAGTAGAGAAATATTCATATCAATTTGTAAGCGCTCTTTAGCAAAGTCATAGTTCATTGAATTTACAACCGTACACCTTTGTTTCCAATGGACATTTTTATTGCGAAATGTCATTGTACAAGGAATACATTTAAAAATTCCACATAGCCCCCGAATGAAAAGTATTGAATTATCTTTGTAATCACTCAAAAAGCATTTTGTGTGAATTTTACATCCGAACTAAGTGCTATTAAATTTTTATGAGCCTTTTTATTTTACATGCAAAGTCTATGGGGGTGACGATTAGAAATGGACGGCAATATTGAAAAACCCTCATTTTGGGCCATTTTACACTAAAATGCCCATAAAAAAGAATAGCACTTAGTTCGGATGTAAAATTCACACACAACGCTACCTGAGTGAGTACAAACATAATTAAATACATTTCATTCGGGGGCTATAGCAAAAACAAAAAAATGTCCTATACCTTTATGGTTATGGAACAAAGGTGCGTATGTATGACAAAACAGGCGAAAATAGTAACTTTTTGCACAAGATTTGCAATTTAAAGAGAATTGGCCATTGATCATTCTAGTGACGCTAGTATTTGGACAATATAAGTGTGCCTTTTCATTTACATTTAATGGCATAAAACTTTAAAAATATTGTAAGGAACACTTCAGGTTTTGACTTTTAAAACCTACAATTTCAACAAATTTTCCACATTCGCCTTGCTATAACATTGAATTGCGTTATCTGTTGACCTAGTGACGAAAAGTGTTTTAGGGGGAAGTGTTAGCTTTCGTTTGATATAAAAAAATCTGATTGGATGAAGCGAACACTTGAGGTTTCGACAAAAACCAATCAAAGAGGCCCATATTTCATCTAGAAGCTCCACAGCTCTTACGTCGCTATGCACTCAACCGTGTAGTGTAATTAAAGACCGTGCGGAGACAATTCACTGCTTGCTTGAGAGCTCTTGGACGAAAATGTGTGTTCAGGTGTATCGAGGTGGAAACTGTGCGCATGATGGTTTATAAGAGAATCGTTTTTGTATAGAAACCTTTCCATATGATGGGTGGACACAGAGAAATAAATAAAATATATTTGTGTAAAAGTTGGCAACCAGCTTATTTTGTTAAATTGGGTGTGCTGAACTCAAATCTGTTGTCTGCCAGGCAGTATTTTGGGACCGTGACCATTTGATTACAATAACACTTTCAAATATGTCAAATTATTTGTCTAGCCCCATGCACTGATCCCAGAAATATAATGTTTGTGTGTGTGTGCGACCAATGGTTAAGAAGTTATGGGGCACAAAAGGTCGATTTGCTTCATGTGTACAGGTCAAAAGTCAAAGTTGCTCCAATTTCCGTAAAAGTTGAGGCAAATTGTTCGCCTGGCTTAGAGATTTCAGAAAAAGAATATAGTTCACACTATCTGAGATGTCTAGTTATCAGGTTACAAAGCAAAGTGTTAAAATATTATGTAGGATTCAATTAAAATTTTTTTTCCTGAATCCCTTGAACTTAAGGAACAGTTTGCATCCATTATTACGAAAACTGGAGCGAAGTGACCTTGGACCTGTTGAGCCTCATAACTTGGTAAGTATAAAGTCCTACGCGCAAATATCCCAGCAAACACAAAAACGTTTTTAAAACGTTTGAAATAAGTTATATTTTTAGGTTTGGTTTAGGTAAAAACGTTTTAATAACATTAAAATGTCGGGTTATATAAAGGTCATGAAATCATTTTAAAACGTTTTGTATAAAAACACACTACAACAATATTTTTAAAATGTTATCGAAATGTCATTGTAAACTATTTTTGCAAACTTTTTTGGCCAAATATTTTGTCAACACTTAAATAACATTATGTTAAAATATTTGCACCCAGCAAACATAGAAATGTTCTTAAAATGATTTTTACAAAACGTTTTAATAATATGTCGGGTTAAATAAAGGTCGTGAAAACGTTTTAAAAACGTTATTGTAAATAGTTTGGGCAAACATTTTTTTGCAAAATATTTTTTCAACCCCAAAATAACATTCTGTTTAGAATGATTTGTACCAAGTTTTCAAAAATGTTTTTGGAATGTTATTAAAACGTTTTTATACCCTTTATATAACCCGACATTTGAATGTTTTCTGTAAAACATTTGTGTTTGCTGTGCAGTAAATTACCAACAAATGTTATTTAATGTTATGAAAACGTTTTATACCATTAATGTACCCTTTATATAACCCGACAGTTAAACGTTTTCTAACAACTTTTTATAACCTTTTGCGAATGATGTCGAAAACGTTTTGTGTTTGCTGGGATGTTACATTTTTATTGACGTTGCTTGTGATCGGTTTTATTTTGTATTAAATATGCAGAATTCACACCTTACATTTTCCTTTCTATATAATTCTATGCCCGTAAATTACCGATATCTAAATTAAGTGCTCGCGAATACTCTGCACCTATTACGTTTGTTAAGATAATAAACTGTGATTTGTCATGGTACTATCATGAGAGTCATATATGTATAGTTATATCGGGGTCAAATGTTATCAAGAGAGTCATATATATATATATGTATCTGTTATACCGGGGGTCAAAAGTCCCACAGGATGGAAATTCGCGTGGTTTTGGATTTCGGATAAAGGCGCAGGATTGGTCATTGCGCAAATAGCCTATAATTGCAAGTAAGTGTGCAATTTGTACAAATAGCACAAATAGTCAGCTGTTTAAGCAATTTTTACAAAATGCATAAATAGCCACAGATAGTTGCAATTGATGCAATCTATGTCAGACAAATTGTATAAATAGCCACAGGTGTTGCAATTTGTGTGATTTATGTCAGTAAATTTGCACGAATAGCCTACAGTTGAAAGATAGTGTGCAATTTGTACAAATAGCACAAATAACCACGTACGTAAGCAATTTTTACAAATTGTAGAAATAACCACTGGTGTTGCAATTTGTGCAATTTATAAAAGCAATGATGACAATATCTGATTTGCTTCCAGGAAGCGCTATTGCAAGAAAGAGTGCAATTTGTACAAAAAGCACAAATAGCCACGTATGTAAGCAATTTTAAAATTGCATCCCGCTAACTACGTAACGCTGTCCGAAAACACTCAAGCCCAAAAAATGTCCTCATTTTAATAACGCATTCATTTAGCCCTTATTCCCGCTAATAGCGTAATTATACTCCCAAAATAGCGCTGCCCCATTGTTTTCGAGAACCGCCTTGTTACATACCGAGACAATTGATACGTAAGAATGATACGTAAATGAGGATGTTTAGAAAGAACAAACAAGTCCGAAAACTGCCATAACTACGGTAACACTCAACTTTTCGGGGCAACCTTGCTTACATAGCCGGTACGATATGGCCCTTTCCAATAATTGCACAAATAGCACAAATAGCGATCACAGCCGGTACGTTAAGGCCATTAACCCTTGTCAATTGCATATACTTCTAGCTATTTATGTTATTTGTGCAATTTATAAGTGTGGCAAAATGTAAAATTTCCCTATACCTTAAGTATGGGAAATCTACCAAAACAACCAATCTGCGCGCCTTTCTCCGATTTCTGAGGTTTCTTAAATAGTGGAAAGGTCGGCATACGGGGGAGAAATTTAGTATTTTCAGGTTTTCAAGTTGAGGTCATGGACATTATGTGTGTCAAAATTCAATAAACTGGATAGGGAATCTCCGATAAATTATGGAAAGGTGCCCATCTTGGCAACTGATAGATATACTTGCTTTTATTTATACAAAGTAAATTATAGGGTGCTTCTCAGTCACGTATATGATCCACTGCTAAAACCAACCTTCAACCCTGGGAGTGAGAGTGCATCCAACCTACGCGGGAAACGCAGTGGATCAGATCACAACAAACACTTGTGATCAAGCCATCAGTCAAGCTGGCGAAAGCTCAAGCTGTGAGTAATATTTCTGGGTTTGTCACGCAAAATAAGAAATAGTAAAGTAAATTATAATCTCGTACGAACATCAATCTATGATTATCTTTGTAGAAACTTCGAACCAGGGGATATTATAGAAGAAAAAGTTCACTACACGTTGGCGAATGTAAAGTCCTCGGGAGTTTGGGAGATTCTAAAATATCACGCGCTAAAATCACGCATTTTAGTGACTCATTTTTGACCTAAAAACCTGCTAGTCATTGGACACTTGACACTATAAACGGACAAAATCTTTGTTTACTTTTATTTGGTTACTTTTTAAACTGCGGCGAAAGCTTTAAAATTAAGGGGTCACGACGAGCACATTTTGTGCCTGTTCGAGATAGACGATTTGATTGCGCGCGAAGCAAATGAAGGTGCTTTGTGGTATTTGATGACGTATGCTCCCACTGTAAACAGTGTACTTCGGTTATATATATAAATGCGCTTTTATAAATGCGCACGTGACCACCTCCGCGCTGCCATAACAGCTTATAGACAGTACGTCTCGAAGTGACCTTCTACATAGCGAGTGGTCTTTCTATATATTTGCATGCAAAGGCGGAACAACATGAGACTGGTATGCAGCAAAATTGTCGATTTTGTCCAACTTTGTGATTATATTGTAAACGTTTCCGTCGTTGAATATTTTTTCCGTCGTCAAATACTTTCAAAATGTTGTTTTTGATAACACTACAAATGTGTAATAATTTTGAATTCAATTAATACTTAAATCTGATGATATTTATCTACAGAGTTCCTATCCCTTTCTGTATAGTGGTCAATGCATGAGGATTTGGTCACGCTTGCTTGTCTTGGTATGTCGTGCCCATGGGTCACGTGCGAATTTATAAAAGGGCATTTATAGATATGATCGAAGTACACTGGTAAACACGCTTAAAGTTGTCAAAAAAATTGTCAAAATAGTATTAAGTTTCACAAAATTGCCTGAAGTTGCTAAAACCACGCTCAAAATTGCGCCACCCTGCGTACAACTGTTAGTCAAGTTAGCTCAATCGATAAGGCGTTCGACCATGGTGCGAGAGGTTGCGGGTTCGAACCCTGGCGGTGCCTAGTGCGCTCTCGTGAAAAATTGAGTTAGCTTGAAATTCCCCTGGACAAGGAACGTACTGCTAATTTGTCTCGTTGTAACCCGTAAGAAACTCGGGGAGCTGATCCTGGTAGCGAAGGTTATTTGTGCATTGTCTATAATTTGGTTCATCTCAAGTTCGGTAGCGACGTTCGTGCGTATTTCGCTCGCCGCAGTATCGATTCGCGCGCGTAAAGTTAAACGCCCTGAGTGTACACGCACGCGTACAGGGGCGGTTTGTCGGCACGCTTGCGGCGCAACCGCGAAGAGCATTGACGTCACTACCAAACTTGAGGTGAACCAAATTATAGGGTGTGCGCTCTTGAAGCAGCAAAGTCCCTGATTTGTTGTTTAATGGTTTATGGAATGATGTGGGGCCGTAGTGGTCAGCGACAACCTGTTAAGTGTGCTGAGGCTTGTGGATCAACGTCTAGGCGTTGTGCCTGTGCGTAGCGCACTAGCGCACTGTGCGTAGGCAATTTCCCCTGTGACATATGGAGCCTTGATGTGTGCAATCATCCTGTACTTTTCATTAACGACTTCATTTCTGTTGACTTACATGTAGGCATATTATACACACAGTAATTTTAATTTTTTAATTCCCGATATAAGTAAACTTAATACTTAAAGTGTATGTAGCTGGGAGGAAAAGCCGATCATCATCTGAAAATGTTGACCTTTTGTATTGAAGGTACACATTTTTCCCAAAAAAGATCTAAATCAGGAGTTGTTCCTCGTATCCAGAATGCAATTTGGTGTGACTCTGACGTACTCTCAGGTCCCACAAAAAATATTGTGCAAACGCCTCTATCTGAGCCCATAAATTTGGGTAAAATGTGTTTTTGGCCTTGGTCTTTCTACTTCGTGAGAGTGTATGTTCTTCAAAAATACTGAGGCAAGTTAAAAATACAAATCCTTTTTACAATAAAACAGAACAAATCGTATGAACCGCGTAAATCACTGAAATTATTACTTCTTGTTCAATTACTAATTATAGTATCAGATATTGCGCGATTCCCTACTACATTACAACATATCAATATGTGACTAAATCGGTTCAAAGTAAATACAATAGAATGATTTAAACATGTTGTCTTTTGCGTCATACGAGGTTTTTACTTGTCGTAGAAGGTGTAGTGTCTATTTGGGAAATGGTACAGATCACCAGTTTCACTTTGACCTTGGACCATGAAACATAACATCAATCTTTTGTACTGTGTTCATGTGTGTATTCTTTGGAGCGGAAAATCAAATCAATGACATGTTGCTATATATTTCGTAACTTACATGTATGACATTGGCAGTCATACAAGGAAAAAGGAACATAAGTTGCGACAAGTCACTGTGTGTCGTAAAGCAGGTTTGATTTTCATTAATTTATCACTGATCTCCAAAATGAGTGACATTTTAGCCATTATATGAGGCCAATATGAATGATTGAATCGTTTATAACAGTGATTCATTAGTACACTGCACCTAATACATCATGGCAGTCAGACGTATCGGTATCGATACACCTTTACATAGTTATTTTCTGACGCGCCAGAGGCGAGAAAAAATTTACAATTTTAATGCTGAATTTGGCCCAAAATAGGATTAATTCAGGTCAAAAACAGACCAGACGCTAAATCGCAAATGTTTGTAAAGTTTATCTCTGCATTCGAGACAGGGAATCAACTTCTCCCTGCCCCCAGTATGTATGTACAATTAGACCTATGCCAATGGTGCTGATGAATTGTGTGGTGGGAGGGGGTGGAGGCACAGCTCACATATAATTATTGCCAATCTTGCATGCCATCCATAACATCTTTTGGCCCAATGTATCCAACAATTGGACACTACTATACTGGGCCCAAAGATGTACTCCAACAGGCCCAATTTATATCAATAACTAATAGGGTTAAATTGTACAGTTTTTACCCTATCTCTCTCTCTCCCATTTTGCAATAGCCAGGCGGTGTCGTAATCACCTCCGTATAGCACGCACGTTGGCAAAATAATAGAAATTACTCACAAATTGTATTGGTTGTAAACACTTTAAGGAGCAAAGGCTGACGATCTACTTTCTAAATGCACCAGACCCTAGGAAAATAAAACGTTTTCAAGAAAAGGGGCAAAGTGTTTACATTTTTACCTAAAAGGGACCACACATAATGCGCTATTAAGCCGTCCCTATTGAATTTGTTGAATGACATATAAATATGTGACTGGACACTACGAATCAGCCGTAAAGTCGGCCCCGGTCAATTTTGTTTTATTTCATGTTTAGCAAAATCATAAGCTTTAAAATAGTATATCATTTGACTTCAAACGATATCCAGAAGCAGGGTTATGGTTTGTTGAACTCTGCTCCTTCAACAAAATGGTAACTTTTTTCGGTTCTACGTGTGTCTCTTTTTCCACATTGCTGGTATTAAAGTCATAATTGGCGGTCATCTCAAATCATCCCCAAGTCAACGAGGTTCAGGAATGTCCTCTCATTGTTATTGTTGGTTATACATACCTAGACAAAATACAATGCAATTGTAACCCACCACTTGAACAGGATTTAGCCAATGCAAACAAAGACTAGAGCTATTTAATGATTAGATTATTATCCTCTTCAGCAATAGGATTATTGATTGGTTTAAACGCTATCAAATGAGAAACATGTCGCGCCTAATTGAGACACCTATGAATACGACCTGCACGCATATTTTGCACTGTATCACAGAATAAGATTTGCCAAGTTTACGGCTCATTCGTAGTGTCCACTCACATATTGTAAGCACGGAATTTTAATTCTCACCGCACAGAATTTAAATCGCACTGCACGAACGTGCCAGGAGATACGTTAAAATAGCACCTGCTTCGAACAAAATTTTATTATCATTTCTGTTAATTTGCACAGGCAATGGCCAGACAGACACACAGTACAGATACAGGATGGGCATGGATGATTCTGCTGGCTTCCTGCATGGTATTATTCATGTGGGATGGTCTTCGGAAAGGTTTATCAGTTCTACTGCCGACTCTTAAAGAACAGTTTGAAACCCATACATGGATGATTGGTCTTATGATAGCTCTAAGTCAGGCTGTGCGAGATTTTACAGGTAAGCCTACATCCTGGGGCCTACATACACTACAAGTGTTATGAATGTTAGTCAAGAGCCGGGGGGGGGGGGGGGGTACTCACCTTTTTTTTGGTAGGAGTGTGCCACCGCCAGTTTCAAACTTGGAGTCTAGGGAACTGATCGGCCGGACAGAAAGGGGTCATGGGAACTGATTGACCGGCCAAAAAGGGTTTGGGAACTGATTGACGGGTCAAAAAGGAGGAGGGGTCTTGGGAACTGATTAGCCGACAAAATCTGAAAATGGGGTCTCAGGAACTAAACCATGCAGGCCAAACCAGGGTTCAATTTCGTTGCATTTTTACCACAGAAATGTGAAGGAATCGATTTCACTTTGAATTGTGCATTAAATTATTAAATCAGGAAAACCATTAATGCAAAATAGTTCTGGGTGGCCTATTACGATGGAAATCTCAGCAAAGCAAAACAGCATTCGGATCAAAATTACTAGACCCTGTAGACCTACCTACAACCTACTGATAATTATGGCAGCAGCCAGCAGCATTACATAAAAGGCAACCATAAAAATAAACCAACTAATTATTTTTTCAGTGCTGTAAAGAAAAACATTTAGGCTACATTGAACTGCCATGCATACAATGAGATATTGAGTGAAGTATGCAGAATTTGACAGCCATTCCACTAGACCAGTAGATCGTAAATTACCTTCTAATTCACTGTTATGGACAGCTGCAAGGACGTGTACATAATTATTTGAGGTACTTTTCCTCACATCAGTTTGGCAATTTTATTACCAAAGGAGAGCTCAAAATCATTTATTTACAGCAAAATGTTCATCGGCTGAAGGCTTCGGCACTGGGCAGTTAATCCTCTTATCTACGTCAGATTTTGAGTTCAAGACGCAATGGTTCTTTCTCAAGACGCAAGCTAACGACTATCATATCCGTTGAACACGTATATTCAAGTGCAAGGAACAAAATCTGGCTTCTTTAGCCTAAATTAATTACAGGAGATATTCATCATTTTCTACCCCGGTATCCAAAGATTTATCGTCTGAATATCAAATCGTGCATAGCACATTCACGTGTATCGATCCCGGGTATTCATTTCAGTGTCTCTGCTGTATAATGTAATTATTAACCGGGCGATGTCGGTGTGCGGCAACACTTGCATTGCATTCCAAATGTTAAATCTACATCATAATATGCAAAATGAGGGAAAATGAATCGGCGATTTTATTTTACGGCCTTGTTTCTATAACTGGTCTTTACATGTAGTCCAATGGAGTGAGTGCCCGTTGAGGGCGATATAACCTCCATTTTAGCCGAATCCATAATAGGACTCTACATTTTAGTAACCAAAATGCAATTTGAAAAAATTAGCGAAGTTATTTTTCTGAAATTTTCGGAGTATGAAGTATGAACATGTAGAAATATAATTAAGTAGTTGCCCTACCTACTCTTCTCTGAAAAAATAAAAAACCTAGGTGAGCCATGCTTCACGAAGAACGTATTAAATTTCGATCATACCATTCAGCTTGAGTCTTACGTCACACTGTTTTGATCACGGTGTCGTGCATGGTATTCTGGTGATTCACAATACGTCGCCAGCGGTTGCTCTTGCTAGTCCAATTTTTGACCTTCAGGGTCGACATCGCCGTTTTAGCCACCATTGAATTTTCAGGCGATTATGATAATAATAATGTTGAACACAGCTCCACGAAGGATTCCGAGTGAGCAGTAGTTGTTATATTGACATTTAAACACACAATGACATTATGTTCATGTATTGTATTCGTATTACGCGGGCTTTGGACGTCGACATTTTCCCATTATTATGACCTCTCCGCCAGCAAACGTTGGAGGGCATCGTAATATGAATCGACTGAATTGTTCGGACTAATTTGGTTGTTTTTGCACAAATATTTAACAATAAATACTCAACCTCTATCTATATAGAATGTAACACACAAGTAGGGTCGCGATCTTCATAATAGAAGATGAAGCAATTTATTTTTGTTACTATTTCTCAGCACCTATTGCTGGTTATTTGGCAAACACGGTTGACAATCGTCTCCTTGGAATCATTGGTGGACTCATAGCTGCATTGTCCGTCACAACTGCTTCATTCGCACCCAATGTACCAACTCTAGTCATTCTAGGATCAATCATTTATGGTAATTGTTATTTTCATTATTTATCTCTCTTATTTAGAAATCTGTTGGCAAATGTTTAGAATATTTGACTTTTCTCTTGGCGGATAAAACACCTCTTACATGATTGCTCCAAATCATAACCATGACAACGATTTTGATTTTCTTACAGGAATTGCCATGGCATTAGTGACGGTACCGTGTTACAGTCTTCTAGGGCAATATTTTGACAGACACTATCTGTTAGCTTGTAGCCTCTTCCAAGGCTGTGGATCTTTGGGAATGATGATCTTCGCCCCATTAACGCAACTTCTTCTTGATACATACGGATGGCGAAATACATTACTTCTGTTAGGTGCAATGTATTTCCATGTTTTTGTTGGTGGGGCCTTACTTCGAAAACCCAATATTGAACCAGACACTGATGAACAAACTTACATTGCATTAAAAACTAGAGATGTAGATGATAACGCCGTCGCAGATCGGGAATATGATGACTCCGCTCTTCGAGGTAACAAACTTGGCACCGTGGATAAAAAGAAAAACACCAACGTCTTGGAACTATTTGGTCTCAATTTATTTAGCAACTTATCATTTGTAGCTGTTTGTCTAATGTCTGGGTGCATGACCAGTACCTTTGTTGGTTGGATAGTATATTTTATTCCTCATTGTTTAGTTAAAGGAATGTCGCCCTACGAGGCGTCTTTTTTATCAACTTTGGCAGGATTTGCATATCTGGTTGGAAATTTCATCTTTATACCTTTTGTATCAAAAAACATCGTAAGCGTTCGAGGAGCTATATATATTGCAAGTACTGTTGCAGTAATCGCTCTCATTGTAGATAAATTTTGTTCGACCTTCGTGACGCTATCAATATCAAGTATGTGTTTTACATGTGGAATTGGTGTTATGTATCCGCTGCTTGATGTCTGTTTGAAGTCAGTGGTTGAGCTAGAGTCATTGTCCAAAGCTTTCGGGTGGCGTACGGCAATGACAGGTACCTTCAAAATTTTATCTGGATTTATTGTTGGTAAGTTTTAGTGAATTGATGTCGAGTGTTGCGTTTCAAGACAATTTAACAAATATCTGGGTTTCTGGGCTCAAACAGTTCAGAAGCGACCCCGGGAAGCGACAAGACATGTTCGTAAACTTGTTTACAATTTTTACTACCATTCATATATAATTATGTAGGTTTTCCGAAAATTTAAATATTACCTAAATTGAAAGAATCATTACTGGCGCAAGTGCAGTAGCGTAACCCTCCTAAAAAGGGACATCACCGGGGGACAACAGCGCGGTCATTGAGTAGCCATTTCGGTTTAATTGCAGGGGAAAGGCGATCCAAAAGGGCAGATTCAACACATTTATTATTTTAATTTTCCGTCTGATTTCGCCCAAAGTCTTGATACTTAATATTGAAATTAAATACTTAATAGGACTTAGGTGCTTCTGCAATGTCAATTGACTTATTTATGAATGTCTGCCTATATTTCATATTATTATTATTATATTTTCATTTTTTCACACAAAGGTTGGATCTACGACCAAACCGGTACTTACGACGTCGGCTTTTACTACCTTGGTGCTATGCAAGCAGTAGACTGGCCCCAGTCTCGGTTCGGTTCCATCTCTGGATAATGTAACAATAAATAATTACGTAATGCCCTATGAAAAAAAATGCCAACTCCCCCCTTATTTTCTTCAATGCCAAAACCCATTCCTCTTCATCCACAAATCGACGCCACTAATTACACCCACCACAGTCAACCATGCAGCAATATAGAAATATACTCGTATTATAAGTGAACGCGAAAGTCCATTGAGCGCTGATTCCGAGACTGGTCCAATCTGTTAGAGATCTCACTTCCAAATATTCGTTCAACGAAGCACGGTGATTCCGATGTCAATTACGAAAGCCCCGCCCCAGTTTCAATTCAAATATGGTAGCACAAAGCTATGCCGCGGGATGTGACGCAAGATCGGATGGGACACTTGTCAACAACTGAGAGGTATTGAGCTCAAGTGGCACGCGTCTGATAGACCCATGGTACGCGCAATAATAAAAGGCAACCACTCGACTCGGACTTAGGCCTATTGTCCATATTGCGTACATTATCGCGTGCGGTTTGCAAATGTTTGCACATTATTTAGCTAGGGAAGCCTTTTCAAATATCCCCGCGCTGCCAAGCTGCGTTGATTGGTCGGATACAATATCGTTGTTTAGTCGCTTACACAAACGTTAATGTAGTGAAAACATGGACGTGGTATATAGAAAGATTGCGTGACTCCAAATCCGTAAAAGTGAACTTCCAGCAGTTTGTGGGAGCTGGAAGTCAAATTGCCTACAGACTGGGAGGGTCCGTGTATTGGGTTGATTTTTAATGCTATGTAATCTACATTACCAGTCGTTCTCCACGGACCCGAGGGAGGGTATATGCAAGCAGCAGGTGCACTAATATTGGCTGCAGATCATATACGACATAAAGTTACCAGAGAGTAACTAAAGGGTACTTCTTCCAAGCGGTTAGTCACATGAACCTCAGTTTCACCATTCTACCACCAGGTTGATCTATGTAAATTTACATGTGTATTTCTAACCTAAAAGCATTTGAAAGCAATTAAAAGCATGCACTTGAAACTGATTTGGATTGAACTATCTTTGTTTGTTATCTACAGTAGATGGAACACAGCAAGAGGTCCAAGTTATGGACTAGGATATATTGGTTTGGGATGGATAAATATCGGAGTACTCCTCTTTAGCTTTATGTAAGCTATCTACTGAAGATAGCAGAATCAAAGGATGCTTTGTTTCATGGTATTTCAATCAGCATCAAGTCATTTTCCCTTCATAAATTCATTTTAATTCAATATATTGCTTGCTTAAATTGTACAGTGATTTCAGTTTTTGTATCTGAAAAAATATTTTAAAATTTACACTATTAGCAATATCTAATCAATGCCATTTTCAACCTGTTATTGCTTGCTTGACATATGTTTATTTTATTGAAAATTTAATTGTGGAAAAATCGATGATAACAAAATTACCAGAATTTCCTTAAATTACACATATGCTACAATCATATTTCACACAATAACTTTTTATTGCACAATTAAAGTATCATATCGCTTTAATAAATCAAGACGCCAGCCCATTTAATACATTGCAAAGTTTCTTGTACAGTACACCGTATCCTACCAGCACATTGGATGCAATTAATTATTTAACACTTCTGCTTGGTGCCTAACATCCCATTGTACAGTAATAGAGAAACATGGAGATAAATGCTGCAACTGGTAGGAGCATAATAAATTATTTCCGATTCTCGTTTTCATCTCTTCTTCATTGCTACAAAACACTCATGGGGGTGACGTTCTTATCGCATATACCTCAAAATGCCTTTAAAATGAATAATATAGATTTTAATAAGCCAGGCTGCCACCTATGACGTCACTCTGAACAGATTCCATTCTCTGGTAGAGGATATAAGTGCAACGTAATGAAGCAATTAAATCTAAAACCAATGCAGCTAAGATTTAATGAAGTCCTAATTAAACTACATTAACAGTGTACTTAACAGCTTATCAGTCAGAATTAATAGGTAAGTTTTCACGGGAAAATTTTCTGGACACGTGACACCCATGGGCGCAGACATTATGGAATGTGACCCCGAGCACCGCGGGTGGTCTTCCAATGTATTTGAATGGGAAGAACTCAACTTCAGAAGTGACGGGTATATGCCTTTATATCGGCATCGGAAAGTAGGAGCCTAAAGGTAAAGTTGTTTTTAAATAGGGGTCATTGGGTATAAACAAATGAAAACATTTGCTAAAATAATTTTGATCGCATTTTGATGACAAATTGTCAAAATATTATAAGGTTATTCAAAGTTTCACAAAGTTGCTTAAAACTTTCTCAGCATTACCTAAAGTTACTGAAAATTTCAAAACGTTCGCAAGATCGCTAAAAATTGCGCCACCTTAGTTGGTTACCATGGTCACAATATTGCCAAATGTTGAGCAAACTCGACAGGTAATTTGAAACAGCTTATGTAATTTTAAGTAATATTATAAAATGCTGTCAGTCTTTTTTTTGTTTGACAGTTTCGCCAACTTTGGGCAATTTCCCCTATGACATATGGCCTTACAATTATTCCGAGATATGTTGCATACGATAACAGTCGTACTGACTCAAGGCCAAAATCACATTTTACCCATAATTCACACGAATGCACAACACAAATACACTGTTTGATTAAGCTAACAAAATCTAAGTCTTTAATTGAAAGTAAAATATGATTAGTACAATATATTACAACAAATGCACATACAAAATAATAACACAATCACAATTAAGACTGCTGGTTAAAACCAGCAGTCTTTTTCTTGGTGATCATAAAGTTCTTGCAATGTTCTGGACGGCTGATGTATATATCCTTATTCACTTGTTCTGTGAAAATCAGCGAAATCCATTGTACACATGCATTATATTATCTTAGCGTATAAAATTCTCACACAAAAATGGTGCTGCTTTCTCCAAACACTTATCTCCTTGCGCTACATTCTCCAAACATTTATCTCCTTATGAAGTTTTCCAAACACTTAATCTCATGATATTCTGCCATAATAAAGCTATTGTAGCCTGCCAGATGATAATAAATGTAATTTTTTCCATAAAGTCCAACACAATCCGCAGTAGAGCATATGTCTATATTCATGGCCACATTCAGTAATACTACTTCACCACACTCCTTGAGTGTCCTGATTTTAACTGGTTAACACTGCTCTCTTTTTGAGAGCTAGCGACTTCCATTCACATTACAATCATATTGATACAGGTCTGCCTAGAATCATTACAAACATGATGTTTTATGTCAAACCATCTGGGATTTCCCCCAATGTTCTAATAGCAGTGTAGGCTAATCAGATGCATGCTGGCCCAGAAAGCAAGAAATGGAAGAAAATAGCAAAAAAAAGGAGAAAGGAGAGAAGACCACTCTCAAACACAATTTTACTCTTAGCCCTTACTTCGTGAGAAAGGAAATTGGCCTGACGAGATCCATCCATCTTCATCGCTCAGAGGCTGTTTTAAGGCACTGTAGGAAATTCATGATATACATGGCCACATTCAGTACTACTCCTTCAGAAACAACTCCTTGAGTATCCTGATTTTAACTGGTTAACATTGCTCTCTTTTTGAGAGCTAGCTACTTCCGTTCACATTACAATTATATTGATACAGGTCTGCCTAGAATCATTACAAACATGATGTTTTATAGCAAACCATCTGGGATTTTCCCCCAATGTTCTAATAATAGACATTAACCTTTCATATTACATCACTTTCTGTGGGTTTTTCTCATGATGTCACAATCTCTTTTCAGGGATTTTCTCCTTGACATAAATAGTCTTGATGAATGATCTTCTTATTACCATCATAGGGTTTACCTAGAAAAGTCACAATAAACAAACTATTGCATGATTATAAGGGAGCTTCCCCAAGCTCATGATATAGGATTTTTAACCGTTTTATGACTATTTATTTTATTGAATACTTGACATGGGATAAATATCTGTATAATGTTTAGTTCAACTGATTGCGTTCATCATGATTTATATCTCATCTACTCTACTATGGCATAGTCTTCTTCTCTACATGTAAATCAGCACAAACAGCTGGACAGCAACATCCAATTTAGTTCAGTATTGATGTACTCGTCCACTTGCAGGATGAAACCGTATACATGGTATACAGAATAATAAGTTAGAATTATTAAATCAAAATTCTACACAAGATTTCTCTCAAGTTGTTTATTTATCGTCATTAGGGAATATGAAACAGTAACTTGCGACTTTAAAAGCGTCATGATGGCGATTTCAGAGAAACCATTTTATATTTACGTCATATTATAAAACCTGACATGAGATGACTTAAAATAGATTCGACTTCATATACGTATATGTCAAACACACGTTGTATTTACACTAAGGAGAATCTTGTTTAATTGCGTCATTTGTTGTCTCCTGCCTTTCACAAATGTGCATTTAATTACAATAATTGCGAAAGCTGGTATGGCCAAAATTGACATTGGGACTATATTTTTGAAGATGTTATAAATGCAACGAAACCTCTAGTTTCCTTGTGATGAAGGGGTGAATGAAGAAAACAAGAATAAGAACAAAAACAGAAGAAGACAAAAAAGAAAAAGAAGAAAAAACACAACCACAACAAAACAACGACAGCAAAAGCAGGAAAAGAACAACAACAAGAACTTCAACAAAAACAACAACAAGAACAAGCAGAAGAAGATGGAGGAGATTAATAATTACGTGATGACAATTATTAAAGCAACCAACAGAACAATATTATAAAACAAATGATCTGTGGGGTAATAATATAGTGTTATGAATTTAAAACATAGTTATGGCTTCTACGAACAGGAAACATTACACTGTATTACAAACCTTATATAAACCCCTACACACCCCTTAATAAACACCCCAACACACCATCGAAGCCCAAAACACTCACATTACACACCGTGGATATTATAAACGAATTAAAAATTTACAATGAATGGAAAACCACAAGAAGAAAAACAACATTGCTACTGTGCTTATAGAAAGCGATTTTTAACTTTATTGAAATGTCTGGTCTTTGCACAAATGACGGCAGCATCCTAGCTTATTACCCAAAAGGAGCGCAAGGAATGCAAGAATAAATTTATAAAATTAACATTTTATGGTTGAGATAACAAATAGTTGTCGCCAACACGAAACTATTAATGCTAAGTCCTTTTAGCCGCAAAGTGTGATTAATTAAATCTTGTCAACCAGAAAAAAACTCATTTTGGTTATATGTTGTCACCGACGTTGCGGCCAAACTATTTTGCCTTCAGCTGGGTGGATGATTTGGGGTCATCAGAGGTCAATCGATGAGGAAGTTGCTTGATGACGCGATCCCAACCACGTGACAGATTAACTCCAACGCCCACGCTCCTGTTGAGGTACGGTTATGCGGCTCGTACCCACACTGTTTCTTTGACTCCCGTTCCCACCCAGCTGAAGGCCAAAGGTTTTGACCGCAAAGTCGGTGACAACATCTAACCAAAATGAGTTTTTTCTGGTTGACAAGATTTAATTAATCACAATTTGAACTAATCCCAGATGACTGCAAGTATACAGAGTGCTTCAGGCGGCGTAGGAAGCGATATCGCCAATTTTGAGGTCGCCATTGGATTAACACATAATCATGAAATCGTCACAAACAATTCTAAATTTATTATGTGGTGTCAAAGCAAAATTATCTTCCTCTAAAACCGTTGGGGTACGACATTGTACCACACTGCAAGTATGTTAATTTTCCATTTGTAATTGCTAACCGTGTATTTGGAATGGGGCTGTCAGCCCTGTATCTTCGCCAGCCTCGTACGTCACGTGTTGTGCTTCCTACGCCGCCTGGAGTGCTTTTAGTCGCACATCTCTGGAGTATAACGCGGTGAACGATATTGGCTCGTTCTTGTGTCACGTGCGTTTAGTAACCTACGACCCGCTTCTAGTAGCTTATGTTCAACATGGAATGTATTCACTTTCTCGTGATTGCACTTTTTGATATTAAAAGATCTCATCTAAATGTGCCAAACGGATTTTCAGCGGATTGTTGGTGAATCTTTACAAGTCATGATCGCTTCCTTCTCTCTCAAGTTTCTGAGTGGGCCATTTTGTGTTTCATGTTTTTTTATAGACACTAAATTGTGTCTCTTCCTTTGCGGTGTGCACACTGTGATAGCCAGACAGCCTATATCCAACATTTGTTCGTTGTGATTCGATTTTTGAGAAATAAAAAGTATGTTGTTTGGTGCGGAACGATTCCATTTAACCGCCAGGAAAGGTTTCTGTCCAAAAGTGAAAGAAATCCAACCCTTATTTTAGCCGTTTAAGCTGGAATTCTGGGAGACCTGACGTGAAAATTATGACATTATGTCAAAATTGCTCTGGTTGCCCGACAAACATAACAAATATTGCTGATTCTATTTTAAAAGTGCAAGTTGTGACACCTGTAAACATTACTAATATGCCAAAAAATCAGGTTTATAAAAAATTATTGAAAAATTAATTAATTGAATAGCTTCCAAAATAAATATATTATTTATTTTAGCCTTTGCCCCACTCATGTAATGTCATCCTGATAACCATCAAATGGTTCGAGTTCAATGTAACCGTATAAAAAAAAGGCGTAACTGAAAGTATCCTTAAGATTGCGACACCCATTTCAGCCATCTTTTTAAAGCGGTATCACAAGTAGGAAATGCCCTGCCGTTGCAGAAATATTTGTCATTTTCTTTTTGAAGTCAACGTACTCTTTTAGACAAGAAAAGCACACAAGACAAGAAAAGTTACATTAATAATGTATTCTACCGGAAGGTTGATGCATCGTGAATGTCTCGTATCAGGTCCGGCTGATACAATGTTGATTGATGGGCTAGACGCCAACATATATGTATTGCACATTTGCCTATGGAAAGAGAGATTACCCTGTGATCCTTCATATTTCCAACCTGTGATACCGTTCTAATTTTAACCTGTGATACCGTTCTAATTTGAATGTCTCTTTGATTTTTAACCGGGATTTTTAATCGAACCAACCTTGCCTTGCTTTCCATTTACTTACAGCCTGTCTCAAAAAAAAATGTGCACGTGAAAAGCGCCCTCTTTGGCAATTACAGAATACCGTTTTGACATGATGCTTACATCAACGTCAAAGGCGCAGTCTTAGCTCTCAAATGCCGTTTGTTCTGTTCAATGTGCTTGTTTCAATCCCGAGATATGTTTAGTTAACAACGAAAGGGTAAAATCACAATTGTGCCACTTTTACTAGGGAAGAGGGCTGTACATGTCACAGCGGTATTTTCCAGTTGCCAAAGAGGGCGCTTTTCACTTGCACAATTTTCATAATTTACAAATTCTATGACTTTTTATTCATCTTTACCATTTCCTTGACTACAATACAGCTTCCATGACTTTTATTATTTTAAATATGCCATGTGAATTCTTGGTGAAACAATCTGGGGTGTGGCTTGCGTATTTGTGGATGGGGAGTGGGGTATGTGGGTCTGTGTTCGCTTGCTTAGCCAGCCTGGATAGATGCTACATGAAAATCTAATTCAAAGGACAAGATAAAACAACATTGTTGCATTATTGCTATATCACGGTTGTTTGATGCCATGTAAAACTGTGTCATTTTAAAGTGAAGTTGAACAATGATGGCGCTATTTAACTTAAAATCTTGTTTACATCTTTACAAGGGGTAGACACTTGTATACCGGTATTAGAACATCAGGAAAATGGCAAGGATATTTTCAAAAAACTTTTTATCATGAAATGTAAGGAATAAGTCATATTATTTGGCTAATTTAATTAAAAAATATATGTAAATAGCGCCCTCAATTTGCACACAAATGTACAGTCTATAGAATAAAAATTACCACAAAAAACAGGAAAAAATGAATAATTTGATATAGAAAAGAAAATTTAAACTATGCAATGTGTAGTGGTGATTATGTGAAATTCTTTGATTCCCTTTCACATGGTCAGATCTGTGTTACTGAAACTTCATTATAAAGTAACATAACACTTAACAGGCACTTCAATACATAAAATACTCGTACAAGGTGTATTAACACATCTTAGTCTTGATCAGATTACACATGGACCACCATGACATAATTTTATCTATAATGTCTACGAGATAGCGGATTCACATCCCCCAGAGTCTCGCGTGACAGATAATAGAAGACACGAGGGTATTGGGCATACATTGTTAATATTCTAGTAAGCATGTGAACTTGACTACTGTATGGTTTTAAGTAAGGGATGGATTCAAAACCCAACCGTGGTCTATTGTTTTGAACAATGGAAATCAGGCCGAACCCCCGGTTCTTCCAGGATGATGGCGTGCGAAAGGCGGTTGGATTTTTGAGCCGTCCCTATGAGATATTTTGGAGATTGAAATAATACCGATCTAGCAAAATAAAAAAATGTATGATTTATATATATGAATATTTGTGCTATAAAAATAACTACAAAATGAACCAATCTAGAGAACGAAGTATATTACAATTGAACCTCGGTAGGATCAGTTCGGAAAACATCGTTTCTAACACAATGGATGAGCTGTAAGGGAGGCAAACAGAGACTTATTTACTTTGAGAAATCAAAACCATCTAAAATGGATTCATATTTTGATATAATTATTCAATTTTCACATGTTCTTACAAAAAGACATCATATCAAATGTATCTACAATCCATCCAGTCGTCTGTATGTGAACCCGTTTTCATGTTTCATGTCAAGGACACTGAGCAATTCCAGTTAAAATCCATATACCCTCTTTGAAAGACATTACCTTAATCATAAGGAGTGTGATTTCAAACGGGTTAGCTGAATGGGTGCCCTCATATGAAATCTACACCCCCTGTGTGGGAGATTAAGGTCTTGTCTTCCATAGGGGGTGTATAAATTTCAAATGGAATAGCCCATTGCGGTAAATATGAAAAGAAATCCCCTGAGCTATTTGCAATGTTTCGCATGATAGAATACAGCAGTGTCATGATCAAGGAGAATCCGTCGTTCCATATAAAATATGTGTGCTTTCTTATCCCGATTTGCACTAGGATACACGCGCGCGATAGACAGTCAAGTGTCATAGGAATCAATCCGTATTCCAGAATTTTATAACAATCTTTAAATTCACATGGGGCAATGCTTTCCGTGAGTACAAACATAGACCGGTACAAACCTGGAATTTGTTCAGGAAATAGAATTTTCTTGAAAAGTTTGAAATACATTTTGAGTTCGCTAGCAGTAGTCATACTTCAAATCATTGCAACATGATGCACCTGCTTTGGCAATAAATAAATGTAAAGCAATTCGATATAAATAACATTCAATGTCAAATTGATTTTCCATCACATTAAGTAGCGAATGTTTCTTGCCTACCAGATGTGTCCTCTATCGTTTCCTCCTCTGGTTTTGCCCAGGAGCTTCCCGGATGACAGCCCTTGAATGAGTTCAATGTCACAAAGATGAGGTCATACATATAATGATATATATATATGTTGATAATGTTAATTTCACGTTTCTTTATATTGTGTGGGAATATTGATTGATGAACCTTTTGAAATTTGGAAATCATAATGAGTTTCAAGTCGTTTCGTCTATTTCAAACCTTGTTCACGATACAGCTCTTTACACTGTTAGAACATTGGGTAAAAAACGGTTGGACAAACATTGGGCTATTTTTTAGTAATTTATCCAAAGTTGGGTAAAATTTTACCCAAATGGCACTTTTACCCAACAAAAGTGCCATTTTACCCTACCGCTGGGTATTAATTAGGGATTTAATCATGTTTCACCGTCGTCTGCGTGGTTTACTTCGCGAGGGCAGCTTTAGCAGTAAACCACGCAGACGCGCCGGACGCGAGTTGTTAATCGGTGATGAACAACGGTGAAACATGACTGAATCCCTTTCAACAACGAAAAAAAGCTAAAAATGATCTAATTCACATGATTCTTTCATTCGGAATATCCGTTTGTCATGCCACTCAACCTTACAAGAAGATCGATGATTTCTCTGTTGATATCAGCAATAAAATTAAAGAATAAAGAGGTAATATCTAGCTTTTACTTTAATAACATATTAAGAAAGTGTTTACGCATAGGTCATGGCGGGCATGACGAATTTTACGCGCTCGCGCGTAACGCGTACGCGTTACCTTGCGTTCTCGTATACGCTTGTGGATTCATCACGGATTAACAACGGTTGGCTCCTGTACAAAGGTATAGGAAGAGTTGTTGAATTAAGGTTCTTACCCGGCACGGGATTGGAAAAGCAGTGGTGTGTGAAGTTGCAGTGATTTGCAGTACACTGTTAGAACGCTGGGTAAAAAAATCTGATTGGTAAAATAAGCTAGCCGAAATTGGGCAAATTACTGAAAAAAACCATTGTTGTGTACAATTTTGTCAAATATTTTCGCAGCAGGTTTTTACCCAGTGTTCTAACAGTGTATTGCAAATCACTGCAATCACACACCTGCTTTTCCAATAAATAATTCGATATAAATAACATTCAATGTCAAATTGATTTTTCATCACAGTCATGTATCTACCAGATGTATCCTCCGTCGTTTCCTCCTGTCGATGTCTAGTCTAGCCCGGGAGCTTCCCGGATGACAGCCCGGGGATGACAGTTCAATGTCATGAAGATGGCGGCTGTGAAGGTCATAGTAGGGAACCGAATCTACTTCTGATGTATTTATGTTGACATGTTTACTTGTTAATTTCACACTTTTATATTTATGTGACTATTGATTGTTGCACAATAGAATTTGTCGGTTTGCTCCAAAGGTGGCAGGTTTGTAGGAGGATTGTTGACACAATTGATAAGCGTGTCATGATATATTGGTTTATTACTTGCTAATTTGCTTTCTTTCCCATTTTCATTCTCTATTTACTGCTCAAAACACGATAAATTACCTTCTGAACATCTCATTGGTCAATTGCGCGTGCCAGCGTGCACTGTATATCGCGCAGACACGCGGATACAAATACAAAATATTTTGAGGAGAAGTGGTGAAGATTATTTACTGGCTGTCAGCATAGCCGCATCCACAGAAACGTCACTTTCTGATTTTGACTACTTTACTCCGCCTCGTGAAGTATAGTCAAAATCGGCTAAAAACTAGGGACCCAGTAGTTTTTAGTTTGCACATGCCTGAATGTAGTTCATGTAAATGTAGTTGACAAGGTTATTTACGTTACAAAATCTGTGTCAAAACAGCATTAATGTACAAAAGATCCCTTTCAGGCGATGCATCATGTCTATAGACATGATAGCAATGATAACAGCAATAATGATAAGTGCTTTTAGCCGCACATCTATAGAGTTACTGGTTCTTTTGCACAAAATGGCCTGCTTCTAGAAGCATTTTTTATGTTTAGTATATGTCTGCACTTTGTAATCTTATCTTGTTCACTCTCAGCTACTCTCTTGATTGTACAGGCCCCATCCAAATGGATTCACAAACGATCAACAGCGGATTGCTTACTAGTCATGATCACTTCCTATCTCAAGTTTTGGAATGGCTTTTCTTGTTTGGCATATACTTCAGTCGCTAACCGCGACGATATGGACTTCAATCAATAACTAAGATCTGTTGCGAGCTGCAACCTATTTAACTTGTATCAATGTTAGGGTTGATACGGTTCAGAGGCGTGCCGTCCCCGGGGACCCTCCTCCATCCGGGTTCTACCTTTGGCCAACCGAACCACTGCAATGTTCCATCGAATGTACTATGGTAATGCTCCAGAATTATTGGTTATTGTGCTAACTACTACCTGGCCAGCTCCAGACTGACCATCGCGTTCGCCGTTCCGTTAGATCTCACAGCCTTGCAGTTCAAATCCAAGATCTAATATCTTAATGTCATGAACGGTCTTTCATTCAATCTAATACAACTCGCACATGGAATGCACTCCTGCCTCACTTTCCAAGAATTGTAAGACGAGTCAGCTTCAAAAAGGAGGTTAACAGCTGTCTAGGCGCTAACCCGTCAGTTTTACCATAATGATAAAGCTGTTAATGCCTGTATTGATATATTGATAAGTCTTGACATAAAAAGAATAATCTCATTCTCTAATCGTTCATCGCTAGCGATTGATGTATAAATTACTCCAGTTGAAGTACATACACCCCCTATGGAAGACATAATCTTAATCTCCTACCACACAGTGAGTGTAGAACAAATGGAGTCACCCATTCAGGTAATCGCATTTGAAAACCACACCCCTGTGTGGGAAATTAAGGTCCTCTATACACTCTTAGAACACTGGGTAAAAAACGGTTGGGTAATGTTCAATCCGTGTTCAATTCTCCATGTCTGGTATTCTGGACATAAGACAAAATTCACAGTTTATATGTTCTTATTGTTTTCAAACGCAACACTTCACTTTAATTCACAAAAACTTACCAACAATAAATCCATGTTGCTATAACCCACCCGAAAGTTTGGACAAATAATCGTGCTCAACCACTGACTTCACTGACAGAAACGTCCAGTAGCGGAGAAATGTAAAACACATACTTGATAATACAAAAAGCTTGACGAAACAATACTTATCGACAGCGAGAGAAATCAGACAACTGCCCAGCAAACACAAAACGTTTTCGACATCATTCGCAAAAGGTTATAAAAGGTTGTCAGAAAACGTTTAAATGTCGGGTTATATAAAGGGTATATTAAGAGTATAAAACGTTTTCATAACCTTAAAAACATTTTTGATAATCTACTACTCAGCAAACAAAATGTTTTACAGAAAACGATTAAATGTCGGGTTATATAAAGGGTGTAAAAACGTTTTAACAACATTCGATAAAAAAATTCTTGAAAACTTGATACAAAACATTCTAAACAGAATGTTATTTTGGAGTTGAAAAAACATTTTGCGAAAAATGTTTGCCCAAAATATTTTCAATAACGTTTTAAACACGTTTTCATGACCTTTATATAACCCGACATTTAAATGTTATTGAAAGGTTTTGAAAAAAACATTTTAAGAACATTTCTGTGTTTGCTGGGTTCAAACATTTTAACATAATGTTATTTCAGTATTGACACAATATTTGGCAAAAATGTTTGCAAAAATAATTTACAATAACATTTTTGAAAACATTTAAAAATATTGTTGTAGTGTGTTTTCATACAAAACGTTTTAAAACGTTATCATGACCTTTATATAACCCGACATTTTAATGTCATTAAAACGTTTTTACCTAAACCAAAAGCCAAAATATAAACATTTTTGTGTTTGCTGGGTGTACTTGCAATATATATTTATCGCCTCAGGCGCTTACGATGTTTTTGACACAAAAGTTCCAACCAAAAATGCAAATCATGCTAAGTCGATAACAAGACGTTTCGTAAGGTACTATTCCATTTACTTTAAGGAGCATTTTGTGATCCTAGCATCCTCTTTTTATGACATTTTCAGTAGAGATCCACCACAAAAAAGCTTATTCCCAAAATTTCAGTTGATTCCGATTTTGCGTTTGCGAGTTATGCATGTATTACAATTCTCCATAGACAATGTGTTGTAATTTCGTTCTGATATACCAGAACGAAATTCAAATTTCACGATATCTTTGCTAAACGAATTAATCTGCAAGAAATTGTTTGTATGTAGCAGAGGTTTCCAGTGATATAAAAATCTCAACTTTTTTTGAGATAAGTGGGGGGATGATGCTGTGGATCACGAAATGCCCTTTTAACTTTAACAATGAGGAATGAAACAAATTATCCATTCCACGTAAGTATATGGGTAATTAAAGAATATCGATAAGCCTCTTGATGCCCCACATCAAATGGATGACCATTATCTCTGCCAAATGGTAAGTTGCAAATTTTACAGCTATTCGCGAGCAAATGATTAAAAAAATCCGCACATAGCCTACTACAATTTCAAAGACAGAAAAATGTGGGGTGTTTTCGGAGGATAATGTACAGGCACTCTCACAGTACCTCAATAACATAATTGTGAGTTTTGCATAGAGACGGATAGCAATTCGCGCTTCGTGAAATCAAATGTTGTCAATTATCTTGACTAATACGAGATAACATTGTCTTGACTAATACAAGATAACGGAGATCACAACTAATATGTTATGTCGCCCTCTGTCATATTGCTCAACTTCCAGAGTCGTTTCACTGTCAATTAAGCAATTTGAGTCGATTTTCACATGATTCTAGCTACCATTTATTTGTCTTGCACCATTTTGACTTTTCATATATCAGTAATATAAGTCTATTTCAAGGTACTCATCTATAAATGCTACAAGATTAACATGATGAGTGAGGAATCTGATTAGATTAAAGGCAGCTACCTTGAATTTGTCTGAAGCATGCACAGGACAAATCATACTGACAATGAAAAATGCAGCTTGTAATCGCACCACCAACTAACATTAACCTTAACCACTTACAATGATTGAAATTAATTACACTTAAGGTGGTACTACACCCCATGATAAATTGTGTGACTAATTTTGTATTTTTCTCAAAAAATAACTACACACTGGTAACAAAAGTTATGTATATTAAAGGGGCAAGGAATCCAGTTACTTCCTGACATTTTACTGATTCAAGACAAGTGGTTCATTATATATGTTAAGAAATGAGGTACATTCTAGTGATACCTGTTTTCTTATCATAACGTAGGGGAAAGTGGGGTAATCCCGGGCACCTTTCGTTAAGGCTGCACAGGTACAAGATTAAATAAAGTTCATCAGTGAAAATCATATCAATGCAAAGTAGGAGTGATGTTCTAAGTAGTTACCAGTTTTTAATAACTCAACATCTATAGTTAATAAGTTATAATTAAAAAACAAAATGGTAAAAAATGATGGGGTAATGCCGGACACGGGGTAATCCCGGACACAATGATTAATGCTAAAAGGGAAAGTGGAGAAGGATGATAATCCCCTAGAATGTATTAGGTACTTCTGTTACCTCAAGCATACAACTATGGGGCTGTCATTGTTGTCTATATTTTTGAAATAGCAAGTGTCCGGCATTACCCCATCTGTATAGAGAATACATGTGTGTCCGGGATTACCCCTCACGGTCCCGACTTAATTTTTCAGTGCTTGTTCTACTAATCCATTTTAAGATACCAAAATTCATACATCCAGCTAACAATCAAGTATCAACCATAATTTTCATCCACACTTCATCTGTGTCCTTTGTCGCATTAACTGTCACCCAGCTTATAAATCACTTTTCAGATAAAAAGTCAAAAATGACAATTTCTGTTTTTTCGTAATTTTCACAAAGAAAGACGAGACCCAAAGCGCTGGTAATAGTACACGTGATGTACACCTTGAGGTAGCTAATACCCCAAGGTAGTATAATAGTGCCACCCTTCTCCGTTTAGCTGCAATCGATGTGTCCGGGATTCCCCACAGTCCGGCATTACCCCACTTTCCCCTACTTGTCTTGAGTCACTGACATTAAAGTGTAGTAACTGCATTCCTTGCCCTATAATATACATAACTTTTGTTACCAGTGTGTTATTATTTTTGAGTAAAACGCAAAAATAGTCAAAAATTTATCAAGGGGTGTAGTACCACCTTAAGGCAGCTATTATAGATAATGTCTGAAGCACTCACAGGACACTCACACTGACAAAGATGAATGCAGGTTGCAATCGCGCCACCCACCAACATTAACCTTAGCCATAACAATTATCAAGTTCAGCTGCGAAACTGTTACCTAGCACATTCTTTGGAAATTCCTAGAGCAAAAGTACGCTTAACGTACTATTAAACAAGATACGTCGCCCCTAGATATTCACGTTCCATTTCACCATACGTTGGTGTTTATACATAGATATTAAATTGAAGCAAACACAATGTTGTTCGTGCTGCTTGTATGTATATTTGCACGTAATAAAAGCCCGAAGTGATAAAATTATACACAGCTGCGTATTGCAATCAAGCACTATTATCTTGGATATTTTTAGATTTTATTTTTATAAAATATATAGTGTTTTTTTAATTGCCAAAGTAAGTCCAGGGTAGTCAGGTACTTTTACGTTATTTACGCCAGAAGGAAATATCACAGCTTTTCTGAGAAAGCATTATCAATTTTTAATCCTGAAATAAGAGAAATAACGTAATAAAGGTATAAGGAAATTAAGATTTAAATTAAGATTTAAAAGAAGTATTTTACTGTGAATAAAATAAAACCATACATCAAAACAATTGCTCTGTTTATTGCAGTTTGTATCATTGATGCTTTCTTTTTAATTATAATGTATGTTAAAGGGGTACTACACCTGTCCAATTTTGTGCCTATTTTACATTTTTCTCAAAAATTATAGCGCATTGGTGACAAGTAAGATATGTAAATTATAGGGGCAAGGACTACAGCTACTGCACTGGAAATTTTATTTCGGCACAGACAGCAGTTGTGGAGTTGCAAAAAAAAATGAGGGAAAACCAGTATTTGATCAATAAATCAATAACTACTTGCCTTGAGTTGCTGAATTTTCAGAGCAATAGTTGTAGTCCTTGCCCCTACAACATGCATATCTTAATTGTCACCAATGCGCTATAATTTTTGAGAAAAATGCAAAAATGGGCACAAAATTGGCCAGGGGTGTAGTACCCCCTTAAGTTTGTGAGATATTCAGTTTACATTTATATTAGACGCTATTCTGGAACTCCATTCAGTGTGAACTGTTTTATTCGTTTAGGTGCTATCATAGAAATAGTATTTACTTTCATGGTGGTAGGTACTACACACTATTCCAGAAAAATATAGCAATAATTTGTTTGAATTAAAAACATAGTGTCCAATTTTGCCAAAGGAAACATAGTTAAATTATGTTCTTTAATTATTCACTGGCAGTGAAAGTCAAATTTTAATACTTTTAATACTGGAAATAAGGGCCAAAAACATGAGCTTTAATGTGTTTTTCATATGCTGTGACAATCAAGCCCAAAGATTTGTACAAGGACAAAGTTCAAATTATGCATTCTAATGTTTGGAAAACACATTTTCTAATTTTTTCATAACCTATTATCAAAAATAGCATACATACAGTATTAAAATTATGAGCTAACTCATCACCTGTACTGAATATTTTGATTCTTTAGACTTGTGCCAAGTCTTAGAATTGGTGACTACAGTTGGAATTGGTGACTACAGTTGTAAGAAAACATGCAAAAATGCATGTCTTTGGCCTATTTTACTTCAGAACTAGCTAAAGAATTAGGATTTAGCGATGTTTCACTTGGCAAAACAGGATAATATTTTTTAATCCCAAAAATTAGTGCTGTATTTTTCTGGAATAGGGAGCAGGTATGTGAGGGTGGGGTGTGCGGGTGATTGGGGAGGAGGAGTGTGAGCAATACTCCAAATTATTTCAATTATTCTCATAAATACAATACTTAAATAAAATGGAAATAAAAAAAAACTTTGTGCATCCTGTTCCTGGCTTCCAAGTAATGAATCGTAACACGGAAAAGAGGGGGAGGAATATAATTTAAATGCCAATACTTGCTGACAATAAATGTTCACAAGCCATAATGTTGACGACCAGCATATTCTGTTCAAGTAGGACGCCGAATGGATGTATCTTTTTATCCAATCAGGTTTGCGGTACCATGGGTATTGGGCAATGATTTCTAATTCAACAACAAAAACAACAGCATACATGATACATTTCCGGGATTTGAACCACGTGTACAAACATGTGTTTTGCAATATCCAGAAAAAATATATGTCTTGCGATCATCTGAATTGATAGCAACTGTTTAAGGAACAACGCATATGAAATTCATTGTGTATTTTTTTATTCATTCTTATTTAGCTAGATGATAGTTCTATCAAGGCCATGTGTAATGGGTTTTTTTTTATGAGGAAGATGGAGAGGGGAAAAGGTGTGTGTATATGTATGTGTGTGGGATGGGGGGGGGGGGGTAAGGATACTTTCAGGGTTCAGGGGAGGCAAAATATGACGACAATCATCACAAAATTGGCAAAACAGCCTAAGTCAAGATGTTCCAGAAGGAGCTGCCCCTTCCACATTCCCTATATTATGCCAATGCGCATATGAGATCCGAAATTACAATGAAAAACGAAAAATTGTAATAGAAGAGGACAACACAATCAGATGATTATCAGCTTGGGCCTATTTTGTAATTTTGCCCTTGAATTGGCTCAATAAGCCACACAAATCTACGTGATTCCTACTACTTTCTTTCATTTTTCTCAAATTCTTCTGGGCCATTGTTCAATTGCTTTTAAATCGATATGGCTTTAAAATTGCCTAGTAATGCTACAGCCTGCATCAATCACGTCAACGAAATCTTAAACAATATGGCATTATGCGCTTATTGTTTTCACTTATAAACGATAGCGATATAATATGCCATGTGGTTGTGCTATGAATTGATGCTATTTTAAGCCCGACAAAGCGTGAAGCTATAGGTCATAATTGCTTTGCAAAATGAAGAATCATTGACCAATACTATAATTTTTATATAAGTCTCAATTCTTGGAAAGAAATTTTTATTTTTGTAAACCAATATAACAACGGAAATAACGGGTAGTGTATATCTTACAAAACGTCCATTGTGAAACTGTCATGGTATTGTTTTGTGATTGGAAAAGGTCAGTTTTAATTTTAGATACAGACCAAGAACGTCTCCTGACAGTTTACATTGTATGTTATCTTTTCGCTTATACATTCGATAATGCTAGAATAAGGGCCGTCCACGGATGAGCAACTTTTAATTGTTAATAAATTATGTGTTTAAAGGTTCTTCATTTTATTAGAAGCTAAAGTTCTGTAAAACAGTGTACTCACATTTTATGGAGATTCGACATTTCGAAACCCATGCACTTGGTTTCTTAGTGATGATTAATGTCTTGATCCAGCAGCAATGGTGGTGTTTCTGGAAGATGGATCATGTAGTGTTTCTACTTCTGTTTTGGATGTTCACGGGGTGAGGATCAAACTGTTTTTTCAGCAATTTGTTTTCAATATTAAAGAATTAGAGGTGTCTCACCCCCTCCCAATAACATCCGGTGGTCCTGCTGGCGACCCAAAATTTGAGGTATAGTTTCAGTGGTTTTTTTCTATTTTGCCGCCCCTGCTTTTAAGCGCCCCCAAAAATACGCGCATGGACTCAGGCTAAAAAATATACGTTTCTTCCCCATTACGAATGCAGCGTTGCCATTTATCAGCTAAAATGACTCATTTTTACGATCTGCGCATGCTCATTACAATCTTTAACGTTGCCAACTCAAGAAAATTTGATTTTTTTTTGTCAGTTTTTATTTTCAAGACGCAGGTTGGTTTTTGAATACGCACAGTGACGCTTATCATATTCTCTCAACACATATATTATATTCAACTGCAATTCTTACATTCTAAAATAACCATGATAACAGGATATATTCAAGAATTTGATAATGTAATCATAATCAAAATAACTGATCACCACATGTAGTCTATTTTCATTATAACTAGGAATAAAAGCAATTCATCCCAATATGTAACGGAGGAATGTGACCTTATTGATGTGAGTTTACTATTCTATAAAGACATTGAAAGACTCGACCTTCAACAATACTTTCCGCTTATACACAGGGGCGTAGCCAGCTTTTTTTGATCAGGGGTGGCAAAATAAAATTGCGAGGGCACTGACGAAAAAAAAATTTCATTATCATACAATACATAGATCTTCGAGCTTCAAAGAAGGCTTCATTGGGACGATGTGCGAGCGTAGCGCGCAAAAATTTGTTATGTTACACTATTTTCGCCCATTATCAGGATGGAAATGGTTTTATTTTGACAATGACAATTTTGACAAATGTTGTACTCTTCCCCCTCCCCCCCACCCACCCCGCTGGCTACGCTACTGCTTATAAATACTTTTAAGCGCATTTTATGCTACAAATCACATGCAAAGACCATTGACCCTGAGACTATATCTGAATACTAGTCTCAGCATTGACTGATCTCAAAATCGATGAACTTGACTATTCAAGTTGAACCATTGTATTATTATTATTATATAATTCACCCCATCTTCCCGCCATGTATTATTGATGAGCAACGCAAGTGATTTACATTCGCCATGGAGGTTTGTCTACCGGTTTGTTCATCTAAATCGATCGAATTATGTCATACGGTATAGGATAAGTGCATGACGGGATAATTCGGAAAGGTTACGCATTTGATAAATCGATTAAAACAAATTCAGCTGCACTGACACATGTATTCATTTACTAAAAATAATGTTTTAGAATTTAGATAGAAGGTCCGACTTCACGCATGGTAACTGATGCATTGACCTATAGTTGTATCAGAGAGAAGTATAGTGAATATAAAGAAGCAGAATATAAACTAATCACATAAAGAAAGTCCGCACATATATAACCCGTCATACACCAAAAGCTGATCGTGTTATGACAATTTGATTGATAAGGTCATGTGCAAAATCTTTTTAGCTCAATTTGATACCAAATTTGCTACCAAACACTCTAAATTGACAAAGATTGATACCAGTATATGAAATTTGGTGCATTTTCAAAAGTTACAAATCAAAACGAAGTACGCGGTCGAAATTGTTTAGAGTGGCAATTAGCCTTTTCGAGATATGGCTTACACAATAGGAGGGCAGTCTTCAATATGAGTAAAACCCGGCAAAAAAGACTTAAGGTTAGCCGAGAGTTTTTCATGCGCTTGATTTCAGAGGGCGTAAGTTCATAACAGAAACAGCCATGCAGAAAATGAACAAGCGTACCGGGACGTAGGCCTACTTACAATAGAATATCGATCCACGGTCAAGACTTGAAAAGGCTATGAAACTTGGCTTAGCTCGTGCCCGGAGCTCGGATGCCGGGGGGGGGGCACAAGCCGTTTTCGGCAATTTTCACAAGGATTTTATAAATTTTAAAATTGATTGGGGCACTTCGTCAAGCTACGCCCTGGAAAATGTGTTGATTTTGAATTTATAGCCTTGATATCTTTGATGAAATCAATGCTGCTATTCCCCTGATTTATACAATGTATAAAGGGTAGGCAACAACAACAATATCAAAAAGCAATTCTTTGTAAATCGAATTTGGGATGAAAATCAACAAGACAGACTTAGCAGGCCTACAAATTTCTGAATTATATAAAGTGAAAAACAATCAATCACGATTCACTGCACTCAGCGAATCAATCAAATAAAACTAAAAAGAAAGGAGCAAGAAAGAATAAAGAAATAGTGAAAAGAGAAAGAAAGAGAGAGAAAGAAAATGAACGAAAAGAAAGAAAGAAAGAAAGAAATGAAAAAAAATGAAAAAAGAAAGGGAGAAAGAAAAGAGGAAAGAAAGGAAGTAAAAATGAGAAAAGAGAAAAAAAAAGAAAATTCAGCCACACGGAGACTCGAACCCACAAAAATAGTTCATATTAGATTCCCAGTCCAAAGCTCTATCCACTCGGCCATAGATCAGCTTACGGAATTGACTGTTCTCAAAGCGGATGATATAACTATAATTGGATGCAATTACATGATTACAATCGCGTCCGCATTATGGCTCTTAGAATAAACACGCATGTCGGCACTGAAATTTTGAACGAACTGATGGAGGAAAACCTCGTTTTTTGCAAAACTAGCTTCAATTTGGATTGAAAATCAAATGGAATAGCAATTGGCAGAATGTTGAGAAATAATGTAGGTATTCAGATGTCTAAATCAACGTCTCGTAATCAAGATATCGATAATTTCACAAACCAGCTTTTTCTCAAGCAAATTCTCCAAAATTTTCCGCCAAAACGGACTTTTAAAATTTAATCGGTACTGTATTTGGTTCTTCCCCATGGCAACATTATTTCTTTGATCGATTTGTAATACAATACAAAAAAGAAGAAAACAATCGCTCGGTGTGGATTTATACGGAGCGCACATTTGAAAAAAACCTCATGGAACGTGTTTTTGATCTTGTGAACATGTGGGTAAAAATGCTTTAAACGAAGGATTTTCAAATTTATTCTAATAATTTGTATATAACACACACAAAAATGTTAAGCTACATCCAATGCACCAACATTTCACTCGCTGCGATATTTGATTACTGAGAAAACTCTGTTTTAGAGAACAACTTTATACGTCTTTTATACGTTTTTTATACGTCTCTTTGTGTAACCTTAACCCATTTCGTTCAGCGCCATCCTATTCAGTATCGAAGTTACGTAATGTTACTATGTCAACGGGATCACGCGCTAGAGTAATGAACCACGATCGAAATGATCACCACATAAAGTATATGGCACTCGAAGGCATACCAAAGTAGCGTGATCCCGTAACCAAGAGAATTACGTAACCACTTTGATGCTGAATTGTGTCCGCCACATCTCGAAAATGCTAATGTGGTCAAGCTTGCTTGCCCACGATGGGCCCTATCTACTATCCCAAGTGCGCGCTTTATTCAATTAATAATTTAAAACGCATGGATTGTGACAATGCTTTACTGATGAATACTAGGGCATGTTACGATCAATATAACCTAGCGGTTGTTTCGGGCTATATCAATGGTCGCGCTTTGTCATTCACCTCTACAGGTCCGTGTGGTCCGTTTTTAATTTGCAACTTTACAAATGCACCAAAATTCATATACTGGTATCAATTTCTGTGAATTAAGAGTGTTTTGGTAGCACATGCGGTATCAAATTGGAGCTAACAAGATTCTGCACACGACCTTATCAATCAAATTGTCATAACAAGATCAGGTTTTGGTGTAGGACCGGTTACATAAGTGCGGACTTTCTTTATGTGAGTAGTTTATGATATTCAGCACGAAGGCGTGTTTTAACAATATCACGGTTATACGTTTTTCTTGACATTGACCTTCAGTTCATCCATGTCGGGTTCTATTATATTATCATATATTCCAATGATAACAGTATCGTTCAGGTTTTAAGTAAATTATTTATTGAGAAGAGCGTGACGCAGGCCCTAGTGTTGTTGAAGCCTACTGGAATCAGTTAGTCAAGTACTTTCTCGTTACCCAAAAGGCTAGAGCAAAATATTGTCAAGACGCAGTTCTTACGAAATGGCATTACCTGAAGGACGTAAAAGTGTGCAGAAATTGGTCTTTTGTCAGCTTGTCTTTGTCTTTCGTAGACCGGGGATGGGATTAGTGCGAGCCGCAACTCTCTCCTATTATGGGTCGTTGTCGTCGAGTTCCTACGGAAAGATCATCTAAAACAAAGTGATTCTGGTCCTCGCCTAGGCCCGGATTTTTTCATCGGCGTCTGCTTAGAAAAAAAAATCATCTATAGCCGTCGAGCCCGTGAACAGAGAGTCCATACACGTAGCTCTCAAAGAGTGGCTTATTACCTGGTTTATCCAGCAATCCAAAGAAAACGATTCAATATTTTCAATTGCCTCAATGTTAATTGATTTGAAGACTCATACCCACCCAGCGCACATTCGAATTAGTTTATTCAGTCGCAATTGTCAAACAAAACACGTCTGCAATATTTGCATGAGACAGCAAACGACGGTTGTGTGACAAGCAGATATATATGAGGTCAAACTTATTTACAAGTCATTCGAGTAAACTTGTAATAACGTGATGACGTACAATCCAGCGTAAAATGGAAATCAGTTTCTCTGAACTTCCAACAGTGACGTTACACTACAGACGAAAAACAACAACATCATTATCTGTATCAGAGAATGTTTATCATGTTTTATTCTGTAACTGTTACTTGCTATTCTGTTATGGTATTGTCCTTCCGGTGGGCAGGTTCCTTTGTTTACTGACTTGACTCGGCTGTTTTTCAGTGAAAATATTTACTTGATTGATTTTCATTTGATTTTACGGGCGTTTACACACAAACGTTGACTCAGAGAATGTATACCAAATCACGGTTATCCTTTGGTTTGATTATGAAGTTTTTGTTTTATCTCCATCTTTTGTTTCTGTTATAGCATTAAGATTCTTATATGACATTTGGATTTCGAGTCTTTTCAACTTTTTTTACTTTCTATTATAGTTCAAAAGGTAAATTGTCCAGTTTACGCGCCGCAACATGAAAGGCCCTATCACCGTATGATGAATAGCGAGGAGAATTTTATGTTTTCATCGAAGAGAACGTGTGGGTGTATATGGTGACAGAAGATCATAAATATAACATTTCACAGATTTCGAAGTCAGTGAAATGATTATGAATGGATTCGTTGACGGATTGGCAACCAGTGGAGTTCTTGCCATTTTGGTGTGAATTTTTAGGTTTTAATAAAGCATTCGCTTCGTGCGGATGCATTTTGTGCAAGTTGAGGTTGTGAAGAGGATATTCGTTGCTTCTAATTAAAAAAGAGTTTCCAACCAATTATGCTTTTCTATCATTTCATGTCCAAAACGAAATTTCCAAAAAGAAGTTGATACAAATCATGGTGATCACCGCATAGTTCAATTAAGTTCAGTTCCGCATATTGACGAAAAACACTCAATTATAAACCGTCCTCATCCACATACCTTTGTATTGTTCTGACTACAGAGGACGACGTAACCAATTTGTTTGACAGCGTAAACCGTTTTCACCTTATTCGCGTATAGAGAGCACGTATTATATAAGGTCGATTTATAGTAGTTTGTTATATTAGGCATTATGCGCACTTCATGACAACGTATGGACAAGATACCTTTACTGTAGTTGTCCTTTACTAGTGTTCACCCGTTGATCTGTCACATCTTTGGTTTACTCATCTATTTGTTTAGTTTTAATTGTTATTTTACCCTACTCTTTTCAAAACTAACTGTGATATACAATGTATAGGTATCACTCTATATACATTGGAACGACGGCTTAAATTCCCCTCCGAAAGACGGTGTACTCTCGTGGTTCATTTGCCCAATTCTAAATGAGCCATGAAATTAATCTACAGATGTTGCCAATTAAATTCATACTTTTTTCAAGTCAATACCCAGCAAGTTACCACCGCCAGAAATTGAACTCTGGACCTCAAGCACCAGAAGCGAGTAGGCTACTCTAGCCACTAGACCACGTGCTCCCCAAGCATACGCTTGATTCTGTATTTAAATCAATTTTGAATTTGATGACTCAAAATATATACAGCATAACAATATGTTTGACAATCAAAATAACTACCGTCAACGTTTATCATCGATCGGTATACGGTGAGAAATTCCATTGACCGTAAAAAGTAAAGAAGCCGAACCTTCTTGCATAATCATGTACCTTTTCAATGAATTTCTTTTTCCGTGTAGTATTGTACCTTGAAGCATAAAGAGAGCTGTGTGGCACACTGGTTGAGGTCTTTGCCTTTGGTACGAAAGGTCCCGTGTTTTAAAATCGTTAATCAGTCTACATAAGAGTATATCTGTGGAATTCTACCAAATCGCATAAATTTTTACAAAATCATTCAATTCCGGACAATTTGGGTTTTGTTACACAAAACTGGTACAACAAAATTCTCGGTACGTTCATAATCAATTTCAATTAACATGATTATTGTGAAGAGTTATGACCACTTAAACAAGTGTGGAATTTCTTTTTGTGGGTTGTTTACTTTTTGAATACTTAAATTCACAATTATATCAATATCGTTCACGCCTTTGAGGAGACCTTTCATCATCATCATTCACGCCAATGAGCAATTTATTCCTAATGAGTAGTCTGCCTGATCGACTGATCATAAAATAAAGAGGGAAAGAAACACAATTGAAATGCTCGGTCAATTTAGGAAAAACGAGGGGTTAACCCACCGATAACTGCAACAGAATCTATTTCATCACCATTCATTTCCGAAAAGCATATTAAATTAACACATCAATAGTCCCCGAAAATCCAAGCAGTGGAACAGTGCCAAATTTGCATAAATCCAAGATGGCCGCTTATGCGGGTGGTGAAATTTTTAAGTTGGTCAAATCTTGTTTAAAACCATTCCAATATACATGCATTGCTCTCATCATAAGGATACAGAATAAATATAGTTTGACCTTTTTCCGAAATACAGTCCTTGAGTTATCATAAGTCAAAGGTCACATTTTGGGATCCACCGGCATCTACAATTGAAATATGCTTGAAGTTTCATTGTTTTGGATGTTTTGTTGCATAGGTAACATCACAAAATAGGTTACGGTCAACAGAGCCCACTGGATTATTTGCCATGCTACCCAGGTAACAAACCACCTTAGATATGGCAAACTGGTTTTTTTTAATTGCTTTGCAAGAAAACCAATCTGAGACCAATCAGAGAATGTTTCAATTTATCCTGTGGAATCCAAATTTGGACATTTTAGCCTTTTCCCCTATAACTCAAGAACCGTACATATGGGATAGGGTCAAACTATACTTTTCTCAATCCTTATGACAACAGAAATACATTGGTATGATTTTTAACAAGATTTGAACAACTTTGAAATTTCACCCTCTGCACTCTTCCACTGGATTTTCTGGGACTTTTGATATGTTTTTGTGTGAGCTTTTGGGAGATGGACGTGTTGGGTAGTTTCAGAATTTGACTGGCCTAATGGAAGATCTACTCAGCACGAACTCTTCTATTATGATCTGAATAGGTTGGAAAATTCATTGTTGGTTTTGCGCCTACGCATTGGTGAATCCCAAAGAGCGTGTTAGAACGCGTTACGATAAACAAAAGATTGTAAAATTTCAGAAAGAACTTGAGTATTTGGATTGTTGTAGATTAAACCCCGTCCTTCTCTGATGTGGGTAAACAGACATCAAGCCGATTCTCACGCTCAGTAACTTGAAACTGTCAAATTAGTTCACGAATCGAAAAATTTCATTTTATGCTCTATATAAATCACGACACACTAATACTGTTAAACAACATCAACACCATAAATATTCGTTTAGATTGTATGTGTCTGATTTATTTTTATGTTTTGAAATAAGACGGTAAAATAAAGTGTTGAAATCTTTTGTTATCATGTTATTTAGTTTCTTCAAATGTCTTGTAAAATATACTGAAAACCAGTGAATCCTTTTGTTCAAAATTGACTAAATTCTCAATAATGAATAGTAGTCAAAACGTTTGCCTGCAGAGCAGAACTTAATACCATGTTTAAATACATTCGAAAGTATATTGAACATTGAAAATTTGTTTATCCACAATATTGTTAAATAATACCATGTCGTTGCAGAAATGGTGATTTGCATCCTGAAAATTTACACTATAAGTCAATTAGACTGACCCACAGTCTCGGTTCGGTTCCATCTCTGGATAATGTGACAATTAATAATTACATAATGCCCTATGAAAAATAAAATGCCAAAGTCCTGTAAACCCCCCTTAGTTTTCTCCAAATACTCAGTGCTAAAATCCCATTCCTCTTCCTCTACAAATCGACGCCACTGATACACATAGCCGAACCATGCAGTAAGTAATATAGAAAGTCCAGTGCGCTCCCAATCCGAGACTGAACGAATCTGAAGGCTTTTTGCAAGGGGTGACACTAAATTCACGGTTGTTCTATTAGCAACGCAAAATCTATGAAAAATTCAGCTGGTTTACTAGCTAGAAAGTGAGGCCAGTTATCGATCCGTTATAGCTCGTTATGAATAATTCATGTTCGACCCTTGGATCATGTTAATTGAGTGTGGCAAATAACAACGTTGTTAGTTTTGCGAACTTTGCCTGTTCAATGAGAGTATAGCGCGCCCCCAATACATCTGGGCACAAAACAGGCGAAAACGATCCAGTTTAATGAAATGACGGACGGGTATTCCCATCAGGCACCAGTAATATGTTTTTTCAAAGAAAGTCTACTAATTTGATATGAAATGACATTTTGCAATAGCAAAGTCAAAATTAGGACTTGCTGTCAATAATATGAAGGAAATATGTGACAGAGGCAAAGTGGGAAATACAAGTAGTATTTAAGTTATAATAACCTTTGATACCCGACCTGACCTTCCATCATGGCGCCTTATTCGTCTTTATGTATTTCTATTATGCACTCAAGTAAAATAAAATACCAATCTGCTCTGAGCAGACAATGTTACTTGGCTCCCAGCATGAATTATTGATTTTATACGGAAGTAAAGAAATGCACAGTGTATGTGCATGATGTGCAAGCATACTCCAAATATTTACGGTAAATCTGAATAGTGGTCACATATTGACATATCATGTGTTCGGGAAATCACGTGGCAACATTTTAAGATTTCAGGCTTGTTTACTAGTTAATTGCCATTTGTACTCTTTATTATTTATCTTTGTTAATTAACATATATTTTAAATGCTGATAAATCGTGGTTGGCTACCCATGATATCTGTTAAATTCAATGTTTTATGAATATAATTCTACCACGCAGAGGGGGTCACGCAGCAGAATTTCACATCACCTGACTTAGCTACATTTCGAAGCTCTGCTCTTCAAATTCATGTAAATTTCAAAGTTTATACATTTAATATATTTAATATGATACTAATTTTTTGTTATAACCAACTGGTACACGAAATATACTAGCTTATTACCTATACAGAAAGGTGATTATCAGCCTTCACTCAGCAAATTGACATGCCCGGCATATGCAGCCATTCTCCGTCTGGATAACATGACTGTCGCCCTCAATACGTCTGGGCACAAATTTAAATAACAATACGCTATTTACATATCAATGCGGCCTCATGCTAATTAAAGCTGCCCCATCCAGGAGTTCATCCATGCTTTTTGCCTTCTAAATAATCGCTCAACGAAGCCCGGTGATTCCGATGTCAATCATGAAAGCCCCGCCCAGCTTCAATTCAAATATGGTAGCACAAAGCTATGCCGCGGGAGATCGGTTGGGACACTTGTCATAGGTCTGTCACACTACACCGAATAGGTCTTCCGTACAAGAAACGGATGGCATTTTAGTAAATCCGTTGTTGTTCGTCAATGATCGTTTTATGTTCTTTTTATGTCCTGCTATCATCCGCCAAATGCGTTTCGTGTTAGGTGATGTTCGTTAAGTCCGTCGGCAAGTTTGTGCATGCACAAAACTTGAAACGGAGTGTACCGAATACACATGTTCGGTATTTATCCGATGTGTGTTCGTATGGTGCTGCATATTGCCGGAGTTTGTTCGCCCTCCTTTCGTTCATGTTCGTTCTTTGTTCGTTGCACTCGGCCCGTGTTCGTTGCAAATACGTTCCTGTGAGGCCTTCACCACCGGATAGCATATTTTTGCATTCGGTGATGTACGTTGACCCATACCGTGTTAGTGTCACACTACACCGGATCGGTCTTCCGTATAAGAAACGGATGGTATTTTAGCAAATCCGTTAGTGTTCGTCAATGTTCGTTTTATGTTCTTCATATGTCCTGTTATTATCCGCCAAATGCGTTTCGTGTTAGGTGATGTTTGTTTAGTCCGTCGACAATACGTTTCAAGTTTTGTGCATGCACAAAACTTGAAACGGAGTGTGCTGAATACACATGTTCGGAAGTTGTCCGATGTGTGTTCGTACTGTTCTGTATATATACCCTGGGTTTGTTCGTTATTCTTTCGTTTATATACCGCGGGTGTTTGCAAGGTTTCGCAGGCGCTTGTGCCGGATGTAGGCCTATGGCGAACATGTGCATCGATCATGGGGCCGGGGGGGGGACTTTCTGAAGGGTGTGTGACGCAATATCATATTTCCCCCAGTACTTTAGTGACTGACAAGTAGAAAAAAGGGGGAAAGGAGAGAAAAAAAGAAAAGAAAGTGAGAAAAATTGAAGAGAGAAGAGAAGAGAAAAAGTTAAATTGCACGTAATTTAGTAGTAGGCCTATGCATGTAAGTAGTATTGAGGGAGGGGCACTTTCTGAAGGGTAGAGGACGCAATATCAAATTCATACCAGTTTTAGTGATTGACAAGAAAGAAAAAAGAAGAGAAAACATGGAAAAGGTTAAATTGTATACGTTATTGAGTAGGCCCAGGATAGTAGTACTAGTAAGCCTAAGTATAGGCCTGTGATTACTATAGACAGTGCTTAAATGTGGTTCCTTGGCCCAAAAGCCTGTGAAAATTACTGCCGGCCAGTCCATATGCAGGGCCCGTGATACTTATAGGTCTATTCCTGACTTTAACATATCATCCATGCATGCTTTACCTGAAATTACGAGTCTGAAGTCTTATATCTAAGTGTCAGTGGATCAGTGTAACATTTTAAATTGTGCAAATTCAAATCGGGCCTTCTTTGTTTTTTTGTTTAAGGCAATAATAGTGTAAAAATGATGCACTAAAAACAATTTTCCAAATTTTCCATTTTTCTGCCTCCGCAGGAGGTAGTATGCTTTGAAATTTACACCTAAAATGCCGCACATTGCGCGGCATGTAGGCCGATTGTACAAATTTATATTCTGACAAGTACTCTAATTTCCGCCCAATATCGAGAGCCAATATATATCCCCCACCTCTTTGCGCCATACATAAATTCGCCTATCGCCATTTCCGAATGTTCAAAAGGTAATCACGCTTCCTCAGCATGTGCAATAAATTAGCATTAAAATTAATCTTATTCTATAGGGATTCTAGAAACGCCTAGCACGTGGCGCCAATGGCGTGGGTCTATCAAGTTAATGAATTATGCATTAGAATATTTTCAAACTCATATGTTGTATAATTGAAGACCGAATTAAAAAGACTAGCTTGCGTATGCCGTCCTGTAAACCAGACCAAAAATGCCATACTGCGCAGGTCAGCAACCAATCACGGCGCGCCTTTGTCATGACGTCAGACGCAAACTAGTCTTTTTTAATTCGGTCTTTAATTATAGGTTGTAACCTCAGCGCTCATCAGCAGCCACACCACCTCAATGCCTTCGGTGTGATCAGCAGCTTTATCGTTGAAGACAAGTTGGAAAACCGTTATGCTGTGGCAATGGGAATACACCTCAAACAAGGTTTAATTTCATGATTACATGAAACCTGATTATTAATGCAAAAACGTTGGCTGGAGAAGTTGAAGCTGACGTTCATGGCGACACTTTGGATGTGATAATTTGACATCATGGATTGTTTTGTGCAAAATTGGAGGTATTTTTGTGCCACGGCGAGTCAGCAGACCGACTGGCATGCATGCTAGGCTCGACTAGGCCACAATCATGATCCGATGCATTTGAACTGCAATGTATGGTATGATACGCCTAGCCGCGCCTATGGCCGGCTTCATTGCTGCCCGGGCATTGCTGTTCAAATACATGTACTAAAGTATTGCAATTTTATTGCGTTGATATAATTCGGAATAATTCGTTTTAAAGTATTTGCTTCCCCAATTCCCATGCGTGGTTGTGTTTTATGTTCTACTGAGTACTGTTGCAATATTTTTGCATGCATACCCATGACCGTTTCAAGACTTTGACTGAGAAATTTGCTTTTTGTTTGTTAAGATAAAAATAAAAATAAAATGCAAGAATCATCTTTCCCCACACAATACTTCTTACAAACAAGGTGTTGATATTGAATGGCCCTTTCGATGCAAGACAAAGCACAAATGAAGGAAACAAAACAAAACAATAATGTTTTTGATTTTTTATTCAATTACACATACAAAAGAGTAATGACCTATAAAAAGACCCCCTAAATATAATAATATTAATATTATTTTAGTCCTGAATACAAAATATAATAAACAAGCATTAAAAAAATCTGAAACGTTACAATCGTAATTTTCAGTCAAAAAATCCACGAGAAATGACTCTTGATACAACTTGGGCATATATGCATTTAAAAAACAGAAACGGCTGCCTGCATCTGGAACTCTTCATATCTGAAAGTTTGAAGGTCTTATTTCATACATCAGAATTATCTGCAAGATTGCAAGATGGCTTTAGGTGACCGTGGCCCTATTGGCTAATGCACAAATTTAGATTTTCTTTCTATTTAAATAATATGTTAAAGCTTATGCCCTGTAGATTACATTCGGTTCTTGAGATATGGCCTGTCAAAATTGTGCGAACCCAAAACAAAAAATTGGCAACAACTTTCTTTTTATTTTCTATATTTTTGACAAGTCCAGTTGCCAGATGATTTTCTAATTAGGCCTACATGTATGAATTATGCAAAGTAAAGATTTCAGATACAATTAAAAGAGCTATAGTAGGCCTACTGAGGCATGGTACATGGGTAGAACACACACTGTAGACCTACTACAAAATTACGGTTGCGTTTTGGCAAATTTCAATTTGCATAATTAATTTGGGCCACTTATTAGAAAAGTTGATTAGGGCCCTAATTAATTATGCAAATGGAAATTTGCATGGAAAAAGGCATTCATGGGTTTTATATCTTATTTTGTAGCCGATCTGAACATTCTACTTTGTACAATTCTTGCATATATAATTAGAAAATAAGGCCTACCTGACATCATTGCATATCAAAAATAAAAGAAATTTGTTGCCAACTTCTTGGTTTCGCGCCATTTTGACAGGCCATATAGGCCTATTTTGGTAACCGAATATCCGATTAAAATAAAATTTTCAGTCTTGTAATCAGGAGAGAATGGACTCACATATTTCAGACAAAAATCTATATCCAATAGCGTTACCTTAAAGCTAGCATTATAAGTGTCTCCTTAACTAATAACAAAAGGTGCCCACTGGTATCTTGGAGGCATTGTCTTTTTTAAAGACATTTCTTGTTAAAACTAAATTTATACACAATAGGCCTAGGTCTAATAATGTAAATAGGCCCTACAGTCCACATGCAAATGGCTTCAATTGGACCTTCATTTTCAAAAATGGACAAGTCTTCCTTTTTGCTTCTGCTATGGACATCCACGTGTTATTTTTAAAACAATTGTTTATATTATACAATAATGGTGAAAACTTTTTAATGGCTTCAATTAGGCTTTCGTTTCACCAATTTGCGGCTGTTTCAAACTAAAATAGTACCCAATAATAGTGCTAAAATTGATCCAAAAAATGACAAATGGCTTCAATTGGGCCTTCATTGTCCAAAGGTTGCCCTGATATATAAGATTTGTAGACATTTGGTACTTATTAGCCAATATTTGACCATTTTCGTCAAAATTTACCCCCTTAAAAGTTGTCTTTCCCCACTTTGTTCACCCTCTGAAAAAGTGCTTGCTAAGTCACTGCCTCTAAGGGGTCAAAAACCCTCTCAAACACCCTCTCCTCCCCCACTTTTCTGATAGGGTGGACGTCCCTGTTGGTGCCACATGCGACGGATTCGCCGGTCATTTGTCGGACGTTGAACGATTGAATATAAAACGCCTGCAGGATTATTAGCGGCCACAACGCATAGAGAGACGAACGGGAATCGGACCCCCAAATCCGGACATTTGTCGAACGTTGACTCCCAAATCCGGTCATTTGTCGGACGTTGAACGATCGAAAATAAGACGCCTGCAGGATTATTAGCGGCCACAACGCATAGAGAAACGAACGGGAATCGGACCCCAAATCCGGTCATTTGTCGGACGTTGAACGATCGGATATAAGACGCCTGCAGGATTATTAGCGGCCACAACGCATAGAGCGACGAACGGGAATCGGACCCAAAATCCCACCGAATCTTCTGCCGGACTGGTGATTTTTCCACCGAATAAAATATTTTTGTATTCGGTGATGTACGTTGATCCAGTCCGTCGTAGTGTGACAGACCTATCAACAACTGAGAGGTATTGAGCTCAACTGGTACGTGTCTGATAGACCACTTGACTCGGACTTAGTCCTATTGTCCATATTGCGTATATTAAATGTTTGCACATTCCTAGGGAAGCCTCTTCAAATATCACCGCGCTGCCAAGCTGCGTTGATTGGTCGGATGCAATATAGTTGTAATTTGTAGTCGCTTACACAAATGTTAAGTGAGAACACGGACGCGCTATATAGAAAGATCGCGTGGCCCAGGATCGGTAAAAGTGAACTCCCACCCAAGGGAAATGGATGGCAAACTTCCTCTAGATTCGGAGGGTCAATGTATTGGGTTGAGTTTTAATTTTGTATAGTCTACATTACCAGTCGTTATCCATGGACCCGAGGGAGGGTCTAGAAGTCAATGCACTCATTCAGACAAAATGAGTAACACTAATTATGTATTTTCTATGTTGGAATTCTCATGCATGCACCGTGAATGTTTTATTATTTAGTGCGTCAATGATAAATTTGTCTGTATTCTTCTGAAGACGATACAATACATCATGCATCTATCGCTCGTGTTATGTCAATAAAGATGCCGACACATATATTGCACTGCGAACTTTAAACACTTCTTTTGTATACTTTGACCTGATGAAGGGGTTCGCCATAGATAAGTATAGGGCGCTATGGGTTTGGGATTGAATATTCCTACATTCGTGGAATGTTTTTTGGCATCCTTAAACCTGCAATGATAAGAATTTGATTGCTTCCATTTTTTCTATGCCCCCTGTGGTTCCCACGAGGGGTCGAATGTCACAGTGGGGGGAAAACTTAAAAATAGTCAAATCATATTGTAATGTATCTCAAATTGTGTTTCTCAACACAGGGAATAAAAGAGTCAATTGTCATATTTTTCTACGTTGCTTAGGTCAGGAGTTGTAGGGTCGAATTTACAAGTGCATTTTTGTGTTGTCATGTCCCCCTTCAGAGTTCATGCAGCAAGAGTCCAATAGAAATAATTAGTACAAGCATAACATTTGACCCATAATTTCATCCGATTCTGATGTTATTATTCTTAAATAAATTATTTTCCTATTGTTTCCCGAGAGGAGTAATTTAAGTCAAGTTTCGATTAAATCGGTGCATTTTGAAAATTTGGCTTATGTGCATGAGATATTTGACATTGACCTTATTTGCTCTCTAACTCCTCTAAGCACCCTAGTGCAATATGACAATTGACTTTTTTTTATTCCTAGCAATGACAGGAACAATTTGAGGTATATTACAGCATGATAGAACAGATATTAACTTTTGGCCCCATTATGACATTCGACCCCTCGTGGGAAGTAAACTCCTCAACAAAAGTTTGGAAAGTTTTTTCAAGCATCTGTATCCCCAATTATTTGTGACATATTCATATCGTGTTGCATATCACTGGATAGCTACAATACTCCCCTTTACAATGACACCCCATTTGAAACAACAACATTTTTCACGGCTGAGTACACGCCTTGTGAATGTAGTGGGGTCTCAAAATGAATTTGCCAAATTGACCATTATTCTGTGCTCAAACAAAGCTAGGCACTAACCTCAATAGCAGCCACAATAGTCAGGCACCTTCTCCTCATGCTGCTCACCGACCTGGTTACACGTTACTGTGGGATGGAATTCCATTCTTCCACAAGGATTCGTTGCAGGTCATTCAATGTGGTTGCCTATGTACTTCTTTGGCACGCACAGCACGATCAAACTGGTCCCACAAGTGTTCAATCGGGTTGAGGTCTGGCCCCCGGGTTTGGCCTGATGGCAGGCCATTTTGACTCTACTCCCATATTCTGTAGGTAGTCGTTGACTACCGTGGCTATGTGGGGTGAGCGGCGTCATCTTGGAGGATTGCATTAAGTCCCAGATTGTGAAGCTATGGGATTGCAGCTTGCTGCACAGAATAATGGTCAATTTGGCAAATTCATTTTGAGACCCCACTACATTCACAAGGCATGTACTCAGCCGTGAAAAATGTTATGGTTTCAAATGGGGTGTCATGGTACAGGGGAGTATTGTAGCTATCCAGTGATATGCAACACGATATGAATATGTCACAAATAATTGAGATACAGATGCTTGAAAAAACTTTCCAAACTTTTGTTGAGGAGTTTATATTCTAGTTTTATACTTTGAGGTGTAAGGATGCCAAAAACCATTGGTTCCACTAATGTAGGAAAACTAGATGCTAACTCAAAAGTCACCCAATAGCGCCCTGTACTAAATTTTAGATAGCTGGTCGGGGCATTTCCAAAGGACTGGAGATCGAGATTATTACCCTGATCGGAACCGACTGTAACGAGGTCTTTTATCATGGGGTATCTGCCCCACCTTTACCAGATAAGCCACATGGAGAGCGGAACTATATGTTTTTGGTCCTGCGGGGAATTCATGCGCGTATTTGGGGGGGGGGCTTTTGGGGCGCCAGCCCCCGGGGTCAAAGCAGGGGGCGGCCAAAACGAAGGGGCGGCGGGAAGAAGAAGGGCGGCAAAAAGAGGGGCGGCGGAAGAAGACGGGGCGGCAAAAAGAATTAGTAAAGAAAAAAGGGCGGAAAATGTGAAAAAAATTGTACTATACATCAAAATGTGTTGCTTTTGGGGCGGTAGGGCCTATAAACAGTACAATACAAGGTACAATACTACGTCAAAAGAAATTCAATGAAACGGTATACACATACAAGAAGGTTGCGCTTCTTCAAAGGTTTCCTGAAAACCACTGAATCCTTCTTTGTTTTAAATTGACTTAATTCTTAATAGTAATCAAAACGCTTGTCTACAGACCTCTTAAACTATTATCATGATTACAATTATGTCATGTTTACACAGATTCAAAAGTGTATTCGAAATTGCAAATATATTTGCCTTGTTTTTCCATCATCATGAAAATTAACACCTAATGTCATTACAGAAATGATGATTCACATCTTAAACATTTATATTCTATAAGTCAATGCACTCTCTCAGATAAAGAGTTACATTATTAATGTATTTCCTATCGGAAGTCTCATGCACCGTGATTTTTTATTATCTAATGTATCAGCAACTTGTCTATCTTCGTCGACTGAAGACGATACAATTTACATACATCTATTGCTCGTTATTCGTTGATAGATGGGTTTATATCAATAAAGATGCCGACACATTTGGCAAGTTTACCGTGTATGTTTAGTTCATCACTTAAAAGTGTGGTAAAACATATTGCTGAACACATGGAATGTTCAGGTCTCTTGGTCCCATTTTCTTACCACAAACCATATTTCGTTTCCATACCATACATGTCAGCCGTTTTTTCAACAATGGAATATATTCAAGTAGTGTTATCGAATTAGGTATGAAGTCATGTACATGTCTACGTTCGTGTGTGTGATTGTTTGTGGATGTGCAGTTGGTGGTATGTCAGCGGAAGTGTAGTGGTAAAGAGAGGGTGTGCGCGCCATGTAATCTGTTTTATGGTGGTGGCGTAATAGGTGTGTGGCGAGGTGAGATATTTTCCCTATGGTCCAGTATAGGCACATCATATATGTTGTGGGCGGGGGTGTTTGCGTGCAGGAAGCACGTTTTTAGGCAAAAAGAAATTCAATGTACGGGTACATGGCATGCAAGGAGGTCCGGCTGAAGGGAAGTATACATTCCTGACCCTGATACGTCAATGTCTCATATATATAGTATACGTGTGTTGTGTTTGCTATAGTGAAGTGTAAAATACGACATTTTTAAGCTCTCTTCGCATGATCAGTTCTGCATTAGTTAATGGCTCCTTGGATCATATATATAACAACATTACAGACATACCAATGAATGATATGCATAGTTTGACACCCTGTGAATCGTCTTCTGTTCCATATCACCCATAGGGACCACCATGACATCATTTTATCTACGAGATAGCAGCATTCACTTCGTCTAGAGGTTTGCGTGAGAGATGGAGAGTAGACACAAGAATATTATCGTTACGTGAATGCAAACAAATCGCGTAGCTGCGTGAATGCAAACAAGTCGCGTAGCTGCGTTTAAAGAATATGATTATTTGAATATCTTTAACTGTATAAGTGTATATAATTATGTTTATGATTATAGTTATTTACTGTCTTTGGCTTCGCAGATCACCAATTTGTGTTAAAGGAATATGATTATATGAATATGTATGTGTAAATATAAAGAGGGACAGAAACGACAAAAGAAAAAAGACATTAGTTCGTAATTTAAGATGATGGAAACTTTGCTATCTCGTAGATAAAGTTAAGTACACTTATGTCATGTCATGGTGATCCCTGGTGGTCACTTGTGTCATGTCATGGTGGTCCCTATGTGTGGGTGATCTGGAACAAAAGTGAATTCGTATGGAGTAATCATTCAAGACATATACAGTGGTTTCAAATTATGTTAGTGGCTAATGTTTAGAAAGATATGTTTGCATTTCAAAACTACCCCCAGGAACATTTTATAATGTAGAAAATACTGCACTGAAAAGAAGGAAAGCGTCTAAACTTAGTCTTATCCTCATAACATCATTGTGTCATGATTTTAGATTCGTTGTTTTGTGGTCCCACTTCTTTCATGTTCAAATTATAGCAATATAGGTGAAAAGCATATTTTTTTCTCTTACATCTATTATATACGTGCGTGAAACTGTTAAGAGTAAACTTCATTTATGCACATATATCCTTCCTGTATTTAGTATAGGTGTTTTCCCAACAAATTGGGTGTAATATGCATAAGACTTAATCAGCATTTATTTTGGAAGCAAAAAGTCCATCCGTCTTTAGTACTAGGTTGGTAGTAATATTACAATACATTCAGCAGCAATTACTTTATATTGCATGTTCGTTTATATTTGCTCACATTTTACCTGAACCCATCTATCCCATTAACGCAAGACAATCATGGATTTCTAGTGAGTATAATTTACCATGTATAATATAATATAATATAATATAATATAATATAATATAATATAATATAATATAATATAGTATAATATAATATAATATAATATAAACTCACTCGCTAAAAAGCTTTGGTTAGATTTTCAAATGCTACTGAGCTAAACATAACAGTTGAATTATTTATATTGTATATAGATGATTATATATAGATGATTTATTTATTCCTGTGAGTATAAACGCAATAAATATGCTCCAAAAACCACGACAAAGATACGGTATTATAAACATGTAAAAGGAAGATAGTCGGTCAACAACCTCATATCTACTTTTTCTTTAATATCGTAGCCTAGAGGTTTGGTTATCAGTAGAAAGTATATACAGTACACGCTAAGCAGGCTTGCCCGTGTAAATCCCCTTATTCTACCATCTGGCAGGAGAGAAAAAGTTATAACATCAATCAACAGTTACATGACACATAGATACCGAAAGCAATTGGGAAACGTGTCATTATAAGTAAATTTATTTTAAAACAAACATAGGTTCCCTAGATGACCTTGACAACAGTCTCATCTATTTCAGGCCATCTATAGATGGCTCTGGAAGCTTAATAACTGGCAGGCAGAAATACAGGAAGGAAAAATAGGTCTTGTGAGATGAAATCATTTACCAATATCTAGATATAAATGAGAATCAAAATCAATTTGACATTGAGTGTTAATTCTATTGAATTGGCTCACAATATTAATTACTTAAGATCAGGTGCGCTGTAAAAATTTATAGCCCATACACCATGTACACGAACATTATATCCAATTTGGCAAGGCGAATTTGAAGAACCACTGAACCGATACTAGGCATGTTGCAGTAGTGTAATTACGGTTTCCGTGACATATTTCAAACTTCCCATAGAATTTGAAATTTTTGTATTTTGGGGAAATCGTATGGCACTTTCAATCTATCGTCTGCATCGCCATAGCGCGGGAAACCCAGAATCATAAGAGGGGAACGAAAAATACTAAGTATAATAATATGAATGAGAAGATATCCGTGAGCATGGCGCTGCTATATTGATGATATTTATCATGCAAACCGTATGCAAAACATCTCAAATAGCCCAGAGTTTTCCTATTTAAATTTCCTTCTAAGGTAGATATACAAGGATTTCAGACATGCAATACGTCAGAACACAGTTCTTTAAGCCAAGTATGTGATTACACATTTACACTCATGAAATGACATTTGAGTAAGCGGAGTATATAAATTCATTCTGTACATTTTGAGGTAAATTTGTGAAAGTTCAAGAGGACGGTGCAATTTCATCAAATGATATTCACAATTTGTTTGAATGTCCCATACCACCCACTTCCTCACCTTCAAAGTTTCATGCCGGCATTTCAATGTTAAAAACTGGACTTTGACCAAAACTGAGGGCGCAATTTTTGTGACATATTATACCCCTTTAAGGTAACTTAGGTATTTTAGAAGGGAAACTCTTGGCTATTTCCGATGTCTTGAATGAAAACTCGCATTAATACAGCAGTGATCTTCTCCTTACCTTGGGAATAGTCAGTTATATTGTTTGTAGATGAATAGTTAATTAACTGCTAGCCCCATTGCAGCAGTTAACTGATCTGATTACAGCGCACCTGTTGTTATCGTTATCAATTAATAATGTGATACATGCGATAGTTTCCAGTTTAGAAAATAGAGCCCGTCCGCTTGTCCGAGACGGGCAGCTTCATCTTCGGACGTGCTATTTTCCCATTTACCAGCGCGTCCGACGGACGCCCTGAAATATTGCCACAATAAACTAGTAGTGGCGTACCGACCGCCGAAATAGCAGGATCAAATTGACCAAATTTGTGATTTTTGAGCTTCTGTTAAGCCTTTTTAAGCCTTTTTAAGCCACAATTATCCTTATTTCGGCCCATTACAACATTGGTAATTCTTGTGCGCAATTTTGCCCACCTTGGAAATTGGGTACACTGATAACAAGACACTAGGACAGCGCCCGAGCACCAATACATCAAAACCAAAATTACACATCAAATATACGGACGGGTTACTTTCAGACCGGGCAGGTTATTTTAGGAGGAGCAGTCTTTCCTGCACATTTGTTGCTTTTTGGCTGAAATTTACAAACTGCATTCAAAATTTTCAATGTCAAATTAATTTTAATTCACATGCATTTAGATGGTGAGAATGTTTTCAGCTGTCAAGATGTACCTATATTATATGCCTGTCAGTTTATAAGCTTTCAGGGCCATCCAGGCTGACAGCACAAATGGATGAGACTGCTGTCAAGGTCATCTAGGGAAGCTATTCTTTTTGATGAATGTATGATGACATGTTTCCCTGTTGCTTCCTGTATCTATATTTCATGTGACTGTTGATTAATGTTATCGGGTTTTCTTTACTGAAATAGAATGACGCAGATTTATACGGACGATTCTGCTTAACGTAGCTTCATGTACGTATATGATGTACATACATGTAATCTATAACATTGTATGATCGTTTTGGTTTTAGAATGGAATTACATGATTATATAGTGTCGCATTCCCAGCTTGTTATCTTATTTTGTATGTTACAAAAATAGTGCTGATTACAAAATAGTGCTAATTACATTAAAAGGTGAAATGAGACTTGCAATAATTTTGTAATCGTGTTGTCACTCAGCATGTTCACGCAAGATAGAAATAAATAAAATAATTTATAGATGAAGTTGGTCATAAAAGGCAAATTCACGTTGCTGTCCTATGAAAACATCTCGGTAAAAAACTATTCCACACTACCTGTGTGAAAATTCTCCTATATGGCTGTGAATCATGGATGCTATCACAAGACACAGAAAGCAAAATCAATGGGTTTGCTACATCCTGCGTACAGGATTATGCGAAGTAATAAACGGACAGACCATGTCTCAAAAACCATCATAAATGACATGACCAACACTACGTCTCTTATTAACTGTGTAAGGAATTCCTAGGGAACTTCGTCTCTCTGAGGAAGAGCCTGCTAGATAGAAGGTATGCTCTCTACAAAACACCTCAATGCAAAAGGACACTTGGACACCTGGACGCAACTCCTGTTTAACCTACATCCAATATGTGCTTATGCACGATGGAGGCATGATTCAAGCAGAACAGATTGCCGCACTTGCCAAAGATCGCTGCGGATGGAGAAATATTGTGATCGCCTACTCCGCAGCCGAACAGTGATAATGAACACATGCTTTAAAAGGCAAAGATTTCCGATAATTGAACTTAAACCAAATTTGATGTACTGCTATCGATTAACAGCGATTGTAAAGTATCATAAAGGTCATTTCATGCATGTGTACAGCATATATTTCATGTATTATGGGTTAAATAACTGTGTGCTAACAAACTGCATGTCTGCAATTTGTGTATACCTTTGAAGGTAACATTAAGGTAATTTAAGAAGGAAAACTCTGAGCAATGTGAGATGTTTTGCATGAAAAATAACATCAATACATGAGTGTCATGCTCAAGGAGAGTTTCATTATGTATTATATACATGTTTTAGATGATCCTCTTGCTTGTGCTAGTCTAGCCGGTGGAGTCGATATTATTGACAAGATGTTCAGAAATTGCACAATTTCATGATACCCTTTTAAAATCAATCAAACACATATTGAAGTATATAATAGTAAAAACATACCGCAGTGGTTATTGAGATTCACTTTAGGATTGGGAATAGTTTGGGAAGAAGATTATCATCACATCACCACAATACGAACATGACGAAGGAGGGTTTTACATCAGCGATATCACCGGGGCTCTTAGATTTTGGATGGTATTAATGGTAACAGGGGATTTCATTACAAGTGTTCAAAAATTCACCTCGCGAAAGTAAAACAACATAGGGTTATGAAATTTGAAATGAAAAATGGGAACCACTCATTTTTGACACGGAGATCAACGCTTTTTTGCTTTTGTTTGAAGAGGGTTGGTGCTTTAAGCTGCTACGGCTATGTGCACCACCAGCTGTACAATTCTCTCGTGAACAATACCTTTGTTTCCATACAAAACCGTGAATACTTATATTCTCCACTGCACCTTGGTTATGCTATGCTGTACATGTTTCCAGACGGATGCGTGTGCGTTAATTCTTCTCGGATATCTTTCCTTGCACTCAATTCAAAAACCAAACGGTGTCTTCTCAGAGCCACACCAGGCCGAATCAGCAGAAGAAGTGGCTAGAAACTATACATGGTCTCCGACTACGCCGAAATCTTCGCTTCCACTTCTGTTCCCCATTGCCCAAGTTTGCGTTACCCATCCGACTCCACGTGGAGGTTTGGGTTGAGTTTGCCCGTGAGCAATTACTATACCAGTTCTGCGGGCCTTGCCGGACTCGGAGATCAACGTAGATTCTCTTTTGATGTTAACTGATGTATGTAGATACGCCGGAAATTTCAAAAGGCTATTATAGCATAACAAAAGAGTAGTTCCTGATAGATGCGCAAATCCATAGAGTGTGAAATTGCTTATTTGCACATGAAAGAACATTATAATCCTTTCCCAGCGCATTTGTGTATAAAAGATATGTCATGGTTTGGACTGAAAAAGGTCAAGTTTCACTTCAGTATTCTGGGATGCTATGAAAATCTTCTTTGGAAATAGTCCATTATAATGTTTTAGATGGATAGTTATAATAATATTTATTTGAATTATTTGCAAAATAACAAAATAACAGTACCTTTACACACACTTTATATTTCTTACACATGACAAAAGCAAATAATTCAGGATGAGTGAATGGGCTGAAAGTCCAAACACAGAAGTGCCCACTCATCCTGCACATGAATGAATACATAGTTAATTAGTAAATAGAATAGTAGTGTCATTTGTAAAATAAAACCATTAAGAAATCTTGAAACAATGCATAACTTTCAAGCATTTGAAAATATATAAGCCATTTAAGCATATTCAAATAAAAAAAGATTTACATTCAGACTTAAAAACAATTAGGTTATTAACATGGTGCAGTTCAGTGGGAATTCCATTCGAAAGGCGTGGTAGGGAGACAAACATAGAATTAAAGAAAAAAGAAGTGTTAGCAGTTTGGTGAAATAGCCTAGAATGATCCAAAATACTTCTTTGAATCAGAGAACCAAAAGAAGCAGGCCCAATGTCATTGATTACTTTAAATCCAAAGACTAATCTTTGACACTTGAAAACATCCTCAAGTTTAATTACTTTCAGGTCTACAAGCCTCTCCGAATATGAAGGACGATCTTCAAAATCAACTTCAGGAAAATCTTTGCAGAACACAGTACGTGTGACTTTCCTCTGGATTTTTTCCAACCTATCAATATGATTCCTTTGAAATGGAGACCAGACACAAGCACAATAAACAATGTGAGGCAAAATGAGAGATTTGTAAAGATTAAGTAAAGCAACAGAAGTCATATTTCTGGTACATCTAACTATGAAACCAGAGAGCTTAGAAATATTTATTGAGATTGTGATCAACTTTATCAAACGTACTCGTAGAACTAAAATCCAAGAAAATACCATCAACAAGCCAACACTTACGATCATCCAATGATTTACCAGCATTTGCTCACAATTCCTACCCTACGAAATCCAAATTGATTATCATCACCAAAATGAGGCTTGCACTATAACACAAAGGTAAATGTGGAAGTAAATTTGAAAGTACTAAAGCATTCAAAATGCATTAGCTGGTCGAGTTCAGCTTATAAAATAAAAATAGCGCTTTTTATGATGAATCAAAATCTAATGGCGCCAACGAAAAGGAAAAAGCGAAGATTTGAAATGATGAACACCTACACGAAACGTGTAGTATATTATTGCATGTATAGAATATTGATATTTTTCTGATTAAATCGTATTTCAAGAGCTAAAGCAGTGGCGTAGCCAGGATTTTGGAACCGAGGGGGCACAACTTGTAAATGGACCGACGGAAACATTTTTTGCCGACGGAAGTTATGATTTGTTGACCCAATGTTTTTTTCGCATGGTTTGAAAAAGTGAAGAGCAAAAAAAAAGAAGAAGGAAAAAAAGAAGGATTTTAAGCAGTAAAAACATAAAAACACAAATTTTTCATGTAAAATTCAATTTCATTCACACATTTGGGCGTATGGGGGTGGGTGGCGGGTGGGGGGTGTGTGTGTGTGGTGTGGGCAAAGCCAAATGTGCTTCCCCATTTGTTATTGTTTGTCCCAGTTTTGCTCTTTGGCGTCCATATTTTTCTGGGGGGTTTCCCCGGCTCTCCTGGCTACGCCCCTGGTGTGAATCTTTTACCGGCAGGCATGCCTTTTGGTCCTTAAACTGCATAGCATGGGCTATAAAACTAGATGGTGTGGCCAAAATTAGCACAAAGAATTTTAAAAAGTGTCCCCGTGCTCCCGGTTATGTGCACCTGATTGAATGCAGTGATGCAGATCTCAAAATGTTTATTTTGTCAGCTTATGTAGTAGGCCTGTGTCGTCTTTATTTTATCATTTAAGAACATAACCATGCTATCCCACAGGGCGAGACAGGAGCATTTACTTTCAATGTGAGATGTTATAGAAACATTTTTACGATGTCAAATATATATGACGCTCCATTAACGTTAATTATTTACCAGGCAAGAGTAACATCAAACTTGATATTTATAATAATGCAACGCAAAGACGGAGAGAGAACATTTTGCATTGCTGATATAATAAAGATCATATAGACAACATCGTGAAATATATATTCTCCTACACATTGAAACTGAATATAAAAAATATAAAGTGAATCAGTACTCGATTGAAAACATAGTTTGAACAAACATTCTTTACCTTGGGTTAAACGCATTGTAGTAAGAATTACACAAAAAGGTTCCGTGCACCCGTTTCCATCATAGGTATTAACTTTTTAGAGTACTGCCTTATACTCACATTAAGTCTATATAACCTGACCAGTCGTCCTGCCTGGAATTTCTCTCGGCATTACATTCATTGCACACACATTTCGTTTGAGTGCTTCAATTCACCCTAGAGCGTAGCCTCTGTGAAATGGTACATTTTGAAACACATCCAGGGACTGAGATGCCGAGAGGAATAAAACCTATCAACGGACAGTTTCCTCCTCACGCATGTCAAGACGCTATCACTTTTAGAATACTGAGTAGATTGTTCTACAAAAAAGTTCTATAATGTATTTTGTTTTATCAAACGACGTCGTTCTCATGAAATGCCGAAAAATTGTTGCATTGTTTTTGCAATAATTTGAATGGGTTTTGACTTACATCTCAAAATATAGACAAGAAGGATTGAAAAGTGATTCTAGAATGTCAAATCTTCTGTGCAAATAGTCATGTGTCGTTTTACTAATATCAGCGAGAAAAAGGGTAAAATGTCCTTTTTCACACAGTACAACGAACTGCACTTCACACACGATTAGATTTTCTATTAGAGTGACTATCATTATTTAATACAATATATTTAAAATAACTCTTTTGTACGCTTCGTGGATAATATCATTACTTAAATCAAAATTACAGCAGCTCTTTCCCGCAGCACTTTACCAAATTGTTAACTTATTCATAATATTGATTAAGTATCTCGCGAAACATTGAAAAAGATGGGTGATGCAGAAGTTTAGATTGATTTAACCATATACCTACCGATTGGCCAAAAATGAATATTGTGTCAAATTTGGAACCAATCAATGAGGGTATTAATAAGATCATCTGCAAATGCAAGTTTGACCATTAATAGTTTAAAGCCTTGTCATAATTGGCAATTGAAATAGGCATTTCAAGTTATCAACCGATTAGAAATGCTGTTAGATGACCAGTAGTGTACAGGGGGTTAAATCCCACAAAAGTAATATCATGATATAGCAGTCTTTCATCATTAACTCACGATTTGTTGAAATTGTGTTTGCAGCTTAATGGAGATTGATCATTTCTTGCATCCCGGATTTGGGATGAACATGTAGGTCACGCTACTAGATTTACTGTGTTTACATAAAACCTATAGTGTGTATATACAAATGCGATGTAATTGTGACTTAATCTGTAGATAAATTCGCTGACCTGAATGTGTGTAATTAGCATTGCAACTACTTTAAAATAGTTCATCGCTGAGCGATAGCGATTGATTTTTAACAAGTGCGGTAGAGTGCTTTTCGTTGCGCTGGGAAGAGCGCGCTACCTCATTGGTCAAATACCAATCGCTCGTCGGTCAGCGACGGAGTATAAATTCAGCTAAAAACAGCGAAGTGCCTTACGCGTTTCGCCCAGCGCAGATAGTGACCACGATAGCAACATTCAACTTTGCACCGTAAAAATCGAATACGTCACCCTCTTTGGTAATATGGTGGAGCTGATAAAAATAGTATATAATCAGCTAAATATTTTAAACTCGCATTCAAATGGAGCCCACTGCAAATATTATTAATACCAAGTTATTTTTTTATAAACTCTTATTTCTGCAGGGGTTAATATTCCGACTATACTATACTATTCTATACTCTGCTATAATATGCTATACTTTACAATACTGTTTTTCATTATAAGGGGTTCCTCAATGCTGTGAGTAATTGCATTTTACGTTGTACAAAATGCATCCTTTGCAAATCTTGCTGTGCCACTCAGTGCACTCGATCTCACTGTGCGATTTTGATGTCCTTCGGGAAAAAACGATATCCGGGTAAATATCAGAACAAATTTTACGGTACATTTCATAACTGTCAAACGGCTATAGAGTTAATCCCCACCCTATAGTTTGATTTCAAATGGGAAAATCCCCAATACTCCGATAAAAGCTATTTATGTTTGCTTGAATTAACGGTATACGGGCAATTTAAAATCGAGTTGCGAAAAGTTTCAGAAAGTAAAAATCGCAGTTTAACAAATAACGGTTTAAATGAAAGCCAATATTGGAGGCTAATTGTTGTATCACTATGAAAGGCCTGACACCAATATAAACATTTGTTTCGGTGACCCAAGTTCATGGTCATTTCCGCCCACGCACTTTTTTACAGATGGCCTGGAATTTCAAATTTCGGTTTCAGCGATTGCCCGAAAAAAGGTGGTATGTTTTTGAAAAGCGTTTCCGCTTGGAATGTAGATAGTTATTGTTACTATTACTCTTCGCGATTTTTATTTATGCACTCTTTAGCCGGCAATTTTCAATGCATTTTACATATTAGAAATGTCGCTTGCATAAATACCGATATTTTTAACAGTATCGTTTTTGTTAACCAAAATACCATCCACATTAGTTCCCAAGACTTTGATGAAACCATGGATACCAAATCGGACTGCAGGTGATGAACAGATTTTAAACTAGAATCAAACGAACCAGCGTAGGCTAGCTCGAGATACTCTAGCTAAAATACAGGTTTACATTTACTATCTTACATTATCTTACTGTATTTCAGCTAGAGCGCCAAACGACAAGCTTCCGGGTTTTTTTTGAGAACAATACTGTTACGTAAGATGAAGAAGAAACCTGCCTCGGAGCCCGCCCTACTCATTATTTCATTGTACTTATTGCAATTTGCTTCCACACATTACGTAATCAACACACTGCTTTTGCGAGGACAAGTGATGGTGAGTGGATAAGAAATTGACAGCGGAGGATACGAAGGACACGCCGATTGCTAGTTGTCAATCATGAATTGCCGCAACGTTTTAATATTTTATTGCATGGCATTCCGCAAGCACCAAGACAAATTATGCCGTATTTTTCCCAAGATCATCTCATATGAAGTAAGCTGAATGCGATCTGTACTTTTGTAACATTCCAATCGCTTTTGATCACCTATTATCGGCGAATTTGCTTGAAAACACGTGAGTTCATGTTGTGTAAACATAATTAGCATAGACACAAATGAAATTGCGATGCAATACAATGCAATTTGAATGCGCAGAATTAGACCCTGTCTGGCGTAGGCCCTCTCAAAATGTACTTTTTTAATATATCGCGTTATGATAAAAATGACTGATTTTTCCTTGTTTTTTATAACAAGGAAAAGCTTTACTTACCTCAAACTTCACACGTAGTGTTGTCTGAATGTCCGTTGCTGGTTGGTATTATTCCGATTATGCGATTCTCATGATTTAGGGCTATTTAGCCTACATTTGACCAAATATTTGCCCACACAATGATCGAATATATTCCAAAAATGGCGCTGCATTCGGTGTCACATTAACGACAAGGTTATGCTAAGATGTGTGAGACTTGCTGACACTATATTCACGGTTTTTCTACTAGCTATTCAAACCTATGACAAATTTGGCTGGTTTGCGATTTTCAATACCATTTTCACCCTGATGTGACAGTGACGTCACGTCAGTACTGTACGAATTTTATTAGGTGCAGCCTCTCTCGCTAGAGTTCGATCAAAGCGCTGGTGTACATACGCACGCGCTTAAAGACGCCGCATAGATGCGCGAGCGAAACAGTCGTTTCAACGCGTTGACGTCACTGCCATATCGGGGTGAAAATGGTATAGGTAATAGATGACTATAAAACCTCAAACTCGCCCCTCGATAAAGGTTGGCAATCATAGCAGACCTCAGTTTAGCGAACTTTGCCTGTTTAATGCGATGCGAGTGCAAGCGTCACCCGGACTGTGAAGGTTTCTGCATACCGAATATGGGTTTAGGTTATGCCTATATCATGGCCTCTAGGCCCTATGATTTATTTTTCGAAAAGAAAGCCTAATCCCGGAGCCTAATCAATTGAGAAGGGACTGGATTTTGTCATAATAATATAAAAATTAATACTTGTCATCCATAATAAGAAGGAATGCCTCGCGATTTTGTTGATATCCAGTCATAGTATTTTAATTGATTACACTGAACATGAAGCTATATCTCTTCTACATGTAGTGAGTACCACATTAGATTTCCTGTTATTATCAATGTATTTTGGGGCCGGTTGCCTATATATACTGTAAATAAATTCCTCTTTTGAGGAACGAATTGTGATTGTGTTTACAAGAAATAATAAGCGCTGCCTCCTCGAAATATCTTATGCCAGCAGCTTTGATGATCAAATATTATCTACAACCAGACACCTGTGTTCAAGGCCTTTCTTTATTCTATTGACCTCATAAGAAAGGATTAGAATTATTAGAATGCCGTCCTTGACCTGTTTCCACACATTATTAATGAGTCGATAAGGGACAGTGCTACCGTTTTACTTCAGCGAATACGTATGACCACAACACAGTTCAATGGCCTTATTGTGATCTGGCGGGCGTTTTAAAAGCACGGACCCTGAACACAAGATGACTGCGTGGGCATATTTCCGGGCAAGGAACAATATAGACAAATTGCCTGGCAATGACGTCACATGTAATCCCAGTCTATAGTGTGATCATTTATAGTACGATCAGTACAAAAAGTCCAATGCGAATTTTAATGTATTTTCTAAAATTAAAAGAACCACTTTTTAGCGGGATTTTTTGTAAGTTACACAGCTGAAGTTGTGAAAGGGTTGAAAGACTACAATATTACGGCTTAAACAAGAATTTGTATGTTTGGTCTTTATTCCTATAGCCACATCCCTTAACATACCTGTCTCATGGTCTTCTATGAATACTGACTGTTGCGTTTGTATATATACGGGCGGAGGATATGATTTTCTAATAAAATTTGTAGTTGTTCTGTTCTATGGCTGTATTTCTAGCTTCGTTTCCAATCTCATCGTATTTAGTAGTTATTAGAGATGAGCATATTTATATCATTTGTGTCGCACTGGTCAAGTATAAATAAATATTAAGGACCTCAAATTGTTAAATTAAAAGCAAATACAACGACGAGAAGGTCAAACATGCTAACCTTGCTGAACATTAGAGGATACAAAGTTTTAATGCTTTTGGTCAGCACAAACAAACTAGGGTCATATTCTACCGGGAATAATTATTATTAAAACTTACACGCTCAGTTCATACGTTTATGATTGCACTCGAATAAAAGCTCATACGAGCTAATGACAAACAATTTCCTGAAGTTTAAACTGCCTTTCAGCACATTCAATTCAACTAATCTTGCATTTTTGATGTGTCACAACTGACAACATATCATCACCAGATGTTGTATTGGATTTGTGCAGAAAATCACGTCTAGAATCAGGTCATATTGGATACGAACAATCCCGTGAGATCTTTTTGCAATAGAAAGCTAGTCAAATCGACTAGGAAGTATACAAGTGCACTGTAATAATACTACCAGGAAAAGAAGCTAAAAACGAAAGTTGACATTTTACCTTTCTGGATCAAACCTCTTAAGCATATTCCCCAAATGCGTCCAGGAATGTTGACAGGATACTTATGTAGAGAGTTTCATTTGTACTTCATTATAGCACGTACACACATTGTGCTGCGGGATAACATCCTCCCTAACTATTCCCAGAGAACGTGTGAAGCTTGTAAAATTACTGTACTTGGTATCCTTAAAGGAAAATGGTACGCCCCACCTCACCTTTTCTCCATCGAAAATGGACTGGATTCTGGTGAACATCATAGTAAGTTGTTTCATTGAGTTTGAATGTTATTATACGTGACCTTGAAATCAATCCAGGCTGAGCTGACATTTTAACTCAATTAGTTACATTTCAGTTTGCTCTAGTTTCATAAAGTCATTTAACTAAAAAAATATTTGACTTGTATCATTTATTTACGATCCTCGCATATATTAATGTTATTGTGCATTGTCCTATGCAGAGATCACTTTCCTTCAACCATGTACTTTTGGATACCCATTATTGGTCAAATACTACCACTTGGTTAAACCACTATTTCCTCCTAGCCACGACAGAATGAAGCTTACATTACTCTTCAATGGAAGATTTTGAAGCATTTGTCACTGGATAGCATCGCCTGTGGCGAAGCAATTGTCCACTACATTCTCAACACGTTCTAGTACTTTAAACGTCTGCCTTGGCGGCAGGTAGCTAGATAGCCGAGACAAGAGTCTTTGGTCATAACAAAACTTCCTATATACATTTCTCATACCCTTATCCAAGATAGACATCAAGATTATTCAGCACTTTTTTCTGTTATTTCTGCTGAGTGTATCTCACATTTTTAAAGGTAATGCGTGGTTTTAGTTTTGAATTAATTAGACTGAGCTACTGCATGCACGATGCATCGAAAGAAGGATGAATGATCCAAACCAGGATATTGCAACGGCACAGTGCCCCGTCTTAAATTTGACGACCCTTGGGGTAGTTTTTAATAGACATTCACGTCTAGCTTGGTTTGAACTGATATTATATTATACTTTTAATACTCTTCAACTAAAAAAGGCCGAAAGCGACCTGGCTAAAAGCAAATATAGGATTCAAAAACTTTTACTGTTTGCAATGCCCTTTTCACATATTTTCTTTTCTGAGAGCTTGAATACTTAAAATAATCTAACGTGACAACACCATAGTGCTTTGCTATTTCTTCAAAAAATAAAGATGCAGATAGGATTATGTAATTTTGAACACTCGGGCATTACCATCTTATTCTTCCTCCATACTTGGCTGAAAGGACACTTCCCCTAATTGACTGGAAAAGGTTATCTAAAAATCTGTCGATGTGAAATTCCTATATCTAATGCATACTGGTATCATGACCGTTGTGGAGTTAAATGTCAGGATTGTTGACTTTGTGTCTTTGCGATTGAATAACGAGTCTTTCAAGAGTGAAACACCATTACATTATAACAGAAAATCTAGCTGGAATTCTAAACATTATGAATTATGTTTAGTTAATATTAAACAAGTGCAGCTGATTGCATGGCTGCTCACTGGTTTTCAGTTAAAATCTTGACATATGAGAAAGTCTTATTCCCTCAGTGCAGTGACAGAAGCGGAGTGAAACACGTGTTAATTTGTGTGGTAAATCGTGAAACAATCAATTAATGTTGTGTTGTAAAAGGTTTAAATTGATTGTCAGGAAAATGCATTTGTTTCTTACGCCACTCAGTTCACTCACATTACGATCTAGATCCGGGGATCTTTGTAGAAGCGGTTTACGATTTTTCCTCAGGAAGAAAGACCGAGTTCCGGGTTTATGGCGAAAAATTTTTTACGATTTATTGTATAACTGTCGCTGTCGCTCACTTTATTCGCCTGCTTCAAATGCAAACGGTCAGTATCCACGAGAGTAAAGCACGTGTTTATTCATGCAAATATAGACAACTCTTATGGGAGTTTCGTAACATTAAATCATAGTATTTCTCTTGCATCTGGGCCAATCTAAACTCCTCAACAAAAGTTTGAAAAGTTTTTCCAAGCATCTATATCTCAGATTATTTATGTTCATATCGTGTTGCATATTAATGGGCAGCTAATTTATTTCCCTTTACAATGACACCACATTTGAAACAATCGCCTTTTTCACGTCTTGTAAATGTATCTCAAACAGGATTTTTTATTTTGTCAGCCTATGTTGTAGGTCTATGTCGTCTTTATTTTATCATTTATGAATAAAACCATGCTATGAGATGTTATAGAAACTTTTTTTTACGATGTCAAATATAAATGTTTAAATATTTACTAGGCAAGGGTAACATCAAACTTGATATTTGTAATAATGCAACGCACAGACGGAGGGAGAATATTTTGCATTGCTGATATAATAAAGATTATACAGACAACATCGTGAAATATATATTCTCCTACTCATTGAAACTGAATATAAAAAATATAAAGTTAATCAGTACTCGATTGAAAACATAGTTTGAACAAACATTCTTTACCTCGGGTTAAACGCATTGTAGTAAGAATTACACAAAAGGTTCTATGCACCCGTTTCCAACATAGGTATTAACTTTTTAGAGTACTGCCTTATACTCACATTAAGTCTATATAACCTCTGATTTTATTTTATTGCAAGAAACTCATAGCACTGATCATGTTGAATCTAAGTGGAAACATGAATGGGGTGGAAAGATTTTGTTCTCGCACGGCACAAATAATAGTAGAGGTGTTGCAATTATTTTTCGTAATGGATGTGATATAGATGTTACTGACGTTTACAAAGATGATGAAGGTAGAATTCTGAAGATTAATTTTGTTAAAGATTAATTAATTTTTACTTTGGTCAATATTTATGCACCTAATATTGAAAACATGCAGGTCAATTTTTATACAAAATGATTTGTTTGATGAAAGTAATTTCGGTAGCAATGAAAGGATTATTATTGGAGGTGATTTTAATTGTATTTTGAATGCTATGCTGGATAAAAAAAGGTGGTCATGAAAGAATTAAAGAGAATGTTGTTGAAAAAATCTCTGATATTATGGATAATTTTGATGTTTTAGATATATGGAGATATTTACATCCTAATATTCGTAGATTTACGTGGAGACAACCTAATCCTCTTATTCAATGTAGACTTGATTATTTTCTTATTAGCAATAATTTAATTGAGTATGTGACAAAAGCAGATATTGTTCCAGGTTTAAGAACTGACCACTCTGGTATCACGTTGAATGTGCAACTTCAAAAAGACCCTGTATAATCACTGGAAATTCAATAATTCTTATCTTAACGAGGATGATTATGTGAATGACATGAATAATAATTTAGATGTTTGGTTAAATGATGATTCTTTATCTGATCCTCAAGCTAAATGGGAATGGATCAAATATAAGGTTAGAAATGAAACAATGAAGTATGCCAAGAAAAAGTGTGTTTTTCGAAGAGACAGAATTAAAGAGCTTAGCAATAAACTTAATTCATTGGAGAAGTCTTTGGCTATTGATCCTTCTCAAGATACTTTAAATGAGATTAATTCTGTTAAATTAGAATTGGAGGAGCTTGATACAAAAATTATTGATGGTATAATTGTTCGCTCAAGAATTCGTTGGGCAGAAAAAGGTGAGAAGAGCAATAAGTATTTTTGGGCCTTGAAAAAAGGAATTACAGAAAAAAGCAGTGTAAAAAACTTGTTTCTGATGATGGTACAGAAATTATTAAACCTATGTCTATTTTGAATACACAAAGTGAGTACTATAAAAATATTTATGAATCGAAGGTTGATATAACCTCTTCCAAAAATAATACCTTTTTGCAAGGTGATACTATACCAACTTTAACTGACATAGACATGATAAAGTGTGAAGGTAACCTTACAAAAGTTTAGTGTTTTAATGTGCTTAGTAAAATGTCAAAAAATAAAAGTCCGGGTAATGATGGTTTATCATGTGAATGGTACTTGCAATTCTGGAATAAAATTGATACTTTTTTGGTGCATGTATTAAATAAAGGTTTGAATAAAGGAGAAATGTCATCTTCTCAGAGGCAAGCTGTGATTACGTTGATTGAGAAAGAAGGTAAAGACAGATGCAAGTTAAAGAATTGGAGACCCATATCCTTACTTAATGTAGACTACAAAATCGCCTCTAAAGCCCTGAGAGTTGAAAAGGTTATTCATAATTTGATTCATACTGACCAAAGTGGATTTGTTAAAGGTAGATACATTGGTGACTCAGTTCGTTCTATTAATGATATTATGGAGTATACCAAATTCAAAAATATTCCTGGTCTTCTTTTGTTCTTAGATTTTGAAAAAGCGTTCGATTCGTTAGAGTGGAACTTTATTTTTCAAGCTTTAAATCGAATGAATTTTGGTCCAAGTTTTGTCAAGTATGTCAAAGCCCTTTACACTAATATTAGTAGTTGTATTCTTAATAATGGGCTTACATCACATTACTTTTCGGTGGGGCGCGGCGTGCGACAGGGTGACCCATTGAGTTCTTACTTGTTTATTTTGGCGATTGAATTATTGTCATGTTCAATACGTGAAGACACATCTATTTCTTATATGTGTTTTAAATGATGTTCAGTCAGCAAATAATCTTTTAAAGGTTTTAGATCTTTTCTCTAAGGTCTCTGGATTGAAATTAAATGTAAGTAAATCTCAAGCGTTATGGCTTGGTTCTAAGAGAAATTGCAAAGAAAAACCATTGAATGTTGAGTGGCCAAATAATCCTGTTAAGGCATTGGGTGTGTATTTTTCTTATGATAATGATGCTGCTGGGAATCTGAACTTTGTTCCAAAAATCAAGCATATAAAGACTCTGTTAAATATTTGGAAAACTAGAAACTTAACCCTTTCTGGTAAAATCCTCTTGATCAAAACATTTGCATTATCAAAATTTATTTATTTGGCATCAGTCATTCATATCCCTGACCATGTGATTCAGCAAATTGACACTATTATTTATAATTTTCTTTGGAATGGAGGTAAAGGTTTTGTTAAGAGAAACACAATTATTGGTGAAATTGATCAAGGAGGGCTGAAAATGGTTGATGTAAAATCTATTTTTGCTGCTCAGAAAATTAAGTGGGTTAGTAAATACAATACCACTTCAGCACCTTGGAAAATTATTTTGAATGAATTTATCATCCCATATGGTAATGATTTAATCTTTTATTGTAATATCTCCCCAAAGCAGATTATGAAATGGCATATTCCATCCTTTTATAAAGATATGTTGATTTCGTATATTAATTTAACTAATCCTGATAATGTCGACCCACACCAGCAATGTATTTGGAACAATCGTCGCATCCTTGTGAATCGCCAGTCCATCTATTTTCAGCATTTTTTGATCCATGGTATGAAGTTAGTTAGCGACTTATTTTACACTGATGGTACGGTTGTTCCATTTAAGGTTTGGAGTGATAGGGGGATTTTTAAGAAGTATTTTTTGCAATGGAGGAGCATTATTGATGCAATTCCTTCCTCATGGAAGCAAGTTTTGAAAAAAGGTTTTGACAGGGATCTTTGTATTCCTAAAGGTTTCGTGTTATGTCATGAAGATAAAGAAATTAATATTAGTAAAATGACACCTCAATGTATTAATCGTATTTTTGTACAGAGAATACAAGAGCCTCCAACATCACAGAAAAATTATAAGAATGAGTTTAATATTAATGACGATGAATGGAGTGTTATTTATCTTATGCCTTTCAAGTCAACTTATGATATTAGAACCAGGATTTTTCAATATAAGATTAATCTTAATTGTCTAATGACAAATAGTAGACTGTATAAGATGAACCTTGTGAACAGTGAAATGTGCACCTTTTGTAATAACTCTCCTGAATCTTTGAACCATTTGTTTTGGGATTGTAAATATGCAAAGAAGATGTGGAATGATTTTGGATCATGGTATATAGACAATATTGATGGAAACATTGATTTAAACTATAAGCATATTATTTTTGGTTTTGGTTCTGAGACTTTACTGAATATTATGTGTCATTTTAATCAAAAAGGTTATTTATGACTGTAGATTTAAAAACCAAAAGCCATCTTTTGTGTCTTTTCTGCAATTGATTAAATTTCATTACAAGCTTGAGAAACGAATTGCTATTAGTAATAATACAATGCACAAATGTATTGATAAATGGCATGTTTTAGAACAGATGTGTTGTTAACTTTCATCATTCTTTTTAAAAGCTGTAATGGATTGCGCTCTTTTCAAACATCATGAAATGTTTTATTTTCAATGTTCTCCTGCATTATGTAAATCTGTGTAATTTTTCATTTTCTGTATACATGTCTTTCTCCCATTGAGCACAGGGAAATAAAAGCCGTTTTGGCTATGTGAAATAAAATAAAAAGTCTATATAACCTGACCAGTCGTCCTGCCTGGAATTTCTCTCGGCATTACATTCATTGCACACACATTTCGTTTGAGTGCTTCAATTCACCCTAGAGCGTAGCCTCTGTGAAATGGTACATTTTGAAACACATCCAGGGACTGAGATGCCGAGAGGAATAAAACCTATCAACGGACAGTTTCCTCCTCACGCATGTGAAGACGCTATCACTTTTAGAATACTGAGTAGATTGTTCTACAAAAAAAGTTCTATAATGTATTTTGTTTTATCAAACGACGTCGTTCTCATGAAATGCCGAAAAATTGTTGCATTGTTTTTGCAATAATTTGAATGGGTTTTGACTTACATCTCAAAATATAGACAAGAAGAATTGAAAAGTGATTCTAGAATGTCAAATCTTCTGTGCAAATAGTCATGTGTCGTTTTACTAATATCAGCGAGAAAAAGGGTAAAATGTCCTTTTTCACACAGTACAACGAACTGCACTTCACACACGATTAGATTTTCTATTAGAATGACTATCATTATTTAATACAATATATTTAAAATAACTCTTTTGTACGCTTCGTGGATAATATCATTACTTAAATCAAAATTACAGCAGCTCTTTCCCGCAGCACTTTACCAAATTGTTCAATTAGGGTCGGTTCATAGTGCATATTCGAAGGCGAATATTCGGCTTCGAATACTTTTTGTGACGTCAAAATATATACGGCAACGAATAAAATATGAGTTGGATCGGATTAAAAACTTCGGTCGAAGTTTTGCCACAAGTTTAAAAAATAACGGTTAGTTCATGAAAAAGAAGAAGTGAAATTTAGCAAAACGCGACGAGGTTTATTTGCCCGTAAGAGAGCTCTATTGTTCCGCTATTGTATCCGCTATTGTATCCACTATTGTATTCTATTCATAAAAGCTACTGCAAGAATCGCGGCAATCCCTGATATTGCTGATGTCTACCGCCGGCGTTTCGCATTTATTAACACTCAAAATTATCCCATACTCTTACATTTATAGTCTTATTCTCACCTTTTATATAATATTCAGAAATTGCAATTCGGAAAACTACTAACTTTTCAAGTGAAAATATATATTCCATCGAAAATATATCAGACTTAATTGTATACATAGAAATCTATTATACCCAACCCATAAGTGCTCAATGCACCCAAATATCCCAACAAATATCTCATACACGATTTTATTCATTAATTTTGGGCTGTTTAAAAACACTCAGAAGTCGTCCAAAATGGCATCATCATCAGCATGATCAAACCCTCTATGACTTGTTCACAAGTTGATGCTTTACAAATTACCCTCACTTGACCAAACACGCATAATACATGATCGAAACACCCAGCAGAGTTTTACATAAGATTATGTGGCTTGTCTTAACGATCAAAAGATGCCACTTTCTTACCCACTGACACTAGCTAATTTGCATGGCAGAAATCTATAGTGCGGACACTCTTCAGTCGCAAACCAACAAAATTCGTGCTATTTTGGCGTTCTTGCAAAAGAAATCTCGTGAATCGAGTGCCCTCTCAACAATATCCCTAGATGTTTGCCAATAATGACACACTCTAGAAACGCCAACATAAATCACCCAACAGCTTCATTTTAAGAATTATTTCAGTATCCAAATCAATAGGAACAGAAAGAGTATGGTCTACATATTCCAGGAAAATGTTTTATTTGTTTCTTCCGCCATTCTATATTTCCCTAAAATTATCACATTTTTTCTCCAAAATCCTATGTAAATGATTCTCCACGCTACGTAGAAATTATGTGCGATCAATCATACAAATTTGCCACAATTTTACATCACTTTAGACAGTATTGCAATATCTTGATGATTTTTAGGCATTTTGAACGGCAACTTGAGTATTTTCAGAAATCAAATATCGCGCCAAGGGGATGACACTCTTATTCACGCATTCATTTACAACGCAAACTTGTATCGAATCCCGGTGGTTTGCGACCAATGAAATGTCCGCACCCCTGGATTTATTAATCCCTGGTATGAATTATGTATTAGATTTGTCAAGGCAATAACCACGATCCGTTTTGTAATAATATAAAAGCGCACTTGCAATAGAATCCCGCTGAGTTCAATGAACTGCGTCCTGAAACCGATGGAGAAGTGCCCCATAAAGAAGCTATCCCATTGACCTCTATTAACAGGTCAGTGAGCTCTCCATACACAAATGAACAAGTACAATAGGACAAGGCCAGCACCTATTACCTGCTTAGTAACATGTTATTTTGAAGTCTTGAATTAGTAATCGTCTGTGCATATGAACTGCGCATTTATGATGCAAAATATTAGTTCTATATAATATAAAATTACAAATACTGGTATTATGATATACAAAACGACTAATAAAATCATGTCATCATGGCGTCATGTCAAAGGTTCATTATATCCCGCATGTTTGTCTAAATTCATATATATATTTGAAAACAATTTCTACACCAATTTAATATGTACTCAGGTGGAACCTTGCTTTTTTTAATTTTCATTTCTTTTCGCCAGCCCATTCGGGGCTGGTACCTGTTTCAGGTTTGGGGTCAGTTTACTCAAGAGATTATATTTTAGTGGTATTGGAATGATTTTTTTTTTACTTTTGTGGTTAAATTTTTAAAAAATATTTTAATTCGATTTGTTAGGAAAAGTAAGTATGTTTTGCCGTTTCAACGAACGAAAACGAGTGAGTATTACCAAAGTTATGTTTGAACTAATTAATTATGACTTTAAAAGTTTAAAGGCCTAAATGTAACAATAATAGTTAATATATATAGCATCATATGGTCAGCAGAAGAAAATCTGACATCACCTATGATGTCATATCAGTGTCCTTGACCGGGGGCCCTTACTCCTTGACCACTGAACAGCGTGATATCATGTTGATAACAGATCTATAGAATCAAAATCTTCTTCATATCCCGGATCATATCACAGATTCTCAACAATCTGTGATCATATGGACCATATTGATGTGAAAGTAGTTATCTATCATATCCTGTGTCGTTTTATGGATAAAAATGACTCAAAATGTTATTGATGAAATGGTTGCTATCATAAACATCAGTTTTGTCTTTTCAACGGGAAAAATCCGATGCAAAATAAAGTTTTTAGGGCCTAGCTATAATATGGGCATAATTTATGCATATAGTATTGAACAATGTACCCCATTTGACATGCACTTATAGATAAATAAATTGTCTTACTTTATTAATTTAATAACTTCTTTATTATAAATAAAATGACACATAACTATTTGATTCATAAAATTACATTCAACAAAATGATTGAAGAGAAAACACACAAGGCACTAGGCAGACTGTTATAGAATGGAGTATGTAAGATGCCATGTCCATAGCTTCGCAGGAGTTTCCGACTAGCAATCAACATGATCAGCACATTCAGAATAAAAATTCCTTTAAAAAGGAATGGGCGCCCAACTGTTTGGATATTTTTTTTTCTCTTTAAAACAATAATGTAATATTAGCATAGAAAGAAGTCCATTAATTTTGTATTTTAAACAAAGAATATACGCACAACATTTTATTCCGAACATATCAGAAAACAATAATAAAATCAAATCCAAGCAAATTGTGGTTTTATTTCTAAGCTGGGCATACTTTTAAGCAAAACAGTTGCGAAGTAAATCTAGCAAGACCGAAATTAGACGCTCTTTGCAAAGTCAAGCCAAACAAGAGAAATGTGTCTGATTGGGGAAGGTGTTCTGACAATCCAAATATAAACTTAGTCCACCTCAAATGACCTGTAACAATTTGTGATTGACATTACTTAATTCACCTCGGATGACTTTGATCTGACATTCAACTTTTCGTTCTTACACCAATCATATCCATAACAATTTAACTCATACAACTTCCTGTCAACTCTCTAATTTAAAACTCTAAATTTCTATCTGTTTGCCTTTTCTGTCTACAGTTTGTTACAATTATTATGATAAGCAAACATTGCTGGGTAGATAACAGGATTTAGTTATTTACTTAATCCAATCATGGAGGTAGTATAGCTACAACCTTGGCGAAAAATGTTGCCACACCTGAGCGTTAATTGGCCAACATCCTTCCCCGCTCCACTATTGCAATGTTGATTTGGACAAAATCGTCATCATTTCTACATTACAGTCTCCCAACATTGGAAAATGGGGGGTGGGGGGTGGGGAAGGGGCAAGTGTAATCTGAATGTGCATTTGCAACTATTATACAAAATAATACGGAACTATCCCATATTTAGCTTCGATTGCGTGCTTGTAACACCAGAACGTGCTGGTGTGGCCCTGGTGTGGCAACGAATTTCCGCCAAAGTTGAAGTAGGCTTACTACCTCCATGATCCAATCATGGCAATAACGTCAATTTTGGTCTTCAGTGTTTTAAAATACAACAATGTAGAACATGTATAATTAATATGCCGTGTTGTTTGCATACAGTTTTCCGCCCAATTGTGCCACCATATTGCAACTTTGGCAATAACCGCTATATAGATTCTATGGTAATTAGCAAACAAAAGCCATCAGTAGAGTCCTCGTTAATTGATTTTATCACTATGGACCACAATAGTCTCATCCCAATGGCATAGTCCAATAACCTCAATTACATAATCATAGTGCAAAATTTGACCTCAAGTTGCAGAGTATGAGTTTGTGTACCCAAATTTTAAAAGGATGAAAGTAGGCCTACAAATGTATTAGGGCTTAAGAACTGTTCCCATGATAGATGAGCATGTTGTGGATCCTAGTGTATGGTCAAATGTCACCGTCTATCGGGTTTCTAAGGCACACGGTAAACTGGTTGAACCCATACAAAGGTCAGGATTTATTTGGTGTTTTTATAAATCCTAATTTTGTATTTTAAACAAAGAATATACGCTCACCATTTTATCCTGTGCATATCAGAAAACAATAATAAAATAAAATCCAAGCAAATTGTGGTTTTATTTCTGAGCTGGGCATAATTTTAGCAAAACAACTGTGAAGTCAATCTAGCAAGAGTGAAATTAGAAGCTTTTCACAAAGAATCACAAAGTCATGCCTATATTTTGGCGCCTCCGTAGAGGGCGCCAAAAACACAGTTTAAGAGTGAAGATTGTAGTGAGTAACCAGTCCTTTATGAATGTGCTGGCCACTATCTATTATAATATAGTAGGCTTAAACTATACATTGCGAATTAATTAAGTTATTTTAAAATAAAATGTACATGTAAGTTAACTCAAACCGGCAGTGTATATATCGAAAGCAGTGAAATCGGACATTCCTAAGCGAAGATATTGAGTTCGTAAGTTCTGGTATTACAAAATTGGAAATTGAGATATCGTGGGTAAAAAGCTGAAAAGACAAAAATACCCAACGACAACAACAACAACAACAACAACAAAACAAACAGACCAGAACAATTTGGAGTACATGTAATGAATTAAAAGAGTTGACATGAGATTAGGAATTAATGTTTTCTGCTGTTTCAGTGTGCATGTTCTCATCGTTGATGGTTTGGTGGACTGTCATGTAGATGTAAGCGTGATCCTAAAAATGCCTTTCACATTGACCAAAACTAATTACAAGACCTCTTCTACATTGAGGCTGGCTTTCCTTTTAAAGGGAATTTTTATTATGTAACAAATTCAGGTTTTTCCATTACGCGGGGCCGCCGGGCAATACAAATTTAATGCTAACATTGAATGAACGCAGAATCAAGAATGGGCGTTTCTAGTACATACAGCGTCTGACTCTACCTGAGGACCTAGCCTAAGTCCCATGGGCTCCAAGAGTGACTCTCCATACACACATGAACAAATACAATGACGGGTCGCCATTACTCTCCATACACAAATGATCAAATACAATGGCGAGTCCGACTGCCATGCAAATGAGCCAAATGAGCAGACCCTCTCAAGGGTCTGCTCTGTGATACCACACTGATCATACTGATCTTTATGTTATTACAGCGAGGCCCACATACAATGTTCAACACAAAGTGAACGATGTTATAACTTGGAGGGCTAACAAACCAACACCGCCAAATTCGACTGACGTGTGTACAACGTGGGATGCTATGAGGAAATTGAATACTCGTTGTCTGATCATGCATGTGTGTTTATGGTTCGGATAGCGGTTACTTAGCAACTCTCGTTCCGCCTTGGGTTTATTGAATACACTCTATATAAAGTCATCAATATGTCGTTTCCAGTCCTTGGCTGAACTATTGGGTTTAGCTATTAATTTTTTTAATAATTCTGTTACCCCATAGCATTAAAAAACTAGTATTTTGATAATTAAAATAGCTGGATGCGGTATGCAGCTGACTGGGGTGGTTACGGGTCGTTAAAACCACTAGAACCACAAACCGCGAAATATGGATATCCAACTAGTTTGCCCGCAGGGTTACAAAGAACCGCTAACCGCGAAATATGGATATCCAACTAGTTTGCCCTCGGAGCTTCAAAAACCACTCACCCCGAAATATGGATATCCAACTAGTTTGCCCCGCAGGGCTACAAAGCACCATTAACCGCGAAATATGGATATCCAGCTAGTTCACCTCGCATGGCTACAAAGAACCACTTAGCGCGCAATATTTTTACCTCAAAAAAAGAATTAATATCTACCAAAAACGTTTCAAAACGTAAAAAGCGGCCAAAGTTTAAAAACTCTTTCCTGTGTGGCTTTTCACCCTTTTTTAAACTTGGTCCCATTTATGAAAGTTTTAAAGACCCATACGAAGTCATCTATAGGCTACTTGTTGGTTTTCTTAGTTGTCAATGTTTATTTTGTAGAGCAAATGAATTAATGTTCGTGCGTAATTGAAGTTTTTCCGTATAGACGTTATAATGTATTTTGTAGCAAATACTCACTTTGTTAAATTCTTCATCGTCATGTGCGATTCTGCGCCTTATGTACAGATGTAGGGCCTATATGTAGCAGGTTGACACACAGTCAATTTGCTAAGTATATATAATACTCTACTATTCTTTATGATCACGCAATATAATAAAACATAAACCTTGAAATGTTTTTGATAATACATACGGTAGCCTACGTCATATTGCACCGCTTTCGAACAGTCTTAAACCTATAAGAGTACATTGTTGCATGTAAAAATTAGGACTCATTCTTCATGTTAATACTACTTTACTAAATGGGACCAAGTTTAAAAAAGGGTGAAAAGCCACACAGGAAAGATTTTTTAAACTTTGGCCGCTTTTTACGTTTTGAAACGTTTTTTGGTAGTTAAATATTGCTCAACTGATAGCGAGATACTATTGATTTATATGAAAGGCTTGAGGTCACCTGAATATCGTTCGACGAACGATGATTTCAAAAATCCCCAATGATTTTGACATGCTCTCAAGACTGCAAACCCGATTCTGCCATTTTTTAATTCGCGGACCTATTTTCTCAATAATTATAAAAATGCGACTTTTTTTTGTAAAAATGCGACGAATTTATGTATAGGCTTTCCACTTTTATTTAAGCTATAATTCGCCACTCTTTCTGATTAATAAGTCTAAAGACCAGCCCAAAATACCTCAAATAGTTTCTGTATTTTACCTGAACTCATTAGGTTTACACAAATGGCGCATTGATTTAGTGGTGTGCCCCCTTATTACCCGGGCCTTATTAGTGCGGTACAAGCGTACCCATTTTTATATGATATGAAAGTAAGGGACTATTAAGACGTCCAGGAAAAGGAAAATGCCTGGCAGGCAATAGCATTCCAATGCTGTAGTGATGGTATAAAGTAATGTTTTATGCAAAATTATGATATTTAGGCTTACAAACATAACCTAAATGTACAAGTGAATGTTTCCATATTAACGTAGCTCTATTTAAATCGACTGATGCAGGAAAAAAGTCTAACTCCAAATTCAGATTTATGCCTTCACCCCGGTTCAGAGGATGATTTAAGCACTTCCCACCACGCCACTGTGTTGACTTGCGGTTAGCACAGCTGTGTGAGTGAACATGACACCACTGCTCGCACATTGCATTGACGGGCATGGTTAAATTTGAATTTGGACTGATATATTTACAATAAAAACGCATTCAAAATGCTAGCCGATTTCACATGTTATGTTACCTACAGAAGGTGTGAATTATCCTTTATGCATACATCACTTTTGTTCTGAAATCGACCAAGTAATAATGACACACGCACAATATTCTTAAACATGTTAAACAACATCTTTTGCACAGAATTTAATGGGATTTGAAAAGTAAAGTGGCAGTTGAAACTCTAGTGATAACACGTTTGCAGTGCATGATGGGGCTTCCTTAAATCATCCTCTGACCCCGGTTTTACATAAATAATGTTTGGCCCCAGTTCTAGGTCCCCATATGCATCTGCCCCTGGCAGAGGATGTGTGAGGGTCTGGGGTGGTAAATCATTGGTTATTGATATAAAATGCGTTTGCCACGGAGGTTCACCCATTTTTGTCATCTTTTCCGCACTGGCGGAATTCTTGACGTTTTTGGGCACCTATAAACGATGTTATTTTGGGCGGAATAAAGATGTAATGCGTTCAGTCAAATTCATAATTATAATTAATAATTAAGAGGGCAAAATAAGTAGGAATGTAGGAATGGATATATAGCGCTTTGCAATGAATATCTTCATAAACTATGCAGAACAACCAAAACCACGAGCATTGGTACCCTATCATTGCGTGTTCTTTTAAAAAAAAATCTTGTTTATTTCTATAATTTGTGAATCAGGCATTAAAACACACTTAGGCCCTAGCAATGTAGGCCTACACAAGTTCGCAACGAGACTTTTTATCTTTTGACACGTATTTCGGTCGAATGCCAAAATTGATTGCTCAATGAATCATGAAATGAGAGCAATACTACTTTGATGATACCGATCTCAAGTGGATATCAGCCAATGAAAAAAGTATTTACCGGAAATATATTTGTGTGAGTTGAATTTTGTTGAACTCGACAGATATATATTTGGTGGGTCACCGTTGGTAGTCTCATATATAACACTTGTGAGGGCTGTCATATTTGTCGTCGCTTCAATCATATCTTATGATATTTATTTATTTATTTATTTATTTATTTATTTATTTATTTATTTATTTATTTATTTATTTATTTATTTATTTATTTATTTATTTATTTATTTAAACTGTCAGTAGCTAGAATGTAAATTACAAATCTGCCTTTTGGACAATACTATATTTAATTATTTATGTATTTATTGACTTATTTATTGACTTATTTATTTATTTTTTATTTATTTATTTAGCTATTGCCTCATTCATTTCTTGATTTGCTTTGCAGTTGAAACCTGCAAGAAGGTATGGGTCAACCTCCGCGCCGGTTACAGGCAGGTCGTAAATGCCCCGAAAAGCAAATCTTTTTGACTCTCAGGGGCGTAACCAGACCTGACCTTCCGGGGGGCAAGATTGAAAAATTTCCCAATTTCTGATCAAAAGTTTTAGTATTTATGTTCGAGAGAAAGCTCGCTTGTCGCGAAGCGTTAAACGGGTGGAGTCGGTGGGGTCCAGGGGCAAAGCCCAGGTGGGGTCAAGGGGGCTGAGCGCCATGAAGCTCCTGGTTTTTGGCATATTAGAAAATATCAGTGTTTCAGAGTACAAATTTCACAATGAAAGTAGTAGGCCTATAGATCTTCTTCTCTCTTTCTTTCGATTTTTCTCTTCTCCTTGAGCCCCTTCCCTTTTCTCTTCTCCTTCCCCTTTTCTTCCCTCTTTTTCATTTCTTCTTTCCCTTTCTCTTCCCTCTTTCTTTCCCTTTTTTCTCTTCTCCCTTCCCCTTTTTTCTCTTCTTTCCCCTTTCTCTTCCCTCTTTTTTCTTCCCTCTTTTCTCTCTTTCCCCTTCCCAATTTTTTGACTCTTCTTCCGGGTTTTTTGTGTCCGGGGCAGCTTGCACCCCGGCCCCCACTGGTTACGCCACTGCTCCTATTTAGACCCATTTATACAGACATTAAATCATGACAATAGTTAAATGGAGTTTACCTATTATGATTTTATTAACTTTGTTAAAGAAATTCTTTAAATTTTGCTTACCTTGGTCAACGGGCAATACTTGTTAATAGTCGGGCAACGCTGTGAATTGTAGAAATATATCTTTCTCCGGTTCATAGTTTTATATTCGAAGCCGCATATATTTTGACGCCCAAAACGTATTCGAAGCCGAATATTCGCCTTCGAATATTCACTTTGAACCAGCCTTAATTGATTAAGTATCTCGCGAAACATTGAAAAAGATGGGCGATGCAGAAGTTTAGATTGATTTAACCATATACCTACCGATTGGCCAAAATGAATATTTTGTCGAATTTTGAACCAATCAATGAGGGTATTAATAAGATTATCTGCAAATGCAAGTTTGACCATTAATAGTTTAAAGCCTTGTCATAATTGGCAATTGAAATAGGTATTTCAAGTTATCAACCGATTAGAAATGCTGTTAGATGACCAGTAGTGTCCAGGGGGTTAAATCCCATAAAAGTAATATCATGATATAGCAGTCTTTCATCATTAACTCACGATTTGTTGAAATTGTGTTTGCAGCTTAATGGAGATTGATCATTTCTTGCATCCCGGATTTGCGATGAACATGTAGGACACGCTACTAGATTTACTGTGTTTACATAAAACTTATAGTGTGTAAATATAAATGCGATGTATATTGTGACTTAATCTGTAAATAAATTCTCTGACCTGAATGTGTGTAATTAGCATTGCAACTACTTTAAAATAGTACATCGCTGAGTGATAGCGATTGGTTTTATCAAGTGAGGTAGAGTGCTTTTCGTTGCGTTGGGAAGAGCGCGCTACCTCATTGGTCAAATACCAATCGCTCGTCGTTCACCGATGGAATATCAGCTTAAAAGTTTACTAAAAACAGCTAAGTGCCTTACGAGATTCGCCCAGTGACGATAGTGACCACGATAGCAACATTCAACCTTGCACCGTAAAAATCAAATACGTCACCCTCTTTGGTAATATTGTGGAACTGATAAAAATAATATATAATCAGCTGGATATTTTAAACTGTATTATTCGCATTCAAATGGAGTACACTGCAAATATTTGTAATACCATTTTTTTTATAAACTCTTATTTCTGCAGGGATTAATATTCCGACTATACTATACTATACTATACTATACTATACTATACTATACTATACTATACTATACTATACTATATTTCTTTATCAGGGGTTCCTCAATGTTGTGACCTTTGTGAAACACGTAATTGTTTCGTGGTAAATCGTGAAACAGGTAATTGATTTTATATTGTAAAAACACAAAATGCATCCTTTGCAAATCTTGCTGTGCCACTCAGTTCACTCGCTCTCACTGTGCGATTTTTGTAGAAGCAGTTTATATTTTGTCCTTCGGGAAAAAACGAGATCCGGGTAAATATCAGAACAAATTTTACGGTACATTTCATAACTGTCGAACGGCTATAGAGTTAATCCCCACCCTATTGTTTGATTTCAAATAGGAAAATCCCCAATACTCCTGTAAGAGCTATTTATGTTTGCTTGAATTAACACTTCTATCTGGAATACTGACTGTTGCCTTTGTATTTATACGGGCGGAGGATATGATTTTTCTAATAAAATCTGTAGTTGTTTTGTTCTTTGGCTGTATTTCTAGCTTCTTTTCCAATCTCATCGTATTTAGTAGTTATTAGAGATGAGCATATTTATATCATTTATGTCGCACTGGTCAAGTATAAATAAATATTAAGGACCTCAAAGTGTTAAAATAAAAGCAAATACAAAACAACGACGAGAAGGTCAAGCATGCTAACCTTGCTGAACATTAGAGGATACAAAGTTTTAATGCTTTTGGTCAGCACAAACAAACTAGGGCCATATTCTACCAGGAGTTACATAACTTTTTAAGGTAATGAATGGTGGTAGTTTTGAGTTACTTAGGCAGAGCTACAACGCGCGTGCACGATGCATCGAAAGAAGGATGCATGATCCAAACCAGGATATTGCAGTGCACCTTCTTAACATTTTCGACCTTTGGGGTAGTTTTTTAGTAGACAAACACGTCTAGCTAGATTTGAACTGATATTTTCTTATACTTTTAATACTCTTAAAGTAAAAAAAGCCGAAAGCGACCTGGCTAAAAGCAAATATAGGAATCAATATCATTTACTGTTTGCAATGCCCTTTTCACATTATTGGCTTTTATTATGTTTTTAACTTGTATTTTAATGTTTAATCATTCAGAAAGCAAATTGAAAGCAAATTTAATCTTTTTACAACATATGTATGATGTTTACAATCAGATAAGTGCTACTAATGAAGAATAGGCCTTGTTTATATGTTCTTTTACAATATTAAAAATGACTTGATTTTTTCATGTGGGATTTTCCAAGTCCAGCATCTTGCATATTTCCATCCTAAAATGTTGCATATTTTGGGAATTCCCAATTACCACTAGGCCATCAGCAATGAATTCATAGTTTCCTCTTGGAGATCTTGTAAAGGTGACAAGGTCACATTTCATTATTCATTATTTGGTAGCATTTCAATATTTGCTATTGTAGAGGATTGGATTCAAACATAAAACATGTTCCAAATGAATAACTGCAGCATATCATTGGTTCATTTTGCTCATATTGTGAAATAAAAATCTTTAAAATAAATTACTATTATTGCAAGCGCATCTTAAACGCCACCGGAAAGTGACAAGGGATTTTTAAATTTTCATTAGCACACATCACTACTGCAGCAAAACACTGCTAAATGGTTACAAGAATGAGACAAACATAACTGACGAGTAAACACTTTCATAATGATATCAACTTCAAGAAAATTGAGATTTGAATGAAAATAATGAAAGTTTTGGCCAGTTTTGAAAAATGACGAGCGATCCAAGAGGAAACTATGAATTCATTGCCGGTGGGCTTATTATAGTTCATTGCTATTTCTTAACCAAAAAATGTATGCAGTTGGGATTTTTCAATAGCTTTGAGCATAGGCCTATGTAGACTATGCCATAGTCTATTTTTGATAAATAAAAATGTTATTAATCATGATGAAATTATACTGATATTTATTACATCAAAATACTAGTATAAAATGGTTATGAAAAAGTTTATATAATTATATTTGTGACAGTAAAAGTAAAGTATACGTAGGCTTATATTATTGAATGCAACATATCATAATGGCATAATTATAATGGCACTTCAATACTGAACAATACTAATTTTAGAATCTGCCAGTTTATTATCCGCCTAAAAATCTGACTATGGACTTTCACTTTTAAGCAGAACTTTACCCCCTGTTTACCCCGGGACTTCGTTCTCTAAAACACACTGTCAATCATACTTGTTTATCAATCAAATCTAACCACAAGACTAAGCATGGTGGTACAATACGCGCTAGATGCGTACGTTCATCCACCAACTTTCGCGCTAGCACAAAAGCGCCACATTCCCTAGATAGTTGTGTACCATGTATAGTTAATGGTGCCAGTACGTGTCGGGAGGATTAAAACAATAACGAGATCTGGACGACCAATCACAAGCCAGATTCATTTACAGATGCATTACATTATGACCAATTTTAGTTAGGCCAGAAATTGGCCTAACTCTCCATAGAGTCCCGTGTTAAAAATGTTCACTGCAATCCAAAGTCAGTAGTCCACTTGGGAAGCTACCAAACAGAGGGCGTACGGTGACTGAAAAGATCAGTTGTGAAAATCTATCAATTGTGCACACATTAATTAAATCAGAGTTTTAAGCTTAAATGTAATAGCCAGAGTATGCACAATTGGCAAGTGGACTACGGAGAAGTCTGAGGCCTATGCTTTGAGTCACTGAGACAAACATTCCTATTTATTTTCCTTTGGAATATGAGAGTCATTTTGATTGACGATGTAACTTGCCATTTCATATAATTGACTTCCTCAATCAAAACTCTTCAAATTGCTATGAAAATGGAAAATTTTCTTATCATTTTCAGAAATCGTTTCTTAAATACTTTAACAGCACTAGTGATACTATACTTCTTGAATATGAATATGAATGCTGTAAAATTTATGTTTTGACATCGAAACATAATCGGTGATTATGAAAAATAATTGGTGATTATTTGCATTTTAATTTTCAAAAGTCCAAGCAAAATTTTTTTTTCAAAAACGCGTATGTAGGCCTACACCATGGTACATATGTGTATTTTGGTGCCGAACAGACGACGTTAACTCCCGGACATTAACTCATGCAAGATCTTTGTAGTTCACATCTTATGAGATACATGTAGCACTGAATGAAAGTTTAAATTTAATATTCAAGATCACATCACATAGCTGGTAACAAAATGTTGGTAGTGCTAAAAGTATTCTATTACTAAAATAATAGAAGTCTTTATGTAGGCCTAATAAGATTTAACCCTTCAGAGATGATCCCTTCAGAGTTTGTGGTTATTGTTACAAAACGGGGTGTACTAGCTAGTGTAAAATGTTTTACAGAACAAAAACATAACGCAGTAAGATCTGGTCATGCTTGTTGTTTTCTTTGATAAAAATGGATATTGATCATTCTTGAAGTTCTTTATTTTTATTGTATGCTCTTATAAATTACTCCAATAGCCTAATCTACACAGTGATTGCCCCGTCTAAACTTTGATTTTTAGATTTGAATGAAAATTCCCGAATATTCCTCAAAATTACCAAAATTACCGAAAATTCCTGTTAATTCCCGTTTATTCCCAAAATTTCCGGTGGAAACTTTCCACTCCGAAAATTCCCGGGAATTTTACAACCCTAGGCATTACCATCTTATTCTTCCTCCATACTTGCCTGAAAGGAAACTTTTCCCTAATTGACTGGAAAAGGTTATCTAAAAATCTGTCGATGTGAAATTCCTATATCTAATGCATACAGGTATCATGACCGTTGTGGAGTTAAATGTCAGGTTTGTTGACTTTGTGTCTTTGCGATTGAATAACGAGTCTTTCAAGAGTGAAACACCGTTACATTATAACAGAAAATCTAGCAGGAATTTTATCATCATGAATTAAGTTTAGTTAATAATAAACAAGTGCAGCTGATTGAATGGCTACTCAGTGGTTTTCAGTTAAAAACTTGACATGTGAGAAAGTCTTCTTAAAGATTTATTATGGTAAGGGTTCTATATAATATTCCCTCAGTGTAGTTACAGAAGCGGTGAGAAACACGTTAATTTGTATTGTAAATCGTGAAACAATCAATTAATCTTGTGTTGTAAAAGGTTTAAATTGATTGATGTCAGGGGAATGCATTTGTTTCTTACGCCACTCAGTTCATTCACATTACAATCTAGGTCCGGGGATCTTTGTAGAAGCGGTTTACAATTTTTCCTCAGGAAGAAAGACCGAGTTCCGGGTATATGGTGAAACATTTTTTTCGATTTATTGTATAACTGTCATTTACGCTCACTTTAATCGTCTCATTTGCATGCAAACAGTGGGTATCCACGAGACAGTCGTGTTAATTCAAGCAAACATAGACAACTCTTATGGGAGTTTCGTTATATTAAATCATAGTATTTCTCTTGCATCTGGGCCTTTCTAAATTGCTCAAGAAAAGTTTTCAAAGTCATTTCAAGCATTTATATATGTGAGCCGTCACATCAAAACATACCTCTTGGAGGCTTTTTTCAAAAGTGAGATTTCAACCTTATCAGAAAGTGTTAAAATCAAGCTTTAAAATGATACCTCATTACTGAATATTTCCCTTAAACATCACAGGATGTGATAAAGACAAGGTTCAAATTTTCTTTTATTTCCTTTATAATTTCATAGACATTTTAGTTCATATCTTGAAACTATAAAAGCCCCGAAGAGGTATGTTTTGATGTGACGGCTCACATATATTTGAGACTATGTCGTCTTTATTTAATCATTTAAGAACATATAACCATGCTATCTCACAGGGCGAGACAGGAGCATTTACTTTCAATGTGAGATGTTATAGAAACATTTTTGTACGATGTCAAATATATATGACGCTCCATTAACTTTAAATATTTACTAGGCAAGAGTAACATCAAACTTGATATTTATAATAATACAACGCACAGACTGAGGGAGAACATTTTGCATTGCTGATATAATAAAGATCATAATAGACAACATTGTGAAATATATATATTTGCTTTATTCTCCTACTCATTGAAACTGAATACAAAATCAAGTTATAAAGTGAATCAGTATTCGACTGAAAACACAGTTTGAATAAACGTCCTTTACCTCGGGTTAAACGCATTATAGTAAGAAATGTATACGGTTACATAAAAAGGTTCTATGCACCCGTTTCCCACATAAGTATTAACTTTTTAGAGCACTGCCTTATACTCACATTAAGTCTATAACCTGACCAGTCGTCCTGCCTGGAATTTCTCTCGCCATTACATTCATTGCACACACATTTCGTTTGAGTGCTTCAATTCACCCTAGAGCGTAGCCTCTGTGAAATGGTACATTTTGAAACACATCCAGGGACTGAGATGTCGAGAGGAATAAAACCTATCAACGGACAGTTTCCTCCTCACGCATGTGAAGACGCTATCACTTTTAGAATACTGAGTAGATTGTTCTACAAAAAAGTTCCATAATGTATTTTGTTTTATCAAACGACGTCGTTCTCATGAAACGCCGAAACAATTTTTGCATTGTTTTTGCAATAATTTGAATGGGTTTTGACTTACATCTCAAAATATAGTCAAGGAAGATTAGAAAGTGATTCTAGAATGACAAATCTTCTGTGCAAATAGTCATGTGTCGTTTTACTAATATCAGCGAGAAAAAGGGTAAAATGTCCTTTTCCACACAGTACAACGAACTGCACTTCACACACGATTAAATGTTCTATTAGAATGACTATCATTATTTAATACAATATATTTAAAATAACTCTTTTGTACGCTTCGTGGATAATATCATTACTTAAATCAAAATTACAGCAGCTCTTTCCCGCAGCACTTTACCAAATTGTTCATTTATTCATAATATTGATTAAGTATCTCACGAAACATTGAAATAGATGGGTGATGCAGAAGTTTAGATTGATTTAACCATATACCTACCGATTGGCCAAAATGAATATTGTGTCAAATTTTGAACCAATCAATGGGTATTAATAAGATCATCTGCAAATGCAAGTTTGACCATTAACAGTTTAAAGCCTAGTCTTAATTGGCAATTGAAATAAGAATTTCAAGTTATCAACCGATTAGAAATGCTGTTAGATGACCAGTAGTGTCCAGGGGGTTAAATCCCATAAAAGTAATAACATGATATAGCAGTCTTTCATCATTAAATCACGATTTATTGAAATTGTGTTTGCAGCTTAATGGAGATTGATCATTTCTTGCATCCCGGATTTGGGATGAACATGTAGGTCACGCTACTAGATCTACCTTGTTTACATAAAACCCTAGAGTGTGTAAATATAAATGCGATGTAATTGTGATTTAATCTGTAAATAAATTCGCTGACCTGAATGTGTGTAATTAGCATTGCGACTACTTTAAAATAGTACATCGCTGAGCGATAGCGATTGGTTTTTAGCAAGTCAGGTAGAGTGCTTTTCGTTGCGTTGGGAAGAGCGCGCTACCTCATTGGTCAAATACCAATCGCTCGTCGGTCACCGACGGAATATAAATTCAGCTAAAATTAGCGAAGTGCCTTACACGTTTCGCACAGCGCAGATATAAACTCTTATTTCTGCAGGGGTTAATATCCCGACTATACTATACTATTCTATACTGTGCTATAATATGCTATACTTTACTATACTGATTTTCATTATTAGGGGTTCCTCAATGTTGTGACCTTGAGTAAAACGTAATTGTTTTGTGGTAATTCGTGAAAAGGTAATTGATTGTACGTTGTACAAAATGCATCTTTTGCAAATCTTACTGTGCCACTCAATAGAGAGCTTGCGGAATGAAGTTACTTTAACTTTAACTTTAACGTCTAGAGGATTATAGAGGATTATGTATTCAAAACCACTCTGCCATTAAAGCCGCTTGAAGTTAAAGTTAACGCGAGAATCTATAGTGTGCCGTAAATTATGATGAAATACGTCATACTTTAGAACAATAGTTTGCCTATTTCCTCATAGACTACATAATTACCACTTATGTATTATCTAGTTAATAGACCAATTATTGGAAATCTAATTTGGTTTGGGTAAAAAACATGCTACATGTTGCTGAAAATTACTGATTGAATTAAATCAAAATAAATTTTGTTCCAAACGTCACACTTGATATATAATTTTGTGTGTGCTCATGACGTACACCAAATCAGCTTGCGGAACCAAGTTTTTGGCTTGACTTCAACGCCAAGGGGATTAAGTTCCCGTAAAATGGTCTGGTTTTACTTGAGCCAGCAGTGTACGATACTTCTGGAAGAGTAAAGCAGGTGCATAACATTTTTATATATACCATGTCATAGGTTGTGCCTGGTAAGAGAGAGGAGAGAGAGAGAGAGAGAGAGAGAGGGGGTAGGAGGAGGAGAGGAGGGCATTGGAAGTGGACAGGGAGGTGCTTTGCTGGTAGCCAAGGGGGGGGCTCCCCGTGGGACATCTTCTCTTCCTTCTTGACCCTTCCCTTTTTTATGCTGGCCGCCGTGATATTTTACGATTTTAGGCCTTTTTCTGCCATTTTAAGCCCATTTTTGTAAAAACGTTTCCCTTTGAGAATCGGCCCACGCCCTCCTAACAGAAAAACCCTGACAAAATCACTGGGGAGGGGGAAACAGGAGTGCGAGTGGGTAATTATAGGAGGGTCAAGTTTGAGAGAGCGAGTACAGATAGAGGGGAGAAGGAGGGAAAATAAGGAGAATGTAGGGAAGGGGAAACAGGAGGGAAGGGGAGAGAGATTCAGAAGGAGGGAAAGAAATAAAGAATATGTATTTCATTAGGCTTTGCGAAGTAAATTGGAATATGGAATTGACAAAGCTGACGAGCCTTTATTAAATAATATTATATATATATATAGGCCTATAACTATCGTAAGAATATTAATTGAAACGTATAGGGCCTAGCTAGTTTCAAAATAATATGATAAGGAGATTAACGCTGGGTCCCGACATAATCCATGTTGAGTGGTATCGCGAGTTCATTCATGTTTACTCAAACGAAGCTCTTAAGGTAGAGTCTTTTGTCTTGAAGTGGGACTAATAACCATTTGACTAAACAAAAGAGAGACATTTGGATGTAGTTGGTAACAAGCTCTTACACATGCCCTTCTTTTGAACGCACATTGATACACATGTCCCGAGTTTAAGCAACAAGACGCTGTTGGTACAGAAACCAATCTGACGTTCGCGTTGAAGTGAATTTGAGCAAGAAATCCAATCAATATTTTTGAAGTTGCCGTTAAAGTTCCAGTAACTTCATTCCGCAAACTCTCTAATGCACTCGATCTCACTGTGCGATTTTTGTAGAAACGGTTTATATTTTGTCCTTCGGGAAAAAACGAGATCCGGGCATAATATCAGAACAAATTTTAAATTTCAAATGGGAAAATCCCCAATACTCCTGTAAGAGCTATTTATGTTTGCTTGAATTAACACATACACTTGTCTCATGGTCTTAAATCTTGAATACTGACTGTTGCGTTTGTACAGGCGGAAGATATGATTTTTCTAATAAAATTTGTAGTTGGTTTGTTCTATGGCTGTATTTCTAGCTTCTTTTCCAATCTCTTCGTATTTAATAGTTATTAGAGATGAGCTTATTTATATCATTTGTGTCGCACTGGTCAAGTATAAATAAATATTAAGGACCTCAAAGTGTAAAATTAAAGGCAAATACAAAACAACGGCGAAAAGGTCAAACATGCTAACCTTGCTGAACATTAGAGGATACAAAGATTTAACGCTTTTTAATACTTTTGTTCAGCACAAACAAACTACTGTCTGTTCAATTAGCTTAGATTCTTGAATTTTTAAGATATTTGAACAAATAAAAAATTGTGGTCAAAGTCATCAAAGACAAGTGTTAGCACAGCCTTAGACCTAACGTGATTTATACTTTTCAAATTCTCAAGTTCAATTTAAAACCCCATTTCTTTTCAATTTTGGTCTTTTCCCGCGATATTTTTATAAAAAGCCGTAGAACGTCGGGTACCGTAAACTTTTTTGAATCAATCCATTTAGAGCAATGGGGACGAATGTCATAATGCGCTGAGATAGTATTTATTCGACGATCCGCATCAGGAAGTATTGTCCATGCAGCCAAATAGCTATATTTGCCAGTATGTGTTGAAACCATAGGCCTACTGTTGAAACATGACGTTATTATTTATGAATTAAGGTTTTCTAACATAGGCCCAGCTTATATAAATACATTTCTTGCGTATTTATTTATTTATTTATTTATTTATTTATTTATTTATTTATTTATTTATTTATTTATTTATTTATTTATTGTGCGAATGGGTCTGAGAAGGTGTAGGCCTATAGGCCTACACATTTATTTTCAATTTGTTATTTCGTTTTGTTTGTTGAATACAAACTATGCGAAGGACATTTGGAAACAAAAGAACTTTTGTACAAGAAAATATTATTTAAAACAATCAGGTTACAGAAAACAGTTCTTGTAAAGTCACTGTATCTGAAATGTCAAGCGAATGCTGATATTCTTAATTGGGAAGGAATGATGGTATTATAAACAAAACTCAATTTCCATTGTAAACCAGTTGAAATAAGAACGAAATCCATAATTTTAATGTCATTGCTTAGGAAAAAAATAATGCTCAGAATAATGTTATGCATAAAACGTAATCGCGTCATATAATTTCGTGTAACAAAAACCGGTGGACCATCATCACCTAAAGAACCTATCCAATAACCGGAACGGTATAACAATTGAAATGGCAGGACAGATTGGTGGACAGATAGTTTTGCTAAATTGGATAGGGTATATGCCCTAAGTTAAGAATGGACCGTTCCACTCGATTTGTAAAAAGGTCGCGAACCCTTTTGGTGGACCCAAGTAACTGCCTAAAATGAGGCAAAATTGAAAAGAAACGGGGGTTTAAATTGAACTTTGGAATTTGAAAAGTATAAATCACGTTAGGTCTAAGGCTGTGCTAACACTTTTCTTTGATGACTTTGGCCACAATTTTTTATTTTTTCAAATATCTTAAAAATTCAAGAATCTAAGCTAATTGAACAGACAGTAGAGCCATATTCTACATGTACCAGGAATTATAACTTACACGCTCAGTTCATACGTATATGATTGTACTCCAATAAAAGCTCATACGAGCTAATGACAAACAATTTCCTGAAGTTTAAACTGCCTTTCAGCACAATAAATTCAACTAAACTTGAAGTTTTGATGTGTGACAACTGACAACATATCATCATCAGATGTTGTATTGGATTTGCGCAGAAAATCACGTCTAGAATCAGGTCATATTGGATACGAACAATCCCGTGAGATCTTATTTCAACAGAAAGCTAGTCAAATCGACTAGAAAGTTTACAAGTGCACTGTAATAATACTACCAGGAAAAGAAGCTAAAAACGAAAGTTGACATTTTACCTTTCTGGATCAAACCTCTTAAACATATTCCCCAAATCCGTCCAGGAATTTTGACAGGATACTTATGTAGAGAGCTTCATTTGTACTTCATTATAGCACGTACCACACTGTGCTGCGGGATAACATCCTCCTTAACTATTCCCAGAGAACGTGTGAAGCTTGTAAAATCACTATAATTGTTATCGTTAAAGGAAAATGGTACCCCACACCTCACCTTTTCTCCATCGAAAATGGACTAGATTCTGATAAACATAGTTTTTCATTGATCTAAATGATGTTTCGTTTGAATTTTATTCTACGTGACCTTGAATCAATCCCCGCTGAGCCTTGACCTTTTCACTCAATTTGTTATTAATTTAGTTTGCTCTAGTTTCATAAAGTCGTCTATATAACTAAAAATTTCTTTGACTTATATCATTTATTTACGATCCTCGCATATATTAATATTATTGTACATTGCCCTATGAAGAGATCACTTTCTTTCAACCTTGCACTTTTAGATATCCATTATTGGTCAAATACTACCACTTGGTTAAATCACTATTTACTCCTAGCCACGACAGAATGAAGCTTACATTACTCTTCAATGGAAGGTTTTTAAGCATTTGTCACTGGATATCATCGCCTGTGGCAAAGCAATTGTCCACTAAATTCTCAACACGTTCTAGTACTTAAACGTCTGCCTTGGAGGCAGGTAGCTAGATAGCCGAGACAAGAGTCTTTGGTCATAACAAAACTTCCTACACTTCTCATACCCTTATCCAAGATAGACATCAAGATTATTCAGCACCTTTTTCTGTTATTCCTGCTGAGTGTATCTCACATTTTTAAAGGTAATGCGTGGTTTTAGTTTTGAATTAATTAGACATAGCTACTGCACGATGCATCGAAAGAAGGATGCATGATCCAAACCAGGATATTGCATCGACACAGTGCCCCTCTTAAATTTGACGACCCTTGGGGTAGTTTTTTAATAGACAATCACGTCGAGCTTGGTTTGAACTGATATTTTTATATACTTTTAATACTCTTCAAGTAAAAAAAAAGCCGAAAGCGACCTGGCTAAAAGCAAATAAAGGAATCAATATCTTTAACTGTTTGCAATGCCCTTTTCACATATTTTCTTTTCTGAGAGCTTTAATACTTTTAAGTATTATATTAAAATATAATCTAACGTGAAAACACCATAGTGCTTTGCTATTTCTTCAAAAAATGAAGATGCAGATCAGATTAAGTAATTTTGAACACCCGGGCATCACCATCTTATTCTTCCTCCATACTTGCCTGAAAGGACACTACTTTCCCCTAATTGACTGGAAAAGGTTATCTAAAAATCTGTCGATGAGAAATTCCTATATCTAATGCATACTGGTATCATGACCGTTGTGGAGTTAAATGTCAGGCTTGTTGACTTTGTGTCTTTGCGATTGAATAACGAGTCTTTCAAGAGTGAAACACCGTTACATTATAACAGAAAATCTACCTGGAATTCTAACATCATGAATTATATTAGTTAATATTAAACAAGCAGCTGATTGCATGGCTGCTCAGTGGTTTTCAGTTAAAATCTTGACATATGAGAAAGTCTTGTTAAACATCTATATTTGTAGCGACTCCTGAGCAGGCATGGTAAGGGTTCTATATAATATTCCCTCAGTGCAGTGACAGAAGCGGAGTGAAACACGTGTTAATTTGTGTGGTAAATCGTGAAACAATCAATTAATCTTGTGTTATAAAAGGTTTAAATTGATTGATGTCAGGAAAATGCATTTGTTTCTTACGCCACTCAGTTCATTCACATTACGATCTAGGTCCGGGGATCTTTGTACAAGCGGTTATAATTTTTCCTCAGGAAGAAAGACAGAGTTCCGGGTTTATGGCGAAACATTTTTTTACGATTTATTGTATAACTGTCACTGTCGCTCACTTTAATCGCCTCCTTCACATGCAAACAGTGGGTATCCACGAGACAGTCGTGTTAATTCAAGCAAACATAGACAACTCTTATGGGAGTTTCGTTACATTAAATCATAGTAAAGTCTGCACAAAAAGTAACTCAGCTGTTATAAATACGCCTATAGCTTCAGAACTAATCATTGTTTCCAGAAAATCTCTACATAGAAAGAAGGACGATTTATTTATGCGTATTTTGATACCCCATTTGTCCAATTTCGTACATTATTAACAACACAGCAGTGTTTTTAATGAATATAACCCGAATTAAAAAGTTGCAGCTATTTGTATTGATTTGAAGTCAGCGCGAAGATAAATGGAGGGTTTTACGTGCCATAATGCTTGCGTAATAACCATTGATCGCTGTAAACTGCAACTTTTAAATTCGGGTATTTTTCTTTAAAAGCACTACTAATATTGAACGATATTTGACAAATGAGGTATCAAAATGAGCGTAAATAAATCGTCCTTCTTTCTAATATATTGTGGAAATAATTATTAGTTCTGAACCTATAGGCGTATTTATAACAGCTGAGTTACTTTTTGTGCAGACTTTATTTCTCTTGCATCTGGGCCTTTCTAAACTCCTCAACAAAAGTTTTCAAAGTTTATTCAAACATCTGTATCTCAGATTATGTGTGACTATGTCGTCTTTATTTTATCATTTAAAAACATAACCATGCTATCCCACAGGGCGAGACAGGAGCATTTACTTTCAATGTGAGATGTTATAGAAACATTTTTTACGATGTCAAATCTATATGACGCTCCATTAACGTTAAATATTTACTAGGCAAGAGTAACATCAGTAGATTGATATTTATAATAACGCAACGCAAAGACGGAGGGAGAACAATTTGCATTGCTGATATAATAAAGATCATATAGACAACATCATGAAATATATATATTAAGACTACGGTGCAGTATTTGCTTTATTCTCCTACTCATTGAAACTGAATACAAACTCAAGTTATAAAGTGAATCAGTATTCGACTGAAAACACAGTTTGAATAAACGTCCTTTACCTCGGGTTAAACGCATTATAGTAAGAAATGTATACGGTTACATAAAAAGGTTCTATGCACCCGTTTCCCACATACGTATTAACTTTTTAGAGCACTGCCTTATACTCACATTAAGTCTATAACCTGACCAGTCGTCCTGCCTGGAACTTCTGTCGGCATTACATTCATTGCACACACATTTCGTTTGAGTGCTTCAATTCACCCTAGAGCGTAGCCTCTGTGAAATGGTACATTTTGAAACACATCCAGGGACTGAGATGCCGAGAGGAATAAAACCTATTAACAGACAGTTTCCTCCTCACGCATGTGAAGACGCTATCACTTTTAGAATACTGAGTAGATTGTTCTACAAAAAAGTTCCATAATGTATTTTGTTTTATCAAACGACGTCGTTCTCATGAAACGCCGAACAATGTTTGCATTGTTTTTGCAATAATTTGAATGGGGTTTGACTTACATCTCGAAATATAGTCAAGGAAGATTACAAAGTGATTCTAGAATGACAAATCTTCTGTGCAAATAGTCATGTGTCGTTTTACTAATATCAGCGAGAAAAAGGGTAAAATGTCCTTTTCCACACAGTACAACGAACTGCACTTCACACACGATTACATTTTCTATTACAATAACTATCATTATTTAATACAATATATTTAAAATAACTCTTTTGTACGCTTCGTGGATAATATCATTACTTAAATCAAAATTACAGCAGCTCTTTCCCGCAGCACTTTACCAAATTGTTCATTTATTCATAATATTGATTAAGTATCTCACGAAACATTGAAATAGATGGGTGATGCAGAAGTTTAGATTGATTTAACCATATACCTACCGATTGGCCAAAATGAATATTGTGTCAAATTTTGAAAGAAATCAATGGGTATTAATAACATCATCTGCAAATGCAAGTTTGACCATTAACAGTTTAAAGCCTAGTCTTAATTGGCAATTGAAACAAGAATTTCAAGTTATCAACCGATTAGAAATGCTGTTAGATGACCAGTAGTGTCCAGGGGGTTAAATCCCATAAAAGTAATAACATGATATAGCAGTCTTTCATCATTAACTCACGATTTATTGAAATTGTGTTTGCAGCTTAATGGAGATTGATCATTTCTTGCATCCCGGATTTGGGATGAACATGTAGGTCACGCTACTAGATCTACCTTGTTTACATAAAACCCTAGAGTGTGTAAATATAAATATAAATGCGATGTAATTGTGATTTAATCTGTAAATAAATTCGATGACCTGAATGTGTGTAATTAGCATTGCGACTACTTTAAAATAGTTCATCGCTGAGCGATAGCGATTGATTTTTAACAAGTGAGGTAGAGTGCTTTTCGTTGCGTTGGGAAGAACGCGCTACCTCATTGGTCAAATACCAATCGCTCGTCGGTCAGCGACGGAGTATAAATTCAGCTAAAAACAGCGAAGTGCCTTACGCGACTCGCCCAGCGCAGATAGTGACCACGATAGCAACATTCAACTTTGCACCGTAAAAATCGAATACGTCACCCTCTTTGGTAATATGGTGGAGCTGATAAAAATAATATATAATCAGCTAAATATTTTAAACTCGCATTCAAATGGAGCACACTGCAAATATTATTAATACCAAGTTATTTTTTTTAAAACTCTTATTTCTGCAGGGGTTAATATTCCGACTATACTATACTATTCTATACTGTGCTATAATATGCTATACTTTACTATACTGTTTTTCATTATAAGGGGTTCCTCAATGCTGTGAGTATTAATTGTTTTGTGGTAATTCGTGAAAAGGTAATTGATTTTACGTTGTACAAAATGCATCCTTTGCAAATCTTGCTGTGCCACTCAGTGCACTCATCTCACTGTGCGATTTTTGTAGAAACAGTTTATATTTTGTCCTTCGGGAAAAAACGAGATCCGGGTAAATATCAGAACAAATTTTACGGTACATTTCATAACTGTCAAACGGCTATAGAGTTAATCCCCACCCTATTGTTTGATTTCAAATGGGAAAATCCCCAATACTCCGATAAAAGCTATTTATGTTTGCTTGAATTAACGGTACGGGCAATTTAAAATCGAGTTGCGAAAAGTTTTTTGATACGTTCATTGATTTCTCAAAAAGTAAAAATCGCAGTTTAACAAATAACGGTTCAAATGAAAGCCAGTATTAGGGGCTAATTGTTGTATCACTATGAAAGGCCTGACACCAATATAAACATTTGTTTCGGTGACCCAAGTTCATGGTCATTTCCGCCCACGCACTTTTTTACAGATGGCCTGGAATTTCATATTTCGGTTTCAGCGATTGCCCGAAAAAAGGTGGCATGTTTTTGAAAAGCGTTTCCGCTTGGAATGTAGATAGTTATTGTTACTATTACTCTTCGCGATTTTAATATATGCACTCTTTAGCCGGCAATTTTCAATGCATTTTACACATTTGAAATGTCGCTTGCATAAATACTGATATTTTTAACAGTATCGTTTTTGTTAACCAAAATACCATCCACATTAGTTCCCAAGACTTTGATGAAACCATAGATATCAAATCGAACTGCAGGTGATGAACAGATTTTAAACTAGAATCAAACGAACCAGCGTAGGCCCTCTCAAAATGTACTTTTTTTAATATATCGCGTTATGATAAAAATGACTGATTGTTCCTTGTTTTTTATAACAAGGAAAAGCTTTACTTACCTCAAACTTCACACGTAGTGTTGTCTGAATGTCCGTTGCTGGTTGGTATTATTCCGATTATGCGATTCTCATGATTTAGGGCTATTTAGCCTACATTTGACCAAATATTTGCCCACACAATGATCGAATATATTCCAAAAATGGCGCTGCATTCGGTGTCACATTAACGACAAGGTTATGCTAAGATGTGTGAGACTTGCTGACACTATATTCACGGTTTTTCTTCTACTAGCTATTCAAACCTATGACAAATTTGGCTGGTTTGCGATTTTCATTACCATTTTCACCCTGATGTGACAGTGACGTCACGTCAGTACTGTACGAATTTTATTAGGTGCAGCCTCACTCGCTAGAGTTCGATCAAAGCGCTGGTGTACATACGCACGCGCTTAAAGACGCCGCATAGATGCGCGAGCGAAACAGTCGTTTCAACGCGTTGACGGCACTGCCATATCGGGGTGAAAATGGTATAGGTAATAGATGACTATAAAACCTCAAACTCGCCCCTCGATAAAGGTTGGCAATCATAGCAGACCTCAGTTTAGCGAACTTTGCCTGTTTAATGCGAGTCGCCCGGACTGTGAAGGTTTCTGCATACCGAATATGGGTTTAGGTTAGGCCTATATCATGGCCTCTAGGCCCTATGATTTATTTTTCGAAAAGAAAGCCTAATTCCGGAGCCTAATCAATTGAGAAGGGACTGGATTTTGTCATAACAATATAAAAATTAATACTTGTCGTCCATAACAAGAAGGAATGCCTCGCGATTTTGTTGATATCCAGTCATAGTATTTTAATTGATTACACTGGACATGAAGCTATATCTCTTCTACATGTAGTGAGTACCACATTAGATTGTGTTTACAAGAAATAATAAGCGCTGCCTCCTCGAAATATCTTATGCCAGCAGCTTTGATGATCAAATATTATCTACAACCAGGCACCTGTGTTCAAGGCCTTTCTTTATTCTATTGACCTCATAAGAAAGGATTAGAATTATCAGAATGCCGTCCTTGACCTGTTTCCACACATTATTAATGAGTCGATAAGGGACAGTGCTACCGTTTTACTTCAGCGAATACGTATGACCACTACACAGTTCAATGGCCTTATTGTGATCTGGCGGGCGTTTTAAAAGCACGGTCCCTGAACACAAGATGACTGCATGGGCATATTTCCGGGCAAGGAACAATATAGACAAATTGCCTGGCAATGACGTCACATGTAATCCCAGTCTATAGTGTGATCATTTATAGTACGATCAGTACAAAAAGTCCAATGCGAATTTTAAAGAATTTTCTAAAATTAAAAGAACCACATTTTAGCGGGATTTTTTGTAAGTTACACAGCTGAAGTTGTGAAAGGGTTGAAAGACTACAATATTACGGCTTAAACAAGAATTTGTTTGTTTGGTCTTTATTCCTATAGCCACATCCCTTAACACACCTGTCTCATGGTCTTCTATCTTGAATACTGACTGTCGGCGGAGGATATGATTTTCTAATAAAATTTGTAGTTGTTCTGTTCTATGGCTGTATTTCTAGCTTCGTTTCCAATCTCATCGTATTTAATAGTTATTAGAGATGAGCATATTTATATCATTTGTGTCGCACTGGTCAGGTATAAATAAACATTAAGGACCTCAAAGTGTTAAATTAAAAGCAAATACAAAACAACGGCGAGAAGGTCAAACATGCTAACCTTGCTGAACATTAGAGGATACAAAGTTTTAATGCTTTTGGTCAGCACAAACAAACTAGGGCCATATTCTACCAGGAATGACTTAACATACATTCTCAGTTCATACGTATATGATTGTACTCGAATAAAAGCTCATACGAGCTAATGACAAACAATTTCCTGAAGTTTAAACTGCCTTTCAGCACAATAAATTCAACTAACCTTGAAATTTTGATGTGTCACAACTGACAACATATCATCACCAGATGTTGTATTGGATTTGTGCAGAAAATCACGTCTAGAATCAGGTCATATTGGATACGAACAATCCCGTGAGATCTTATTTCAATAGAAAGCTAGTCAAATCGACTAGGAAGTTTAGAAGTGCGGTCTATTGCCATTTGGTCTAATACCATTTGGTCTAATTCCCGTTTAGTCTATATTCAATTGGTCTATTACCAGAAAGGCTAATTGCCACGTAGTCTAATAATCATATTGTCTAATGTCCATTTAGTCTAATATTGTTTGGTCTAATAACCGGAATGTCTACTAACCATATAGTCTAATAACCATTTGGTCTAATATTTCTTTAATAACCATTTGGTCTAATACCGATTTGGTCTAATAGCCGTTAAGTCTAATACTCGTATGGTCTAATAACCAGTTAGTCTAATACCATTTCGTCTATTTATTAATAATCTAAATGCTTGTAAGACTAAATGGTTTGTAGACCAAATGAGTATTAGACCAAATGGATATTAGACCTATTGGTTATAAACCAAATGGGTATTAGACTAAATGGTTGTTAGACTAAATGGTTTTAGACTTATTGGTTATTAGACTAAACGGTTATCGGACCAAATGGTTATTGGACCGAATGGTTAAAGGACCAAATGATTATTGGACGTAGTGGATATAGACCAAATGGGTTTAGACGAAATGGATGTAGACGAAATGGATATTAGACCAAATGGCATTAGACCAAATGGCAAATCCCCAGAAGTGCACTGTAATCATGGTAATAATACTACCAGGAAAAGAAGCTAAAAACGAAAGTTGACATTTTACCTTTCTGGATCAAACCTCTTAAACATATTCCCTAAATGCGGCCAGGAATTGTGCTAGGATACTTATTTAGAGAGTTTCATTTGTACTTCATTATAGCACGTACACACATTGTGCTGCGGGATAACATCCTCCCTAACTATTCCCAGAGAACGTGTGAAGCTTGTAAAATCACTGTAATTGTTATTTTTTAAAGGAAAATGGTACGCCACACCTCACTTTTTCTCCATCGAAAATGGACTGGTTTCTGGTGAACATAGTTTTTTCATTGAGCTAAAAGATGTTTCGTTTGAAAGTGATTATACGTGACCTTGAAATCAATCCAGGCGGAGCCCTGATATTTTAACTCAATTAGTAACATTTCAGTTTACTCTAGTTTCATAAAGTCATTTAACTAAAAAATTCTTTGACTTAAGTATCATTTATTTACGATCCTCGCATATTATTGCGTATTGTCCTATGAAGAGATCACTTTCCTTCAACTTTGCACTTTTGGATACCCATTATTGGTCAAATACTACCACTTGGTTAAACCACTATTTGCTCCTAGCCACGACAGAATGAAGCTTACATTACTCTTCAATGGAAGGTTTTTAAGCACTTGTTACTGGATATCATCGCCTGTGGCAAAGCAATTGTCCACTAAATTCTCAACACGTTCTAGTACTTAAACGTCTGCCTTGGAGGCAGGTAGCTAGATAGCCGAGACCAGAGTCTTTGGTCATAACAAAACTTCCTACATTTCTCATACATTTATCCAAGATAGACATCAACATTATTCAGCATTTTTTCTGTTATTTCTGCTGAGTGTATCACACATTTTTAAAGGTAATGCGTGGTTTTAGTTTTGAGTTACTAAGGCAGAGCTACGGCGCGCGTGCACGATGCATCGAAAGAAGGATGCATGATCCAAACCAGGATACTGCATCGGCACAGTGCCCTCTCTTAAACTTGACGACCCTTGGGGTAGTTTTTTAGTAGACAAACACGTCTAGCTAGGTTTGAACTGATATTTTCTAATACTTTTAGTATTCTTCAAGTAAAAAAAAAGCCGAAAGCGACCTGGCTAAAAGCAAATATAGGAATCAATATCTTTTACTGTTTGCAATGCCCTTTTCACATATTTTCTTTTCTGAGAGCTTTAATACTTAAAATAATCTAATGTGACAATACCACAGTGCTTTGCTATTTCTTCAAAAAATGAAGATTCAGATAAGATTAAGTAATTTTGAACGCTCGGGCATTACGATCTTATTCTTCCTCGATACCTGCCTGAAAGGACATTTCCCCTAATTGACTGGAAAAGGTTATCTAAAAATCTGTCGATGTGAAATTCCTATATCGAATGCATACTGGTATCATGACCGTTGTGGAGTTAAATGTCAGGTTTGTTGACTTTGTGTCTTTGCGATTGAATAACGAGTCTTTCAAGAGTGAAACACCGTTACATTATAACAGAAAATCTACCTGGAATTCTAACATTATGAATTATGTTTAGTTAATATTAAACAAGCAGCTGATTAGATGGCTGCTCAGTGGTTTTCAGTTAAAATCTTGACATATGAGAAAGTCTTGTTAAACATCTATATATGTAGCGACTCCTGAGCAGGCATGGTAAGGGTTCTATATAATATTCCCTTAGTGCAGTGACAGTTCTGTGCCACTCAGTGCACTCGATCTCACTGTGCGATTTTTGTAGAAACAGTTTATATTTTGTCCTTCGGGAAAAAACGAGATCCGGATAAATATCAGACGTCTATAGAGTTAATCCCCGCCCTATTGTTTGATTTCAAATGGGAAAATCCCCAATACTCCTGTAAGAGCTATTTATGTTTGCTTGAATTAACACTGTCTCATGGTCTTCTATCTTGAATACTGACTGTTGCGTTTGTATACGGGCGGAGGATATGATTTTCTAATGAAATTTGTAGTTGTTCTGTTCTATGGCTGTATTTCTAGCTTCTTTTCCAATCTCATCGTATTTAATAGTTATTAGAGATGAGCATAACTTATATCATTTGTGTCGCACTGGTCAAGTATAAATAAATATTAAGGACCTCAGAGTGTTAAATTAAAAGCAAATACAAAACAACGGCGAGAAGGTCAAACATGCTAGCCTTGCTGAACATTAGAGGTTACAAAGTTTTAAAATTTTTTAATGCTTTTGTTCAGCACAAACAAACTAGGGTCATATTCTACCAGGAATAATTATTATTAAAACTTACACGGTCAGTTCATACGTATATGAATGTACTCGAATAAAAGCTCATACGAGCTAATGACAAACAATTTCCTGAAGTTTAAACTGCCTTTTAGCACAATAAATTCAACTAACCTTGAATTTTTGACGTGTGACAACTGACAACATATTGTTATGAATTCGGCAGAGTGACGAATCGAGAATTTTGAGTAAATTGAGTTTTTGTGTGCTTATGATTATGTTTCAGGTTATCTTTTTTTTCCACCAAAAATTATTGGTAAATCTTACTCCCCGACGTAGTTATTGAAATTTTGATTTGGACGAATCGCGCCTAAGTGTCATAAATGAATTCGGCAGAGAGACGAATCGTATATACTTAGCTGTACAAATCAGGTTAATCTATAGTATTGTATAGCGGGAAACCCCGAATTTTCTATATTACATGTCCTATACTAATATATTTGATACCAACGTATAGCTGTAGGTATCTTCTATCCAGTGATACCAAAATAAGCACAAACATTCCCCACATGATATTGCTGTGGTTTAATAATGTGAGTCCGCCCCCGTAAAATTGGAAAATCCCGGAAAATCATACGCAAAATATAGGCCAATATTGTTATTTTTGCTATAAAATCCTCCAGTTTTTGCTAAATATTACAGGGATGACTATTTATAACTTATATAGCAAGTTAAGTCTACATAGCTTTAGGACAACCAGTAATTTCTACACAAAAGTCCCAAATCAAGAATGCGTGCTATGGTTTACACGTAGTTGAATGCGTATTCGACCTCTCTCTGCGCAGTGGTAGAGACATTTTGGATACAGCATAAAGCCGAATAGCTGTTAAAACGCGTTTTTAGGGATATATCGATTGTTTCAGAACATGCAAGTATTGTAAATAATTCGTGTACATTCACTTCTATAATATACATTTCAAATGAGTGCTCACGAATGTTCTAAATTTTGAGAAGGACCAATGGAATGGTACCAAGATTTTCAAACGCCGTTTACTCAGAACAGCAATTTTGCGTATTCGGCACTCTGCCGTGTTCGTAACGATATCATCATCAGATGTTGTTTTGGATTTGCGCAAAAAATCACGTCTAGAATCAGGTCATATTGGATACGAACAATCCAGTGAGATCTTTTTTCAATAGAAAGCTAGACAAATCGACTAGGAAGTTTAGAAGTGCACTGTAATAACACTACCAGGAAAAGAAGCTAAAAACGAAAGTTGACATTTTACCTTTCTGGATCAAACCTCTTAAACATATTCCCCAAATGCGTCCAGGAATTTTGACAGGATACTTATGTAGAGAGTTTCATTTGTACTTCATTATAGCACGTACACACATTGTGCTGCGGGATAACATCCTCCCTAACTATTCCCAGAGAACGTGTGAAGCTTGTAAAATTACTGTAATTGGTATCCTTAAAGGAAAATGGTACGCCCCACCTTTTCTCCATCGAAAATGGACTGGATTCTGGTGAACATAGTTTTTTCATTGAGCTAAAAGATGTTTGAATGTTATTATACGTGACCTTGAAATCAATCCCCGCTGAGCTGACATTTTAACTCAATTAGTTACATTTCAGTTTGCTCTAGTTTCATAAAGTCATTTAACTAAAAAAATATTTGACTTGTATCATTTATTTACGATCCTCGCATATATTATTGTGTATTGTCCTATGATTTGGATACCCATTATTGGTCAAATACTACCACTTGGTTAAACCACTATTTGCTCCTAGCCACGACAGAATGAAGCATACATTACTCTTCAATTGAAGGTTTTTAAGCATTTGTTACTGGATATCATCGCCTGTGGCAAAGCAATTGTCCACTAAATTCTCAACACGTTCTAGTACTTAAATGTCTGCCTTGGAGGCAGGTAGCTAGATAGCCGAGACAAGAGTCTTTGGTCATAACAAAACTTCCTACATTTCTCATACCCTTATCCAAGATAGACATCAAAATTATTCAGCACTTTTTTCTGTTATTTCTGCTGAGTGTATCTCACATTTTTAAAGGTAAATAATGCGTGGTTTTAGTTTTGAGTTACTTAGGCAGAGCTACGGCGCGCGTGCACGATGCATCAAAAGAAAGATGCATGATCCAAACCAGGATATTGCATCGGCACAGTGCCCCTCTTAAAATTGACGGCCCTTGGGGTAGTTTTTAGTAGACAAACACGTCTAGCTAGGTTTGAACTGATATTTTCTTATACTTTTAATACTCTTCTAGTAAAAAAAGCCGAAAGCGACCTGGATAAAAGCAAATATAGGAATCAATATCTTTCACTGTTTGCAATACCCGTTTCACATATATTCTCTTCTGAGAGCTTTAAAACTAAAATAATCTAACATGACAACACCATAGTGCTTTGCTATTTCTTGAAAAAATGAAGATGCAGATAAGATTAAGTAATTTTGAACACTCGGGCATTACCATCTTATTCTTCCTCCATACTTGCCTGAAAGGACACTTTCCCCTAATTGACTGGAAAAGGTTATCTAAAAATCTGTTGATGTGAAATTCCTATATCGAATGCATACTGGTATCATGACCGTTGTGGAGTTAAATGTCAGGCTTGTTGACTTTGTGTCTTTGCGATTGAATAACGAGTCTTTCAAGAGTGACACACCGTTACATTATAACAAAAAATCTACCTGGAATTCTAACATTATGAATTATGTTTAGTTAATATTAAACAAGCAGCTGATTGCATGGCTGCTCACTGGTTTTCAGATAAAATCTTGACATATGAGAAAGTCTTGTTAAATATCTATTTTTGTAGCGACTCCTGAGCAGGCATGGTAAGGGTTCTATATATTATTCCCTCAGTGCAGTGACAGAAGCGGAGTGAAACACGTGTTAATTTGTGTGGTAAATCGTGAAACAATCAATTAATCTTGTGTTGTAAAAGGTATTGATTGATGTCAGGGGAATGCATTTGTTTCTTACGCCACTCAGTTCATTCACATTACGTTCTAGGTCCGGGGATCTTTGTAGAAGCGGTTTTCAATTTTTCCTCAGAAAGAAAGACCGAGTTCCGGGTTTATGGCGAAACATTTTTTACGATTTATTGTATAACTGTCACTGTCGCTCACTTTAATCGCCTCCTTCGCATGTAAACAGTCAGTATCCACGAGAGTAAGACACATATTAATTCAAGCAAATATATACATCTTATGGGAGTTTCGTTACATTAAATCATAGTATTTCTCTTGCATCTGGGCCAATCTAAACTCCTCAACAAAAGTTTGGAAAGTTTTTCCAAGTATCTATATCTCAGAATATTTGTGACATGTTCATACCGTGTTGCATATTAATGGACAGCTAATTTGTTTCCCTTTACAATGACACCACATTTGAAACAATCACCCTTTTCACGTCTTATGAATGCATTGGGGTCTCAAACAAAATGTGCCAAATTGACCATTATGCTGTACTCAAACAACACTAGTCACTAACCTCAATAGTGTGTTGCCCATACGCAGCCACACCAGACTGGCACCTCCTCCTCATGCTGCTCACCAGCTTGGTACACGTTGATTTGAGATGGCATATCATTCTTCAACCAGGATTCGTCGCAGGTCATTCTATGTGGTTACATATTGGCTACTATGGCACGCACAGCACGACCAAGCTTATCCCACAAGTGTTCAATCGGGTTGAGGTCTCCGGGGCTGATGGCAGGTCATTCCACTCTCTCTAATCCCATATTCTGCAGGTATAGTCGTTGATTTTCCTGGCTCTGTGGGGGCGAGCGTTGTCATCTTGGATGATTGCATTAGGTCCCAGATGGCTCAGAATAATGGTCAATTTGGCACATTCTGTTTGAGACCCCACTACATTAACAAGAGACGTGTACTCAGCCGTGAAAACGTGATTGTTTCAAAAGTGGTGTCATTGTAAAAGGGAATAAAGTAGCTGTTCATTGATATGCAACACGATATGAACATGCCACAAATAATATGGGATATAGATGCCTAGGAATACTTTCCAAAATCTGCTCGTATTACGTTACTTCTTTGCTTGTTAGAGATCAGTTTATTTATATGAATTTGTTCTCACTAGAGTAAAGGTATAAATAGATATTTGGATTTATTAAGCACGTACAATTAAATGCAGCTACAAACAAGGAAAACACACCGCCGTATCCATTACTATTGGAAAACTAAGGTTTTGCTGCCTAACGGTTTCTATACAGAAAAATCAAACTCATTGGACACAGCCTGTACAAAATCGGTATTGGCTAACAACAATGGGATATAACAAGCCGTTACTCTGGTTAAGAAGTCATAGAAGTGTGATCAGAGGAAAATGAATGGATCTGTGTTTCATGCATATAAGCTGATCCTGGTGATACTTAGTAAATATTTGTAACGAAAAGGTAGGTCCTATGCTGATTGCCCAGCCCCCGACACGTATTAGTCCCGATCTTTCCGTTATGTAGGGGGCGAAGATGTTTAATAGAAAGTCAAGGTAAATAACATCCTGTTGTTTGTCCTACTTTCTCGCTACTTCTTTAACTCTTTAACTCAAGTTGTTTATCATATTCCAGTTACTAGCGATAAGTGATGGGCTATTCCAGTTGAAATCCATACACCCCCTATGGAAGATTAACATGACATTAATCTTCCACACACGGAGTGTGAATTTCAAATTGTGTTACCTGAATGGGTGATTCCATTTGAAATCTACACCCTCTGCGTGGGAGATTAAAGACATGTCTTGCATTAGGGGTTTATGAATTTCAACTGGAATAGCCCGATAGATTTGTGACCAGCAATTTACTTTTTTCAAAAACATCAATAACATGCAATAAACGATTCGGCTCATTGGCAATTTTCCAACCGGTTGGCGAATGGTGTCAAATTTCGGAAAACTGGCCACTAACACCATTTTGCATAGTATAATTGAAGCTACAAAGCTTAACAAATCAAACATTCATATAAAAACAATTCTAAATCGAGAAATAGTTGGTTGGGTATTTTCGTTATTTAATAGAACGTCAATGCTGGTTTGCAAAGTGTGCCCTGTATGCTCTTATCATCTCTCCCACGCGGACGTTACGGTGGCATTAGACTGGAACTTTGCTAATATTAACACATCCCGTCCCGCAAACAAACAAGTTCTGTTTTCATATATATTCTACAGACCACAATATATTTCGTACAATGTATTGCCGATTATAAAGGAACTGTCTTCGACTTGTTTTCTAGATCGAGGAACAGCGAGCCTTTTAGCATCAGAAGAAGTCAGCGTCCTGAAGCAGCTGGACAAGATCAATGAAATATGTAGGAGCTTGGTTATTTAGACAGCATCAGTCATCTTACACCAAAACAGTCACTGCTACCTAATATAGATAACATCTTAAATCTAACACCAAACACATTGCTATCTACTGTAGACAGCATCAGTCATTTGACACCAAACACTCACTGATACATGTACTGTAGATATCACTTTAAATCTAACACTAAACACACTGCTATCTAATACCCATGTATACACCTGGAGTAATTGAGGTAAGCGTCTCACTTAAGGGCACATATGAATGACCAGGGCGGTTTACCGCCTTATGTTATTCCTTTTGATGACACCTACCAACCGCTCAAATAATCATGGAAAGAGCCACTCAAAATGAATAAATATTTCTTTGCACCCTTAGTGTTCCTTAATTTGATTTCAGCCGAGAAAATTAAGTATTACTTGATGGCTCATTATGTATGCTCTGAAACTGACCTTTAATCAGCATTTAAATCATCTAGTTATGACCCAGTTTAGTATTTTCGTTCGGATCGCTAGACAATTTTAAAGAACCAGCCGACATGTTCTCGTACAAATTCATTTTTCTAATGCTAAATTGCAGGGACAAAATGTGGGTTTTCTGATTATTTTCTGCTGTTCAGCACACACTAGGTAACGAATTCTTCATGCTAATCTTTAATTTCTGTGCCCAGTATTTTTAAACAAATATTTTCTCTCAAATTAGAGTTCTCAATACTGAAGCAATTTTTTCTCTAAATTTGCTACTCTTTACGGGCAATTTGCTATTTACTCGAGCATATTATTTAGCTCTACATAACTTCTTTCAGGTCATCTTATTGACCCAATTTTAAATTCCTCTGATTGATTGGCAAGTAATTCGTTGCCACCTATGCAGCGGACTGAGGTGTTAGATCGTCAGATTAATTTAGTTTCAAGCAACATACACACAACAAGCACAAAGTAATACAGGCTAATCAAAATGATTGGTACCCATCACGTTCTAACATGTTCTAACAATTATGGACAGGACTGCCATACAAATGCAATTACATCCATCATGTCCATGTAACATTACAGTTTTTTTTGTCAGAGAAAATTGGCAGTTGTTTACATTTTGAGAGCGTGCAGAGCAGCGTAAACACGGTAGTGGTTCTGATTGGCTCAATCAATCGTCTGACAATCAATAGCAACAGACCGATAATCTGATTGGCCGATTATGCGTCCAAACGTATGTCGACGCAGATCGGCGCTCTTGAAGGACACGCTAAGGGAGATTTGCCATTTGGTCTAATAATACCATTTCGCCTAATATCCATTTCGTCTATCTCTGAAACCCAGTGTAATCTACACATTATTAATATTTTGTAGATTAATGTTAAAATTCTTAGTTATTTCAATGTTGCATTTGGAAGACGCAGGTTTTTCAACAAACACCAAAACCTGTATATCATGTGTTTGAATATCTCTTGTCGTATTTCAAATGTCAAAGTTCGCTTTTCCGAAATCTGTATTAACATTATTTACTAATGTTTATTGAATAAAGACTCTTTTATTAAAAAGAAAAAATAGAGACAGCTATAGACTGTGAAATTCTCAGAAAAACAAAATCAATTATCTAACACTTAAACCTAAACCAATAGGTGCTATGCTATTTATTAGTTCTTGATGTATACCCTAAAAGTGCATTGAATCCGTGAAAGCTTCAACAAAAAGGATATGTGTGAGTAATAGATGGCTATTTTTGCATATTATGTGGATAAAATACAACAAGTACAAGTGCTTTTAGCTTTTATTATTAAATGACACTATTAAGTTTGCGTAAGCTGATATTCGCGATAAGTTAACACATTGAAACACAAAAATGCTTCTCATGCAAATCACTGACAAATAACCCACATGCACAAGTTATGACGTTGTTTGATTGGCAGACCAATATTATTACAAAATATACATATTAAGTTCTATTTTAGTAACAAACAAATGTTTCTAAAGGTTTTACATATAACAAATTTGCTCCCGATAATTAAAAACATTTAATCAATCGGCGCTCAACAACAAGACTGAATTTGTTATTTGCTTTGATTAAAGTAATGACCCTGAAAAATAAACGGATATTCTGTTCAATCAACTGAGTTTATTTACATTCATTCTTAGATTTGTGGACAGTAAAATTAATACACATCGATTAGAAACAATTCTTTTGACTTCATCTATTAAGGCACATATTTTGATATATCTTTATTGCTGTTTTGCAATTCCAGACTGAAAATATTTAAAACGTTTTTGTGTGCGTAATCTGTAATCTGCAAGAATATATGTGACCATCCTCCACAACTGAGCCCGGATGTCGCCAGTGCCACTATTGAGATATGCTCCATCGAACTTAACAATAAACAATAGGAAACAAAGGATTTATTGACTGTTTTATTGATTTTAACTACTTAAATGTCAAGTACTATAGACATGATATACATCATTTTAAAGCTAATTTCAAGCAGAATATTTTGGTTGAATATCTCAAAAATGATGATTGGCGACTTCAGGGCTCAGTTGTGCTGAGGGGTCACATATGTGATGTGCACCCTTATAATGATGGAAGATGGGTAACCCATTATTAGGCATGGGAATTATCAGTTGTTGTTACTAAATAACTGAAATGTAAACATGATTTCGGGGCAGATTTATAAAAGTGTATATGAGCTACGTAGGATTGCAGCTATACCTGATATTCGCCCATTTATTTGCACGGTTCCACCATATGCAAGAAGAGCCCCCAACTGGCAATAGACATGAAAGGAAGAATTACGCAATACACAGTGACTGGTTCAATTCCCATTCACGTATGCTGCCCGATCAAGGATCTCCTCTCATATGGCGGAACCGTTCAATTGGCGAATGTGTGTTCGCAAACCAGCCAATTATTATTAGCTAAAGAGCTACTTTTCCAGCCAGAACTAAAGAGATTTGGAATACGCCAAAAGAGCACACCTTCCCAAAAAAGGAAGTTGTAATTCATCAATTTCTTGAAGTCTGGTTTATGAGGGGACACGTCTGTCAGTGAAAGTGGTGATGTTTTGGAAATTGTCATCTGTGCAAGGATTCGTACGCAACGGATAAATATGTAGCATGTAGTGGACTTCGCTGGACAAATTTGAACCAGGAGAGTCGTCCGAACCTGATCAGCAACAAGAACGTTTGGTTGAGTAACCACTGTATGAAGATTGTAGTTATTAAGATCCTAAAGTAGTGAATGTTATTCTATATATTTTACATGTTAAACCATTATCCAATTGCACTAAACTTTTCATTACATGATTTATTTGTTGTGAAATATGGTGTGTATATTTGAAGAGGTGATTTTTGCCTTGGGTATTTCCTAGCTGTAACAAATCACGTGTTCTCAGGTTTGTGTATGATGTTCATGTTTTGAGAGGTATGTTTATAAAGCCTACGGGATATGCAAAATCACTTTATTACATCGAATTAAATACAAGAAACGTGTTTTCATTTAAGAACCAATCATTACTTGTAGCTGCGGAATCACAAGCTCAAGAAAAACATGTGCAATATTGCACGCGCTTTCATTAGCATTACTAAATCTTTTCATTATTTTATTGCTATAAAATCTAATTTAAAAGTCCGATGTTCCATCTCGTTGCCTCCTTGTATATTTCCATGAAGATCAATCTGTAGTATTAACCTATGTGAATGTTAATGCCGATATTATGATTCTACGATTTTCTTGGATATTATATATTACACTTTTACACAAAATTTATTCAAATTAAATCAGTTTACTAAATGTTCAAAATGTGGATATTTCCACATGTGGGATGGTTAGGAAAAGATGGGTGGTACCCGTTGCGCACGCAAGTGAACGCCATCTCAACCAGCATAATACTATGATGGAATTTGTTCATCCTCCTATGAACAGATACATGTTGGACTGGTTTATATCTTCAGGTATGTTAACATCGAATGTTCAGACCTTCAATGCCGTGGTACAATATTGTCATTATTTTGCTCTTTATTCTTGTTTTAAAATGCAAAGCTCATAAAAGGTTCACGCGATGATCGAAAACAAGATAGCCTACCTCTTATGCAGGAACATTTGCCGTTGATAACGTGTTGATAACGCATACAAATTTAGGTACTTGGTTGTCAAAATGTAAGTCTTTGTTATTTACGGACACTACATTGTCATTAAAGTAGGAAAGGTTCTTTTTCAGATCCAAATAATCTGGTACTCACTCAGAAATATTTCAATTCCTATCAGGAATCTTGATCAGTCTGTTGTGGGGTTTCTAGATGTTTGATAAAACGGCAACACTGTTTGGTCTTGACGATGTTTCCAAAATTCCTGGTTGCCGTTTGTTGATGAGTTGATCATAGATCTTGTCTAGTTTGTAAGCCCCCTCGTCTTTATTCATGGTGTTGCGCCCCCTGCTTCTGATCCAAATTACTTCTCTCAGCCAACGGGTTGTTTTGTCAGCTTCTTGTTCAATGATCTGTGCCTCCTCCCAGCCACCTTTCCTACTTTAATGAACTATGAACGATCCTGATGAATTTGTTTCAAGAACTACATTGTCATGTTAGTCAATTCATTTGAGGACAAAGGCAGTTAATACACAGTGGATTTTATATAAACAACTTCACATACTTCTGGTCATTGATTGAGGCTAGTATGTAAGTTTTGTGTTATTCCACGTTTCTTGCTTGTTTTCAAATTCACTTGAATGATAATATATCTTCGTAAGGGTATCAATGGATTCAAATGTTGAACTTCCACATAATCAGGATTAAGCATAATGTTTATCAATTACTCCCACCCAATTTATCGAGGGTAAGTCCTGCTTAGGTGTTTTTTAATGAAATCTGTTTGATTAATCATACTTCCACAGACGATTTTTCGTTTCAGTTCTAATCAAATGCACTATTTCTACTGAATTAAATACAATACCAGAGACTTGTTTTTGACCAATCAACTTCCTAAAGACCGCAAAATAAAGATAATATTCCAGATAGGATGTTATCAAACTCCCATCCTTGTATCGATTCATTCTCCAATGAATCTTTGATGAGTTTAAAAATAGATGTTATATCTCAGAATGATGCCGAAATGCACTGAATTTTCTCCGTACTTCACAATTTCATATAAATTCATGAGAGATTTTATCATTTCATGGAATTTTCTCTGAGTTAATCAAAATTCATACAAGAAAATTAGAATCGCATTCTTTATGGCAAGAGGTTTGTTTTGTTTGCTTGTTTCATATTATATAATTTAAGCAACAATACATCTATACTTTCTGCGATTCTATCAGTCATGGATTGATAGATATAACATTTGCCGAAAAAGAATGAGTGTTCTTTTTAAAGTGCATTTTCTAAATGTTTTTTCCTGTATTTTAACGTCACCAGATCAAATCAATTTAGCAGTGTTTCTTTAGTTGCCTGCAAATACTGATCCAATATAAACCCATCTCAAAAAGAAAGTATCCAGTTTGATTTTGGTCCATAAGTCAAAAATGGGGTCTTAAATCATGACCTACCAAAGGTATGTTACAGATCAATCTATTCCACACAGTTTGATTTAACACCCCTTCTTTGACTTATGGACCAAAATTAAGCTGGATACTTTCTTTTTGAGATGGGTTTACATGATAAAATACAATTTAATTGCTGTTGATGAATTCTACACCTCATCCAAAAGACTTCGAGAGCACACGGAAATTCCCACACCCCAGCAAACAAAAAACTACAACCACCAATCCATACACCAAAGCTCACCAACACCCCAACCGCCCTATCACATTATTCTCATGAATATAATAACTTGAGAAGCTGCTCTCGTAACCTGTGTGGATCGTGTAGTACAACGTGCGCCGTTTTAGTCAAGAAATGATTTGTAAACATGCAAAACATGAAAAAACAAAGTAGCAAAAGACTAACAGTTCTAGATATTCTTATGAAAATTAACGAAGCATTCCGATAAATACTTGTACGTAACAGCAAAAGATATTTTTAAAGCATATTGGTAAGGCAAAACTTACATTTAATATAAATTATGAAGTGCTTTGAACCTTGCCCTATATTTTACGCTTAATGACAGTTTCTTAGTCTTGCGAGACACCCTTATATTAAATCAGGAGATATTTTCGTTGCATGTTTCCGGGTAATGTTTCATCACTCGATATACTCTATGACAAAGAGATGCATCTTGCAAATATATTCAAAACCCTTTGCTTTGTCATTTTCATAAAATATCAATAACATATTAGAAAGATCTGTTTGATCGATAGGTAGCTAGAATATAACTGTCTGTTCACAAGTAGGTTTTGCAGCATCGCACTCCAGTGGGAAAGAGGACATATTTCTCAAATTGATAAATTAGTTGCAATCCTTGTCTAATTTCCAAGTTATGTAATGTAGATGGCACGAATCATTGCCGTAAGGAAATACACTCCATGAGTAATACGTCCCTTTTCTTGGTAATGGTAGTATTCTTTGCCTAGATTGAAGTTAACTCTTATTCTAATTGGCAGGAGCTTCGCTTGATATACCACACTTAATGCTCTGCGTGCTAGCCATGCGCTTCAACAGAAAAAAATTGAAGTTTTGAATTATTTTCTCAAAATATCAAGAGCTATCTTAAGAACTACTGAACCAATATTAGGCTTGTTTGTACTCATTTTAATGCATTTTTCTTGCTGGTTCCAAATATGGTAATGAAAATTTAAATTTCTGAAATTTTTGAATTTTTAAAAAATTTTGAAACATGTCGTCTGCAGTCGACACCCGCGTGAAAAGAGTTAAACTACTTCTACCTTCCTTCGTTCATACTTGTTTCATACACTGTTATCTGAGTTTGTCGGCATATTAAATGTCATGCAGAAAATCGTATCGCTAACCAGCTAATCTTGGTTACATGTTAAATTTTTTGTGAACATACACAGAAACAATTCTATAAGCTAGTGGCAAAATATATTCTTTTTCAATCCAACCAAAATATTCTAGAATACTTTGATTCAGCTAATAATTAGTTAACAGAACACTGCAAGTAATCTTGTGATTTTGTAACAGAGCCTATGTTCGGAATCTAGAAAGATTATCTTCCAGTTTTCCCTATGAAATATACATTACTGTAACTGTAAATTTTGTTCATTTTGAACAATTCCTAAGAAAAAACGAAGTTTTTGACTCACGTTTTAGTGACGTTTCACCACAACACTAGTGGCTTCATCAGACTGGCAACTCATCACATCTGACTGTTTCCTTTTATGGGTAACAGGAGACACCGTAGAGGGCGTGATGAGTTGGTCAAAGATGTTGTTGCGTAGGCCCCCTCGTCCTGTATTCTGGAGGACAGAATATCCAGTGGTAATATACATTATCATTACCATGCGCTTCAACGAAAGATGAACGCATGTTCCATAAATTGTACCATAGGTTGAGAATCTTATTTTCAGTTGAAGAACATGTTATCAAAATTACATCTTCTTGCTAATACTGTCCAAATATCAGCAAAATATCATTAATTTCACACATTCAGAGCTACTATGATTATATAGGCACCAGGATGTAATCTTGTGATCACAGTTTTCGTATTTCTAATGTCAAAAATTCAAATATATGGTACTCATTAAGCCAGTCGCCTCATCAATTATATTTTAAGTTACGATCTTCATGAATCAAACAATAGAGACATCATTTTCTTTAAGTATTATTGCATTTATCTTTCAAATTTCTTCCACCTTCGATAAAATTGGGAGTTCTCAATAGAAATTGGGTGGGATTCATTTGATAAGCGCATAATCCTGATGTGGGAGTACAACATCATGACATGTGAATCCTTTCAAACCCGTTGGCATGTAAATAAGCTTAATATTCATGTGTTAGTATTCACAATACTGAATTTGAAAAGAAATAAGAAACGCGGACAACTGGGAACGATAACAAAACTTACATACTTGCCTTAAGACATTCGCCTCCATATTTAAAAAATATATATAATATTTAGGTGCCACACTGATACATTGTTGACCACTGGAATCTTCTGCTTCTTCTGATTCTTTCGTCAAACCATCTTTTAAAATGCTACTAGTGCCAGACGCTTGCATCAACCTCGACTAAACTTGGCCACAAGAAGCACTGACCCAAGCTCCTTCAAAGTTGTGCACAGTTAGGGGTGAAAGGTCATGTAGGGGTTATTAGAGGTCACTATGTGAAAATCTTTAAAGGCGCTTGACCCGATTTCGACCATTATTATGGTTTGAGAATCTTCCATCCTATACTTTATACACATTTTTAAAAACAATTATACTGGATATCTGGCACCCGCTGGAGTCTTAACGCTCTCAAACTGAAATTGGCGACCCATTTCACCCGATATCAGAGGTCACTAAACTTGGTCAGAAGAACCACTGGCCCAAGCTTTTATATTTTATATTTATATTGTACATGTACCACAGCTTAAAAGGGCATTTCGTGATCCACAGCATCATCCCCCACTTTTCTCAAAAAAAAACCTCTGGCTACATAATGTTTATGTACAAATATTTCTTGCTGATTAATTTGTTTAGCAAAGATATCGTGAAATTTGAATTTCGTTCTGGTGCACCAGAACGAAATTACAACACATTGTCTATGAGCAGCGTAATGCACATAATCATGCATAACTCGCAAACGCAAAATAGGAAGCAACTGAAATTTTGGGAATAAGTTTTTTCGTGGATGCTAGGATCACGAAATACTCCTTTAAGGGTCAACCCAAGGTCAAAGGTTAAATGAGGTCACATGTTAAAATTAGCCTGATTTGGCTGTGAACATCTTTGTGTAAAATTTGATAGAACAGCTATCATTACTAGTAGGCACGGTAACCTACACTTATGAAACCGCAAAGGTCATCCAAGGTCAAAGGTCAGGTCAAATTTAAAGTTGCTCCGATTGGTCGGCAGTATAAAACTGCACAGGTCATCCGAGGTCAAAGGTCAGGTCAAATTTAAAGTTGCTCCAATTGGGCTGTAACACGAGGATAACAATTCCTAACACGTGGGGAGTATGAAGCGGCAAAGGTCAACTGAGGTCAAAGGTCAGGTAAATTTAAAGTTGCTCCAATCGGCCTGTAACTTGCAGAAAATGATCCCTGACACTTGGGGAGTATGAAACCATAAAGGACATCCGAGGTCAAAGGTCATGTCAAATTTAACGTTGTTCTGATTGGGCTGTAACTCGAGGGAAATGATTCCTGAGTATGAAACGGCAAAAGTCATTCGAGGTCAAAGATTAGGTCAAATTGGAAGATGCTCCGATCGTACTGTAACTTGCGAAAATGATCCCTGACACTTGGGGAGTATGAAACCGTAAAACATCAACAACCAAGGTCAAAGGTCAAACGAGGTCAAATGTTGGAATGGGCCTGATTGTGCTTTAACTTGGTAAAAATCATCCTTGATGTGAGGGAAACATGAAAAAAAACAAGATGATGCTAAAGGTCAAACGAGGACGAGGTCAGATGTCGCCACCTAATATTTGTGGCTCGTGAGCCACAGTAGCTCTAGTTGCTATTTGTATTCAACAATCATAAATATGGAAAAAAGCCATTATTATTATAAACGGCTTTCCCTTCTCATCATGAAGTAGCAATATGCATGATATGCCAATATATGTCGTATCTGTAAATTTACAAGGACGTAGCAATATTTGGACAGTATTGGACTTATGGGACATCAGACATATCGAATTGCATTCTGAATACGAAGAATGTCCTTATGATATCAAATAATTTTGATTTTTTTAAATTCTCGATATCATAAACATTTCATGGCAAATGATTAAAAATTTATATTTTTGATATTTAACAGTCCTCGAAGTAAACTTTATAAATCTAATGATATGTACTTAAAGTTTTGAGACCTTTCGTATTGAAGATATGGATTTTTTTCTCCAAAACACCAAAAAAATTAGGTCTTTTGGGAAAAAATAATCAATATGAAGTCAAAATTTTCAATTGATCGTCGGCTTTTCATTCCAGATACATACACTTTAAGTACATATCATTAAATTTAGAAAGTTTTACTTCGAGGACTGTTAAATATCAAAAAAATTTTTTTTAATATCAAATTTTAATAATTTGTCATAAAATTTGTATTATATCGCGAATTTATTTGATATCAGAAGGACATTCCTCGTATTCAGAATGCTATTCGATGTGTCTGATGTACTTTCAGCCCCCACTAAAAATACTGTGCAAACGTTAATATCCGATTCCTTAAATCTTGATTAATGTCAACATATATTTTGAAACTATTATTTGGCTAAAATCCAATTGAAAAAGCAAGTCAATAGACAGGAGGGCAACTTGTTTGAAGGTAAGTGTGAGATAAAGGAGTTACACTCATGTATTAAATTGCGAATTTCAAAAATCAAAATTATTTGATATCAGAATGACATTCTTCGTATTCAGAATGCAATTCGATATGTCTGATGTGCTCTAATGTCCCAAAATAAATACTGTCCAAACGTTCATACCCCAGCCCTTAATGGAATATTTGTACTCACAATTGTTCTTTTAATGCTGCTGAATAATAAGGGAGGGGATGAAGATTGTTTGTCCAGCCGAGGGGGAGGGGGTTGGTGGTTAATTTTGGGATCCCAAAAAATTGTCATGTGCAAAGGGTGATGGGGTGGGGGTGGGTAGCAAAGGTTTTTGGCAGGCCGAGAGGGAGGGGGGTCAGCATTTTTAGCATGCTGTCTATGATTACCATAATGTTTTTTACTAAGAGTTTTTGATTTGGCACTGTCTTGGCATTAAGAGCCACTGACCCTTCTGTTAAATTCCATAGTAATTTCCATAGTAGAATAAATGCTAACATCGTCGTGACATCATCCAAGCAGCAAAGTTCATTTCCCATTAAAAAAGCGTTATCCGATGGGTCTGCAGTCGACTATTCTGTGACGAGGAGGCGTTCCAAATTCATCTAGAGGGCGTTATCATCTCCCGATGACGTCATACTAACCAACAAAAGATCAATCCACCATTGAGAAAGGCAACATACTGGATTGCCGAAACTGCATTGATAGCAAGTGAGAAAACTTTTTAATCTGACTTTTGAATTCCTGATGAATCTCTTCAAACAACCAAACATATTGTTGTTTTTCGTTTCAGTTCTAATCAAACGCCCATTTAATTTTGTACTGATTTGATGTTAAAGGCGAAGGCAGAATATGGTACACCGAATTGCGATGCTGCAAAGTCAACATATAGAAACACTTCCACCCTCAAGGATTGGAAGCAAAACCATGTTTTTGTTTTTAATCAAATGCTTTATTTCTACTAATTTGATGTGAACGCGAAAGCGGAATATAGTTAGCAACTAAAAATAGTATGTGTTAATCTGAATTAACACTCGTTCACTGAGCGACCCACTAAGTTACCTAAACAGCACAATGTGAGCTACATCAAAAAATCCACATGGAACTTTATGAATAACGCTGTACAACTGGATAAAATATTTCAGAATTTTATCACACTCCCATCCTTGTATCGATTCATTCTCCAATGCATTTTTGATGTGTTTAAAAATAGATGTTATATCTCAGAATGGTACCGGAATGCAATGAATAATAATAATAATAATAATAATAATAATAATAATAATAATAATAATAATAATAATAATAATAATAAGTCTTTATTTTCCACATCATCTACATTAACAACAACATTAAACAACAAGCAAGAATATATAAAAAAACACGAAAAGACAAAAAAAGACGAGTAAAATGACATGAAGGAGATGATCAAAAGGCCAAGAAGGCCAGAAGTGATCATCCCCTAAGACATAATATAAACAAACATGATTTAAATAATGTTTATGTCACCACAATGAATATAACACCATTGAAATGACATAAGCATTAATGTATAAATTTGTAGATAAAGTAAGACATTAATTGCTCATGAAGCATGAAGCATGTACATGAAATTACAACCAAGTTTGATTCAATAAATATTTCTTAAATTGATTTCTGAAAGTTTTAACATTCATAGCATTTTTTAATTCGAGAGGAATGTCATTCCAAAGGGAAGGCCCTGATGTCCTGACACCTTTACTCGCAAAGTTTGTTTTTCTTTTCTGAATATCATAATCATCGTTTTTCCTAGTTTTGTGGCTATGAATTTCATGTCTTTTACAAAAGTATTCCTTAAATATGTTTGGCAAGTCATCATTAATATGTTTGTACATAAGTACACCAAGTACCAATTTATAAGATTCATATACATTCAATATATTTAGATCAATGAATAATGGTCTGCTATGGTGCCTAAAACTAGTTTTACATATATTCCTAACAGCACGTTTTTGAAGTTTAAAAATTCGATCCAAATGTGTTTTACATGCGTTTCCCAAGTGTACAATAAAGGGTATACAATACATGTCTTGGTACAAAATGTTTCAGTTTATTAATAATTCCAATATTTCTGGATATTGTCATTGAAACTCCCCCTATTTGGTCCTTCCATGATAAGTTTTCATCAATTTGGTTTTATTTACTCTTGTTAAGCTTGTTCCATCCAGTTCAATATGCTTCAAATTGTCTATTTGTTTGGTGTTGAGTTCCAAGTACCATATAGTTTGTTTTGCTCGCATTCAGCGAGAGCTTATTAGCTCGAAACCAATTTGTAACTTCCTTTAATTCGGAATTGATCAGATTTACTTTGGAGTTAATATTTTTATGTGAAAAAAGGATAGTAGTGTCGTCCGCAAAAAGTACGAAATCCAAAATTGATGAAGTATAAATAATATCATTGATGTACAAGATAAATAACAACGGCCCCAATATTGACCCTTGAGGAACACCGCACCTTATTTCTTTGAGTTCGGAGCTATGAGCGTTGTGATTAACAAATTGTTTCCTATTTGACAAATAGCTTCTAAACCAATCAAGTACAATTCCTCTGAAGCCATAATGTTCCAGCTTATAAAGTAATATATGATGGTCTATCGTGTCAAATGCTTTTGACAAATCTAGATAAATACCAACTGTAGTTTTGGAGCTTTCTACTGCACTGTTTATTTTGTCAACAAGTTCAGTAATAGCCATACCAGTTGAATGTTTTTTTCTAAAACCAAATTGTTTGTCATTTAGTATATTGTTTTTATCCATATAATTGACACATCTATTAAAAATAACTCTTTCCCAAATTTTGGAAAAAGCACGGAAGAATTGACACAGGAATATAATTCTGGGTCTTCTTTCTTATAAATGGGTATTACATTTGCAATCTTTAGATGATCAGGGACTATACCAGTGGTTATTGATAAGTTCATAATCATAGCAAGAGGTGTACTAACTTCCTTTGCAACCTTCTTTATAATTGTCTTCGTACTTCACAATAATTTCATGGCGGATTTTACCATTCCACTGGGTTTTTCTATTAGTTCAATTTGAATAAAAAATAAAATCAAAATACATACAGAAAGATAGAATCGCATTCTTTATGGAAAGAAGTGTGTTTTGTTTGCTTGTTTCATGTTACAGAATTTAAGCAACATTGAATGCACACTTGTGACTATATCACATATCGATTGATAGATATGACCTTTACCGAGCATGAGCGTTCTTTTAAAAAGTACTTTTCTAAATGCTTTTTCTTGTTATTTAAATACACCAGATCAAACCAATTTAGCAGTCTGTCTTCACTTAGTGTCTGCTGTTATAGAAAAATTATCAAATTCGTGTACATTGTGGAACATACTCGTTGCGTGACTGTGCGTAGTAAGCAGTTGTACGCAATTAGCCTCGCTAATATGGACGCGTAGAGTAGCGTTGTACGCGCGTGTAATTAGCATGATTAGTCGCGGAGTAACAAGCGTAGTTGAATGTTCCACGATGTACACGAATTTAATAATTTTTCTATAGTGTTAGTGAATTGATGAATTTACAGATTCAAGATTATTCATATGAAAATTCACGTTGCATTCTAATAAAGAGAGGAGAAATAGATCATTGGTGACTACCACTGGCATCGTTCAACCTTCAGAGTCAGCCACCCGTCTAAGGATGTGAACTCGAAGGGAGAGCGTGGCCTAATGGTTATGGTACTTGCCTAGTACATGAGGTCCCGGGTTCAATTCTCGTCGGAGGAGCTTTGCTGGGGAAAATATCTTAAATTAATTGGCAACTTCTGTTGATTGTATTCAGATTCCGCTCTCCTCATGGCTCATTTACAATTGAATTGGGTAAATGAATCATGACAGTAGCCCGTCCTTAAGCCGTTAAGCCGTCATGGGGGGAGGGGGACCAATTGATTAGTGTTCTTTATTCATTCATTCTTGGCTCTGAATTTGCGATGGTGTTGCACTTGGTAGCAGTGGTGGTTGATTATTTCTGTAAGTACCTATTGGTATGGAAAAACTGACGATTCCTTAGTCTTGTGAGACACCCTTATATTAAATCAGGAAGACATTTTAGTTCCATGTCTCTGGATAATGTTTTATCACACGATACTCCACGACAAAGAGATGCATCTTAATTGCAAGCATATTTAAACCATTTGCTTTGCTTTGAATTTTCATAAAATATTAATAACATAACAAAAAGATCTGTTTGATCGATAGGTAACTAGAATATAACTGTCTGTTTACAAGTAGGTTTTGCAGTGGGAAAGAGAGCATATTGCTCAAATTGATGGATCAGTTGCAATCCTTATCTAATTTTCAAGTTATGTAGTAGATGGCATGATCATTGCCGCAAAGAAATACACGCCATAGGCAAGTCAATGAGGAATAAGCCCTTTGTTTGGTTAAGGATAGTATTCTTTGTCTAGATTGAAGTGTACTCATATTTCCACTTGGCAGGTGGTTCGCCTGATATGAAACCACTGCCTGTGCCTTCATTCATTAATACTTTTTCATACACTGCTATATGAGTTTGTTATCACGTGAGTGTAAAATAGCAGATCTGTGATACATTTAAGATTCTGAATATACACAGGAAAGATGCTATAAGCTATTGGCAAAATATATACTTTTTCAATTCAACCGAAGTATTCTAGAATACTTTGATTCAGCCAATACAGCTAGTAACACTTCCACGTAATCTTGGGATTTTGTAACAGCATTATATTTTTAGGGTCATCAGAGACTGTCTACCAGTATTCTCTATATGGAGTAAACACTACTGTTTACATGGAACCCTGCATTCCGGAGGACAGAATAACCAGTGGTCACGTAATTATTATTACAATGTGCTTTAAAGTAGCTTCGTTTGAAGAACATGTTTTGCGCGCTTCACGCGATTTTTTCCACTTTGAACCATATTTCACCAATTTTGATTCAATATGGCAAAAAAACTTTGCGCGCATTTGTAACATAGGCTTACTTATCGCCAAAAGGTGCTGGATTCACATTACTTCAAGACAAAATTTCCAACTCCATCCCCCCAAGGTCAACAAGAAATCTACGCCACTGTCCTCTTGCTACTTCAGACGGCTGTTTCCTGTCCAAATATTAGCAAACAAAATACTGCAATATAATTCAAGAGGCAAATATTTAGTGTTATCTCCAGCCAGAGCTACAATATTGTCTCCATGAAGTAATCGTGTGATCACATTTTCGCACTATACTAGAGAGTCTCTCAGTTACAATTTCTATGAATCAAACATTAAACATCGAATGTTTGTGAATGTATGTAATCTATTCTTGAGTGATTTTGTGATATTTCCTCTAATGCACGGGGCAATCTGCTCAAACTACCATTAGCGACAGTAGCAAATAAAAACACTGATTTTTCAAACAAGTTCTCCCTTTTTATACCCGCATGCAATAGCATGCAGGGTATCTTCCCATCCTGTGGTTTCTTATACCCGCATGCGAAGCATGGACGGGTATATTGCCATTCTGTGGTTTCATCTCCTTCTCCTTCTCCTCCTTCTCCTTCTTCTATCAAACACATCATTCTGTCAAGGCTAGCGCTAAAACTACAAGGGCCCCAGGGCCCATATGTAGTACACTTATGGGCCCTACCCCGCAGATGTGCCTTTTGCCCATCTCGGCCCCAGAGGTCACAGGTCACGGGCCCCAGGGGCCCAAATGTAAAAACACAAACTATGCCGTTTCTCATCAGATGAAGCAGCCTCAGGGCCCTAAGTTGGTACACTGATAGCCCCAGGGTACTCTATATATACAAGTTTACATGAGCCCCATATGTCATATATTATGGGCCCCAGGGCCCCAAATGTTAAAATAAGGGGCAACAGATTGACAAGGCTAGCTCTAAAACTATAAGGGCACTAGGGCTCATATGTGGTACATGTATGAGCCCTAAGTTTTCAATGTGCCTTTTGCCCATTTTGGGCCCAGATGTTAAAGGCTAGGGGCCCCAGAGGCCCAAATATTAAAACAAAGGGCCGGCCATTTCTCAGCAAATAAAATAGTTACAGGGTTCAGATTTGGTACACTAATAGGTCTTAAGCATTATACTACTATATGTATATATGAGCCCCATGTGTCACATAATATGGGCCCCAGGGCCCCAAACGCTAAAACATAGAGCCGGCCGTTACTCTGTAAATAAAGCACCTACAATGCCCAGCTTGAGTCTACTGATAGAACTAGAGAATCATACTTCAACATATGTATTATGGGCCCCAGGGCCCCAAATGTTAAAACAAATGGCCGGCCGTTTCTCATCAAATAAAGCAGCTTTAGGGCTCACAGTTTGTACACAGATTGCACCTGAAAATTATATTGTTATATGTACATGTGAGCCAAATATATCACATTATATGGGCCCCAGGGCCCCAAACGCTAAATCATAGGGCCGGCCGTTACTCAGTAAATAAAGCAGCTACAGGGTTCAGATTTGATACACTAAACGGTCTTCAGCATTATATTGTTATATGTGTATATGAGCCCCATGTGTCACACAATATGGGCCTCAGGGCCCCAAACCCTAAAACATAGGGCCGGCCGTTACTTAGTAAATAAAGAAGCTACAATGCCCAGCTTTAGCCTACTGATAGAATTACAGAATTATACTTCAACATATGTACATGAGCCTCATAAGTCAAATACAATGGGCCCCAGGGCCCCAAATGTTAAAACAAAGGGCCAGCCGTTTCTCATCATATAAAGCAGCTTTAGGGCTCAGAGTTTGTACACAGATTGAACCTGAAAATTACATTGTTATATGTACATATGAGCCCCATATATCACGTAATATGGGCCCCAGGGCCCCAAGCGCTAAAACATAGGGCCGGCCATTACTCAGTAAATAAAGCAGCTACAGTGCCCAGCTTGAGTCGCTTGATAGCACTAGAGAATTATACTTCAAGATATGTACATGGACCTCATAACTCAAATATAATGGGCCCCATGGCCCCAAATGTTAAAACAAAGGGCCGGCCGTTTCTCATCAAATAAAGCAGTTTCCGGGCTCAGAATTTGTACACAGATAGCACCTGAGAATTATATATATTGTTACTAACACCCCCACCCCCACCCCACACACATAGGACTAAACAGACAGATCCGTATTATATAATAATTGTAAATACCAGCGTGAAGCGTTAAGGCTGTTCCAGTTAAATTACATATCCATTGGCTGTTCCATTTAATTTACATACTCCCTCTGAAATGGCCCCAAAATAGGCTGTTCCGTTTAATTTACATACTCCCTCTGGAATGGCTGTTCCATTTAATTTACAGACTCCCTCTGGAATAGTTTTCCCTAATCATATTGCATAGCCTCACTGTGAATAAGAGAGACTGACAACAGCAACCTATGGAGAGTAAGAGAGACGCCCTCTGCGAGGGGCCTTTTTACAATTTCTTTATTTTAAGTGCTACGACAGTGCAACTGACATTCAATTAAAGCTTGTGACTTGAACTTTCACTGTTTTACATTTTCTGCCCAATTGGGCGCCTTTTTACAATTTCTTTATTTTAAGTCCTCAGCAAATAAGGACTGTAAGTTTGGGTACACCGATAACATGCGGGTATAGCCGTATTTGTGTACAAATATATAGCCTTCTAGTATGGTTTCTTCTCCTTCTCCTCCATCAAACACAACATTCTGTCAAGGCTAGCGCTAAAACTACAAGGGCCACAGGGCCCATATGTGGTACACTTATGGGCCCTACCCCTCAGATTTATCCTTTGCCCATCTTGGCCCCAGAGGTCAAAGGTCACGGGCCCCAGGGGCCCAAATGTAAAAATACAAAGCATGCCGTTTCTCATCAAATGAAGCAGCCTCATGGCCCTGAGTTGGTACACTGATAGCCCCAGGGGTACTCTATATATACTAGTATTCATGAGCCCCATATGTCATATATTATGGGCCCCAGGGCCCCAAATGTTAAAAAATGGGCAACAGATTGACAAGGCTAGTGCTAAAACTATAAGGGCCCCAGGGCCCATATGTGGTACACTTATGGGCCCTACCCTGTAGATTTATCCTTTGCACATCTTGGCTCCAGAGGTCAAAGGTCACGGGCCCCAGGGGCCCAAATGTAAAAATACAAAGCATGCTGTTTTTCATCAAATGAAGCAGCCTCAGGGCCCTGAGTTGGTACACTGATAGCTCTAGGGGTACTCTATATATACAAGTATACATGAGTCCCATATGTCATATATTATGGGCCCCAGGGCCCCAAATGTTAAAATAAGGGGCAACAGATTAACAAGGCCAGCTATAAAACTACAAGGGCACTAGGGCTCATTTGTGGCACATGTATGGGCCCTAAGTTGTAATGTGTCTTCTGCCCATTTTGGCCCCAGATGTTTAAGACTAGGGGCCCCAGAGGCCCAAATGTTAAAACAAAGGGCCGGTCGTTTCTCAGCAAATAAAGTAGCTACAGGGTTTAGATTTGGTACACTAATAGGTCTTCAGCATTATATTGTTATACGTATATATGAACCCCATGTGTCATATAATATGGGCCCCAGGGCCCCAAACTCTAAAACATAGGGCCGGCCGTTACTCCGTAAAGAAAGCAGCTACAATGTCCAGCTTGAGTCTGCTGATAGCACTTGAGAATTATATTTCAACATATGCACATGAGCCCCATAAGTCAAATATTATGGGGCCCCAAATGTTAAAGCAAAGGCCCGGCCGTTTTTCATCAAATAAAGCTGCTTCAGAGCTCATAGTTTGTACACAGACTGCACCTGAGAATTATATTGTTTTATGTACATATGAGCCCCATATGTCACATAATATGGGCCCAGGGCCCCAAACGCTAAAACATAGGGCCAGCCGTTACTCAGTAAATAAAGCAGCTACAGTGCCCAGCTTGAGTCTACTGATAGCACTTGAGAATTATACTTCAACATGTGTACAGCCTCATAAGTCAAATATTATGGGCCAGGGCCCCAAATGTTAAAAAGGACCGTCCGTTTATCATCAAATAAAGCAGCTTCAGTGCTCGGAGTTTGTACACAGATTGCACCTGCGAATTATATTGTTAATAACACCCACCCCACCCCATTCACAGACAATAGCGTAATTATAATAATATAGATGACAGAAACGTTAAGGCTGTACCAGTTAAATTACATACCCATTGGCTGTTCTATTTAATTTACATACTCCCTCTGAAATGGCCACAAAATAGGCTGTTCTATTTAATTTACATACTCCCTCTGAAATGACTGTTCCATTTAATTTACATACTCCCTCTGGAATAGCTTTCCCCTAATCAAATTGCATATTGTGAATTTCAATAGCGTATTAGGCCTATAATAATTATAGATGATGATAATTGGAACTACCATGTGTGAAGCGTTAAGGCTGTTCCATTCAATTTACATACCTTTGGCTGTTCCATTTAATTTACATACTCCCTCTGAAATGATCCCAAAATAGCTGTTCTATTTAATTTACATACTCCCTCTGAAATGGCTGTTCGATTTAATTTACATACTCCCTCTGGAATAGCTTTCCCCTAATCAAATTGCATATTGTGAATTTCAATCTATCAAATTGCATAGCTTCACTGTGAATTAGAGAGACTGACAATAAGTCCTCAGCAAATAAGGACTGTAAGTTTGTGTAAACCGATAACATGCGGGTATAGCCGTATTTGTGTACAAATATATAGCCTTCTAGTTCTCCTCCTCCTCCTTCATCAAACACATCATTCTGTCAAGGCTAGCGCTAAAACTACAAGGGCCCCAGGGCCCATATGTGGTACACTTATGGGCCCTACCCCGCAGATGTGCCTTTTGCCCATCTCGGCCCCAGAGGTCAAGGTCACGGGCCCCAGGGGCCCAAATGTAAAAACACAAACCATGCCGTTTCTCATCAGATGAAGCAGCCTCAGGGCCCTGAGTTGGTACACTGATAGCCCCAGGGGTCCTCTATAAACACAAGTATACATGAGCCCCATATGTTATATATTATGGGCCCCAGGGCCCCAAATGTTAAAAATATGGGGCAACAGATTGACAAGCCTAGCTCTAAAGCTACAAGGGCACTAGGGCTCATATGTTGCACATGTATAAGCCCTAAATTGTAGATGTGCCTTTTGATCATTTTGGCCCCAGATGTACAAGGCTAGAGGTCCCAGGGGCCCAAATGTTAAAACAAAGGGCCGGCCGTTTCTCAGCAAATAAAGTAGCTACAGGGCTCAGATTTGGTACACAGATAGGTTTTCAGATTTATATTGTCATATGTACATATGTACCCCTTATGTCACATAATATGGGCCCCTGGGCCCCAAACGCTAAAACATAGGACCGGTCGTTACTCTGTAAATAAAGCAGCTTTAGGGCTCAGAGTTAGTACACATAATGCACCTGAAAATCACATTGTTATATGTACATGTGAGCCCCATATATTACATTATATGGGCCCCAGGGCCCCAAACGCTAAAACATAGGGCCGACCGTTACTCTGTAAATAAAGCAGCTTTAGGGCTCAGAGTTAGTACACAGATTGCACCTGAAAATCACATTGTTATATGTACATGTGAGCCCCATATATAACATTATATGGGCCCCAGGGCCCCAAACGCTAAAACATAGGGCCGGCCGTTACTCTGTAAATAAAGCAGCTTTAGGGCTCAGAGTTAGTACACAGATTGCACCTGAAAATCACATTGTTATATGTACATGTGAGCCCCATATATTACATTATATGGGCCCCAGGGCCCCAAACGCTAAAACATAGGGCCGGCCGTTACTCAGTAAATAAAGCAGCTACAGTGCCCAGCTTGAGTCTACTGATAGCACTAGAGAATTAAACTTCAACATATGTCCATGGGCCTCATAAGTCAAATATTATGGGCCCCATGGCCCCAAATGTTAAAACAAAGGGCCGGCCGTTTCTCATCAAATAAAGCAGCTTCCGGGCTCAGAATTTGTGCACGTAAGACTAAACAGACATATCCGTATTATAATTATTAATATAATAATTGGAAATACCAGCGTGAAGCGTTAAGGCTGTTCCAGTTAAATTACATACCCATTGGCTGTTCTATTTAATTTACATACTCCCTCTGAAATGGTCCCAAAATAGGCCGTTCCGTTTAATTTACATACTCCCTCTAAAATGGCTTTTCCATTTAATTTACATACTCCCTCTGGAATAGTTTTCCCCTAATCACATTGCATAGCCTCACTGTGAATAAGAGAGACTGACAACAGCAATCTATGGAGAGACAACTCCCCTGCCAGGGGACTTTTTACAAGTTCTTTATTTTAAGTGCTACGAGAGTGCAACCTGCATTAAATTAAAGCTTGTGACTTGGACTTTCAATTTTTACACATTTTCCACCCAATTGGGCGACTTTTTACAATTTCTATATTTTAAGTCCTCAGCAATTTGTACACATTATAGCACCTGAGAATTATATTGTTACTAACACCCACGCATGCACCCATCCACCCCACACACGTAGGACTAAACAGACAGACCGTATTATATCATAATTGGAAATACCAGCGTGAAGCGTTAAGGCTGTTCCAGTTAAATTACATACCCATTGGCTGTTCCATTTAATTCACATACTCCCTCTGAAATGGCCCCAAAAAGGCTGTTCCGTTTAATTTACATACTCCCTCTGAAATGGCTGTTCCATTTAATTTACATACTACCTGAGTAAGAGAGACTGACAACAGCAACCTATGGAGAGTAAGAGAGACGACTCCCCTGGGAGGGGACTTTTTACAATTTCTTTATTTTAAGTGCTATGACAGTGCAACCTACATTCAATTAAAGCTTGTGACTTGGACTTTCACTTTTTACACATACAGTTTCTTTATTTTAAGTCCTCAGCAAAAAAGGACTGTAAGTTTGGGTACACCGATAACATGCGGGTATAGCCGTATTTGTGTACAAATATATAGCCTTCTAGTGTCTATTGATTTGCTTTTTTGACATAGCATTTTAACAAAGTTTGGGTCATGAAACAAGAAATGCTTACTTTTCAGTATTCAGGGGGTTGTTAAAACTGATCGCAAGAGACGTGTTTAATTGCAGCGATACCATTCAGTAACTGTTTTGCCGATCATTTGCAGTTCATTTTGAGACGATCTAGTTATTTAACTCTTGAACTTCTTGACTACTGACCTGCATTTGTGAAACTGGATTTAAGTTAACAAAGTACTGGTCTTGAAACAAGACATGGAAGGCGTGCTTTCTTGATTTGTTTATGTTTCAGTATTCTCAAGAGTAGTGATATCCTTCATAGACTATCAATTAAAATCAACGTGGATGCCATTCAGATGCGACAATAAAACTGGACGTGTATCGGTCTTGCTAAATTAGGGATAATCTAGTTATTTACATTGCACGTGAACAATTTCAGACCACTTTGAGCGAAATCGGAACATTATTTATTTATTTTTTATCCCTGTTCATAATGATGGAGACCAAAATTTGACATTTGCCCTTTATGCCTATACATCGGGCATGGGTCAAACTATACTTTTTCTGAATCCTAATAATGAGAAGAATACAATTAGACAATTTGTTTATCCATATTCCCCTAATTTTGAAATTTGAGGCCTGCATTAGCGGCCATTTTGGAAATATGCAATTTTACATTTTTCCCCTGTGTTCTTTTTTGCCCTTTTTTGGTTGGGATATGTTGTTCAAAAGGGTGTTTAGAGTTACTAGTAAGTAAAAACATTGGTGTTCCATTTTTGTCTATGTGCGCCCATTTTGGTACTTAAATTGACTCACCTAAAGGTGTAATAGTTAATTTATTGACCATATCCAGACTACAGGCATATGATCTTCAGGCAGATGACAGGACATAAGTATTATGTCAACATTAGTGTATTGTATTGGTGTGAAAATATTTAGCTCGCAGGGAGCTTTCAGTGCTTTTGAAACTAATTAACATAATTTGACACCCTTAACGTAAACATGGTAAATAAAAACAAAATTCGATGTTTTATTAGTGTGTGGACAAACTTATTCTTAGCATCGCAAAAGTCCGTTTTCCAAAATAATGTAAACTGTTTTGTCATTAACTCCCTAATTTACTATAGATACAAAAAACTTAATTTCGTTGCAGGGATATTAGATCAGTGTTTCAAAGTAACTCAAGGGGTGGAGGTATTATGGGTCTGATACACTCGAGTGCTGCCAACAGGATTCTTCCCAATTGGCAAATGAACGTGATATATTATGTAGGGGTATGTGTGGGGGAATTGGGTGATTTAATATTTGGCTGATGTTGGTCTGGTTTACACGTATCATATTGAAATGTGTTCTAAAAAAATGCTCAAAAGTACAAATTGTTATTCTGTAACGCTATGATATTTGCACTGGTAGCTTTTATGTAACACAATCAAATTAAGACTTTTGGGAATATATATTGGCGACTCCAGTTGACATTTAAAACTCACTTCCAAAGAACCTTCGTAACATCCCTACACTTTCTAAATTTAAACGCCAGCTTAAAACCCATCTCTTTCGCCAAGCTTTTCCAGATTCACAGAATTAATTGCTTTTTGTTTGTTTGTCTTTTTTATGTTTTTGCGCGCTCGCAGTTCCTCGGAAGATTTTGCGCCTTAAAAGAACCATTTATTATTATTATTATTATTATTATTATTATTATTATTATTATTATTATTATTATTATTATTATTATTAGTGTTATTATTATTATTATTATTATTATTATTATTATTATTATTATTATTATTAGTGTTATTATTATTATTATTATTATTATTATTATTATTATTATTATTATTATTATTATTATTATTATTATTATTATCATTATTATTATTATTATTATTATTTACTTTGTCAAGATTTAAGTCCTTGTAATTTAACGGCAGATATTGCCATATTAGCCATGTCTTTATGCTGAGAAGAGGAGGTCATTTTATAATAAAGTGACTTAAATACGGACATAAATATGGACACAAATATTTTTCTTGGTTTGGTTTGAAATTCCGTAGTGTGAATATATAACGAATCTGTGTCTGCTACTAAGCCTAAATAAGTGGACTGTTTTAGGGCTTAGAGTGTAATTAAATTTATCCTGGGCCATTTTAAAGCTAAGGAAAGTCCACCCCAAATGTGTGAGTTCACCACATTTCGCAGAGGTTGGACGCCAATATTCTTTTTCAGTACCCTCGAATCCCTCACATTTAGGTCTTAGAACCTCATTAAATGTTTTTTGGCTGCCATTTTGAAAAGGGCCCTCTAGCAGAAGTGTTCCACATTTCCCGAGTTTGGACCCACATACTTTTATTCATCACCCTCGAAAATACAAAATTCAGTCGATATATCCCATATGTGTGACGCATTTAGAGTTAGATGCGCAAATGATTTCTAAATTACCCAAATGGTTTTTACGAAAAGCGTTTGATTAAGCCCTGTTATGGCATCACGAACCACTAGCCCTTCTGTTAAATTCGCAAGCACATTTTCTAATATACGCTTTTCAAAAAAATACTTTTATTTGGCAGGAAACGGGAGCTGCCGCAGAGGTTTGTAGGTGTGAGCATGACCTTTAGGTGTGACTTTACTTTGAATCTTTAATTGCAAATGTATTTGAAATGACATTAAACAAACGACACCAGTCAATTATATGGTTTAAAATCTTGAGACAGATTATCAACTTCAAGTATGTATTGGGACTTCTTTCAATCCCACGTGTGACATTTAGCATCAATATGTGTGATAAATTTACACTTTCCAAGGAATGTGGGTAGAAATATCTCACCCTGTTTGACAAACTATCTCAAGTTTCTACGACGTAGCAATGTAAAATGTATATGAAGAGCAAACTTGCCTCATTTCAAATTCCTCTACTATAGCTTAGCGGCAACATAGGAATTTGATTTGTCCGTTTCATACATGAGTACATTCCCATTGCATTGCTGATGATATGCAATCAGTAGTTAATATCGCCCAGGATTGCTGCATTTATTAATCAGTTAAATATTTAAAACAAATGAAAGGTATCCAATTATAAAATCCATGCATGATCTTCAATATTTTAGTAGGGAATTTCAATACATCACTCAAACGACTTGATTGTGGATTAACCACCTTCATTTTGATTATAGGAATTAATCCCCCATGTCTTCCCTACGTGTTTTATGTTGCCAAATTTTTGCTTACAAATTAATATGAAACATAAATATTGCTACATATTAAATTAAATTGTTACTGTAACTCTGATATGATGTGTGATTTTGAGGATATAATCGAGGATACGTCTGATAATTACAGTATTATTTCTTCAAATTCAACTCCCAACAACTGGAAGCAAAATAACAGCCAAACATGTTGTTGTTTTTCGTTTCAGTTATATCATTATTAATGGATTTGAACGTAAAAGCTAAGGTGAAAGCGTACAGAGAATTTTAATTCTGCAAAACCCCTTTGTAAGAAGGCTCTATAGGAACTGGCCCGGGGAACTGGAAGCAAAACACGTTTTATTTTTAAAGCTAAAGCATGTTAGTAGAATAGAGCATTTGAACCATTTCTACTAATTTGGTCCTAAGGCGGAATATAGATGAATTGACCTCAATGTTTATCAACAAAGGCAAGGGACTGGTATATCGATATGCGTGAGTGAACCCCATGCAACCACTACACTGTTCAATAGCCTTATTGTGATGTGCGGGTTTTTTTTTTAAACACGAGCCCTGAACAAAATATAACGCGCGCGTATACTGCCAGGCAAAAAAACAATGGAAATGGTGATGATGCGTGCGCATACTGCCAGGTATTGACGTCAGAAGTCAACTCATCTATAGTATACAGCTAAAAATCAACATGTATTAATCTGAATTTACAATCGATCAATACGTTTTTTTAAACAGCACAATGTGAGTTACATCATGAAAAAAAATCCATATAGAACTTTATGAATAACGCTGCAACCAGAGATACTATCCCAGATAGGATTACCCACACTCCCATCCTTGTATCGTTTCAGTCTATTATGCATCTTTCATGAGTTTAAAAATAGATTTCAGAGGATTGGCAACGGAATGCAATGAATTTTCTCGGAATATCACAACTTCATATAAATTCATGAAACGTGGAATTATAAAATCCCTGATGAGGGAATTTATAATTCCATGGCTTTTTTTCTCAGTTAAAAATTCCATCAAAATACAATCAGAATAGAATTCATCACTGAACGTAAAGTTAGAATCGCATACTTTGTTTCATTGTTAAGGGGGTACTACACCCCTGACCAATTTTGTGCCTACTTTTGCATTTTTCTCAAAAATTATAGCACATTGGTGACAGGTAAGATATGTATATTATAGGGGCAAAGACTACAACTACTGTACTGAAAATTCAGTAACTCAAAGCAAGTAGTTATTGATTTATTGATCAAATATTGGTTTTCCCTCATTTTTGACTGTAACTCCACTACTGTTGTCTGTGCTGAAATAAAATTTCCAGTGCAGTAGTTGCAGTCCTTGCCCTATAATATACATATCTTACTTGTCCCCAATGCGCTATACTTTTGAGAAAATGCAAAAATAGGCACATAATTGGGCAGGGGTGTAGTACCCCTTAATGTACCTTTGAATATCACCCATCGATGGTAGCCGGGAGTTTCCTTTGCTAAAATTCCGTTTAAAATGTTTTCTCAAAATAAATTTTAATGTCACAAGAACAAAATCGATATACGAGTGTATCTTTTAGTTACTGAAAATATTGATCGGATATTTCTTTTTTATTTCCAGTGATCGACATTTAGATCTCTTTTGAATATTTAATGCAAGCACACACACTAGAGTGAGACGAAAAACATTTTTCGGATTAACTTGGAACTCTCAGATAATTTTACTGCATACTAGCATTGTGTTGAAATATCAGAAAGATCCCAGGATGTTTCACACAGACAATAGATTTTCACAACGTCCCGCTTATAGTCCACACCAGGTAAATAATTATTTTGTACAGGCAGCAAACGAACCAATAGAAATACGACCTGCAGCAAAGCACGTACGTCTATAAAATGCCCCGTCGGCTGCTAAGTTACAGCAAAAGCATAATTTTCCCGGAGCTCTATCTCATTGGTTAAAACCAATCGCTAATAGCTCAGCGATGTAATAAATTCAGCTATGAGTTGTATTTCAAAATATCCAGGCCATATCCTATTATTGAACGGATGAGTGTCTCTCTGTCTGTATAGAATTGAAAACTCATTGACAATTAAGAGCACATTCCTCAAGCACATAATATAGTTGAAAGAGTAATGGTAAGACTAATTTATGGTGGTGTACTTAATATTGATTCAATGTATATATGATTACAACTCAAATCCCTGAATATATTCCGTTATTTTTTAGTATTTGTAAAAACCTATTGTTAGACTTGCAGTTAAATATATGTACTGAAAGAATGTGGTAAGCTGGTTCCTGCGTTTTGAACTTCCAGTCTGCGCTTTGAAAACAAAAACTAACAAAAATCGAATTTTCTTAAATTGGTAACATCAAAGATGCGTACTTAGCCTGTGCAGATCGTAAAAACGAGTCATTTCGGCTAATGAATGGCAGCGGTGCATTCGTAGTGGAAAAGAAACGTATCTATCTATCGTACAGGTGGTGTGCTTAGCCTGAGTCACTCGGCCCTATTTCGAAGGTAAAAATCTAGAATTCCTGTGGGAGAACATGTTCAAAAACGTCATCGACCATTATACAGAGGTCAAATTTCAATTGCTCACAACAAACTATTCCTCTAGTCGTAAGGATAAAAAAGTATAAATTTATATCGACCTATTTGTAATGTAAATGTAAAATTCCAATTGTCGAATTGTCCGCTTCTCATGGGTCAACAAACCAAATGCTCCAATTTTGTTGAAAATGGTCTCAAATCGTGTGGCTTGGAACAACATAAAGAAATACTTTGCCATAACTCACGTGTTGCGTTATGTGAGTAACATGGCAAAACAGGTCAAAGCTCATTGACCAATATGGTGCATATGGTGTACTTTGGGAACAGTCGCCTTGAGTCGAGTAATCAAGTTCATTAAAGTGTATCACCATTGCATTGCAATTTCAATCAAACATTAAGCACCGCATGTATGTAACCTATTCTATAAAGAGATTTCGGGATGTTTCTTCTCGCGTGCACGCGGTAATCTGCTCAAACAACCATTAGCCACAGTAGCTAATAGAAACACGTGAGTAGCACTCATTTATCTCACACTGATTTTCTAGCAAAATACCCTCTTGACTATTGACCTGCTTGTTTGTATTTTAACAACATATTTGTCTTTGTGTGGCTTCAATCTTTGTTTGCCTTTCCAAGAATAACAAGTGTAGGGCTTCCCTTCGGTTTTTTTAATAGACCATTAATTAAAAAAGATTGTAAGAGATTTGGTTAAATGAAGCGATGCCATTCAGTTATATATATAGAAGGGACAATAAATGGATGGGTCTTGCTCAATCATTTTAATTGATGGTGTTTGTGTGGGACATGAGAGCATACAGACATATTGAATTGCATTCTGCATACGAAGAATGTCCTTCTGATATCAAATAATTTTGATTTTTGGAAATTCTGGAAAATGATTAAAAATTGATATTATTTGATATTTAACAGTCCTGGAAGTAAACTTTGCAAATCCAATGATATGTACTTAAAGTGTATTATTTGATATCAGAAGGACATTCCTTGTATTCAGAATGCAATTCGATATGTCTGGTATACTCTCAGCTTCCACAAAAAATACTGTACAAACGTTAATATCCGATTCTTCAAAACAAATAAGTTTCGTTTCGGGAAACAAGATCATTTAAGGTTTCAAAGTTTGGTACGAGAGTTTTTTGACACCCTCGATTGACGCCCAACTGGATTCTCCCCGCCTGACGTATAAAACTGTATTCTTATTGTGTACGTGCATGGAGGAAGTGATGTGGTCTCCGAGAATTACTCTATTGATCACACCACTGAACATGCTGAAGATCATTTCAATCAGGACATGGGCCTGAATGATGACCCATCCTCTATTTTTAATCTTCGGTTGACATTTGACTGATTACACGTATATCTTGAACTTCAAGTTGTGGTGTGTTACCATATTGGTGCTTGAGATGTGCAGGGCCGGATTTACCATAGGGCCAGATGGGCCCGGGCCCAGGGCCCCCATATTTTGGGGGCCCCCAAAATTGCCCTGTGCAGTGTGCATCTTCCATTTTAGCCGAAAAATACCATGTTTTGGGACAAAATAGGGTACACAAATTGCAAAATTTTGAGCGCTTCGCGCGCGAAATGGCCTGTATACAGCTTCAATTTAGGGCAAAATAACATAAAATTGAATTTTATCGCGCGCTTCGCGCGCAAATGTCCAAGTACAATCTAAAAACTGGCATATGCCTTCCTTACGGTGCGTTTGGGGCCTCCAAATTTTGACCTGGCCCAGGGCCCCAAAAAAGGTAAATCCGGCCCTGGAGATGTGCATTGATCAGAAGTCAGAAGTACACATTGTCATTCTGTAACGCTACGATGTTTCATGTGGGCTCTTGTTTAGAATGCAAAGCCCACAACAAATCCAACCCCTAAACGAAAACAAGTTGGGGTGTGTGTGAAAGTGTTTGCCATTGATAACATGTAGGCGGCACAAGGCGTGATGCAAACGCATACAAATAAGGCTTTTGGCATGTTTGGGATGCAGCTCCTGTTGACATTTGCTTTGCTGTCAAGATTTTAGTTCTTGCAATTTACAGATACTACATACATTGCCATGCTGCCACTTCATATGAGAGGTTAAAGACCGGTATTGATACAATGCCTTGAATATATTCAATTTTTCATACTTACAGAGAATGATTGCTGTGGCGTAGCATCATTGGCCCCAAATCGATCTGAAATTTTTTAAATCCCATAGGAAAATTGCCGAAAAACGGCCTTTGCCCCCCTCCCCATCAGACCCGGTGCCCCCAACCATGGTCGGTGCCCCCCTAATGTGATGCCATTGAAGTTAACTTTTGTAGTATCACATTATCAGGATTTGTGCTTCTCAAGTCAGAAAGAGTTTTTGAACTAGCTCTATTTCGCCTTAAGACGTTCATAGCATTTCTATCATTGTGGAGGCGAAACATTACCACAAACTCTTTAAAGGTGAAAGAGTAAAAACTCACTCTTCAAAACAGTGAGAAGAGTGAAAATCACTCCAAAGGGAGTACAAATCACTTCAACAAGTGTAAAATTACTCCTAAAAAGAATGAAAACTACTCTTTCAAAGTATGATGTAAGGGATATTACTCTTTTTGAAGTAATGTCCCAGCACATTATACTACCTTGAATGAGTGGATTTCATGGGCAGAAGAGTGAGTTTTCACTCGCTTACATAAACATGATAAAGAGAGAAGAGTGGTAGCATGACCTTTAAGTGTGTCTTTAACGTATCCTTCTATCTTATTTCAAATCATTTTCCCATTGCATTGCTGATGCATGCAATCCGTGGTTAATTCCACCCAGAATTGCCACATTTATCCAATCAGTTAAATATTTAAAATGAAAGGAAAATACCCAATAAAATCCACGCATGGTCTTTAATATTTTATTATGGATTTTCAATAACTATCATCACCCACACACGACCTGATTGTGGATTAATTACTTTCATTTTGATTATAGGAGTAAATTTCGCCCCCTGCAAATACACGTGTTTCCAAATGTTTTTGCACTCGATTACAGGTATAAGTTGCCTAGCCAAATGTTTACTTACATTTTCATTTACTTTTATTACGAAATGAAATATATTGTTACATATTGTTAAATCAAATCGTTACTGTTACATTACTTCATGATTTTGATAATCTTATTCTAATAATCAGAGTAATAGACTTCCAAACCCAAACAACTGGAACCAAAACATCAACAAAACATGTTTTTGTTTTTGTTTCAGTTCTAATGATTACTACTAATCTGATGCAAAAGCGAAGGCGGAATACAGTACATTAAGACTTGAGTATAGCAAGAAAGATGTAACTCAACATGTCATAAGCTGAATTTGTACTTAATCGCTGAGCGACTAGAGCCTTATTTTCGACCAATCAGTTTCTTAATCAACTAAAAGTGCGCTGTTAAACTCACCGGTAAAAATCAACCGCTCGTCGCTCAACGACAGAGTATAAATTCAGTTTTATCGTATAAACAGAAAATGCGAAAAACACTGCAGCTAAAGATAATATTCCAGATAGGATTTTATCCCACTCCCATCCTTGTATCGATTCATTCTCCATTGCATCTTTGATGAGTTTAAAAATAGATGTTACATCTCAGAATTAAGAATGGAACTAGAATGCACTGAATTTTCTCCGTACTTTATTTGATAGAAATTCACGAGAGACTTAATTAGTCCATTATTAAAATTGTATCAAAATAACACCATAATTCAAACATGAAAGTGAAATTATAGGCGCAGACTCAAAGGAAAGAAGTTTGTTTTATTTGTTAACTTATCTATCAGTCAGTGAGGAATCGCAAACACATCTAATGCAAAGAGATCCTTACATTACAACCACATAAAAACTATTACATACGATATAATAAAAACAATTGCGTAGCATTACTCAGGCCCAAGATGGAAAAGTTTGCTTGTTTCATATTAGCAACAATTGCAAATAATAATAATTTTGGTGACTATAGTATAATATTATCCATCGATTGATAAATATAACCCCTGCCGAGCCTGATTTTTTTTTTTTAAGAGCGTTTCCTTTTAAAATGCTTTTTTCTGTATTTTACCATTACCAGAACAAAACAATATAGCAGTGTGTCTTCAGTTACTGCAACATTATTGATCCGATATAATTATATTCATTATTTGCTATTGAACAAAGTGATAAAAAGTATCAATTAAAGATATTCTCATGAAAATTCGCGAAACATTCCAATAAATACTTTTAAAAGCATATTGGTAAGCCGATACTGAAATTTAATATAAATTATGCAGTGCCACGAACCTTGCCCTATATGTTACGCTAAAGATTGTTCCTTAGTCTTGTGAGACACCCTTATATCAAATCAGGAAGACATTTTAGTTGCCTGTCTCCTGGTAATGTTTCATCACACGGTAAGCCATGACAAAGATATGCATATTGCATACATAATTCAACCTTAAACTTTCCTTTGCTTTGGATCATGTCATTTTCATGAATATCAATAACATGCTTAAAATATCTGTCTGATCGATGTAACATTATATACCTGGCTTTTTACAAGTAGGATTTGCAGCAGATAGATGGATATGTTGCAATCATTTGATTGTTTCCCAATTATGTATTGTAGATGACACATTGCCTACGGAAGTACACGCTATGGGTAAGCAAATGTGGAATACGTCACTTTGTCTTGGCATAGGATAGAAGAATCGAAGGTAACTCGACTCCCCGGGTCTCATTTCTACTTGGCAGGTGCTTCACTGGATATAATACAACCCTAAAATACTTATTTTATCTATATTCATATTAACTCTAGCAGTCAGTGAAGCTATTACGATTAAGTGATTAACTAGGATTTTCTTAACATTCACCAATCAAAATCAAAAATTCAGTTGAAGAACATGTGATCAAAACTATATTCAACAGGAAGTTGTGCCCGGTAAGCGAAATAAACAAGTAGTGTTTAAGTCCAATTCTAAATAATTCTCATTATATCCAACAGCCTTTGCAGTTGGTATTTTGATGGTTACTTCAGGCGGTTGTTCTTTACTGTCCAAAATATGAGCAAAATAATACGACTAATTCCGAAAAGCAAATAGTTAGTTGCAGGGCTACAAAATATAGGTGCCATAAGTAATCTTGTGAAAACATTTTATTTTTACTACTAATTACCATTGTGACCATTGAAAATCCCTTTTCATCCAAAAATGTGGTACTGTTTTAGCCAGACGCCTAAAGTCTCTATTTAATTACGTTTCAAAGTCTCTCGATATCTATGAATCAAACATTAAGCCCCGCAATTCTTTGAATGTATGTAATCTAGTCGTAAGTGATCTTGGGATGTTTCCTCTAATGCACTCGGCAATCTGCTCAAACAACCATTAGTCACAGTAGCTAATGGATACACGTGAGTAGAACTGATTTATCTCACACTGATTTTCAAACAACTTACCCTCTTGACTATTGACCTGCTTTTATAAAATTGGATTTGAACAAACATATAGGTCTTGAAACAAAAAACGAAACGTGTGCTTTCATTCTTTGTGTGTTTTTACAATAGACTATCAATTAACTAGAGCGATAACCGCACCATAGCTGAACCATGTGGCTTCGGCAGTATATTGTGGTAGGCCTATACCTAGTACAATTGAAGCATTTTGAAAACTTGACCTCTGACCCCTTTATTGCCCCTTAATGACCTTAAATGAATTTTAAAATATTTGCAACATGTTTAGAATGTCATAAGAATCATTTCGTTTAAATTTCAGCTCAATCGGAGCATTTTGAAAACCTTGACCTTTGACCCCTTTATGACCCCTTAATGACCTTAAATAAATTTAAAAATGTTTTAAACATGTTTAGAATGTCATAAGGATCATTGCATTTAAATTTAAGCTCAATCGGAGCATTTTTGGTTGACCTTAATGACCTTAAATGAATCTGAAAATATTTTTAAAATGTTTAGCATGTCATAAGGATCATTGCATATAAATTTCAGCTCAATTGGAGCATTTTGAAAAACTTGACCTTTGACCCCTTTATGACCCTTAATGACCTTAAATGAATTTTAAAATATTTGCAACATGTTTAGAATGTCATAAGGATCATTGCGTTTAAATTTCAGCTCAATTGGAGCATTTTGAACAACTTGACCTTTGACCCCTTTAGGACCCCTTAATGACCTTAAATAAATTTAAAAATGTTTTAAACATGTTTAGAATGTCATAAGGATCATTGCATTTAAATTTAAGCTCAATCGGAGCATTTTTGGTTGAAATGACCTTTTTTGACCCCTGTGACCCCTGGATGACCTCTGACGTTTGGAAATATTTTTATTATATTCTTTATGTTTTTCTCTTTCATATGACACCACTCATGGGGTCATACCTTCGTGGCATTTAGAGATATGTCCATTTCAGACCAAATGGTTAGTTAGGGACCTAGTAACCTAGGGACCTAGTAACCTAGTAACATATGCAGTTATAGGCTGATCCATTTCATGGTTCAGCAAAAACGATTGTAAGAAATGTGGTTTATGCCATTCGGTAATATATAGATTCAGCAATAAGACTAACCATGGATGGGTCGTGCTCAAGTATATCAATCATGTCTGTTCAATTAGGGATGTTCTAATTATTTACCATGCACGTGATACTTCCTCGTGCAATTGAAACGCATTCTTGGAATAAATCCTAAATAATACGTAAGCAAGAAAATTAAAATACACGTGCAACATAATTAATATAATCAAACAAATACATATGCTAGGCGAACTAAGTTTCCTTACTGAGGACAATAGCATGGCAGGGTTTCAAATCGGGTGGGGGCAATGTGCTACCATATGTCTTCTGAGTGAAGATAGCCCATTGCCTACACCAGCGACGGTAATTTCAACCAGGATAGATCAGACTATGGTGAAATCGGTCCATCCTCTTTTAATCTTCTGGTTATGTTGGACTGGTGCCCGAGATGTTCAGAAGTACAAATTGTCATTCTATGACGCTACGAAGTTTGCTTTTGTTTAAAATGTAAGGCTCCCATAAACAAATCCAACTGCTAAACGAAAGCAAGACACCTTTTACGTGAAACTGTTTGCCGCTGATAACATTGTAGGCGACACTGCGCCTGATGTTAATGCATACAAATTAAGGAATTGGAGATATATACAACTCCTGTTGACATTTATATTGTTGTCAAGATAAGTTCTTGTCATTTCCAGACGTACATTGCCATATTGCCACTTCATAATGAGAGGTGATAGACAGCTAATACAACGGCTTGAATATTGACAATTTTCCACACATAAATGAGAGTTACTGATATATGCCCGTGGAAAAAAAAATTGGTAAACATGTGTGACTTTACCTTTTTTTATGTTGACTCTTTAATCACAAGTCCATTACAGCGTAACACTTGCAATTAAAGACCAATCAATTATAACAATAATTTATATATATATATATCACATCATTTATTGAGCGCTATATCAAAAATTACCACAGCGCTGTACAATAGCAAATAACATGGTTAAAAACACAATAATATAGAATTATACAGCAAAAATAAATATCACTTACATGTACAACAATAATTATTAAAAAGCAACACGATAAATCATCAATAGACCATAATAACATGATTAAAATACAATTTTTAAAAACCCCAAAGCAAATATAATAATAAAATAAATGTAGGCAAATACCAAGGATGCATATAAGGAACAAAACATTATTGAGATGGAAAAAGGTGAGTTTTTAACAATTTCTTGAAAATATTGACTGAGGGTGAAAGGCGGATATGGAGGGGGAGCAAGTTCCAAAGGCGTGGGGCAGCAACATTGAAGGCGTGGTCCCCTATTGACAGTCGAGTACGAGAAACTTGAAGTTGAAAATTACTACTGGAGCGCAAATTTTCCCTGCTTGGTTTGTACTGAATGAGTAATGAGGACAGGTAACCAGGTGTGAGATTGTTGATACCTTTGAAGGTCAAAAGCAGCACTTTGAAGATAACCCTCTCATTAACAGGCAACCAATGTAATTCTCTCCGCAGGGGTGCTGAGGACTGAAGTCTATTGCATCTAAAAATGACTCGAGCTGCCCTGTTTTGCAGTACTTGCAGCTGTTTTCTGTCCTTAGCTGAAATTCCAAACAACAGCGAGTTCGCATAATCCAGGCGGGATAGGATAAGCGAACGAACCAGGTGGTGGCAGCTTTCAACCGTGATATATCTCCTGATTCTATAGATGTTCCTCAAATGAAAGTTAACTGTTTTAACAACAGATTTCACATGGTCCTTCATAGACATAGTTTGGTCAAATACTACACCCAAATTTTTGATTGTAGAAGATGGGGTGATATTTATATCATCAATTTTGAGAGAGACATCTTGCAGCTTTTTCAAGTTATGTGAGGATGCCGCAACAAAAAACTCAGCTTTAGAATTGTTGAGCTTGAGCATATTTATTGTCATCCACTCATAAATGTCCTTAATACATGTCGACAATTTGGCTAATGCTAATTCGGCAGCTCCATCAGTTTTTGGATCAAATGCCAGATAAAGCTGAATGTCATCAGCATAAATGTGATAGGCAATGCCATGCTGACGAATGATTGCGCCAATATAGTTGGTATATAACACAAAAAACAGCGGTCCGAGAACCGATCCTTGAGGTACTCCAAATTCCAGAGTATACTTGCTCGATGCTATGCATGCAGCATCACCGGATTCCTCAGCCTCCTCCGACACGGAGAGATCACCACCGATGGAAACACGAAAACTACGCCCCTGGAGGTAAGATTTAATCCACCTCAGCGCCATACCAGTTATGTTAAAAGTGGTTGATAAACGATCGAGCAGGATTTGGTGATCCACCGTGTCGAAGGCTGCTGAAAGATCCAGTAGCACCACAAACACCGCATTGCCACGATCCATATCCGTCATGATGTCAGTTTTTACACGGAGCAATGCTGTTTCCGTGCTATGCTGCGCCCTATACGCCGATTGGAACTCCTCCTGAAGACCATGTGAGTGAAGGTGATCCTGTAATTGAACTGAGGCAATCTTCTCAATGATTTTTGAGTAGTACCTTATGTTGGAAACAGGGCGATAATTGTTCAAGACATTATTGTCAAGGGTGGACTTCTTTAAAACAGGGCATACCACTGCTTCGCGAGCTTAGAAGGGAATTCACCACTACAAAAAGATTTGTTAACAACTACCTCCAGAGCTTGACACATAATCTTGATATTATCTTTACACAACCACATCGGTAGTGTGTCTAACACACATGACTTATTAGAAGAAGCAATTTATTAAACAATAAGTCTTTGCAAAAATCCTGGGACTAGATTGTAAAATGTGGTCATATATTTTTGTTTAATTTATGTTTATATTTATGATAAATTCAAAATTTTATTATGAATAATTTTAACTCACTCCATACTTTGTAAATCTTTAAACAACCTCTGCCAAATAATTTGAACACGAGGTATCAATGTTGGTTTCATCAAAACCCCAATGGGTGTAACATTCTAATAACGACAGGGAGAATCATACGATCTTAGAAGCTCTTTCAAAATTACGTTTTGATGATCAAACCTCATACCAGGATATAGTGCCCTTAAGAGTAAATAAGATGCCGTCTACAATATAGCCCCTCGGTTACTTTCCATCATAACATGGAATAAAATAATTCTTTTATCGTATAATGTGTAATTAACTCCAGGTTGTCACCATAAAAATTTCGTTCCTAACTCAACAAGACAGAAACCATACTTGCACTGTATGAAACTAATGCATACTGCCAGAAATAGTTCACCTAATGCCATGTAATCACATTATACCAGATATGCGGGCTTAGGGCATATAGAGACAATCTGGTCCTTGCAAGATCTACTACACCAGGTTTATACGTTTTGTAGTCTATTGAATCCATTGATGAGAGTGATTTATCATTTCCATTGTAGACATCCACAGGAAAAAAAATACCGGTTAGAAAGTAGGTCAAATTTTAGGCATTGGTTCCGCGAGACCAGAATGGTCTGGGTTAACAACATTCATTGTATGCTGATGTTGTTGCCACTAAATTGCTTCGGAATGAAATATGACCAAAATGTTTATATCGTATACCCATTAAACTATAGACTTACCTAATGGTATTAATCATCAAGAGATTCAAGTTTGACTATGATATAAATTATGTTATTTATTCATTTTGGATAAACGCAATTTTAATTGTTATAACCAGGTAGGTATCATTTCATGCTGCTGAAAGATAGTAATTTTGAGAGAGCTATCAGCTGAAATTGGGGTAAACATTTTTATAACAACTGAAGTGTGCGTGGCTATATAAGCACTGTCATGTAACAACCTCCTATCTCTATCCTCAATATGCAATAGTATCACAAAACTATTATTTCAATTGTACGAGTAGTAAAATATATCAGTGTCAGTTTCAGTTTATTTACCATTAGAAAACACGGAAAAAAAAGTATAAAATGGTGGGTTGACCAAAAAAGAGCAATGCTCGTACAAAGTTTAGCCACCATATCATTCTAAAGAGGCTCTCATTTGAAATTAACCTTTAACATTAACCCCAGACCGTGGGGTAAAGTAAATCCCGAACAGTTACAACTTGTAATTATGTTATCACGTAACACAAGGTGAAGTTGTGCTTACCAAATATTATAAAAGGTTGCTATGACTTTCTGCTATCATCATTAGATTTCCATACTATTACCACAACTCTCCCCTATCCATGCCATTACCAGTGTACTTCGGTTATATTTATAAATGCGCTTTTATACGCACGTGACTCATGGGCACGACATACCATGACCAGCAAGCGTGACCAAATCCTCATGCATTGACCACTATACAGAAAAGGATAGGAACTCTGTAGATAAATATCATCAAATTTTTATCAATTGAATAGCAAAATTATTACACATGGGGGATTCCGAATTTGTAATATGTTATAAAAAACAACATTTTGAAAGTATTTGACAACGGAAAAAAATTAAACGACGGAAACGTTTACAATATAATCACAGAGAGAAACAAAATGGACAATTTTGCTGCACAGTAGTCTCAGGTTGTTTCGCCTTTGCATTCAAATGTATAGGAAGACCACCCACTATGTAGGTCACTTCGAGGCTTATTGCCTACAAGCTGTCATGGCAGCGCGGAGATGGTCACGTGCGTATTTATAAAAGCGCATTTGTAAATATAACCGAAGTATACTGATTACGCCCCATTCACCCTTCTATCCATATCTGAGAGTGCTATTACGGCTATATTCAATACAATACAACATTTTCCTTTTTTCTAAATACTTGTAATCTTGTGAAAATAATACATGGAAATCTAACCGACCAACACATTTGTTTCCATCCAAATAATGGACAAGTATTTGCCTAGAGTTGAATAACACGGAAACGATGTAGACATTATTAAAACTTCTCACTTTTCTTACATAGTCTGACTGTCCAAATATGTACGCATTGATCATTCATCAAATTTGAAGGTAAGACAGAACGGGTCAAAATTCTCCTTTCAGAAGAGTTTCTCATTTATGTTAACATTATGCCCAAAAGGCCTCAAAGTGAATAACCTCGTCGATACTTCTTACATCATTAAAGTTCGGTACTTATAACTACGTCATTTTTACATAGCAAGGTCTGGCCATCTTTGAGTCAAAACCATTGCAACATTTTCCAAGGTTAGCGAAAAGCACTTAAGTTATCACTAACTTATTCGGCGAGATTGTAGTCAGACCTAACGTGTGGCGCGGTCAATGTCTCGCCACGATAATCAAATTGAGCGAGAGCAGAGCTAAGGAGTATGAGGTTGCATAGGACAACGTCCTACATACTGACATCGACTAATTAAACTACTGATAAAAGAACCGTAACTATATTTATTTAACTCCAAACAAGCGAACAGAATGTCACCAAATACAAGTTCAATAAAGGTGTTTTAGATGTATTAGTTATTGTTTCTAAAAACATGAATGTAATCAAAGAAATGAAATCACATAACCAACACAGAATAATCAACCAGTGGCTCAGAAGGCTTGTGGTTGCAAGCCGTAGGCTACTGCAGCTCTTAAAACCAGTCGTGAGACGTAAGTTAAAGCTGACTTTAATAATATAACATAAGAACATGTAATATACTTGCCACATAAGTGGAAACGCCACAGGACCCGGATGAATAATTTCACCATTTCATTACGTTAACATAAGTGGTTGCAGACGCTGTAGATTCTTTTTAGATGCTTCACATCTAAATTCGGATGGTAGTATTGTCTGGACAACGTACTATGTTGCTGACAGGTGGAACAAATGCGATCCAATTGAACTAAGTAAGGCAAGGTTGACCTGTCCCACATTTGAGAAACTTTACAAAGACACCTAAAAATACCAAATAAATATTTATTTAGCTAAGGTAAGTCTGTATTTAAAAGTATTGAGACCATGATACACTCCATGCAGTTGTAAGAGATCTTATACTATCTCGCCTTGATGGAAACGCTTTCCTGTATGGAGCCAAATCGCTTACAGTCATTTCAACACAAAGCTGCCAAGTTAATATTTCCCCCAAAAGTCGATAGTTGATGGTTACCCATTAGATACCAGATAAATTTCAAGGTCTGTTTTTATGGTTTCAAATGTTTGCAATTATTTGCACCTCAAACAACATGAATTAGCTTAGAAAACCTTCTAAAACCAGTCACAAGATCTTCAATCTTCATGTAACACCAGAGGCATGCTCAATTGCAACTTACAAAACACTCTTGAAGTGTCATTATTATCCTTGTTGAAGCATGTAAACGCGCTTAAAAAGCACTCTTTGTATGTGTGTATGTAAGTAAGAACCACGACTTCTAAAATTGTCTTACCTGGTCAAAATTTGCTCTCGATATTAAAGCATTTTATTTTCGTTCCTCTACTCGATAACAATTCCAATATTATCTCGAGAGTGGCTTACGATCTGTCATTTCAAGTATATCCTTGAAATGGCTATGAATTTCTGAAACCTTATCAAACAAAAACGCTCGTATATGCCTGAAACCAGGTCTTAACCAATTCCATTAAACTGTTGAACAACATGTTAAAGGTGTTCTTTACCATGCATTACATGTAGTAAATGGAATTCTACAATACCATGAATACCAAGAAGTAGGCTAGTAAACAAACGTATAGAATGTCTTCGCTCTCTTATAAGTGAAGTATCATAATTAAAATGATATAACATTGCATATTTTCAGAAATATTTTTTGATTTTCCTTTCGATAGAAATCAATAGTATTGGGCTGAATATGTCAGTGCATGTTGTTTTGTCAGAAAAGGATTGTAGCAGTCCGAACCATACGTCGTCTCGCCGTCAAATACAATACAGATGCCGCGAGAGGAGTTTTAGACAACGAGTATTGTAGATGAAATCTTTTAAGTAATTACCATCGCAAATGTCACCTTTGGGCAACATTTGGTGAAAAGCTATATCCTTATCGCAATTGGTGGTAGCTTTAATTTATAAGTGTTATAAGTATCAACCAATTAATTCAAACGACTGAGAAAGCAATTAAGCTTTGGGTTAACTATAGTTGAGTTCTGGTGTCATCCTGTTGTCATGATGTGGTGCAATTGATCGATTTTGATGTCTAAAACTTCTTCGTGAGTCTTTTATCTCTGGCCAAAACGTGGTTGGAATCTCAGTCTCCCAGTGGGCACACCTGACGTTGAAATCTCGACATCGAAATTAATTTCGACGTCGAAATCAGGTTGAAATCACGTTGTATTTGAAAATGGACTTCAACCTGATGGACTACAACCTGATTTCAACCTAGAGGTTAGTTGAAATTATTTTGAAATTTCAACGTTGTATCAACGTTGAAATTTCAACCTGATTTCAACTAACCTCTAGGTTGAAATCAGGTTGGGTTGAAACTTCGACGTTGTATCAACGTTGATTCAACGTCGAAATCCTAACCTGTGCCCACTGGGCTGGAGTCTGGCGCATTGGTATCCATTGAATACCCACCCATCGATGTGCCAAAATCGCTGAAAAGGTTCCCCAAACCTTGTTACAATCCTTACACCTTCGACCAGGAAGAACCCTCCAGATATTTCTGAGTCATATCTTCGTTCCTATTTTGTTAATCTTTAAAACTTCGCATTGTTTTCGAATAGGGAGCACTGCTTATACAATCGACATGAAGTATTGCACAATTTGGACGACCTGGTTTCGTTTTTCTCCGATAAAAATTGACGACCCATTCCTGCTGGCTACAATAAATCTTTTGCACTATAGAAATGTCATTTATCTGGCATGTCTGTGTAACATCATATACTTTGAAACGATTATTTTTGATAGTAACAGATATGTGTGTCTCATATACCAGACTTTGATCCGGATACGAATATGTGGCGTAGATCCGAATCGATCCAAATCATGGTCACCCAGAACAGTGCACCGGTCTCGACACCATTAACACATGGAGTCATGCGTCACGTATGCGTATATGATTTGCCGCCTTATTGGATTATGATCTGTTCTTCGTTAAGCAATTATGGGCTAACACCTTACCAAAGCATTATATTTTAATAAAGTCGTACATTAATCCACATTAAGAACACTTGTCTAGATACCCTATGTGCTAAAGCATTCGGTATTCAGATAACTCTAAATTTCAATTTCGCCGTAAGTGTTCAGCAGATTTTTAACTCTCATGTTGATAAGAAAATGCAGACGAAAGTTGCATATTTTAATATCAAACAGATTTAAAGGTGAGGGACCCGATCAACAACATCATCTTCCAACTGAGCGACCCAGTTCTTGATAAAAAATTTCAGTATCGTATCATATAATTACGAGTTTTATACGAATTTATATATTTCAGTTTAAAATGACGCAATAAAATAAAATTTAAAACAAAGAATAGCAGCTATGGGTCGCGAAAAATCACGAAGGGCTATTCACAAAGAAACAACAAAATATCCACAAACAAGAGTGTTGAATTCCGAATTCAGAGTAATTAAACATACAAAAAAATCAAAGACAAGGATAATAATGTCATTAATATTCGTAATCGGAAGAAACTATGAAATACTAGTATACATGTAGTAAAGGGCGCTAAGGGGTTATTTTTGGTTTGGGATCTTTTTTCCTATATTAGACGAACCAATGTTTTTTGCCGAACCACATTCTTAGTTCGCGCACGTGTATTACGCGAACGCATTATAGCGCGATCATTGAGGCGCAAGCTGTCTTATATTAGTATCCACTATTGTGTGAAAAACCAATCAAAGTACGTGAATTCTTTACAAGCCACGCCCACTGAATAAGAATTAACAATATTATAACAAGCAAAGGCAGAAAACGTACCATGATTTGGGATTTTATCTGCTTAAAATCATGCATGTGTATATGTTTATAGCGCTAGCTATATTGATGATAATTGTGTGTTTCTATATACAGAGAATACGACAATAAGGGCCTCTATGATTGCACAATACATATATCGATTATTTTGACTTCGGTGCACGTGGTCACCGCACCGGCTTCCAAGGTACCATTTTTCTTGAATACACTCTGGATTTTTACACTTTATACAACAATTACATATAGAACCCCAAAGTTAATTTCAGAAAAACCATAAAAACGAAACAGCAATCTTCAGCGGGGTTCTATGTAAATTTTCAGTCTTCATTTTCACCAAATGAAAAAAATTGGCGTATATAAATTTTTAATAAAATACACTGCCTTCTAAACCAGATTCATTATACCGTATGTCACGCACAAGAAACGTAACACTTATTTGTCAAAAACGCCAAATAAAAAACAACAACAACAATTTATTTACAAGATTCTAAAACAAATCCAATAAAATAGGTGATGTTGACATACCGCAATGACGTTTCGTGCTGTAACCAAGCACTAGCTTTCTCAAATTGAATGACCAGCTTTGACCTTTCTCGTCTGTTGCTTCCTGTTGGTAGCTGACGTAGATGGCGCTGTTAGTAACTGGTATATGTGCCGAAGGAAGTAGTTGCCATACCTGTTGAGTGTATTAGCCTGCCCCCTCTTTCTTATCCAAATTGATTCCTTTATATGTCTTCGTTTTACTGTTTGTTTCAATGTCTCTTATATTTGCTTTGTCCCATCCGATCACGTGATTGTCCTCAGCGACATGGTATGTGAGAGCAGATTTCATGGGGAGCTTTCAACTCATATTTTTCGTTGGGCACTGGTGTAAGGTTTTTCAATTGGACAATCCTGATGAATCTATTTGCGAACAACAACAACATGATATATAAAAACTTTAACAATTCAAGATATTTTTTGAATAAAAATTCAAGAAACATTCCAATAAATACTGGATAACAGTTATATCTACTTTCAAGCGATAGCTTGAAATTATGTTAGTCCAATATATTGAGCAGTGATAAACAAGGACGGAGAACAAACACTTTTAAATTCAACGCCCTATATACGTAAAAACTGTAAATAAGTCATCATATTCTTATGAAATTCACAAAACATTCCAATAAACAGTTGTCAGCAATATAGTTAAAAAGCATATTGGTAAGCCGATACGGAAATTTAATATGAATTATGAAGTGCCACGAACCTTGTCCTATATTTTACGCTTAATGACCGTTCCTTAGTCTTGTGAGACACCCTTATCATGCTTATATCAAATCAGGAAGACAGTTTAGTTCCATGTCGGCGGGTAAAGTTTCATCACACGATACTCCATGATAAAGAAACGCATCTTGCAAACATATTCAAAACCTTATACTTTCCTTTCCTTTTAATCATGCCATTTTCATAAATATCAATAATATGCTAAACTAAATCTGTCTGATCGATAAGCATTTAGAATATTGCCGTAATTTTCCAAGTAGGTTTTGCATCGCACACCAATGGGAAAGTAATAGATGGATGTGTTGCAATCCTTATCTAATTTCCAAGTTATGTAACGTAGATAGCATGAGCATCCAAGTACACTCGATGGGTAAGCAAATGAGGAAAAGCATCCCTTCGTCCTGGTAAGGATGCCATTGCTTGCCTAGATTGACGTCAAAGGTGTTTTTTAGAAGAAAACGGGACACAATACTTTTTTTCTGGATTGGGGCGATGGCGAACGGTTAACATTTCTATAATAACTGAAGTGTGCGTGGCTATATAAGTACTGTCATGTAACAACCTCCTATCTCTAACCTCAATATGCAATAATATCACAAAACTTTTGTTTCAATTGTACGAGTAGTAAAATATATCATTCTAAAGATGCTCTCATTTGCTATGACTTTCTGCTATCATCATTAGCTTTCCATACCATTACCCCAACTCTCCCCTATCCATGCCATTACCAGTGTACTTCGATTATATTTATAAATGCGCTTTTATAAATACGCATGTGACTCATGGGCACGACATACCATGACCAGCAAGCGTGACCAAATCCTCATGCATTGACCACTATACAGAAAAGGATAGGAACTCTGTAGATAAATATCATCAAGTTTAAGTATAGAAAATAGAATAGCAAATTTATTACACATGGAGGATTCCGAATTTGTAATATGTTATCAAAAACAGCATTTTGAAAATATTTGACGACGTTTAAAATATAATCACAAAGTTGAACAAAATAGACAATAATGCACAGCAGTCTCATGTTGTTCCGCCTTTGCATTCAAATATATAGGAAGACCACCCACTATGTAGAAGGTAACATCGAGACTTACTGCATATACAAGCTGTCATGGCAGCGTGGAGGTGGTCACGTGTGTATTTAAAAGCGCATTTGTAAATATAACCGAAGTACACGGATTACGCCCCATTCTCCCCTCTATCCATATCTGAGAGTGCTATTACGGCTCGTCAATACAATACTATATTTTCCTTTTTTCTATTTATTTTTAATCTTGTTAAAATAATACACGAAAATCTAACCGACCAACAAATTTGTTTCCGTCCAAATAATGGACAAGTATAGAGTTGAATAACACGGAAACGATGTAGACATTATTAAAACTTCTCACTTTTCTTACATAGTCTGACTGTCCAAATATGTATGCATTGATCATTCATCAAACTTGAAGGTAAGACAGAACGGGTCAAAATTCTCCTTTCAGAAGAGTTTCTCATTTATGTTAACATTATGCCCAAAAGGCCTCAAAGTGAATAACCTCGTCGATACTTCTTACTTCATTAAAGTTCGGTACTTATAACTACGTCATTTTTACATAGCAAGGTCTGGCCATATTTGAGTCAAAACTATTGCAACATTTTCCAAGGTTAGCGACCAGCACTTAAGTTATCACTAACTTATTCGGCGAGATTGTAGTCAGACCTAACATGTGGCGCGGTCACTGTCTCGCCACGATAATCAAATTGAGCGAGAGCATAGCTAAGGAGTATGAGGTTGCATAGGACAACGTCCTACATACTGACTTCGACTAATTAAACTACTGATAAAAGAACCGTAACTATGTTTATTTAACTTCAAACAAGCGAACAGAATGTCACCAAATACAAGTTCAATAAAGGTGCTTTAGATGTGTTAGTTATTGTTTCTAAAAACATGAATGTAATCAAAGAAATGAAATCACATAACCAACACAGAATAATCAACCAGTGGCTCCGAAAGCTTGTGGTTGCAAGCCGTAGGCTACCGCAGCTCTTAAAACCAGTCGTGAGACGTAAGTTAAAGCTGACTGACTTTAATAATATAGCATAAGAACATGTAATATACTGGCCACATAAGTGGAAACGCCACAGGACCCGATGAATAATTTCACCATTTCATTAAGTTAACATAAGTGGTTGCAGACGGTGTAGATTCTTTTTAGATGCTTCACATCTAAATTCGGATCTCAGTATTGTCTGGACAACATATGTTCTGACAGGTGGAATAAATGCGATTCAATTGAACTACGAGAGTAAGGCAAAGTTTAATGTTGGCCTGTCCCACATTTGAGAAACCATTTGTTGCCGAAATGAGTAACATGTAATTGTGGACATAGCTACTTCTGGCTCTAAGCCCTCGATATGAAGCTCTAGTACTGATTTTTTTTATCATATCAAAATGAAGCTCTAAATAGGCAGTCAGACCTAAGAAGCAGTCAGAAGCTAATTTGCATACATGTCACATGATCATCAACTGACTGGTTTTATGATATGTTTTTATGTTTTCAAATGTTTGCAAGCATTTGCACCGCATAGAACATGAATTCGCTTAGAAATCCTTCTAAAACCAGTCATAAGATCTTCCATTGACAGCACTCTCATTACCTCATACCGCAAAGGATCGCTTAATAGCGTTATGGGCTCCCTTGATATAAGTGGAAGTTTAGGGACAACCTAAAAGTGCCCTCCCGTACGGTAAAATTCCCACCAGCAAATAAGGGCACGGAACTTTAATTCTAGTTGGGATTTCAGAGGAGGTAGCTACCCAGTGGGCACAGGTTAGGATTTCGACGTTGTATCAACGTTGATACAACGTCGAAATATAACCTAACCTGATTTCAACCCGATTTCAACCTAGAGATTGGTTGAAATCAGGTTGAAATTTCAACGTCGATACAACGTTGAAATTTCAACCTGATTTCAACCATGTTTCAACAAACTTTCAATGCAAAAATTAAGGAGGTTGAAATCAGGTTGAAACTTCATCGTCGATACAACGTTGAAATTTCAACCTGATTTCAACCAATGTTTCAATGCACAACTTAATGACGTTACATAAAATATTATTAGGACGAAATATGCATATGCCTAGTATAATACATGTTTAAAGGTCGATAGCATTGAAATTTTAGCCAAGTTTTTCTATATATCCAGGCCGCATGATCTAACGATTTAAACCGAACTTCCGTTCCCTTCTTCAAGTGGCGCGCGCGGCGTGCACTACCTCAAATACTTACGCGAAAACACCGGGGGTACGGGGTATGCTATACGGCCCCGTCGCCGCTCAATTGGCGGGCTGATGTTGATATGGGAATTCCTACAACATGGTGAAGTTGGTGCAAGAGACGTTCACAAACACTTGTTAGGGGGGCTGATGCAAAAGGGTGGGGAGGGGCTTTAGTTTTGACCCTCCTAGGGGTAGAGGAGGGCCTTGAAAAATGACCAAAAATTTTCCCAGGAAAATTGAGTTTATATGATTTTCTATGGGATTGACCCATAATTTTCATGTCAAAGGGGGAGGCTGAATTTTTAGAGATCTGAAAGGGGCGGAAAACTTTCGCGATGATTTTTTTTTTGCATCAGCCCCCCTAACAAGTGTTTGTGAGCGGTCCCTAATATGCCTATTCGCATATCTTCAAACTATTTTACTAACCCGATCATATCGCCCCGGGGAATTGCCCGGGTATCGCCACGGCGGCATAGCCGGTGTAGTAGCTACAAGGTCGGCATATCGAGGTCGGCACCCATACGCGGGAGGCAACCGGGTGTGGGAGTGGGTGGGCCGGCCGCATCATAGGCCTATGTTGTCGATCATAGTCGGAGAAAGCAGGGGGAGTGTTATGGGGGGGGGGGGACGCCCTCTCTATTTTTTTTTCATGGGGGACGGCAAGTGTTTCTAGGTAGGCCTATACCGCACGTTTGCAAGATATTGTGGGTGGGTACGTACACGCGTGCACAATTGTGTTAACAAGCGTTCGCAAATGTTTGCGAGTACGCACTCATGTTTACAAGTGTTCATGGGTACGCTTGCGTACATTGCCGGTACGCACGCACGTTCGCAAGTGTTTGCGAATACGCATGCGAGTGCGCAATTGTTTATGGGTACGCATGCACATGTTCAAGTCTTTATAGGTACGCACATGCGTTTGCAAGTTATTGCGGGTACGCACGCGCGTTCGCAAGTGTTTGCAAGTATACACATAATGCATACACAAGTGTTTGCAAGTAGGCCTACAAACGCACGTTCTCAAGTGTTTGGGAGTATACGCACGCACGTTCGCAAGTGTTTGCGTGAATACACTCGTTCTCAAGTGTTTATGCGTACGCATGCACGTTCGCAAGTGTTTGCAAGTACGCAAGCGTATGCGCAAGTGTTTACGGGTACGCACACGCATGCGCAAGTGTTGATGGGTACGCACTTGTGTTCGAAAGTTATTGCGGGTACGCACGCGCGTACGTTACGCAATCGAGTTTGCAAGTGTTTTTGAGTACGCATGCCCGTTCGCAAGTGTTTATGGGTACGCGAAAGTTATTACGGGTACGCATGCGAGTTCGCAAGTGTTTGCAAGTGCACACTCGCGTTCACAAGTGTTTATAGGTACGCACGCACATTTGCAAATTATTGAAGGTATACGTACGCGCGTGCACAAGTGTTTGTGAGTACGCACACAAGTGTTTATGGGTAGGCCTACGCACACGCGAGTGCAAAACTGATGCCACTGCCACCATAGACATACCACCTAGACCTATTACTGCCCATCCTTTACCACAGCGGGAGGTGAAGCCCCGTATCCAAGGTGATATTGACGGATTGACGGGGTTACTAGGCGCGGAGAAATGTCGCATACATGTTTGACGCACTCGTTTGCGTGATTACTGCGCCGTTATCGCCGCGTCAAATGCAACATGTTCCATAGACGCGAACATGTCTGCTTGTTTGCGTCCGGGTATGCGTCCTTGTCAAATTCGTTGCTAAGCAGTGTCGGCTTCACTACGCGAGTCAAAGTCATAGGTCTAGGTTCTCGTTTGTCTGGGACTGCCACGAGCGGGACTGCGCATCAATCAATGACATAATGCCTTGAATGTGTCCGTTTGTTTGAACTTGATGTAGGATCTGGATTTGGATCTGGATAGGCAAGCAGTGAATTCTGCATCACGCTAGAGTTGTAGGCTAGTCGGCCTAGGCCTATGAAACATGTTGAAAAACAATTTCAAATTTTTGGATATTCGTTAGTTCTGGTCGCATTTTTACCTATAGGCCTAAACATGTTAGATCACCATGTTTGGACATTCAAAAGTTTAAAAAATTTTGGATTAAAATTGTAGTAGTATCGCTTTCGCCCAACACTTTTCCAGAACGGATATTGCCCAATGTACATCAGTAAGCAAACGGAGTTGTACGCGTACGTGTGACGAACATACACTTGAGGCCTAAATTTGCAAATAAAACAGGTTAGTAAACATTTAAATTTTCTTTAAAGGTCTACTTGACTTTTGGACACATTGCTGGATTTATATTTCAACTTGGTTTTCCATTTTGTATCATCAGGATATGTTAAAATAGTTAAGCTTACTGAGCAGTTAAATTACATGCCTGCTGCACATGCCATGCATGCTGTACAATCATGAATGCACCATTCGAGACACGAAACAGTGCCTTGAAGTTGACATGCTTAATGACTTGTACTTGTACAAGACCCAGTCATGCCAGTTTGGAATATTTGCTGGGGGCAATCAGGCCCGTAGTCTGGATTGATTGGGGTATTGATTTTGAAAAAGTGGACTTTTTCAAAATTTGGAACTTTTTGGATTGGGCGGATTTGGACATTTTTGGACGGACCAAGATTACAGAAGGCATAAAAAACCTCTATTTTTCGCTCGCTGCGCTCGCAAATGGGACTTTTTGGGTTAAAAAAAAGGGGAACTTTTTGGGCCTTTGGCATTTGGGGGGGGGGGTGCTGGCTACGGGCCTGGGGGAAATGCAAATGTTAAGAAACTAGGCCCCTAGAGCCTAGCCCTAGTCATATCATGCAGCAATGCTCATGTGCTAGGTCATTACAATCGCAAATTTTCAATTTGCGATTGTACTGTTTTTGGTCAGTTCTTCTTTCTTTCTTCTGTCAAACCTATAACGAGTCATCGTAGCCATATGCTCTAGGCCAGTGTCCAACTCGGGGGGTCAAAGGTCATATGTCATTTATGGCCAAAATGTGATTTTCACTAAAAATGCTTCATCTTCCACAAATTACATAATACAATGACGTCACTTGCATACCTGCATCGCCTTAGCCAATGTCTAAAAGTTGTACAAAGAATTGGGGTCAAAGGTCATTAAGAGGGGGGGGATCTCACAATTGCATTATCTCGACATCCGTATTGGCTCAAACTCGGTGACAACAAATCTCATGACCAGGGCCGGGGGACATTTTACAGGGGTCAGGTCAAAGGTCAAATTTTAGAAATGCATTTTCTGTAAGGGGTACGGGACTCAAACTCTGTGACAACAAACTGACCAGGGGAATATATTAAAACACTTTGCAGGGGTCAGGTCAAAGGTTATCTTGGGTCAAATCTTATAATTTCTTCTTCTGGACTCAAACTCAGTGACAGCAAATCTCATGACCAGGGAAACATTTTGCAGGAGTCAGTGAGTTCAAAGGTCATGCAGGGGTCAAATTTTAGAAATGAATTTTTTGGACATATGTAAGGGGTTACGAGGCTCAAACTCGGTGACAACAAAATTAATGACCAGGGGGGGGATATGTTGGAACACTTTGCAGGGGTCAGGTCAAAGGTTAACTGGGGTCAAATCTTATACCGTAATTTCATTTTCTGTAATGGATATGGGGGCTCAATTTCGGTGACAACAAACTTCGTGGCCCGGGAAACATTAAGGTCAAATGTCAGGTCAAATGGTCATTAAAGAGTTACATGCCTTGCGATTGTCTGCGCTCTGTATAAAGCGCAAATCATTATCTCTAGTGTATTTTTTTTTAGACATTAAGTTACTGGTAGGGCAGACTAGATGTGTCTTTGATGATTTGACATGAATTTCAATGTCAAAATGACAATTATTTTTAAAAATAATATAGGCCTACTGAGTGATAGTGATACCAAGTTCGTGGAAGTCCACATCCCACTGACAAAATGATATTTTAATAAGCGCAGAATTATGAAGCATACATGGCCCAGGCCTATAAATATGGCTAGGCGTAAATAGTAGTACCAGTAATATTTAGTTAGACTAGGCTAGTGGAATTTGTGGAATAAAGTTCTTTTCAAATAGATAGAGCTTAAGAGCTCGGATAGCAACGTTTTCACGTATTTTGTGTGGGACCTGAGAGCACATCAGACATATCTAATTGCATTTTGATTTGAATACGAGGAATGTCCTTCTAGTACGGTATCAAATAATTTTTTGAAATTCGAGATTAAAAATTGATATTTTTGAAACAGTCCTCGAAGTAAATTCTATAAATCTAATGATATACTTAAAGTGTATGTAGCTGGGACGAGCGGCCGTCAATCATATGAACATTTTGACCTTTCCTATTGAAGATATAGATTGTTCCCCAACAAAATTTAGGTCTTTTGGGGAAAAATCTATATATGAAAGGTCAAATTTGTCAATTGATAGTTGGCTTTTCATCCCAGCTACATACACTTCAAGTAGATATCATTCGATTTATTAAGTTTACTTTGAGAAATATCTGTTAAATTTCAAAAATAGCCATTTTTAATAATTTGCCCTAAAATTTTTATTGCATCGCGAATTTCAAAAATTTAAATTATTAAATATATCAGAAGGACATCCCCTATTCAAAATTAATCATGTTAATGTTCGTTTGTGCTTCCTTGGTAGGCCTAGTTGCAACCGTTTAGTAAACATAACGGGTAGGCCTATATCTAATCTTTTCTGAGAGACTTAAGGTTAAATTACAAATATACATCATATGACCCTAATATTAATAATCTACTTATCTTCGTTTTTAATAGGCTAAATGAATTATGAACTTTATTCAGTATTTGTATTCACGAGATTTAGACCCTTAAAGCTATAGGCCTATACCTTCCAAGTTATTAAAGGTCGTAAAGATCTTCCTCAAATAGATTCAACATTAAGGTGCAATCTGCAGTTCTCTAGAAAGAAAGTGAGGCTATTTTTAATTTTTCATTAAACTTATCACTGCTCTATGTCAAAAATATCATGTTCTCTGAGTATGCCTACTTTAAACATGTGCAAGCATGAGCCAATTAGTGTTGAACACTCTTTAGGCAGATTTTTTTTAGGCAGAAGATTTCACATCCCCAAATAATTTCTCTAGTCTAAAGCATGTGTCTAAAGGAGCAAAGATAAGTTATACTTTCCCTCTTTTTGGTCCCAAGAATGGCCCTAAGAATTGTTCAGCAGAATTACCCTAAACAGTCAGGAGTAACAGGTCTACCTTCAGTAGGCCTATGCCTATTTTACATTAAGCATATTAATCGTACTGTAAGTCTATGTCAAATATAATGTTTTGTATGTGTAAATTATGGAACTAATTGTATTTTTAAATCCCTAAATTGTTATTTTTGTCGTTACAGCTGACCTGTTGGTGTGCCACGTGACAATGGAATCAAAACAAGATTGGCCATGCAATAGACAGACTATAGTCCATGACAATGTACAATGTATAAAGCATCAAGAAAATTGACTTAACTTAGAAAGTTTAGATGCAGCCAAAGATTTCGGATGAACTGACAACTTGAGAGAGCCATAATTTTAAGGGCAGAGTAATGGGAGAGAACATGGACCTTTTCGAGCTTCATTATTTCTGAATTGTATGTCCAAAGTATATAAAACTATACATTTTTGGAAAGGAAATGAGTCAAGGAATCCCATGGTGACGTCAGATTTTTCAAAAATCTCAAGTTTTTGAAAAAATCACAAAAATTCACTTTTTTACCCCAATTTTTTTGTGACAACTTAGAAAAAAATCCGTTCGGAGTAAAAAAAATTCAGTTAGCTTTTCATGAAGCAGAGACATGAACTTAGGGAAGGTTTTTTATTTTTTGAAATTCGTCTCTTTTTCGAAATATTGAAAAAAAACATGTGAAAAAAGACATTTTGTCACTTTATTAAGCTAAAAATTGCACATAATGGTGTATATTTTTGTTTAAAACAAATATTAAAAAAAAATGAAAAAACCTTCCCTAGACTTTGATGTACTCTAAAGGATAGTGCAAAAGTTTACCCTTTGCTTGCATATTTTTCGAGTTATCTTGTCACAAAAATCGCGCAATATTGTCAAAAGTGAACTCTGAGAAATCGACGTTTTAGTAAAAAAATGTCAAAATTCTGCACAAAACGTCCTTAAATTTTAAAACGGTAAGACTTTCACACTTGTAAAAGCTATATCTGGTGCATGGTCTAAATATGCATCTTTTTGCACCAATGAATCTATAATGTCTGCTTTCAGTGCGTCAAAATTCAAAATAATTAAAAAATATAAGTGGCATTTTGACTGCAAATTTTTATTTTGTTTACACCACATTTGCTGGCGTGAACAACATACCGAATGCGCCTTGACTGCGTTGGACATACGCGCAGAGTTGCGCCGCGTCACGCGACGCGAATCGCGCGCGTAATCACAATATTTCGCATTCGCGCATTTCTGGCTCATTATTTCCCGCCAATTTACTAAGCTGTCTTGAGCCATGTGACTTTTTAGAGTTGAAAAGAGTGAAATAAATCAAGCAAAAATACGAATAAATATTAGCAAGTTGTAATTTATCAGTTTCAAGTTAAAGAATACATCTTAGTGTTGATAAATATCAAAAAATCTCAAATTCGGTCGTAGACGAATGTGTCTTCCATTACTCTGGCCTTAATACATAAGAGCACGGTCAAATCAAAGATGGAGTAAACTGGCACGGCATGGCATGGACCAACTCCTACACTGAATAAAGTCCATTGTTGAGCAGTTGCTGCCACATACTACTCATCCGTTCAAGATCTAACTTAAGTTGTTAGTCATCATTCATTCCATATAGCCCGCAGATGGAATGAACTCACGCCTCACATTCCAGGAACTGTGAAATGGACCAGCTTCAAAAGTGTTTTGGTCAAAATGTGATTTTTGGTCAAAAATGTGCAAACCCATCAGCTTAATGATAACAGCTGTTATTGCCTTGATATGTGTCTTGACATAGAAAGAACTAAGCAAGCAAATACAGATTCTGGTCTAGATTTTCTTGCTATTGGTATTGATGACATCATCAATGCTATATAAGCCTACTGATAGGGTTGACGTTTTCGATGCTTATCTCCTTCAGCTAAAACTGAGCACGACAAGGATCCTTTGAATACGTTGAAGGGTGGATTGCAAACGCAGAACACTTCCAAAGCTATTGATCACACTATCTGTATATGATCTGATCATCAGTCTAAGAAAGTTCTGTGAAGTTCTTCGATGAGAAAAATAGAAGTATTCAGTTGTATAATATGTCAACAATTTCCAGTTTAGTTATACGTGTAAAAGTCAGGACTTAGAAACCATAATTATGTTAAAGATATCTTACATGGTATTAAGTAAGTTGTAACGTGAAAAGAAGAAAAACTTGAGATTTTTACGCAAGCCAGGGGAAACCCTATATTAACATTAAGTATAATGGGCACATTGCATCCAGTACATTCTTAAAAGGTTCCAAAAGGGTCAAGTTCTAAAGTGTCCTCCTAGTACATATAGACCCTTTTCCTCTTTCCCATCATGCACTATTCCAGGGGGTATGAGTGTCGCAAAATACATCATCTCCCCGGGGAGTACAGCGTTATGTTCATTACATTCTGGAATACGGACATTTCGACTGGTGCCTTCATCACAAAAAGGAATCCCCGATAATGATGATAATGGCGCCACGATCACTAATACCTTTCGGGGGCCAAAAACAACATTTCTATGCCTTATGGACATGGTGTCCTCACCCAAAAAAGTTTCCTGCTATTGAAACCTAACTTTGTATACATTTTATAGACCTAATGGTGAAAAAACTAATGACGGGACACGCAGTGATATTTTGTCGGCGTCCGTTTCACTTTTTTTTTTCGGAGATGAAAATAAGACGTAAACATAAATCTCTTACACAGATGTTCTGCATCGCTCCGTAACTGCATCACTCGTGTAGGCCTATTCAATAATTGCAGAATTAGTAACATCGATGGCCTTTACGATAATCCGCATATATGGAATCAGTATGCCCATATTAAGACAAAATAATTGCAAAGGCCTGGCAAAGACCATCGGATGTACACGATCTATGAGGTTAATGAGCTACGTCATACCCCCCTGGAATAGTGCATTGTGGGATAGAGGGAAAAAGGTCTATAGGCCTATGGATAACCCTCGCACTTTAACACAAACAGCTTTCTGAAAATTCACGAGTTCTTTTGAGAACCATAACTAAATCTAATGTATTTAGGCTCTAAATGTCCAGCTCTAACACTTTTTAAACAAATACACACGTTTTAAAGGAAGGCTCCGCCTATCACAACATTATGCCCTATTATATGTAAAAAAAATAATTATCAAGCACGAATCACGTGGTTTTATCTAAAACAAACTCATGGCGACCATGTGATTCGTGCTTGATTATTATTTTTCTAACATAAATTTATAAGGCATGATGTTATGATTGCCGGAGACGAAGTGCTTAGGAATAAAAGAAAATATTGTTTTCCACATTTTTACGAAACGATAGGTATTTTTGGCAACTCCAACTCCTAAACATCACAAATCACAAATAAAAAGCTTACATATCTAATTTCTAAAAGTTTAAAATGACTTTCAGCCCAAAATTCCAAGCAACCTTGAATTTTCGATGTGTGACACACATCTTCATGGTAGGAAGTCCTATGATTTTGTTACTTGTTACATACATGTATCTAAACATGCATGTCACTTAGCCAAACGTTAACAGTGTTGAAGACGGGATATAAGTGTTCAGGATGCGTTTAGATACAAATTGCATCAAAGTATGATACATGTAACCATAGTAACGTAACTTGAAAATCAAAAGGACGGAGCTGATTTTATTTTGGATTTGCGATGTGTAGGAGAATATGTTTCAAAATATGAAACCATAACTTACCCTGAATTCAAACTCTATTAAGGGATGGAGTATGCACGTTTGGACAGTATTTATTGTGGGACATTAGAGCACATCAGACATATCGAATTGCATTCTGAATACGAAGAATGTCCTTCTGATATTAAAAAATTTTGATTTTTTTAAAATTCGCAATGTAATACACATTTGAGCAAATCATTAAAAACTGATATTTTTAATATTTAACAGTACTCGAAGTAAACTTCATAAATCTGATGATTTTTTCCCCAAAACACCAAAAAAATTAGGTCTTTTGGGGAAAAAAATCTATAATTATCTTCAATATGAAAGGTCAAATTTTTCAATTGATCGTCGGATTTTCTTCCCAGCTACATACACTTTAAGAATATATATAAAAATTTACTTCGAGGACTGTTATATATCAAAAAATGTGAAAAATATCAAATTTTAATAATTTGTCAAAAAATTTGTATTATATCGTGAATTTAAAAAATGAAAATTATTTGATATCAGAAAGACATTCTCCGTATTCAGAATGCAATTCGATATGTCTGATGTGCTCTCATGTCCCACAAAAATATTCATTCCAGATCCTTAAAATTGCATATTATGTTTTAAAGACACAAAATAAAATTAGAAACAATTTTCTCAATTTCTTGAATAAGGACCTTAAAATATCCCAAATTTTGGTCAAAATTTTTGACCCATATTTTTGATTAATAAAAAATTATTGAGAGAACTGTTTCTAGTTTTGTGTCTTTAGAACATAAATATGCAGGTTTTTTTAAGACACACAAAACTATTTAAGTGTTTTTGGTGTTTTCCAGCTAAGGCGGCAGCCACTATGAACGTGGCTATACCATCTTGAAAAAAATAATGGATTACTTTGTTCTGCAGCTAGAGCACTATAATATTCCTGGTTGATTTTATACCAATAATAGGTGAAAGAAGTGTCCTGTATGTACATGTGTTTGTTGTTGTTTTCAGCTAAGGCAGTTGCCATTTATTACTATTACTTGCATTATAAAGGTACAAAAATGCTTTGTCAACTCTATAATAACATGTTAATATATCGTGCATCTATTTTTCAAAAGTGTTTTTAGAACGTTATTAAAACGTTTTTATACCCTTTATATAAACCAACAATAAAACGTTATCTGTAAAATGTTTTGTGTTTGCTGGGCAACTCAACTTGCAGGTTCTACGACGACGTTGAAAAATTTATATGATGATGATATCAAAAATAAATTTCAAAGTTCAAGGTAACTCGACTTATGGCCTAAAACGCGACGCTTACTTTGCACGTAAAATCTTTGGAAAGCTATTTAGGATTTGAAGGTTAAAAATAGGTCAAATCATCAAATTGAGGCTTTTACGATAAAAAGGTGAGAAATTAGCAAAATCGAATACTAAGAAGATTGCCCAAGTTGCATGTTTACTCAATGGTGGCCATCTTGAAAAAAAATGTGATTTTGGGCAAAAATTTGATTTTTGACAAAATGTGTTTTTGGTAAAAATGTTATTTTTGGTCATAAATGTGATTTTGGTCAAAATATGGGTTTTTTTTTCAAAAATGTGATTTTTGGTCAGGGGTCAAAAATGTGATTTATAATAAAAAAAAAATGTGATTCATGGTCAAAATGTGATTTTTGGTTTAAAATGTACTCTTGGTCAAAAATGTGATTTTGGTCTAAAATGTGATATTTGGTCAAAATTTAATTTTTGGTCAAAAATAGGATTTTCGGTCAAAAATGTGATATTTGTTCAAAAATGTGATTTTTGGTCAAAAATGCGATTTTTGGTAAAATTGTGATTTTTGGTCAAAAATGTGATTTTTGGTCAAAAATGTGATTTTTGGTCAACAATGTGATTTTTGGTCAAAATGTGATTTTTGGTCAAAATGTGATTTTTGGTCAAAATGTGACCGCCGCGCACCTGATTGCCTCCCGCGTTGCGGTGCCGACTGCACCGGCCCTCCGACTCCGACGCATGCTCCACTGCACGAGGCCAACCGACACCACACCCGGTAGACTCCCGCGTATGGATGCCGACTGCACCGTCCCTCTGCACCGACCACTGCGCGCGGCTCACCACGACTCCACACCCGGTTGCATCCCGCGTATGGGTGCCGACTGCACCGGCCCTCTGCACCGACAACGACGGCGATACCAGTTACCCAGGGGCAAATACCAATCCTAGCCTATAATCATGAATTCATGATAATATTCTCCCAGACGGACCACAGCGGTGAGGTTCTACAAGTGGGTACGTATAAATTTATTACTATATAATAATTATATTTAAATAAATATCAGGGTAAAATCGGATTAAATTCAGGTTGAAATGTCGGCGTTTAATACAACGTGAAATTCAGGTTGAAATTAGGTTGAAATTTCGACGTTGAATCAACGTTGAAATCGGGTTGAAATCAGGTTAGAGTCGATTTGCAAATACAACGTGATTTCAACGTCGAAACGTCAACCTGATTTCAACGTGATTTCAACGTCGGGTGTGCCCACTGGGTATCTATTTGCACATGAAATTTACCCAAGGAAAAGGAGCCCAAGTGCGCCTTTAGGCGAAACTTTACGGTATACAGGCAAAAATCGCACTGGTGACACATCATTCTGTGCCGCGGACTGTCATTGTGGAACTGCCTCCCATGTAACACCAGGGAGGCATGCTCAGTCACAACTTACAAAACACTCTTGAAGTGTCATTATTATCCTTGTTGAAGTTGATCTTAGATGTAAGTGCGCTTAAAAAATCACTCTTTGTATGTGTGTATGTATGTAAGAGCAATGACTTCTAAAATTGTCTTACCTGGTCAAAATTTGCTCTCGATATTAAAGCATGTTATTTTCGTTTTTCTGCTCGATAACAATTCCAATATTATCTCGAGAGTGGCTTGCGATCTGACATTTCAAGTATATCCTTGAAATGGCTATGAATTTTTGAAACCTTATCAAACAAACACGCTCGTATATATATGCCTTAAACCAGGTTATAAAATTCCATTTAAACTGTTGAACAACATGTTAAAGGTGTTCTTTACCGTGCATTACATGTAGTAAGTGGAATTCTACAATACCATGAATACCAGGAAGTACTAGTAAACAAACGTATAGAATGTCTTCGACCTCTTTTAAGTGAAGTATCATAATTAAAATGATATAACATTGCATATTTTCAGAAACATTTTTTTATATTTCCTTTTGATAGAAATCCATAGTACTGGGCTGAATATGTCAGTGTATGTTGGTTTGTCAGAAAAGGATTGTAGCAGTCCGAGCCATACGTCGTCTCGCCGTCAGATACAATACGGATGCCGTCAGAGGAGTTTTAGACAACGAGTATTGTAGAAGAAGTCTTTGAAGTAATTACCATCGCAAATGTCACCTTTGGGCAACATTTGGTGAAAAGCTATATCCTTATCGTATTACCTGGTAGAAGCTTTAAGTTGTAAGTGTTATAAGTATCAACCAATTAATTCAAACGACTGAGAATGCAATTAAGCTTTGGGTTAACTATAGTTGAGTTCTGGTGTCATCCTGTTTAACTGTTGTCATGCTGTGGTGCAATTGATCGATTTCTAAAGCTTCTTCGTGAGTCTTATACAGTATCTCTGGCCAAAACGTGGTTGGAATCTCAGTCTCCCAGTGGGCACAACAGACGTTGAAATCACATTGAAATCACGTTGAAATGTCGACATCGAAATTAATTTCGACGTCGAAATCAGGTTGAAATCACGTTGTATTTGCAAATGGACTTCAACCTGATGGACTTCAACCTGATTTCAACCTAGAGGTTAGTTGAAATTATGTTGAAATTTCAACGTTGTTCAACGTTGAAATTTCAACCTGATTTCAACTAACCTCTAGGTTGAAATCAGGTTAGGTTGAAACTTCGACGTTGTATCAACGTTGATTCAACGTCGAAATCCTAACCTGTGCCCACTGGGCTGGAGTCTGGCGCGTTGGTATCCATAGAAAACCCACCCATCGATGTGCCAAAATCGCTGGAAAGGTTCCCCCAAACCTTGTTACAACCCTTACACCTTCGACCAGGAAGAACCCCCAGACATTTCTGAGTCATATCTTCGTTCCTATTTTGTTAATCTTTAAAACTTCGCATTGTTTTCGAATCGGGAGCACTGCTTATACAATCGACATGAACTATTGCACAATTTGGACGACCTGGTTTCGTTTTCCCCGGGTAAAAATTGACGACCCATTCCTGCTGGCTACAATAAATCTTTTGCACTATAGAAATGTCATTTATCTGGCATGTCTGTGTAACATCATATACTTTTAAACGATTATTTTTGATAGTAACAGATATGCGTGTCTCATATACCAGACTTTTATCAGGATATGAATATGTGGCGTAGATTTGAATCGATCCAAATCATGGTCACCCAGAACAGTGCACAGGTCTCGACACCATTAACACATGGAGCCATGCGTCACGTATGCGTATAAGATTTGCGGCCTTATTAAATTATGATCTGTTCTTCGTAATTATGGGCTAACACCTTACCAAAGCATTATATTTTAATAAAGGCGTACATTAATCAACATTAAGAACACTTGTCTAGATACCCTATGTGCTAAAGCATTCGGTATTTAGATAACTCTAAATTTCAATTTTGCCGTAAGTGTTCAGCAGATTTTTAACTCTCATGTTGATAAGAAAATGCAGACGAAAGTTGCATATTTTTAATATCAAACCGATTTAAAGGTGAGGGACCCGATCAACAACATCATCTTCCAACTGAGCGACCCAGTTCTTGATAAAAATGTCAGTATCGTATCATATAATTAAGAGTTATAATACGAATTTATATATTTCAGTTTAAAATGACGCAATAAAATAAAATTTAAAACAAAGATTAGCAGCCATGGGTCGAGAAAAATCACGAAGGGCTATTCACAAAGAAACAACAAAATATCCACAAACAAGAGTGTTGAACCCCGATTGAAAGGCTACAAAGCAACCTAGCAGAGAAATTAAACATACAAAAAAATCAAAGACAAGAATAATAATTTCATTAATATTCGGAATCGGATCGGAGTAAAATCATGAAATACTAGTATACCTATGTAGTAAAGGGTGCTAAGGGGTTATTTTTGGTTTGGGATCTTTTTTCCTATATTAGAGGAACCAATGTGTTTTTGCATCCTTACACCTCAAAGAATAAAACTAGAATTGGTTCCATTTTTATATGCCTCCTATGCTTCCCACGAGGTCATAATGAGGCCAAAAGTTAATATCTGTTCTATCATGCTGTAATATATCTCAAATTGTTCCTCTCGTTACTAGGAATTGTTAATTGTCATAGTGCACTAGGATGCTTAGTTCATGAGTTATATAGAGTAAATAAGGTCAAATGTAAAATATCTCACGCACAGAAGCCAAATTGTCAAAATGCATCGATTTAATTGAAATTTATCTTAAATTACTGCTCTCGGCAAACCAAATAGGAAAATAATTCATTTGAGAAATATATAACCTCAGAATCAGATGAAATCATGGGTCAAGTGTTATGCTTGTACATATTTCTATTGGAGTTTGGCTGCATGAACTCTAAAGGGGGACATGACAGTACAAACATGTACTTAAATTGTGAGTTACGCTCGTAAGTATATCTTTGAGATTTCTAATGTTAATGGTAGTAAATTGAGACCAGTTTCAATGAAATCGGACTATTTGACCTATTCGACCTAGTGGATGCCGGCGCAGTCGATATCCACTACGATAAAAATATTGGCCAGCCCATCCATTGTGACACGATATTGGATACATGTATGCAAAAGATAAAATCCTATATTTTATTCTCATTTAGTTTAAGTATAATTTTTGTAAGAAATACTGCTTTTCGCACTTTTGTGAGGACATCCCCGTTGTTTGAAATGAACGAAACCGTCACGAACATCTAAGCTGCCGAAGCACATTCTTAGTTCGCGCACGTGTATTACGCGAACGCATTATCGCGCGACCATTGAGGGGCAGCTGTCTTATATCAGTATCCACTATTGTGTGAAAAACCAATCAAATTACGTGAATTCTTTACAAGCCACGCCCACTGAATAAGAATTAACAATATTATAACAAGCAAAGACAGAAAAAGTACCATGCATGTGTACAGCCTGTCTAAAAAAAAATTGTGCAAGTGAAAAGCGCCCTCTCTGGCAGTTAGAAAATACCGTTGTGACATGATGCTTACATCAACGTCAAGGGCACAATCTTAGCTCTCAAATACCGTTTGTTTTGTTCAATTTGCTCTTTTTAATCTCGAGATATGTTTAGTTAATAATGAAAGGGTAAAATCACAATTGTGCCACTTTAGGAATAGGGCTGTACATGTAAATCAATGATAGCTGATGTTGATGCGTCTACGGGGCTCGTGCATTCATAGACATTAGACGCATCAACACCAGCGCGCGTGCATTATTTTGTCTAATTTCATTAATTTGTCAGATTTCATGAACTTGTCAAAGTTCATTAACTTATAAGTGCATGTGCAATATTTGAGCATGTCTTGAATGACAAAGAGAACAGCATTTACCATGGAAAAATCATTGACATGCACATGTACCGTATATAATTTAAGAGCAGAATGTGAAATATTTATTTATCGTTTAATTTGTCGTAAGTGGCAAAAGAGAATCATTATACCTTTATTTTTAACACTAAAAACAATTTTGTATTGTTGTGTAATTGATTTCACGAAGGAACTCTTGATAAACTTGATGCTATCGTTGATTTACATGTACAACCCTCTTCCCTAGTAAAATTGGCACAATTGTGATTTTACCCTTTCGTTGTTAAGTAAGCATATCTCGAGATTAAAACAAGCAAATTGAACAGACTAAACGGCATTTGAGAGCTAAGACTATGCCCGTGACGTTGATGTAAGCATTATGTCACAACAGTATTTTCTAATTGCCACAGAGGGCGCTTTTCATTTGCACAATTTTTTTTTAGACCGGCTGTATAGCGCTAGCTATATTGATGATAATAATGTGTGTTTCTATATACAGAGAGTACGACAATAAGGGGCTCTATGCACAATACATATATCGATCATTTTGACTTCGGTGCACGTGGTTACCGCACCGGCTTGCAAGGTACCATTTTTCTTGTGAACACGCTCTGGATTTTTACACTTTATACAAAAATTACATATAGAACCCCAAAGTTAATTTAAGAAAAACCATAAAAACGAAACAGCAATCTTCAGCGGGGTTCTCCGGCGTATATAAAATTTAAATAAAATACTTTGCCTTCTAAACCAGATTAATTATACCAAGAAAAACACCCAATAAAAAACAACAACAACAACAACAACAACTTATTTACAAGGTTCTATATAAAACAAATCGAATAAAATAGGTGATGTTGACATACCGCAATGACGTTTCGTGTTGTAACAAAGCACTAGCTTTCTCAAATTGAATGACCAGTTTTGACCTTTCTCGTCTGTTGCTTCCTGTCGGTAGCTGACGTAGATGGCGCTGTTAGTAACTGGTCATAAATTATGTGCCGAAGGAAGTATATAGTTGCCATACCTGTTGAGATTAGCCTGCCCCCTCTTTTTTACCACAATTGATTCCTTTATTATGTTCTGTTGGTTTCAATGTCTCTTATTTTTTTACTTTGTCCCATCCGATCACGTGATTGTCCTCAGCGACATGGTCTGTAAGAGCAGGGGGCGCTTTCAACGGATGTTTTTCGTTGGGTCCTGGTATAAGGTTTTTCAATTAGACAATCCTGATATTTTTTGAATAAAAATTCAAGAAACATTCCAATAAATACTGAATAACAGTTATATCTACTTTCAAGCGATAGCTTGAAATTATGTTAGTCCAATATAATGAGCAGTGATAAACAAGGACGGAGAACAAACACTTTTAAATTCAACGCCCTATATACGTAAAAACTGTAAATAAGTCATGATATTCTTATGAAATTTACCAAACATTCCAATAAACAGTTGTCAGCAATATAGTTTAAAAGGATATTGGTAAGCCGATACTGAAATTTAATATGAATTATGAAGTGCCACGAACCTTGTCCTATATTTTACGCTTAATGACGGTTCCTTAGTCTTGCGAGACACCTTTATCATGCTTATATCAAATCAGGAAGACATTTTAGTTCCATGTCGGCGGGTAAATTTCATCACACGATACTCCACGATAAAGAGACGCATCTTGCAAACATATTCAAAACCTTATACTTTCCTTTCCTTTTAATCAAGCCATTTTCATAAATATCAATAATATGCTAAACTAAATCTGTCTGATCGATAAGCATTTCGAATATTGCCGTAATTTTACAAGTAGGTTTTGCATCGCACACCAATGGGAAAGTTATAGATGGATGTGTTGCAATCCAAGTTATGTAATGTAGATAGCATAAGCATCCACGTAAGGAAGTACACTCAATGGGTAAGCAAATAGGGAATACGTCCCTTCGTCTTGGTAAGGATGCCATTCCTTAATTGCCTAGATTGACGTTAACTCTCATTCCTACTTGCAGGTGCTTTCGTTGATATGACACCACTCTTAAACACTACTTGGATATTCCTTCTTTATAGTATTCGGGAGGGTCCTTCAGCAGTCTGCCGATTTGGCGCTGTTTATAGCGTAAAATTTAATCACGTCATCCTCATCCCGGGCACATCAAGCTGCGTAACATCACGTGACCCAGGCATGACGCAGTTCTTTTTACGCGATAATCAGGAAGAACGGTAGGGCAGTGCTGAAGGACCTTGCTAAATACTATAATAATTGTTACATACACTGCTATTATGAGTTTATTGTCATGTAAATGTCAGGAGGTCGTATATCGTATAGCTGGTCTATGTTCTGAACAGACTATGAATCAAACATTAAGCACATCGTTTCTTTGTATGTAATCTATTCACAAGTGATCTGTTCAAACAACCACTGTCGACTGGAGCTAATAAACAGGTAAACCAGTGAGTAGAACTCATCTCACACTCATTTTCAAATAACTTACCCTTTTGACTATTGACCTACTTTTTTCAATTGGATTTTAACAAACATATAGATCTTTGTAAAGCACAACAATCCAACAGGCAATCTTTCATTCCTTGCTTATATTTCGGTATTCCCCAGAGTTGTCCCATCGTTTTGATTTTGAAAAACGAATATCAATTAAAATGACAAGAGGCGTGATTAATTGAAGCGATGCCATTCAGTAATACATTCGACATTCAACTAGCCGGTCTTGCTCAATCATCTGCTGTTCAATTAGGGATGTTCTAGTTATATGTGATGCGATCAAGCAAAATCAGTCGGAACTCGGAAATATTGATTTTGAGATATAGCCAAATAAAGGAAATATTTCCTTTTGTTTCTTCTTGTTTTGGAAACTCTTTAATTGCTCATATCTTTGGAACTGGTTGTTCAATTTCAATGGGGTTTTCTGCAAAATCCAGCTTTGTAAATGTTTTTTACTATCCTGTAAGAAACTGAAAATTTATTATTGCCGAGTTCCGACTGATTTTGCTTGATCGCATCACATATTTACATTGCACGTGATACTAGCTGGTTCAATTATTGGGCTATGAAAGGACTTATATTGTATTTTCTAATGTACAAAGGGTAGATCAAACCCAAATCGACATTGATGTCAAATTTGACACAAAGGTTCAATAAAGGTATTAAAATATAATAATTAACAAATTCGTCGACAATTATGAAAGAAAAATCAAATTAACATTAACCCAAACCCTACCAGTGGTTTTTTGGCTATCGGAAGGGAAAGAAGGAACGAAAAAGGAGAGAAGATGAAGAAGAAAGTCACTTGGCACCCCTGGATTCGAACCTCGGACCCCTCGCATGCCACGCAGAAGATCCCCAGCATGTAGCTACACAGGTGACGTTGGCCCGGCCAACGATTCCCTGGGTATATGACTTGGTCTGATTGCGTCATCAAGTCCCGTGGAATGCATGCACGCAGAGTGGTTTTAATAGTGAGCTTTAGCTTTAGTGAGTCCTAGTTGGGTTAGGGTTAAAGACTGCCACATGTACAGCGCTTAATGTAAATCACCTCAAAGCGCAGCTGTGTATTGAACATCGGAATCAGTTTACATCCTCCTTGCTTGCGATCATAGTATATGTCAGTGTCTGCATTAGATTGTGAACATTCAAATAGGATGAAGCACTTTTGTATTACCTACGGCAATATATTAACTGATAATATGAGACCAAATTGGAAATATATTAAATAATCTTTGGAATTACATGATGGAAACAATATTCTAAAGTTCATGAATGTATACAACATGGGGAGCATTATTAACCGTAATTGTCCGTAATTGTCAAATATTTTATTTTACAAAGTACATTTACCATACGAATAAGATCTAATCAGTCAACTTCAATGTGTAATCTAACTATCCGTACATAAACACGTCTTCAATAAATGTTGAGTATCAAATCGAGATACCGACTGTCTGAATAAACACACACTACTCCACATATTTTGAGAGCCGAACCAGTATAGCGTAGCCAATGGGCGTGGGCAGGGACGGGTCGAGTGCCCCATGACAGAAAATGACAGAGAAAAGTGCCCACCGACAATAAAATGAAAGAGAAAATCGGAAAGGCAAAGGAAAACAAAAGGGACAATGAGCATAATTCCACCAGACGTATCATGAGCCAAAATAAATGTAAATTGTCCCAAATAAAGCTTTTTTTTTTAAGCTCGAAGACCTAACATGTACAGTATCTCTACAAAGCACCGATATATGTGTATCGTCGCTGTTTTGACATACTGTCGTATGACGATTTTTGGGCAAAATGAGTTATATAAACTTTCAAAATCTGTGAATGAAACTCTATATATTCACAAGGTTTTGAGACCTAAATGTAATTAGTTAATGAGATATGGCACTAATTAGTGTGATACGACATGTTTTTTATGTAAACCCCCCCCGAAAACGTCATTCTGTATTTTGACATACAGTCGTATCATGATACGTCGCCATAGGCCACCGTGTAACTGTAGTTGCCTATTATTTTGACATACTGTCGTATCACAATGTCGTATCATTTTTAATATATAGGTTTTCAAATTGTGCATATTTTGGCCTACTGTCGTATGAGTTTGCAGATTAATTACTTCTAATTAGTGAATGAATAAACAGTTTGTATTATGTTGAGAACAAAGACAGATATATTATTGATTATATTCTTCTATAATAATAAACGTATTTTACGTTGGTGCTCTCCATTAGGTCTTCAAAAATTGGAAAAACTTTAAATGCGATTTTCTCAAAACGGCATTTTTCGTCATACGACAGTATGTCAAAACAGCGACGGTATATATCCCACCGATAATACCGGGTCAAATGATGCAACCGGGAAATATTTTTCGTCTTCGCCCCTGACATTTTTATTTTCCCAAAGAAAGAAACACAAAACGACAAGCATAATTGAAATTATTGTTAGCAAAGAAGTATGGTATCAGTACTGTCCGGGCTCTGACATTTCCTTCTTGCCAGTCTCCGAAACTGATTACGTATTTTCTGTTCTCAAGTGTTTCACTAGAGTTTATAGTTATTGTATGCTGTCTTCGTTAGCCTTTAAAGTCTGACAGCTGTTATTTGATGTGAGTGGCGCGGTCTTGTGATGCTTGAAGCTGACAAGAAAGACCCTGAAGTACCAGGCGATGACACCCCAGCTTTACAAAGTGCACTTGTTCGTTCAACCACTATCTTTAAGAAAAGATCCAATGGATCGGAATGCAGCCATCTCGATGTGGAATCCTTCGAGCATGATCACAAACTTGTATTCACCGTAATTCTCAGACCAGGATCATTGAATCTGCTTGGCTAATGTAGCGAGTGGTTGGTCTGCAGCAATGATAGTCATGGATTCAATAATGCCACTGTGTCTCTAACTTTGTCCATGCCATGTTTGATAGTGGCAACAGAATGGGGTTATCATGAAGCAACGGCAAGAGTGATGTGATACTAACTTCCAACTGCTTACTTCTAAGCTGTGATGCATGGTGTCGGCCATCTTGAAAATGGCGGCGGTCTTGATAATGACAGCCATCTTGAAAATGGGACCCACCTTGTAGATACAAGTTGTTGATTCTTGTCTCGATAGGTTCAAGGGAGATATGAACTGCAACATTTGGTTCTGTATTACCCTTAGCTACTTTTTAATATGATTATGCATACATTGTATGTGTCACATTGTGACAGCCATTTTGAAAAATGGCGGCCATCTTGAATTATCGAGTGGCTAATGATTATTTGTAATGTTCATGATGATGGACCCAAAACGATGTTCATTTCTCATTTTGGTCCTTGTATAGCCTTTTGATCTTTGGTTATATCAATATTTGGCCTTCAATGTCGGCCATCTTTAAAAATGGCGGCCATCTTGGATTTTTAAGTGGCTGATATGTTGTTATCGACCTATAGGAAGGCCCAAAGAACAGTTAAATCCAATTTTTTGTGCTTGTATTGCAACTTTATCCACCACAACATTAATATCCATCATTTGACGGGGGCCATCTTGAAAAATGGCAGCCATGTTGGATTTTAATTTGGCTAACGTTATTTTTGTATTTAGTGACCCAACAGAAGCATGTGTACCAATTTTGGTGCTTGTATCACCAAATGCACAATTGTGGTAATAATCTGCCCAGCTACTGATCCAGCCGCCCACGTACAGTGTGAGATGTTTGTGGTACAAGAAGAGAGTATACAGCTCTCCCATAATAACGGATGGTCTACGTCTTATTACTCAACCGTAACAAAAAGATTTAAGAAATACTCCTTTACTCCGTACTCCTTTAATCCGTCGGTTTTTTAATTCCTGTATAGCTGTAAGGTATGCCTTCGTATTATGAGCTTATAAAATAATATTCTCATTTAAAAAATACTTTCCAGGAAATGATCAGATTAAAAATTGCATAGTTTCAAATGGAATATTTTAATCCGATTCTTACCGAAAGAAACATTCTTTATTACAGATTGCCAACCATTGACGATACTTACACTTGCTATATTCGAGTAGAATGCACCTAGGCTTCTTTGAAAGGCTTTGTTAAAGATTGTCTGGTAACCATGGTAACTATTTCGACAAATTACAAAGTAGGATGGTGAAACCTCCAAATGTTAAGGTTTTATAGAACACAGTTAATGGTAATATGAATTTGGAGTGTGTTCAATAGATATACAGGGTGTCCCCGAAAGAAACTGAGTTTTTTGGGTACTTTAACGCATAAGCCAAACATAACTAAATAATTTTAAATTTCACATATTTTGTAAATCATCAAACATAAATGCGATCCTTTAATAGCCAATGAAGTGAAACATAATTATTTAATGGCAGGGGAGAAACATACCATCTCAGTACTGTATCAGAATAAAATTTAGATTTCAGATATCTCTTATCACGATAATTATCCTCAAAAGTAACTAAGATACCGTCGAGAATCTAGCCCCTGAGTTACTTGCCGTCATAATATGGAAATGATATAACCATGATAACGTTCAAAATCCTTTTATTGTATAATGTAATATTAAAGCTCTTGCAGGTTGTCATCATAAACATCGCGTCCTTAACTCGACAAGCTATACAAAACCATACATACTTACTAATACATACTGTCAGAAATAGTTCATCTAATGCTATGTAATCACATTCTGATCTGCGGCCTTAGGGCCTATCGATATCGATAGAGACGGCCTGGTCCTAAAATTCTTGCACATTGCACCAAGAACTTTACGTTTGGCCGTAGCGAATCCATTTGCCATATTTCGATTTTAAATGCCCACATGAAAAACAAAACAAAACAAAACAAAACAATGGTTAAAACATTATAAACATCAACTCTGTATGGAGATCGCAATGGCCTGGGTAATAGCACTCATTGCATGCTGATGATAGTACCACTAAATTGCTTCGGGATGAAATATGACTAATTGTTTACACGGTTATACCCATTAAACTACAGATATACCTAATGACATTAATCATCGAGAGATTCAGGTTTGACTCGGGCTATTTGCTTATTTTGGATAAACACAGTTTTAATTATGATAATCGGGAACGTATTCATTTCATGGTGTTGAAAGATAGCTATTTTGAGAGAGTGTTAAGGATTGTCAAATTACTTGAATTGGAATTGAATTGGATTTACGACCATAAATACCCAAAACGTTTCCCTTATATGCATTTGGTAAAGCATGCATTTCATGATTCATAACCTAAAATTCATTTCCAAATAATGTGATTTATATCTACCGTATCCCATTTGCTTCATTAAGTGCAAAATTTAAATCTTTTGTGGCATTTGCTGTCCTGTATAGAAGTAAACACTTAGCAAATTTTTCATATTTATCATAATAATTATGTTAAGCAATGACAAATGATGGCGACCCACCCATATAAGATGATTGTTTAACCACCCCTGTCCTATTGAACCGTTTTTAAACACTAACTACAACGTTCATCTCATAATGTAAATGTCATGTAATATTGTATTTGGTACCAATGTATGTAGCTATGGGTCTCACTGTCCGTTGATACCAAAACATGTAAAACATTCCCCACGTACGTACTGTTAGCATGAAAGTTCATCTGTATTGGTTATCCATATCGGGTCATTCCGCTGACGAAGGCTGCAGTTGTAACAGCTGAAAATTACGGAGGTAAATATTTTAGTATTGAGATCAAGAGTTAAAATCTTTCTATGTCTACGTAATGTTGCTATGACATCATAATGTTTGCACACATTATATTAGGACATTTCGGCTGTGTACAAAAGTATAAAAAAAATGTAAATTATCGGCTATAAAAATCACACGACAACCCATTTCACCAGATTTTCTGCTGCAAGTTTAAAGACCATTGTCCTTAGAATAATTTCACAAGAGCAAAATAAAAATTATGGGTATTACTGGAGAAACCTAATGTTTTTTATATATAATTTATATGCAATAATATGTATTTAAATCAAATGTAATTTGGCTTTTTGGCTACAATTTGAAATACAATCAATTGAGTTTTAAATGTTCAATACAAGTGGCCTTGTTTTTTCCAATTATGTTTAATCTTGTCCGTAAGATAAGACATGGAAGTTTAACCGACCAACACTTGTTGTAATTTTTAGAGTGTAATAACACGGAAACGATTCAGAAATTATGAAAACTCATCACATTTTATCCATAGACTGTCTATCCAAATATGTACTCATTGATCAGTCATCATCAAAACTTGTAGGTAAGACAGAACAGGTCGAAAGAGTTTCTCATCTGCGCTAACATTGTGCCCAGAAGGCCTGAAAGTGAATAACCTCATCGATACTTTTACATTAAAGTGCAGTACTTATAACCACATCATTTTTTACATAGAGGATCTTGCCATCTGCGAGTCAAATCTATGGCAACATTTTTCATCATGATGATGAGAAGGTTAGCGACCAGCGCTTTAAAGTTAACTCTGACTTATTTGGCGGGATTGTAAAACCGTAGCGCGGTCAATGTCTCGCCAGGTTAATCAAATTGAGAGAGAGAAGAGCCGAGGAGGACGGGGTTCAAAGGACATAGTCCTACATAATGATATCGACTCATATAAAACTAATGAACAAAGGAACGGTAACTATGTAGCTCTATGCTATAATAATATTTAACGTCAAACAAGCGCACAACAAGGCCGAACAAGTTTAAATAAGTTCAATATTGATGATTTAGATCTGTTAGCTATTGTTTCTGAAAAACAAAACAAAACAAAAAAACCAACCCCCCCCCCTCCAAAAAAAATCCCCAACACCACAAAACCAAAAAAACCAAAACAAAAAAACAAACCCTGAAATCTTGATTTGTTTTACTTGGACAAATTTTGCTGACGATGATCTCGAAAGTGGCTAGCGATCTGACGTTTCAAGTATATCCCTAAAATGGATATGAATGAACATTATTTCTGTAACCTTCTCATACCAAAACGTTCGTATAACTCAAACCAGGTTTCAAATAATTCAACATGTTAAAGATGCTATTCACCTTGGTGACCACCAGGTCGTGTGATTCAATGATATAAAGTACCATAAAGTAAACACGATGAACGTCTGATATCACTTTCTATTAAAGGAGAAAAAGTAGTATGACTATAATGTTCAACATTACTTATTATAAACAAATGTTTTGATTTTCTTTTGAATCCTCGTATAAGATTTTTGTTTTTCCTGAACCTGACCTGTAGCAAGCCGAACTAAATAGTCATTCAGATATATGTTATAGCGTTTAGTCGTCTCGTTTTAGAAACCGCTACGAATGACGCGAGAAGAGTTTTTACTGTTGTAAATGACATGTCATCTTGGGGCAACATAAGGGGGAAAGCTGTAGCTATATCGATAGGTGTTATAAGCTTAGCAACAAGTTAGCAGTAAAGCTGCAGTAGTTTTCATACCAGTGGTTTAAGTATTAACCAATTAATTGAAACGACCGAGAATAGAATCAACCTTTTGGTTAACTATAGTTGAGTTGTGATGCCATGCGGTGGTGGAAGATCGATTCTGATGTCTAAAGCTCCTTCGTGAATATTTGGAATTTGGGATATTGTGTACCAGATGTCTGCAGGTTGGAACTAAACCTTTTGATGATTAGTTTCTAAACCTCTTGGACATTCATTAAGAGTAAATTATTATTATTCCAAATATGTATGCATTGATCATTCATCAAACTTGAAGGTAAGACAGAACGGGTCAAAATACTCCTTTCAGAAGAGTTTCTCATTTGTGTTAACATTGTGCCCAAAAGGCCTCAAAGTGAATAACCTCATCGACACATCTTACTTCATTAAAGTTCGGTACTTATAACTACGTCATATTTTACATAGCAAGGTCTGGCCATATTTGAGTCAAAACTATTGCAACATTTTCCAAGGTTAGCGACCAGCACTTAAGTTATCGCTAACTTATTCGGCGGGATTGTAGTCAGACCTAAAACGTGGCGCGGTCAATGTCTCGCCACGGTAATCAAATTGAGCGAGAGCATAGCTAAGGAGTATGAGGTTGCATAGGACAACGTCCTACATACTGACATCGACTAATTAAACTACTGATAAAAGAACCGTAACTATGCTTATTTAACTCCAAACAAGTGAACAGAATGTCACCCAATACAAGTTCAATAAAGGTGCTTTAGATGTGTTAGTTATTGTTTCTAAAAACATGAATGTAATCAAAGAAATAAAATCACATAACCAACACAGAATAATCAACCAGTGGCTCCGAAGGCTTGTGGTTGCAAGCCGTAGGCTACCGCAGCTCTAAAAACCAGTCGTGAGACGTAAGTTAAAGCTGACTTTAATAATATAGCATAAGAACATGTAATATACTTGCCACATAAGTGGAAACGCCACAGGACCCGGATGAATAATTTCACCATTTCATTAAGTTAACATAAGTGGTTGCAGACGGCGTAGATTCTTTTTAGATGTTTCACATCTAAATTCGGATGGCAGTATTGTCTGGACAACGTATGTTCTGACAGGTGGAATAAATGCGATCTAATTGAACTACAAAGTTTAATGTTGGCTTGTCTCACATTTGAGAAACTGTACAAAGACACCTAAAATACCAAATAAATATTGATATAGCTAAGGCAAACCTGTATTTAAAAATATAAAACCATGATACACTCCATGCAGTTATAAGAGATCTTATACTGTCTCGCCTTGACTATGGGAACGCTTTCCTGTATGGAACTAAATGGCCTCCCTTCCTTTACCAAAAAAACCCCCTGCCTAATAGACAGTCAATAGGCAATTCATAGGCAATTGAAGACAGATGACGTCCTAATCAAACTAATCAAAGTTGCTGGAAAATTAGGCAGTTGAGGGCTTGTTACCTAGGCAGTCAAAGAGCTTGACAGATTTGAAGGTCTATAATAGGCAGTCACTATAATGAAGCTCTAGTACTGATTTTTTTATCATATCAAAATAAAGCTCTAAATAGGCAGTCAGACCTAATAAGCAGTCAGAGGCTAATTTTCATACATGTCACATGATCATCAACTGACTGGTTAAGATATGTTTTTATGTTTTCAAATGTTTGCAAGCATTTGCACCGCATAGAACGCGAATTCGCTTAGAAATCCTTCTAAAACCAGTCACAAGATCTTCAATTGACAGCACTCTCATTACCTCATACCGTAAAGGATCGCTTAATAGCGCTATGGGCTCCCTTGATATAAGTGGAAAATTCCCACCAGCAAATAAGGGCACGGAACCTTAATTCTAGTTGGGATTTAAGAGGAGGTAGCTATCTATTTGCACATGAAATTTACCCAAGGAAAGGAGCCCAAGTGCGCCTTTAGGCGAAACTTTACGTTATACAGGCAAAAATCGCACTGGTGACACATCATTCTGTGCCGCAGGACTGTCATTGTGGAACAGCCTCCCATGGAACAACAGAGAGGCATGCTCAGTTACAACTTACAAAACACTCTTGAAGTGTCATTAGTTGATTTTTATTGTATTATTTTGGTTGTTTCACTGTTTTAGGGTCTTGTTTTAGATGTAATTGCGCTTAAAAAGCACTCTTTGTATGTGTGTATGTATGTAAGAACCATGACTTCCATGACTTCTTACCTGGTCAAAATTTGCTCTCGATATTAAAGCATTTTATTTTCGTTTCTCTGCTCGATAACAATTCCAATATTATCTCGAGAGTGGCTTGCGATCTGACATTTCAAGTATATCCTTGAAATGGCTATGAATTTCTGAAACCTTATCAAACAAAAATGCTCGTATGCCTCAAACCAGGTCTTAAAGTTCCACTAAACTGTTGAACAACACGTTAAAGGTGTTCTTTACTTTGCATTACATGCAGTAAGTGGAATTCTACAATACCATGAATACCAGGAAGTACTAGTAAACAATCGTATAGAATGTCTTCGCTCTCTTATAAGTGAAGTATCATAATTAAAATGATATAACATTGCATATTTTCAGACACATTTTTTGATTTCCTTAGTTGGGCTGAATATGTCAGTGTATATGTTGGTTTGTCAGAAAAGGATTGTAGCAGTCCGAGCCATACGTCGTCTCGTCGTCAAATACAATACGGATGCCGCCAGAGGAGTTTAAGACAACGAGTATTGTAGAAGAAGTCTTTTAAGTAATTACTATCGCAAATGTCACCTTTGGGCAACATTTGGTGAAAAGCTATATCCTTATCGCAATTGGTGGTAGAAGCTTTAATTTATAAGTGTTATAACAGTCAGCTACCTGGACAACCAATTCTTTAGAAATGCTTAGTCGCGTTAAAAGTCGATCGATACATGTTAAAATCATCACAATTCAGAGATACACCTTTTTGCTATGAAATTAATTTTCTCGGTCAAATATAAAGCAATATTTTTTTTTCTTCAGTAATGTCAGTTAAAAACTTGGTGCTTGGATATAGATTTTTTTTTTTTTTTTTGTGTTAAAATTAAGCATCAAATTGTGTCTTTTAGTGTGATATTTTTGATTTTTATAGGCCTTGAGTTCGCCTGCGAGCTTTTTACGGAATTCATTTTTTAGCGTCTCAAACTAATATAGTTTGCTAAAGAAAGATATGTCCCACCTCTGTAAGGCACATCGTGTGGGTCTATTATTATAGTTTTGTCAGAATTTCCGTTTTTATTTTACCCTTTTTCCCTTCATGCTCCGAAAATGTCAAACTCAGTAGTTTTATCTCATGTATCTCGAGAGCAACCAGCAGAAATAGTCGATATTTCCTTTGTTGTTTATCCAGGTCAATTTTCCATTGAAAGCCAAGATTGCCCGACCAGCGATTTGGTAGCCCAAATCCCCAATTGGCTGTTCTGGTAAATGAGGTGAATTTTAAAAATTTGCTCCCGTGATAGCCTGAATTTCAATTTATATGGATTCCATGATTATAAAAACCATTTTGTCTGTCTGTTTGTTTACCTAGGTTAGTCCGTTATTAAGAGACGAACGCTTGAGGTCCATGGGAAAATCCACGGTCCAAACAAATGTGCCAACAAAACATGTAGTCTTGACAGCCTTCCCACCTGGCTGCTAAAGGAGAACATTGATATTGTTCTTCCATGTGTAACTGACATTATTAACTCTTCTTTAACAAATGGTATTTTCCCAGGTGATCTTAAACAAGCAATTGTCACAACTATCCTCAAAAAACCCAATCTAGATTGGAACAACTTACAGAACTACAGACCCGTCTCAAACATCGCCTTTATAGGGAAGCTAATTATTGAGAAGGCTGCAATTATCCAGATCAATGACCATATGCGTGCTAATGAGCTTGATGAATTATGTCAGTCTGCCTATAAAGAAAAGCATTCCACTGAGACAGCACTGCTCAAGGTGACCAATGATATTGCTAGGGCCATTGATGATAACAAGGCAGTCTTCTTAATTATGCTTGATCTTTCTGCTGCCTTTGATACCATTGACCATGACATTTTATTCTCTCGTTTAGAGCATGGCTTTGGTATCAAAGGCACAGTCCTACAGTGGTTCAAGTCTTACATAAGTGGTCGTCAGTTTAGAGTATCTGTTGGAGGGTGATGTCTGATAGGCATGTTCTTGAGTGTGGCGTACCTCAAGGCTCTATTATTGGGCCAAGAGTGTTTACAAAATATTCTCAGTATATTGCTAACATAATCCGTCGTCATGGTTTACATTTTCACATATATGCCGATGATGTTCAAATCTATATGTTTTTCAATCCCAAGATTCCTGGTGATTCAGCATGTGCCGTCTTCAAGCTATCCATGTGTGTCGAGGAAGTTCGTGATTGGATGCTTTGTAATATGCTCAAGTTAAATGACTCCAAAACTGAGTTTTTCATTGCTGCCCCTCCACACAATATGCCCAGTCTCTCCAACATCAATATAAAGATTGGTGATGCTGAAGTAATTCCATCTGCTACCATCAGGAATCTGGGAGTTGTTTTTGATGCTACGATGAACATGTCTAACCATATAACATCTATTTGTAAAACAGTTAACTTTCTCTTGTGGAACTTGTCCAGAATTCGTAGGTTTGTCACCGAAGATGCATCCAGTAATGCCATGCGGGCACTAGTGTTATCCAAGATTGATTATGCCAACGCCCTTCTGTCTGGATGTAGAAGCAAAGACGTTGCTCGCTTACAAAGACTACAAAACCGTGCTGCCCGCATTATCTTCCAAGTTCCACGCCGTCACTCATCTTCACCTCTTTTAAATTCGTTACACTGGCTTCCAATAGACAAGAGAATTTGCTTCAAAGTGCTACTTTACATTTACAAGACATTGAACGATCTGGCACCACCCTACCTCTCTGATTGTCTGACCATCCGTGTTCCAACTAGGGAAGGTCTTCGTTCAAATCAAGATCTTACGCGCCTTATAATTCCTAAGACAAACAGACTGATAGGCGATGGATCGTTCAGTGTCTTTGGACCCAGAATCTGGAACAATCTTCCTTCTTCCATTAGGTCATCTCCCACAGTTACTACTTTCAAACGTAGCCTGAAAACCCATCTTTTTAACCATTGCTAATTTTATGTTGTTTCTTTTGCATACCGTAAAACCCCGTCTACAAGGATATACCTAAGAAACGCCCTCAATAAAATTGGTTGCTTGTTGTATTTGGAGTTTGAGCAAATATATACTGGCACTGGGTGGCTATGCATTCCATAAAGTATGTTGTAACACCAATCAATTGTATTGACATAATAACGACTGTTTCGTATATCAGGATCGTATAGCTCAATTGATAGAGCGTCAGACTTTGAAACTGAAGACATGCTGAAGAGAGCATGGTCCGGGCACCGGTTCCGTTTTTCATTCTCGTTTAATTTTAACTTTTTGACATGTTCTTTTTATCTTTCTTCAAATCTACCTTTCTACTTTTAATTTTAGGTGCGTTTTTTTTTTTTTTTTTTTTTTTAGTTTTTTTAGTAATTTTGTGGTTTTATAGAAACTAGTAAAAGCATTTATTCTAAATAATAGCGAAACCCACGGTTAGACAGATGTGTTGTAACTACTTGTCTGTCATCGTCTTTGCAATAAAAACCTATGTTGCACCTTTGTGCCATCCCAATTCTTGAGGTAGGGTGCGTTTTTGGCTTAAGCACGATTTTGTTTCTACTTGAAATGAAATCAAAATAAATATTGTTCTGTTGCCACAATTGCATTTTTTTCAATAAAAAAAATAGATGAGGAATAATAATTATTCCATATTTGAATCTATTGTCCCATCAAGAATAGAGTGTCTTCAAAAACTTCAATCAATTCATCTGACAAAGGAAACTATTCTGGTCATTCAATTTTGTTTCGCTTGTACCTGTTATATCACAGGCGTTGGTAGAGAAGGCACACTTCTCTTGTCTTCACCGAAGTAGTGATGTAAACACTAACATGATTAATTACCATAGCTAGCAATGGACATACACTATTTTTTGTTTCACTTGAACCCATACTATAGGCTATTCGCTGTCGATGTGACGTAATTAATCGGATTAACTACCATAGCAATTGATGAATACAATTTCGAATATATAGCCCTGCACTTCATCGTTCACGTGGCACCTATGCATTAAACCATAGTTGTCAAAGAAATGCTAATCACTCGCCATGTAAGATTAGTATTTATGAAAAGAGTGGTATTCAATCTATGTTTGGTGACATACGCGGGTGATTAGTGCAATCTGCTTGATGGTAGGTATTGCGATTATTACGTCACTTCGACAGCGAATTGTAGTATAGACGAATCCAACAAGCCAAGTGATGGTCAGAATTTATTCGGCCATTATACGCTGGTGAAGTTGCGTAATTAATCGGATTAATTACCATAGCAATAGGTGAAAACAATTTTGAACATATCGCGCTGCGCTACAAGCAGGTTACACTCATCACCTCGTACTGTGTATGTCTGCAATCATAGATTGAATACAATAGAGGGTATTCATTACTACGTCATTGGTGTGATTGCTCATGCATACAATTCCTCCACATAGGCTGTTTAGCTTATTCATGAAAGTGGCCTCTTGACATGATATAACAGTAACCTTTATGTCATTAGTGAGGCCCACTTACAATGTTCAACACAAAGTGAACAATGCTATAACTTGGAGGACAAACAAACGAATACCGCCAAATTCGACTGACGTGTGTACAACGTGGGAAGCTATGGGGAAATTGAAGACTCGCTCTCTGATCATGCATGTCTTTATGGTTCGGTTAGCGGTTACTTAGCAACTCTCGTTCCGCTTGGGTTTATTGCATACACTCTATACTGGTCTTTTCAAAGATCTTACAGGTGCAGCATGATATGGTTCAATGAAGAGGTACCGCCTGAACGTATCAGTGTATAACGCGGTATATTCAAAAATTGTTTTCACCTATTGCTATGGTAGTTAATCCGATTATTACGTAACTTCGCCAGCGTATTGGAATAAAACAGGAGGATGTGAGTTCATAAGGGCAATGTCGGGGATAGGTCACAATCGATGTGGAGAGATGAGAGGTCCGACCAACAGCCATAGCGATTCAACTAATTCCAGCGGACGGTCTGTGGCTAGTAAGGAATCGTCTTTGACCACATGCGCAGATCTGTCTCGTCAGGAAGATATTTAATATCCCGAATTTATAATAGGCCTATGCCTACCAGTTCCATCGTATAACCGATCTGCTAGAGAATATTTGTTACCATGTTTAATAAATTCGTATTTATCGTATAATAAAATGTAGCCAAATGTATATTATGTGTCACACGGTTTTCTGCTGAACCACTAGCAGGCTATGTTACCACATCTATGACAATGACAAAGGTGAATTTTGATGATTTTTACGATCGTCCGGATGAGCAAATCACTGAATGGGTCTTTAGTTCCTCCTCTCCTTATCCTGCCAATATTATATGAATCAAAGAAAAATAAAGAAAAAATAAAATTAAACAAGAAAAAAAAAGACAAAGAAAAGAAACAATAAAAGAAAAACAATAGAATAAATTAAACTAAATATGAAAAAAAAAAATGATCACGAAAGGAGTCTTTAGAAAATGCAAGAAAATATAAATGAAAAGTTTGAACAATATTTTGTTTATAAAAGTTATTGTGACCGTGATGAGGCTCGAACTCACCATCTTCCGATCATAGAACCAAAGTCTTATGCCTTGCCAAGTGAGCTATGCTCGTGAGATGCGAAATAAAGATAAAATAATACATTGTATACCTGCTTGTGTCGGTAAATGATTTGCTCAAATTCCATAATGATATAATATTGTGGAGGGCGCTAGCGTGAAATATGCTATCATGACAGTCGCTTCTATTCCTTATAGACGGGTTTCTACGGTATTTTTGTTTTCTTGTAGTCTTTAGTAGTAGGGTAAGTTTTTTCTGTAAAGTGCAATTATCATTTCTTTGAAATTGCGCTATATAAATGCCGTTGTATGTATGTATGTATATGTATGTATATAAATGTATAGCTATATAGTCGTGCTATATAAATATTATTATGTACCAGTATGTAATATCATGTACATGTAGGCCTATGGGGTGGGGTGGGTACAGAGGTGTGTGAGGTGGGTAGTGGGGGTGTATGTAGGGAAACTTTGGGGTGGTACTCAACACACTTTAACCATGACTTTCAATGCAAGGCTCATTGTTGCCACAATTTTGTTTTCCTTTAGGTTATTTAAGAGGTTTTATAAACTTCCATGTTTAACCTGGTATTGTTTTGGCTGCTCATTAGGGCCTATGACTTTCGGTGGGTTTCCAAAAGCAGTTTCAAACAAACACAAACAAAAGGCATCATACCCAGTCACCTTCATGACAATTGAAACACTACGTCAAGTATTAACATCCAAGTTATTCTGTTTTTAGGCAAGCAATTTTAAATAATTGCTTGAACAGGTTTTTGTTTAAAAACAATGATAATGAATGGTTCTTATAAAGCACAATCTCTTCTGATGAGGAACTCAAAACGCGTAAAACACGAAATTTACAAACAAACGTAAAAACGATCAATTTACAGAGATTGGTTTTAAGCTGGCGTTTAAATAACGAAAGTCTGGGGACGTTACCAAGGTTATATAATAGTGTGTTCCAAACAGTTTGCTGAGATCATAAAACATACAGCGTAATATTTATGTTTTGTAAATGAAAGTTTTGCTTAAAATATTGCCCGATTGCATGTAAGATTGTTGGGCAAAGTTGTTTTGAGGAGAAGCAAAATCACGGTGATGATGAAATCAAATAATTAATCACTCATCGTGCTTAAACATGAGTAGGAGCGCTATAGGCCTTTGCTATATATTTCTTTGCTATATTGAAGTTCTGGCAACACTGTGGCCATGCCGGTATTCCTATTAAACCCAGGGATATCGATCCACAATGCTAGTATTAGCCTTAAATTTCACGCGTTGATTTTGAAAAATGGTCAGCCGGCAGTAAAAATGGTGAAATGAAAACGGAAATTCTGACAAAACTATGATATATCGCTCACGGTGATGTGCGTTAGAAAGTTGGGAAAAATCCTTCATTAGCGAACTATCTTACTTTGAAAAGCTAAAAGGTTGATCCAAAAAAAGGCTCGCGGGCAGAGTTTAAGACTATCAAAATCGAAAATCTTACACTAAATGACTAAATTTCACGCCTAAGTTTAACAAAAAAAAAAAAAAAAAAATACAGTATCAAGCACTACAATTTTTCCTGACATTTACTGAAAAAATGAAAATGATTGCTTTTCATTTGGCCGAGAAAATTAATTTTACATTGAAAAGGTGTAACTAAAATTTTAGCTCATTTCAACACCAAATTCGATCGTTTGTATTGCCTCATTAAATGACTGAGTGAGCCTTGCATAACAAAAGAATCGGTTGTCCAGGATGCTAACTGATAAGTATCAACCAATTAATTCAAACGACTGAGAAAGCAATTAAGCTTTGGGTTAACTATAGTTGAGTTCTGGTGTCATCCTGTTTAACTGTTGTCATGCTGTGGTGCAATTGATCGATTTTGATGTCTAAAGCTTCTTCGCGAGTCTTTTATCTTTGGCCAAAACGTGGTTGGAATCTCAGTCTCCCAGTGGGCACACCTGACGTTGAAATCATGTTGAAATCACGTTGAAATTTCGACATCGAAATCAGGTTAAAATCACGTTGTATTTGCAAATGGACTTCAACCTGATGGACTACAACCTGATTTCAACCTAGAGGTTAGTTGAAATTATGTTGAAATTTCAAAGTTGTATCAACGTTGAAATTTCAACCTGATTTCAACTAACCTCTAGATTGAAATCAGGTTAGGTTGAAACTTCGACGTTGTATCAACGTTGATTCAACGTCGAAATCCTAACCAGTGCCCACTGGGCTGGAGTCTGGCGCATTGGTATCCATTGAAAACCCACCCATCGATGTGCCAAAATCGCTGAAAAGGTTCCCCAAACCTTGTTACAACCCTTACACCTTAGACCAGGAAGAACCCTCCGGATATTTCTGAGTCATATCTTCGTTCCTATTTGGTTAATCTTTAAAACTTCGCATTGTGTTCGAATAGAGAGCACTGCTTATACAATCGACATGAAGTATTGCACAATTTGGACGACCTGGTTTCGTTTTTCTCCGATAAAAATTGACGACCCATTCCTGCTGGCTACAATAAATCTTTTGCACTATAGAAATGTCATTTATCTGGCATGTCTGTGTAACATCATATACTTTTAAACGATTATTTTTGATAGTAACAGATATGCGTGTCTCATATACCAGACTTTGATCCGGATATGAATATGTGGCGTAGATCCGAATCGATCCAAATCATGGTCACCCAGAACAGTGCACCGGTCTCGACACCATTAACACATGGAGTCATGCGTCACGTATGCGTATATGATTTGCGGCCTTATTGGATTATGATCTGTTCTTCGTTAAGAAATTATGAGCTAACACCTTACCAAAGCATTATATTTTAATAAAGGCGTACATAAATCCACATTAAGAACACTTGTCTAGATACCCTATGTGCTAAAGCATTCGGTATTCAGATAACTCTAAATTTCAATTTCGCCGTAAGTGTTCAGCAGATTTTTAACTCTCATGTTGATAAGAAAATGCAGACGAAAGTTGAATATTTTTAATATCAAACAGATTTAAAGGTGAGGGACCCGATCAACAACATCATCTTCCAACTGAGCGACCCAGTTCTTGATAAAAAATTTCAGTATCGTATCATATAATTACGAGTTATATACGAATTTATATATTTCAGTTTAAAATGACGCAATAAAATAAAAATTTAAAACAAAGAATAGCAGCTATGGGTCGAGAAAAATCACGAAGGGCTATTCACAAAGAAACATCAAAATATCCACAAACAAGAGTGTTGAATTCCGAATTCATAGAAATTAAACACACACAAAAAAATCAAAGACAAGGATAATAATTTCATTAATATTCGTAATCGGAGGAAACTATGAAATACTAGTATACCTATGTAGTAAAGGGCGCTAAGGGGTTATTTTTGGTTTGGGATCTTTTTTTCCTATATTAGAGGAACCAATGTTTTTGGCATCCTACATACACCTCAAAGAATAAAACTAGAATTGGTTCCATTTTTATATGACCCATATGCTTCCCACGAGGTCATAATGGGGCCAAAAGTTAATATCTGTTCTATCATGCTGTAATATATCTCAAATTGTTCCTCTCGTTACTATGAATTGTCAATTGTCATAGTGCACTAGGATGCTTAGTTCAGAAGTTATAGAGTAAATAAGGTCAAATGTAAAATATCTCATGCACAGAAGCCAAATTTTCGAAATGCACCGATTTAATCGAAATTTTTCTTAAATTACTGCTCTCGGCAAATCAAATAAGAAAATAATTCATTTGAGAAATATATAACCTCAGAATCAAATGAAATCATGGGTCAAGTGTTATGCTTGTACATATTTCTATTGGAGTTTGGCTGCATGAACTCTAAAGGGGACATGACAGTACAAACATGTACTTAAATTGTGAGTTACGCTCGTAAGTATTATGTTTGAGATTTCTAAATTTAAGGGTAGTAATTTTGAGACCAGTTTCAATGAAATCGGACTATTTTCAAATTTTTTACACTTTTTACACTTTATACAAAAATAACATATAGAATTCCAAAGTTAATTTCAGAAAATACTATAAAAACGAAACAGCAATCTTCAGTCTTCATTTTCACCAAATGAAAAATATTGGCGTATATCAAATTTAAATAAAATACTCTACCTTCTAAACCAGATTAATTATACCGATGTCACGAACAAGAAACGTAACACTTATTTTTCAAAAACACCCAATAAAAACAGCAACAACAACAACAACAACTTATTTACAAGGTTCTAAAACAAATCCAATAAAATAGGTGATGTTGACATACCGCAATTACGTTTCGTGCTAGCTTTCTCAAATTGAATGACCAGCTTAGACCTTTCTCGTCTGTTGCTTCCTGTTGGTAGCTGACGTAGATGGCGCTGTTAGTAACTGATCATATTATGTGCCGAAGGAAGTAGTTGCCATACCTGTTGAGGGTATTAACCTTCCCCCTCTTTCTTATCCAAATTGATTCCTTTATATGTCTTCTTTTCCTGTGGTTTCAATGTCTCTTATTTTTGCTTTGTCCCATCCGATCACGTGATTGTTCTCAGCGACATGGTCTTGGGGAGCTTTCAACTCATATTTTTCGTTGGGCCCTGGTGTAAGGTTTTTTTAATTGGACAATCCTGATGAATCTATTTGCGAACAACAACAACATGATATATAAAAACTTTAACAATTCAAGATATTTTTTGAATAAAAATTCACGAAACATTCCAATAAATACTGGATAACAGTTATATCTACTTTCAAGCGATAGCTTGAAATTATGTTAGTCCAATATATTGAGTAGTGATAAACAAGGACGGAGAACAAACACTTTTAAATTCAACGCCATATATATGTAAAAACTGTAAATAAGTCATGATATTCTTATGAAATTTACAAAACATTCCAATAAACAGTTGTCAGCAATATAGTTTAAAAGCATATTGGTAAGCCGATACTGAAATTTAATATGAATTATGAAGTGCCACGAACCTTGTCCTATATTTTACGCTTAATGACGGTTCCTTAGTCTTGTGAGACACCCTTATCATGCTTATATCAAATCAGGAAGACATTTTAGTTCCATGTCGGCGGGTAAAGTTTCATCACACGATACTCCATGATAAAGAAACGCATCTTGCAAACATATTCAAAACCTTATACTTTCCTTTCCTTTTAATCATGCCATTTTCATAAATATCAATAATATGCTAAACTAAATCTGTCTGATCGATAAGCATTTAGAATATTGCCGTAATTTTGCAAGTAGGCTTTGCATCGCACACCATGGAAAGTAATAGATGGATGTGTTGCAATCCTTTTCTAATTTCCAAGTTATGTAATGTAGATAGCATGAGCATCCAAGTACACTCAATGGGTAAGCAAATGAGGAATAACGTCCCTTCGTCTTGGTAAGGATGCCATTCTTTGCCTAGATTGACGTTAACTCTCATTCCTACTTGACAGGTGCTTTCGTTGATATGACACCACTCTTAAACACTACTTGGATATTCCTTCTTTATAGTATTCGGGAGGGTCCTTCAGTAGTCTGCCGATTTGGCGCTGTTTATAGCGTAAACAGTTAGCAACCTGGACAACCGATTCTTTTGTTTAGCAAGGCTCACTCAGTCATTTATTGTGGCAATACAAACGATCGAATTTGGTGTTGAAACGAGCTAAATTTTGAGTTACACCTTTTCAATGTAAAATTAATTTTCTCGGCCAAATGAAATGCAATCATTTTCATTTTTTCAGTAAATGTCAGGTCAAATTGTAGTGCTTGATACTTATTTTTTTTTTTTCAAATCCTAGTGTTAAACTTAGGCGTGAAATTCAGTCATTTCGTGTAAGATTTTCGATTTTGATAGGCTTAAACTCTGCCCGCGAGCCTTTTCTTGGATCAACCTTTTAGCTTTTCAAAGTAATATAGTTCGCTAATGAAGGATGTTTCCCAACTTTCTAACGCACATCACCGTGAGCGATATATCATAGTTTTGTCAGAATTTACGTTTTGATTTCACCATTTTTTCACCGGCTGAAATTTTTTCAAAATCAACGCATGAAATATAAGGCTAATAATACTAGCATTGTGGATCGATATCCCTGGGTTTAATAGGAATACCGGCATGATACAGTGTTGCCAGAACTTCAATATAGCAACGAAATTCCCAGCCCTAATAGCGCTCCTATACTGATCATGTTTATAGCACGATGAGGATATTTCATCATCACGTGAGTGATTCGGACCAATGTGTTGAAATTTGCTTCTCCTCAAAACAACTTTGCCCGAAGGCTTACATGCAATTGGGCAATATTTTAAACAAAACTTTCTTTTACAAAACATTATATTACGCTGTATGTTTTATGATCAAGCAAACTGTTTGGAACACACTTCCAAAGAAATAACCTTCGTAACGCCCCGACGTAACGCCCCAGACTTTCGTTATTTAAACGCCAGAAATAGATTGTCCTTATAAGAACCATCAGAGATTGTGGCTTATAAGAACCGTTCATTATCATTGTTAACTTAAACAGGTTTTTGTTTTTAAACATCTTTATAAATTGATTGTTTTTATGTTTGTTTGTAAATTTCGTACTTTACGCGCTTTGAGTTCCTCATCAGAGATTGTGCCTTATAAGAACCATTCATTTTCATTGTTAACTTAAACAGGTTTTGTAAAAATAAAAAAAAAACCTGTTCAAGCAATTATTTAAAATTGCTTGCCTACGGGTGAGAATAACTTGGATGTTAATACTTGACGTAGTGTTTCAATTGTCATGAAGGTGACTGGGTATGGTGCCTTTTGTTTGTGTTTGTTTGAAACTGCTTTTGGAAACCCACCGAAAGTCATAGGCCCTAATGAAGCAGCCAAAACAATACCAGGTTAAACATGGAAGTTTATAAAAACTTATTAAATAACCTTAAGGAAAAAAACACATTTGTGGCAACAATAAGCCTTGCATTGAAAGTCATGGTTAAAGTGTGTTGATTACCACACCAAAGTTTCCCTACATACACCCCCACTACCCACCTCACACACCTCTGCACCCACCCCACCCTATAGGCCTACATGTACATGATATTACATAATAATATATAGCATAGCTATACATTTAGGTATTATATAGCGCTTAATTATGACAAATATGGTTAGGCCTATATATAGGCCTACATGTCAAATTAAAAACAAACCCGAACACTGATGAATCTCTACAGAAACCCGAACACAAGTCTGAAGGGTGTAATGAAATGGCAACCCGCGATGGGTGGGGGGGGGTAGGTCATACAAAATTCACATGGAGATAGGAGGGACAGAAGATTAAAATCCCCTATAATAACACGCTAATTTTTCTAGGTTTGGACCGTGGATTTTCATGAACCTCAAGCGTGCGTCTCTTAATACGGACTAACCTAGGTAAACAAACACACAGACAGACAAAATGGTTTTCATAATCATGGAATCCATATAAATTGAAATTGCAGGCTATCACGGGAGCAAATTTTAAAAATTCACCTCATTTACCAATTGGGGATTTGGGCTACCAAATCGCTAGTCGGGCAATCTTCATGATCTTTGCTTTTCAATGGAAAATTGCCCTGGATGACAACAATGAAAATATCGACTATTTCTGCTGGTTGCGCACGAGATAAAAGCACCGAGTTTGACATTTTCAGAGCATGAAGGGAAAAAGGGTAAAATAAAACGGAAATTCTGACAAAACTATAATATATAGACCCACACGATGTGCTTTACAGAGGTGGGAAATATCTTTCTTTAGCAAACTATATTAGTTTGAGACGCTAAAAATCAATTCCGTAAAAAGCTCGCAGGCGAACTCAAGGCCTGTAAAAATCAAAAATATCACACTAAAAGATACAATTTGATGATTACTTTTAACACCAGGATTTTAAAAAAATGTATATCCAAGCACCAAGTTTTTAACTGACATTACTGAAGAAAAAAAATATTGCTTTATATTTGACCGAGAAAATTAATTTCATAGCAAAAAGGTGTATCTCTGAATTGTGCTGATTTTAACATGTATCGATCGACTTTTAGCGCGACTAAGCATTTCTAAAGAATCGGTTGTCCAGGTAAGTGACTGAAAATTGAATCACTTCATCATCATATCGCCTCCTCATCCCGGGCACATCAAGCTGCGTAACATCACGTGACCCAGGCATGACCCAGTTCTTTTTACATGATAATCAGGAAGAGCGGTAGAGCAGTGCTGAAGGACCTTGCTAAATACTATAATACTTTTTACATACACTGCTATTATGAGTTTATTGTCATGTAAATGTCAGGAGGTCGTATATCCGATAGCTGGTCTATGTTCTGAACAGACTATGAATTAGAGAATAAAGGTATTGGTTTTAGCCCCTGGAGTGCATCTATCGTCTCATATAACACGGGCGACATCATTATTTTAAGTAAAACAACGAGGCGAAGCCGAGTTGTTTTACGCCAAAAAAATAATGATGTCGCCCGTGTTATATGAGACGATAGATGCACGACAGCGGCTAAAAACAATACCTTTATTCTCATTCTTAAACACTTCAATTCAAATAGAAATATCATAAGCATATTACAAATTTTAATCAAATTAAATCCTTCATTTTATAAGGAACTACCTAGGGCTTAAAATCGATCAGTCCCGTTGTTGCTATACGCCTCCCGATTGGTTCAAATAGCGAGCACGCGTATCGCGTTGATGCACACGCGCTGACCCGTGTGATATCGTGTCATATCATACGGGTAAGAACCAATGAGATTGCAGGAACGTTCTCAAGTGTTTAAGAATCAAACATTAAGCACATCTTTTCTTTGAATGTATGTAATCTATTCATAAGTGATCTGTTCTAACAACCACTGTCGACTGGAGCTAATAAACCGGGCTAATAAACAGGTAAACCAGTGAGTAGAACTCATTTATCTCACACTCATTTTCAAATAACTTACCCTTTTGAGTATTGACCTACTTTTTTCAATTGGATTTTAACAAACATATAGGTCTTTGTAAAGCACAACAATCCAACAGGCTATCTTTCATTCCTTGCTTATATTTCGGTATTCCCCAGAGTTGTCCCATCGTTTTGATTTGAAAAAAGAATATCAATTAAAACAAAATGCCAAGAGGCGTGATTAATTGAAGCGATGACATTCAGGAATACATTCGACATTCAACTAGCCGGTCTTGCTCAATCATCTGCTGTTCAATTAGGAATGTTCTAGTTACGTGATACTAGCTGGTTCAATTGGGCTTTGAAAGGACTTATATTGTATTTTTTAATGTACAAGGAGTAGATCAAACCCAGTTTTGGGCAGCCCAGATCTGGTAAATCGACATTGATGTCAAATTTGACACAAAAGTACAATCAGTGGCACAACGCACAGAGTGAAATGCGCAGGGATGCGTTTCTTGAAAAATATACATTTAATTAAAATATAATAATTAACAAATTCGTCGATAATTATGAAAGAAAAATCAAATTAACATTAAAAAATGCCACATGTACAGTGCTTAATGTAAATCACCTCAAAGCGCTGTGTATTGAACATCGGAATCAGTTTACATCCTCCCTGCTTGCGATCATAGTATATGTCAGTGTCTGCATTAGATTGTGAACATTCAAACAGGATGAAGCACTTTTGTATTACCTACGGCAATCTATTAACTGATAATATGAGACCAAATTGGAAATATATTAAATATTCTTTAGAATTACAGGAAGGAAACAATATTCTAAAGTTCATGAATGTATACAACATGGGAGCATTAAACCGTAATTGTCCGTAATTGTCAAATATTCTATTTTACAAAGTACATTTACCATACGAATAAGATCTAATCAGTCAACTTCAATGTGTAATCTAACTATCCGTACATAAACACGTCTTCAATAAATGTTGAGTATCAAATCGAGATACCGACTGTCTGAAAACACACACTACTCCACACATTTTGAGAGCCGAACCAGTAGCGGCAGGGTGGGGACAGGGTTGGTTGAGTGCCCATGACTAAAAATGACAGAGACAAGTGCCCACTGACCAAAAATGTAAAAGAAAATCAGAAAGGAAAACAAAAGAGACAATGAGCATAATTCCACCAAAATTCAGACGGATCATGCGCCAAAAAAATGTAAATTGTCCCAAATAAAGCTTCTTGTCCCAAATAAAGCTTTTTTTTGGAAGCTCGAAGACCTAACATGTACAGTCTCTCTACAAAACACAGGTATATGTACGTATATATCCCACCGATAATACCGGGTCAAATGATGCAACCAGGAAATATTTTTCGACTTTGCCCCTGAAATTTTTATTTTCCCAAAGAATTCTGGCTACGCCCCTTAGTCAAAAGAAACACAAAACGAAATACGGTACGAGGAAAAGTAAGGGAAGCATTAAAAATCTTGTATTAAAAAAATTGGACACTCAAATACATTTTTAGTTGCGTATAACCGGGTCTGAAAACAATAAGCAATAGCAATATAGCATATACACGAAGTTCTTTTAGAGGTGCTATCTGCTCTAGCTACCCAGCAAACACAAAACGTTTTCGACATCATTCGGAAAAGGTTATAAAATGTTGTCAGAAAACGTTTAAATGTCGGGTTATATAAAGGGTATATTAAGGGTATAAAACGTTTTCAAAACATTGAAAAACATTTTTTGATAATCTACTGCCCAACAAACACAAAATGTTTTACAGAAAACGTTTAAATGTCGGGTTATATAAAGGGTATAAAAACGTTTTAATAACATTCCAAAAACATTTTTGAAAACATGATACAAAACATTCTAAACAGAATGTTATTTTGGGGTTGAGAAAATATTTTGCGAAAAATGTTTGCCCAAAATATTTGCAATAACGTTTTAAAAACGTTTTTATGACCTTTATATAACCCGACGAAGAAAACATTTTAAGAACATTTCTGTGTTTGCTGGGGGCAAATATTTAAGAAATAAAGGGTAATACATTATCCTTTACACGAAAATAATGTGTCGAGGCAGTAAAACGTAAATAATGGGTGAGGCGCAGCCGAACCCATTATTTAAACGTTTTTTGCCGAGGACACATTATTTGCGTGTAAAGGATAATGCTGCACCCTTTATTTCTATTCTATTACCACAAAATAGTGCGCTTTAAAGAGAAAATATCACATTTTCCCCAAATATTACAAGTTGTTTACCTCAAGGTGGAGCGCCTACGCGTAGCCAAAGCGTAAGTGATAGCGATATTGCAGAACGCATAACCAAGCGTAATGCTTTGCGTAGAATGCGTAACAACGCTAATATACTGCATCGCGCTTTGCTGTGCGCTGTGTTGCGAGAAGAACATAAAGTTCGTTGCCCTGGCCACTTTATTGCTAATTAATGGTCTTTCACGTGACGCGTTTCAACAAATCACAGTGCGCGATTTTGAATAATGGGTCGTGGGGGTAATAAAATTTAACATAATATTATTTACGTGTTTGAAAAATATTTGGCAAAAATGTTTGCAAAAATAGTTTACAATAACATTTTTGAAAACATTTTTAGAAATATTGCTGTAGTGTGTTTTCATACAAAACGTTTTAAAACGTTTTCATGACCTTTATATAACCCGACATTTTAATGTTATTAAAACGTTTTTACCTAAACTAAAAGCCAAAATATAACTTATTTAAAACGTTTTAAAAACATTTTTGTGTTTGCTGGGTATGCACCCAAGTAAAAGATTGAATGTTTGGGATAGTTAACTATCAAAGAGTAAAATAAGTCTAAAATGTACAAGAGTGACCACCATGTCCATAATAATTGCCATCATACGTAGGTTCTTTGGTTATCTGCTCTAATTTGGTATTTGGGATGTTTGTGATAGTTTACTATCAGAGTAGTTAAAGCTCTCCTACCATGCATTGAAATAAATAACCCACATTAGAATGTTGTGAGGACATTTTGTTAAATTGGAAGGTGATGTCTGATGCAGCCGCCCACTTACAGTGTGAGATGTTTGTGGTACAAGAGGAGAGTATAAAGCTCTTCCATAATAACGAATGGTCTACGTCTTATTACTATAACGGGTGTTTAGATTAGTAAGGGCATATATAGCGTATGCACTGTCAAACTTGAAAATATGAAATGTTGGTGGTATAAATGAATATGTAATTTTGTCTCTTCCAATGAGATACGACACCTATAAGATCAGCCATAGCCAAAAAAAATTATAATAATAACAAACAGTTCTAAGAAATACTCCTTTAATCATGATAATCCGTCGTGTTTTTTTTAAAATTCCAGCATAGCTGTCAGGTATTCCTTCTTATTTTGAGATTATAAAATAATATTCTCATTTAAAAATACTTTCAGGAAATGATCAGATTAAAAAGTGCAAAGTTTCAAATGGAATTATGAACTGAGATTATAATCTGATCTACTGGAGTTACGTTTTGATGAGTGGCAATATTTCACATCCTATCTCGGATGCATCATCAGGCCCACTGATGTTATCGCGGGAAAAGTTCGTTGACCTGTGATGCGGATGTTGTGTCACAGGTCAAGATGAGCCAAACCTCTGAGGGATCTTCTTGATCGCTGAACAATAGGCCCCTGCCAAGTTGTGCCGTAGGCCGCCTCCCTTGTTGAGTGAAGGCTCCTCCCGTTTTACATAAATCGCTTCCTTGACACCTCTCTCAAACCATCTACTTTCGCGATCTATTATCTTGACGTCTTTATTGTCCAACGAGTGATTAGTGCTGTCTAAGTGCGAGTACACTGCCGAGTCTCCGCAATCAGTGCTAGCCCTCCTCTGTTGGTACATGCGCTTCGCTAGAGTTTGTTTTGTCTCCCCTATGTACAGGTCGTCGCATCCACTGTCATTACACTGAATTGCATAAACAATGTTGCTCTGTTTGTCCTTTGGTTGTTTGTCCTTAGGGTGGACCAGCGATTGCCGCAAGGTGTTCTGAGGTTTGAATGACACTGGGATTCCTTTATCGCGAAAAACTCTGCGAAGTTTCTCCGACAGTCCAGAAACGTATGGTATAGTAACGTTCCCGGGGGGGGCACTCCCTATCTGAAATGGCAGGGATGTGCCTCGGCCATGTTAAAAGTAGGGGGCATCCAGGTCAAATGTACAATTACAAAAATATGGGGTCATTCAGTACACAACCTGAATAAAAATGGGGTCATTCGGTATGAAACTTTGAAAAAAGGATTGTCATTGGGGTAACAAAAAGTAAAATGGGAGTCATTGAGTACAGGATTGCCAAAAGAGTATCATTAAGTACACATAAATAAGTGCCAAACTGCGTAAAAACAACTTGGCCACCTTGGAAATGTGAAAAATCTCATTATTTCTGGAGGAGAACACAAATACCACCTAAATTTGGGAATTAAAAGGGGGGTCATTGGGTATAGCAGGAAATAGAAAAAGGGGGTCATTGAGTACATGGATTTTTTGAAGGGGGTCATTGGGTAATTGGTAGGACCATAACACAAAAAAGGGGGTCATTGGGTACAAGCCGGTTTGAAAAGGGGGTCATTCCAGAGGCACATGATGCGTATCCACTATGGAAGTGCCCCCCCCGGGGTAACGTTCTTACCACGCTTACTTTCACCGTCACCTTGTGTTACATGTGAGGTGGGCACTTTATCAGTTGATTTGGTTTGAGCAAGTGCTTTATGAAATGTCCAATCGCGATAGCCGCAAAAGTTCAAGGCCTTACGGAGATGTTCTCGTTCCTTATCCTTTGCGTCCTCGCTTGACGGAATCGTGTCCGCTCTATGAAATAGAGTCCTTATTACTCCCAACTTGTGTATCAGAGGATGATGGGAATCGAATAACAAATACTGATCTGTGTGTGTGTCCTTTCTATACACAGATGTTGCTAAGCCGCCATCACTTGCCACAGTAACTGAACAGTCCAAAAAGGCGAGTTTGTCTTCCTATAGTTCTTCCTGGGTGAACTTGATATGTTCGTTATAAACACTGTTTATATGATCGAAGAAGGGGGCTAATTGATCCTTGCGTATCTTCACCCAAGTGTCGTCGACATATATCGAAACCAGTGCGTAGGGGGGGGGTGCCAGTATACGATGTAAGTGCCAACCGTTCAAACTGTTCCATAAACAGGTTTACAACAATCGGTGATACCGGGGAACCCATCGCGCATCCATGGCGTTGTCTGTAGAATTTGCCATCGTAGACAAAATAGGTGGTGTTGAGACAAAGTTCCAACAGTTCACACACTTGATCTGGACTCAGTTTTGTGCGCTCATTCAAGGTGTTATCCTTCCGTAAAAATTCACGAACACAGTCTATTGCTTCTTTAGGTGGTAAACATGTGAATAACGCTGACACATCATAAGAGGTTATAGTCTCATTATCATCCAATCGTATATCGCGAACTTTGTTGACAAAATCCTGTGAGTATATATATATATAATAATAAATTATTATAAGTTAACAATATGATGTTGCGATTTCCCAACTAGCGGTCCGATAATGTACGCAATATGTTTAGCTACATTATAGGTGACTGAGTCCACACTGCTGACAATAGGTCTCAATGGAGCATGCGCTTTATGGATCTTGGGGAGACCATAAAATTTGGGTACCGACTCACCAGGGTACAGTTTGTGGTACAAGATACGGTCGATAACCTCAGATTTCTCAAGTTGTTGGAGAGAGTCTATAACTTTCTTTCTATAACCACTAGTTGGATCACGTTTCAGTGGTTCATATGTCTTGCTATCATTCAACAGTTCACACACTTTACTATGGTAATCAGTCTTGTCTAACACAACAGTGCACCTACCCTTATCCGCTGGTAAAATAGTGATGTCTTTATCTTGTCCGAGCGTTTTGATAGCCTCACGTTGCTGTTTATTGAGGTTAGAGTTCGGTGTCTTCGCGTTAACCAGACATGCTGAAACCTTAGTCCTTAGGGACCGTTCATTATTTCTACCGGAGGGGGGGGGGGGGCCGGGAGCAAACTGAAAGTTGCTGCCGAAAACTATATGACCCCCCCCTTCTCCGATAATAAAAACCATATGACCCCCCTCCGAGCTACATGAAAATCATATGACCCCCCCCCCCCCACACACACACAACACACACAAACGCCAACCAAACAAGAAAAGGTATTCCCGCGGAGGGGGGGGGGGGTAGTTTTGATTACAGGGATGTGCCACACAGATCTTTAAAAGCTCTTTCTCAATACCATTTTTCACCCTGATGTAGGCTAGTAGTGATGTCAGTGTGCATTTCATTACACAGCTTCAAGTAGCTGGTGGACGCTTAAAGCGCTGGCATACGCACACACGTGACGTGATTAAAGACGTGCAATAGATGTGTGCATGGATCATCTGCCTCAACGCATTCTGCCACATCAGGCTGAAAAATTATGCCTACTTCTTGCTGCTTTTGCCACTCGTATACCAATTTTTCACAAAAAGCACCAAAATTTACCCTCATTTGGCACTTTTCCCCAAATAATGGTCTCCACTGAATAGCCACCCATCATACCAAAATCGTTGAAAAGGACCCAAATCATGGCACAAAGAAAAAACCCTACCCAAGCCTACAGTCACATCAACCAGGTTGAACCCCACGCAGGGTATTTTAACTTGTTTTAATACAATATTATTTGTTTCACAAGCAGTGTACACAGATTTTGGTACACACATGGTCTATGCTGCCACCCTGTGCTCCAGCTCTGATGCTCCAGCTAGTATGTGTACTTCAATGCCACAGGTCCCTGAACAAACCACACGTGATAAAGTTACAATTTTTTTGCACCAAGAAAAATCTTTCAAGTGGCAGGTTTGGAAACTTGGGGTCAAAATTATTACTTCATTATTTTTTTTTATATAATTAGGCTAAAACAGCTGTAAATTGATTGACAACTTAGAGTTGGATGAAATGCTACTTTTAATTAATTTAAATCATTGAGTTCAAAATGTCTTTTGTAAAGAGGTGGTAATTTAAACAAATCATACAGAATACAAAAAAAATCATCAACTTCTCAATATACCTACTGGGTGAAGCACATAGCCCGGGTATACAGTGCAGTTATGCCAGTCCTTTCTCAACATAATGTAGCCACAGATTGTAGCTTGCATGTTGAATAGCCCTTTGGTGTAAAAATGAATGAGTTGCGAAATCTACTTTTAAGTCCGGACTCAAGTCCACTTTTTGCCGGACTCGGACACAAACAGACTCGGTTCGGCTCAGACTTGGACACAAAAGGTCCAATTAAATCCATGTAAAATGTGAAATGGTTATCTAAAAATGTCAAAATAGATCTCAAATTTGATTTAAAATTGTTGACTTCACTTTTGCCCATTTTCCTAATTAATTGGGCTGTCAAATCTGTGATCTGTCATAATATCCTACATATCCACCAAATTATTTAGATTTATCTGTCACCTCTATACTGTTTTCTTTGATGAAATAATTGATAATTATACATAATTTAATAAATATTTGGACTGTATAAAAATATCTAAAACTTCTTTCATGGAACTGAGTCCATCGGACTTGGGTCTTATTTTTGTTGGACTCGGACTTGGCTCGGACTCGGCACCCCCGGAGTTGGACTTGAGTCTAGACTCGGACACAAAAGGACTCGGATCGGACTCGGACAAGCTGGACACTTTATTTCATTTGCCGTGTAATTTACTGCATGTAGGCCTAGGCCTAGTATTGAAATGTAATACAGCTTTGTCAAATTTTGTAATTGAATTTCAATAGGTAAAAATTGACATTATAATAATTTAGTTTACAATTATAGAATTTAGACCCTCGGTGGTGCCAAGTGGGTGTAATTGTGAACTTAATAACACAGAAATGCATACAAAATTCCAAATCATGTAGTTTTGGTGCAAATGTATGTGAATTCACACCATGGCAGGTAAAAAACAAGCAAATTCTTCCAAGGCCAGACTTAAGCAAATCCAATGGTCAGGGGTCCAGGGGCAATGCCCAAGATGGGGGTCCAGGGGGCGAAGCCCCCGGAAGCTCCAGGATTTTTGAGATGCAAAACCATCTGACCCCCCTTTCAATAACTAAAAACCACCTGGCCCCCCCTTTTGCCAGACCAAAACCATCTGACCCCCCCATGTATTCTCCCGGCCCCCCCTCCGGTGGAAATAATGAACGGTCCCTTAATTCCTCCGCGTCCGAAGTGCACAAATTGTTGTGTTTGATTGCCGATTCAGTGGCTGTTATTAGTTCCACGTGTGGTATGCGATTTGGTGCCACAGAAAAGTTCACACCTTTCGCTAAGACATCCCTTTCGGTCTCAGTTAACGTGCGACTAGATAGATTCTTGACCCATTTATCCTTTAGTTCATTATCCGGTTGTAATCCATCGCTTTTCCTCCAGTTCAGATCCGAGTCGGCTCGCGAAGCTCGTGTCGAATTCTGCAACCTTGCAAATTTGTTTTGCTGTCTGTCTTTGGACTTTCGATGTTGGATCAACTGCGCATGCGCGGTGAACTGTATCACTTCATCGTAAATATCAGCTGTTAATTTCACACGTAAATCCTCTGATATACGGTCTATTTCCTTTTTCAAAACATTGATGGTGAAATTGTTTTGACGAACACGTTCGTTGAGCAGATCTTTTTGCGCTCTGGCTATGATTTTGCTAGCCTTATGTCCTTTCACAAGCGGTTTAATCCACAAACTCCGTGGTGTAGTTTCAGAGTGTAAACAACGTAGATTGAAACGGAGATGGTTTCTATTGTCCGCTAGTTTTCTCGAGGTCTTCTCAAATTTCCGAACCAAATTTAGGCTATCCCGACCAAATTGGTTGAAAATACGATTGTGAAGATTATCATTCATCCAGGTAATAATAACTATGAACTGAGATTATAATCTGATCTACTGGACTTACGTTTTGATGAGTGGCAATATTTCATATCCTATCTCGGATGCATCATCAGGCCCACTGATGTTATCGCGGGCCTATTGTTCAGCGATCAAGAAGATCCCTCAGAGGTTTGGCTCATCTTGACCTGTGACACAACATCCGCATCACAGGTCAACGAACTTTTCCGTGATAACATCAGTGGGCCTGATGATGCATCCGAGATAGGATGTGAAATATTGCCACTCATCAAAACGTAAGTCCAGTAGATCAAATTATAATCTCAGTTCATAGTTATTATTGCCTGGATGAATGATAATCTTCACAGTCGTATTTTCAAATGGAATATTTTAATCCGATTCTTACCGAAAGAAACATTCTTTATTACAGATTGCCAACCATTGACATGATTGACGATACTTACACTTGTTATATTAACATTTGTTAACATTCTCGAGTAGTATGCACCTAGGCTTCTTTGAAAGGCTTTGTCAAAGATTGTCTGGTAACCATGGTAACTATTTCGACAAATTACAAAGTACCTTAATGTTAAGGTTTTATAAACACAAAGTTAATGGTAATATGAATTTGGAGTGTGTTCAGAGATATACAGGGTGTCCCCGTAAGAACTGTATCGTCGGAAACTGATTTTTTTGGGTACTTTAACGCATAAGCCAAACATAATATAGTGAATGAGAGCCCGACTAATAACTAAGTCATTTGAATTTTGACAATTGACCACTCCTTTTTGAAATATAAGAATTTTACCAAACTACCACATTTCCAATCCGTTCCACGGAGTCAAATATCTATCAATGACATTAGACGCCTCATGCGCTGATGATGCGGGAAAATGAGGGAGTTTCGTAATATTCTTATATTTCAGGAACGGTGTGGTCAATTGTTAACATTCAAAATTCATTGTGTGATAGCTGATTTATTCCTCAACTACATCAGTTGTTTAGTTATGTTTAGTTGTGGCTTTAAAACACCAACAATTAAGTTACCGACGATACAGTTCAGGGACACCATGTGTACCACAGCACAGATTAAATGAACAATAAGCCTGTACAAAAATCTTGTCCTAAATTATGTACTTAGATATAATTTTATACTGACAAAGTTATATTACTGAGAATTTTAACTCACATATTTTGTAAATCATCAAACATAAATGCGATCCTTTAATGTCTGTTTCAACAGACCAATGGCAGAGCATTTAATGGCAGGGGAGAAACATACCATCTCAGTACTGTATCAGAATTAAATTTAGATTTCAGATATCTCTTATCACGATAAGGATCCTCAAAAGTAACTAAGATACCGTCGAGAATCTAGCCCCTGAGTTATTTGCTGTCATAATATGGAAATTATATAACCATGATAACGTTCAAAATTCTTTTATTGTTTAATGTAATAAGCTCTTGCAGGTTGTCATCATAAACATCGCGTCCTTAACTCAAGAAGCAAAGCAAAACCATACTTGCACTGTATGAAATAAATGCATACTGTCAGAAATAGTTCATCTAATGCCATGTAATCACATTAAATACACCAGATCTGATCTGTGGCCTTAGGGCATATCGATAGAGACGGCCTGGTCCTAAAATTCTTGCACATTGCACCAAGAACTTTACGTTTGGAGTCTTTAATCCATTTGCCATATTTCGATGTTAAATGCCCACATGAAAAACAAAACAAAACAAAGGATAAAACATTATAAACATCAACTCTGTATCAAGATCGCAATGGCCTGGGTTAATAGCACTCATTGCATGCTGATGATAGTAACACTAAATTGCTTCGGGATGAAATATGACTAATTGTTTATACTGTTATGCCCATTAAACTATAGATATACCTAATGACATTAATCATCGAGAGATTCAGGTTTGACTCGGGCTATTTACTTATTTTGGATAAACACCGTTTTAATTATGATAATCGGGAACGTATTCATTTCATGGTGTTGAAAGATAGCTATTTTGAGCGAGTGTTAAGGATTGTCAAATTGCTTGAATTGGAGTTACGACCATAAATACCCAAAACGTTTCCCTTATATGCATTTGGTAAAACATGCATTTCATGATTCAAAACCGAAAATTAATTTCCAAATAATGTGATTTATATCTACTACCGTGTCCCATTTGCTTCATTAAGTGCAAAATTTAAATCTTTTGTGGCATTTGCTGTCCTGTATAGAAGTAAACACTCAGCAAATTTTTCATATTTATCATAAAAATTATGTTAAACAATGACAAATGATGTAGACCCATATCAGATGATTGTTCCCCCTCCTATTGAACCGTTTTTTAAACGCTAACTACAACGTTCATCTTATAATGTAATGTCATGTAATATTGTATTTGGTACCAATGTATGTAGCTATGGGTTTCACTATCCGTTGATACCAAAATAAGTAAAACATTCCCCACGTACGTACTGTTAGCATGAAAGTTCATCTGCATTGGTTATCCATATCGGGTCATTCCGCTGACGAAGGCTGTAGTCGTAACAGCTGAGGAGGTAAATATTTTTGTATTGAGATCAAGAGTTAAAATCTTTCTATGTCTACGTAATGTTGCTATGACATCATTGCACACATTATATTAGGACATTTCGGCTGAGTACAAAAGTATAGGGAAAATAAATTATCGGCTATAAAAATCACACGACAACCTATTTCACCAGATTTTCTGCTGCAAATAAGACCATTGTCCTTGGAACAATTTCACAAGAGCAAAATAAGAATTATGGGTATTACTGGAGAAACCTAAATGTTTTTTATATATAATTTATATGAAATAATATGTTTTTGAATAAAATATAATTTGGATTTAGTGTTGCTGCGTCATTCTGTTCTGCATGTTGTAGATCCATTGGTAGATGTGGCTGGGGCTTTAACCCTGGTGCTGTAAAGGCTCTTCATTGTGATGCAGTTTTGCTCAAAAGTAAGCTAGGCGGATGAGCGGTCCTCTCCTAGCCACCCTGATCTGTCCGTAACATCCTGCACTAGTCAGAAAGTTAACAACCCCCGCCAACTAGAAGGTAGATCAGGACGTTTATCCGTATTCGCACAAGTCGGTTGTCCCTTCACACTATGCTACACTACATGCTACATGCACTATGCTACCAGGGACGGTCTCCTCCTTGTTGTCCGTCATCATGTGATGATAAGAGAATACAGGTTTAGGGGGTCAAATTTGTAATTTGGCTTTTTTGGTCACAATATGAAATATAATCAATTGAGTTTTAAATGTTCAATACAATTGTCCTTGTTTTTCATAATTATGTTTAATCTTTTCCGTACGATAAGACATTGAAGTTTAACCGACCAACACATTGTTATAATTGTGTAATGTTCGCTTAGAGTTGAATAACACGGAAACGATTCAGACATTATGAAAACTCATCACATTTTTTCCATAGACTGTCTATCCAAATATGTACTCATTGATCAGTCATCATCAAAACTTGTAGGTAAGACAGAACAGGTCGAAAGAGTTTCTCATCTGCGCTAACATTGTGCCCAGAAGGCCTGAAAGTGAATAACCTCATCGATACTTTTTACATTAAAGTGCAGTACTTATAACCACATCATTTTTTACATAGAGGATCTTGCCATCTGCGAGTCAAATCTATGGCAACATTTTTCATCGTGATGATGAGAATGTTAGCGACCAGCACTTTAAAGTTAACTCTGACTTATTTGTCGGGATTGTAGTCAGACCTAAAAGCGTAGCGCGGTCAATGTCTCGTCAGGTTAATCAAATTGAGAGAGAGAGAGAGAGCAGAGCCGAGGAGGACGGGGTTCATAGGATATAGTCCTACATAATGATATCGACTCATAAAACTAATGAACAAAGGAACGGTAACTATGTAGCGCTATGCTATAATAATATTTAACGTCAAACAAGCGCACAACAAGGCTGAACAAGTTCAATATAGATGCTTTAGATGTGTTAGCTATTGTTTCTGAAAACAGGGAAGTAAATCGACTGCAGATATAATGTAATATATTTGCCACAATATGAGCGATAATGCAAAATGTTCAACATGAATGCTTTCACAATTTCAATAGGGAAAATGAGTGGCTGCAGACGGTGTAGATGCTTATGTTTAGTTGCTTCATATCTAAAAGCAGATGGTAGTATTGTATGGACAAATATCCTGACATGTTGAATGAATGCGGTCCAATTTAACTACATATGTAAGCCAGAGTTTAAATAAATCCCGCATTGAGAACTTTGCAAACGATCCATGAAACACAGTACATAATTGTCCAAACAAACAAACAAACAAAAACAAAACAAACAAAAAAATACACCAAAAAACAAAAAACAAAAAGAAAACCCTGCAATCTTAATTTGTTTTACTTGGACAAATTTTGCTGACGATGATTATTGTTTCTCGCTTTTCTTTGCTCGATAACAATTCCAATATTATCTCGAGAGTGGCTAGCGATCTGGCGTTTCAAGTATACCTAAAATGGATATGAATGAACATTATTTCTGGAACCTTCTCATACCAAAACGTTCGTATAACTCAAACCAGGTTTCAAATAATTAAACATGTTAAAGATGTTATTCACCTTGATGACCATCAGGTCGTGTGATTCAATGATATAAAGTACCATAAAGTAAACAAGATGAACGTCTCATGTCACTTTCTATTAAAGGAGAAAAAGTAGTATGACTAAAATGTTTAACATTGCTTATTATAAACAAATGTTTTGATTTTCTTTTGAATCCTCGTATATGACTCATAGTATAAGATTTTTGTTTTTCCTGAACCTGACCTGTAGCAAGCCGAACTAAAGAGTCATTCAGATATATGTTATAGCGTTTAGTCGTCTCGTTTTAGAAACCGCTACGAATGACGCGAGAAGAGTTTTTACTGTTGTAAATGACATGTCATCTTTGGGCAACATAAGGGGGAAAGCTGTAGCTATATCGATAGGTGTTATAAGCTTAGCAGTAAAGCTGCAGTAGTTTTCGTACCAGTGGTTTAAGTATCAACCAATTAATTGAAACGACCGAGAATAGAATCAACCTTTTGGTTAACCAGAGTTGTGATGCCATGCGGTGGTGGAAGATCGATTCTGATGTCTAAAGCTTCTTCGTGAATATTTTGGAATTTGGGATATTGTGTACCAGAAGTCTGCAGGTTGGAACTAAATCCTTTGATGGTTAGTTTCTAAACCTCTTGGACATTCATTAAGAGTATATTAACTCACAGTCCAATTAAGTTAATCTTTTGACGGAAAACGCTAAAATTACCAATCTATTTGCAATATAAAGCATTATTATCATGCTTCTGCATAATTGCGACTTTTCTTTTCAGCATCACTTGCAGAAAAACCATGATGATATTGGTCATACTTGAACTTTGCTTTACGTGTCATTGACACACGTAATCGTGATAATAATTACAAGTAAAACACTATTTTCCTCAATAAGTAGTCATACCTTGTAATGTATTAAAAGAAGAAATTACTCATTTAATAAATTGAGATGAAATTTTGAGTAATGTATTTAGGGTCCAGATTTTGAATGCCAACACTTCAACATATAGGTCTTTAGGTTTAATTATTATAATTGCTACTTGCAAACTCTTTCGCATCTTTTTAATTTTGAAAACTTAGCGCTGTATTATTTTTGAGCAGAGATATCGGAGATCTGCTCATACATCAGATATGTAGTTTGGAAGGTTTGAATGACCTGGTTTACAGCAGAAATTGACGACTCGTTGCTGCTGGCCACAGTTGGAAATGTATTGAGTATAGTTATTTCTGCTGCACTACAGAAAAGTCATTTGTAGGGCATATGTCTGTGCAACATCACATACTTTTAAACTATTACTTTTGTCAGTAACAGATATGCATGTCTCTTTTATACCAGACATAGCAATGATAAGGATATGACCATTATGGCATAGAGTTGAATCGATCTGCGTCTTGGTAAAAACGGTACTTCGCCGGTAGAAGGTACATTTTGAATATGGAACCAACCGCCACGCGGACGTTTAGGATTTGCGACCTCAATGGATTCTTATTTAAACGATTATGGGGTAACACCCTGCGAAAGTCGATAAAAAAATGCTGTCTAAAGTTTTTTTTGTCAAACAGTCCTGTACAATGATTTTATATAGTCGATAATATATTATTGAGTAGAGCTCATGGAGGCAGCCATTAGCAGACCACCCATTGTCAGATGGCTGGATGATTTTCAGCTGCACACACAAATGAATAGGAGAATTTTGAAAATGAATCATGACTTTTGATAAACCGCTTACGGCAAAAATTCTGAGCACTGGGTGATTCTAAATTTCACATACAATGCACAAAACAATATTTGTAAAATCTTTGTCGAGAGATTTAAAAAGTTATCGAGAGCATTTTCTGTAATATTGTTTTAAATTAGCACAAAATATAATTTTCTAAGCAGAAAAATGGCCACAGTTCCTATCTGTCCATTGAAAACTACAGGAAGACCACCCGCAGAGCTTCAAGCCACATGCCAGACAACCTGGCGCCAACTGCAAATGGCTGCGCCCATGTGATGTAAGTCGATAATATATCGACTTTATAAAATCATTGTACAGGACTGTCAAAGGTGAGCAACCCGATCATCAACATCATCCCCCAACCAAGCGATCCCATTGTTGATACAGTGTCAGCATCATAGATGTATTACGAGCTATATGTATTACATGAGCCTTTCCTTCGTATGTTCGAGTTCCTGGACATTTGTGTATTTTCTACGTTGTCCGCACGCTAATTTCGTACGTGCGGCATCTTCAATACTGGCTCCGTCACATGACAGTGATTTGAAATAGAAAGACGGGCGTACGACCACGGCTTTGGAAATCGCAACTTCTCTATTGCAGTTTAAAATAATGCAATACAATAAAAGAATAAAAGTTAGGAGCGGAGAAACAAAATAACTAAGTGCTTGGCTAACCTACAGACCCTTTACAAAGAAACTACAACATATCAACAAACAAGAGTAGCTCACCTGTTAAACCCTGATTCAAAGGCAATTAGTTACTATTAGAGTATTTACGCAGACAGAACAATAAAGACAAGGATCATGTTTCATTAAATATACTGAATGTTACAACGAAATTTAAATCATTATTACAATGGAAATGTTGTCACCTTTTGGTCATATCATTCACATGGATACATTCTAGAGACCGTAAACCAATTATTTTATATATGTGACGTGTCATGTCAAAAGGAGACACTTTTGGGCAGGATAGTAAATGGAGAAATAGCCAAAAATCTGCCCGGGCGATTTTTTCACAATTTGGGTTTGTTGCGAATTTGTGATGTTATTAATGTTAAAAATATTGTCTGATAGTTTCAGACCGGAAAATAACTAGCATCTTGTATTTTTTGAGACATTTTTCAAGGTAATTCCTGCTCTCAACATTGTCAATAATATTCTTAAAGGCCGATATCTCAATTTCAAATTTTATAATACCATAACTTACGAACTCAATATCTTCGCTTAGGAATGTCCGATTTCATTGGGGAAAATGGTGTTGTGGAGCAAAATATCTCTATATTTAAGATATGTAAAAGACTCAAATTGATAACCTGCTCAAAAGTGTCTCGTTTTGACATGACACGTCACATATATATAAAAACACAAAAAAAAAAACTGCATGCGGTTTTGTATTTCATTTCTCATGATATTGGTACACTATTTTTTGATTTTTTTGCTGTGTCAGCTACGAAGGAATATTTGGGTAATGCTGGCTAATGCAATACTGCAAGCCTTATACGTACTATATAGTCCTGCTGAAGAAACAAATGGATGATACTATATTTAGAAATTATTTTGCAGATATTGGAGGTGTAAGATTTCCAAGAGAGTTTATCTGCAGTTGACACAATTTTGCAGTCCACATCGAGATTAAATTATTCTATTCACATTTTTAATCTATTTCAGAATGTGATCAATTGGCATAATTGTAAATTACGAAATAAGTGTGTTGAGTTCACAGGAGAACAAAAATGCAATGACAGCATGGTGACTAGGACTGTATACAAGATATCGTCACTTTGTTTAGATATAATAATCATAGAATACTTGAAATGGTACAAATGATTTATTTCAGAATTATATATCAAGCACTAATAAAATATAGCTGATTCATATTGGGTTGCTTCAGAATAGAGTAACACATTATTTAGTTGGTTATATCTAGTCGGGGTCTTCATTCTCCTTTCCAAATCTATAAATAAGTTATTAAATTCAGTTGAATGCGAGTGATTCCTTAGAGTTTCTCGTTTTTGTAATTCTAAATGGAAACTTGTCTCCCTGGATTACTTCTCATAATCGAAATTTACGAGTTCGCAAAGACGACAAGCAAATGTCACATATCACTGTTTATACTTATACTTCTTGGTATATAAACAAGCAAAGAAGATTATTATATTGATATATTCACCTCAATATTTCGATGTGTACAACACACATCCTCATCAGGCAGTATGCTTCGACTATATTTATAAATTCGTTTTTATAAATATGCACGTGACCACCTCCGGGCTGCCATAGCAACAACATACACAGCAAGTCTCGAAGTGACCAAAGTATGAAGTGACCTTCTAATCTACATAGCGTTGATTTAAGGTAATACACTATTTAAAAGTGTTGCGATTTGGTAGTTCACAACATCTTGCGAATGGTAGTGAGCTTCGGCAAAAATTGCATTGCTCATTTCCTTGCGAGCGTGTAGAAGAATTCAAATATCACAGAAATGCTTTTATAGGTCCTGTGGTTCTTGAGTTATGTTGTAAAGAGGGCTGAAACAACAACACTTTTGTAAAATGTACATAACTCATTAACAACAATAAATTAAACAAGTTTTCAAATTATATGATTTGTAGAATGAACTTTTGCAAAACATCAAAGTGTTATTTTTCAATAATATATTGATTCAGACAATAAAAATCGATTTTTTTGGCTGCTTCGACCAACAATACCGCATCTACCCTTAAATGCAAAGGCGGAACAACATGAGACTACAGTGCAGCAAAATAATTGTCTATTTTGTTAAACTTTGTGGTTATATATATTGTAAACGTATTCGTCGTCGAATATTTTTTCAATCGTCAAATTTTTAATAACATATTATAAATTCAGCATCCCCCATATGTAATAATAATTTTGCTATTCAATTAATACTTAAATTTGATGATATTTATCACACTCACATTGATACGCATTGGTCACGTGTCCAGAAAATTTTCCCGTGAAAATATACCCAATAATGTTGACTGTATGTATGGAAATGACCCCCGACCTTAGACTGGTATTCTCTGTTTTCACGATTCAAATCCTAATTAAATCCTGATTATTTTTTGATCCCCCCTTTCTATGGTCTAAATTTTTTTTATCCCCCCTTCATTTCCTAAAACAGAAACCAAAAATATACATCATTAACAGTGGCATAGATTTCTTTTTGACATATGGGTTGGTGAAAATTTCTTGAAGTCCAGTACCTTTTGCTGACAAAATAAGTTTATGGTACAAATGCGCGCGAAGCACAAAAAAATGGGCACTTTTTATTTTAAAATGAACAAATATGGGGTTAATTTTGGTTAGAAACCCATATACAGGCGTCAACATTGGTGGGATGATTGTATGGACCATCCCCCCTAACAAAATATTGGGGGGATTTATCCCCCATCCCCCCGGGATCTACCCCTATGGTCATTAGCTAAAAATTACCGTTTGGAATTATTACTCATTGGAGTCATAGTGTTACACCCAAATTGTAAAGTGCGCACATTTTGTTGATTTGTAGCTTGAGATTACAAAATTGAATAGTTAACATTCATGCAAAATTTTTGGAATGCACATGCCTTCTCGTACATTTTACCCCGGAATTTTACCCTCAAATTTTGTTGATCCCCCCTTTTTAGGACTCAAAATTTTTTTGATCCCCCCCAATATTTTCCAACCCTCCACCAAAGTATTTATGAACACTCCCTAATACTACCAATAGAAAGGATATCAAAGGTTAAGAGAAGGACATATTACACAACTCCATCAGTTCATCATTGGAACCCTCCTGGTGAGGTGTGTGTACGGCAAACAAAAAAATGTCAACATTTAAAATTGCGTTTTATATTTTGTTGGCACAAAAGTGTGTATGACTGATGATTCGGTCTGAGCTGCACATCCCCACACACAATAATGACATCTCTCCTGGGTTGCATACCTGGATTGCATACTGGCTGGGTATGCAGCTTATATCAGAATAATTCAAGTTCCGAACTTATCAATTCTGCATGTTCCTTTATATTGGATACCATATGGGACCCAGGAAACATAGACATGAAACACACCTTTATGAAATGAAACGGGAAGCAAGTGAAAGGCAACCGGCGAAAGCAGACACATTATTAGTTCATGTTCGCACATCCTTTTACTCATGAGTATATTTAATTATGGCGCAGCTCCGTAACAGCATAAACAAAAACCTTAGCCCGTGGCAAACCTTAGCGAGAGAGAGATAATTCTCAAACAGCCTTCTGATCAAACAAGTTCATTCAAATTGCCATGTGTTTGTGTTATATAACACGTTTATCTGAATTGGTGATGAGCAATTTGCAATGAATGATACCACACAAAGGAATATTGGACGTTGAACCTTTTAGACAGTTGGAATGGTGGGTTGTGTGTTTGTGGGGGATGTCATGGACCCCAAAATATACCTACATGTATTAAAGTGCCTGAAATGACTGAACCACATGTAAAGGATAGAACTATAATAATTACATCAGGGTTGGCAAACATACGGCCCGGCGAATGCTGTACATCCCGTAAGAGAAAGAATAATCCCCATATTACATTCATATTCATAATTTATTCATCAACCATCATAAAATGATTATATAATACATGATGCAATAATTATAAAGTAAATTGCAAACATATTGCAAAATTGGATATTGTTACAATTCAGTGTATGAAGCACACTATACATGCTATACAAGAAGTCTTTATATAACAGTGTAAACACAGAAATAGTTCGCTAGATCATAATTTTCTGCCAGAAGTCGAAGAATATTTTCTGGAAGTCTGGCTAAGTTCTAAAATTCAAGGTCAAAATAATTCATTTCATTTTTTGGCCAGTTAGGTTCCTTTTAAGTCAGTCGGAAAATTAATTCGATCCCTGTTCACAACGCCTGCAAATATATAGCTTATTGGTTGCTCATAACACGCCGAGATAAAAAGGTTGCCCCTACCCATAAACATCTAACATTCGTTTGTCAGCCAATCAGTTCCATATCTAAATAAAAAAGGAAACTTCGGGTCAACTATCAGCGGTCTATTTCGCTAAACTTGACGAAGCTTCGTAAGTCTCAAAATCAATTGGTAACTTACGACGCATCCATTTCACTAAAACGAGTTACGATCGGTAAGTAATAGGAATTTACTAAAGGGACAATTCGTAAAGTTACGTCTGAGTAAAAGGGTATTCGTAACTTACGAACGGTTACTTGAGTTACGAAGGTTTAAAAGTTTACTGAAATACACGCCTGAAATCTATTTCTTTGATGTTACTTACATAGTTTCTACGTAGAAGCAAGCAAAAGAACAAAGATTCTAACATGCACTGATGTTCAATATTACATATTGCTCTAAAGCAGTTTTAAACTCTTTACCTAAAGTGAACATTACAGGATATAGTCACATCTTGTCTTCTGTCGTCACCGCCTAAATCCAGGGTAAATATTCAATTTGCTTTGTGTTTGATCTATTTGATTAGAGGTCATGAATTTGCAATCACTTTCTAAAGCCCTGACACGGTTTCCCCTTCTTACTTTTACGAGTCATCCCCATTTCCTGGAACACTGGAGTAAGTTTTCTAGTGCATTTGGCACATTCTATTAAATACCTGCTATTTATCTTTACTAGTCCAATTGCCTGCATCAATACAAATCCGAAAAGTCCCTATAATCATGGTAATCGTAACTCTTTCAAAGCCGATGCGGGACAAAAGCATCATTTACATATATTTTTAAAATAAAAACTGATTAAATTAAAAGAACAAACATGACTAGTACTGATTTAGTGTGTCCTGAACCCTGAGAGAGTACCACAGGCAATGACTATAATTATTAGCATGATTAGGCTGAGTTGGTTCTTAAACTAAATGTGACGAAGCGTCATTCGATGCATTGCAGTCAATATTGTCAATGGTTTTGTGGACATAGCAATCAACCTTTCGTAAGATAAAACGTGACCTATTTTCACTGAAACACGACAAGCAACTACAATGAGACGTACTGGGCACGAATATACTCTTGAACCAAACATCGGAGCCGAAGACTGTATTCGTGTGTTTGAATAAGGAAATCAAGGTTGAAAGTAAAATATCTCCAGGTATAACTAAGCAGGTTGTTGAACTGTTTTCTTTTTTACAACAATTTAAACAGGGAAAGTTATATGTTATAAAAAACGATGACATCAACACAAATAACCACAATAAACAACAACAATCATTGCAAGTGACAACGGAGCCAACGCAATCAGCCGTTTTGAAAAATGGCGCAACCAATTCAATGTTCAGATTGGTTAATGCCTTTTAAAAAAAGAACAACCCAATAAGGTTGTATCACAACAAAATGAATATAAGATGCTGGTTATTCTGTCTTCTGGTGTACAGTACAGCATCAAATGTTAACAATCTTCTTTATCTGTTTTATGTCATAGATCTACTACCTATATTGGCTGGTCTTTCCAATTACAGTTAGTTTACTTTTGTATCGAGAAACATTTGGCTTCGTGTGAAGAACTTGCCCTTAAGTTTTGATCGTAGATTTTAAATAGCCATAAAATAATGAATCAAATTTTGCAAGCAATGTCGTATCCTTAACATTTTCTAAATCATATTTTAATTTCCAATGAAACATGCAAATGAGTACAAACGTGCCTGATTTTGGTTCAGTGGTTCTTGAGATGGCTCTGCCGTTGAAACACTATTAAATATAAGCTAATATACTGTATTATGTTGCAATTCAAAATGTGTATGCGGCATCCTATTTTGATTCTATGCTAATATAAGGCATTTTATTCCCGGATTTTATTTGAACTCGTTCTTAATTCCCGGATTTTATTTGAACTCGTTCTTTTATATAAGGTCATTCACTTGACTAGGTATCTTATGAAAACAAAATGCCTTTCAATCAGCTCGCGATTTAATTCTGTCAAAATACCATAACATAACCCTAGGGGTTTACAACTCTATATGACATTAAAGTTTAAGTGATCATTGGTTTCAAATTTAAGTGGAAGTGATGTTCCTTAAGGGTTTTGAAGGTTAGGACGTAGCATTTTGCTTGTATCACCAAAAGGTAAGATACCGTGCCAATTATTGGTCATATTCATATTGGTGATGAACATGGCCGTTATTGACGAATACGCTAATTCGCATTTTCCAAGGCAGAAAAAGTAGATTCCGTACATTTGTCGACGTACAACAATCATCGCTTAAGGCTGCGTTACATTTTAGCTTCAAGTTTAAATGTGCCTAAATATGACATTAAAAACGCAAAGCAAATCACCTGGTTGTTCGCATATGAAGGTCAAATAACACCTCGGCATTTGGTATTGTGATGTGAAATACGATTACTTCCCAGAAAAGAAGATATAAAAGATGAGCTTTTTAAAAATAGCATTTCAGAAAGTATCACACCGTCATCTCAGATTACATCAAAAGATAACACTTCAAATAGTAAATAAACTATTACAATATACGAGGGGGTATCCAAAAGTTTTTGACATCACTAAGAAGTGAAAGAGCTATACCGATGAAATTTTGTCAGTGTAATCACTGGTCCTTATGTACATTATGGTCCAAAAATGGGCTCATAAGTATGTTTACTTTTTTACAGGTGGCGCTAGATGGGAAGTAGGCGCATAACCTGTAAAATGGTGAAAATTGAGGCACGCAGCGTGATTAAGTTCCTGCATTTGAAGGGTTAGGCCTACAATGCTCAGAAAATCTATGATGAAATGAAAGCAATCTACGGTGATGATTGCCCATCATATGGCACTATTGCTTTTTGAAAAGGAATTTCCAAACTGGCCACATGTCCCTCACAGATGAGCCAAGAAGTGGACGTCCATCATTTATGGATGATGCGGCCACAGTGAAAAAACTCAAGAAAGTGGAGGATCTTATCATGATAGGGTTATGCGCCTACTTCCCATCTAGCGCCACCTGTGAAGAAAGTAAACATACTTATGAGACCATTTTTGGACCCTAATGTACATAAGGACCAGTGATTACACTGACGAATTTTCATCGGTATAGCTCTTTCACTTCTGGGTGATGTCAAAAACTTTTGGATACCCCCTCGTACAAGCGTCCTGCAAACTATGAGAATATACGGTGTCCTACAAAATAACCTATAACAACATACGGGTATCCTACTAGCCATAATACACAATTAATTACATACGAATTTACATTCAAACTAAAACGTGTATAGTACCAACTGACCAAAAGGAGCACTTTGGATGGATCTGGAAGGATTTAAAATGTGTGCACAATCAAGGAAAATAAATGTTAAAAACTGTTTAATATGTGCAAAAACATCCAAAATGATGAAAAAGTAAAAACATTTAAAATACTAAGAATATAAATGCTTTCAACATTAGTGAAGCGAAGCATACCAAACTGTCACCAGTTTTAGAAAAAGCTCTTGACGTGTATGCCATATTAGTTGATTCAATGGCCTAAAATTTCTCCCAATATCTCAGTGAAGATCAAAAGAGGAGCTGTTTTCCGTGTGGGGGGATTTCTAGCGTATATATTTCTGTGCATTATATTTGTGTATTTACTAAATGCCAAATATGAGAATTATGACCAATATTCATGAATATTGCATGGAACGTAAAGAGACGATAGCCGGATGGTGTCCAAATTTGGCTCGAATATACTTTATGGTCGATACTATAGAGTGAGTTTGATATTTTTATGAAGAATGAACTTTAGTATGACTGGCAGCACGCCGTCATCCACATCCACATTCACTACGAAACAGTGAAATGCTTGGTTGATTATGAAATTACATCAGGTATCTGTGCCGACTTTCCAATTTTTTTTGCATGGAGATAACATATTCAAATCAATATTAATTGTGATATTTTGGCCTAAATACATTTGTTTAGCAAGATACGGCTTTCGAAAGGAGTGGGTACGTGCAATTGCCTATACCCTTGAGTGTGTGATTATCACGTAGTTAATTCACCATACTCGGGTGAATGGGAGATGTCCTCTAACTTTTTCTAATGCTTTAAGTAGCCTACATATCATTAGATTGGCAAAGTTTACTTGGAGGACTGTTCAAAATATAAATATACAGCCTGTCTCAAAAAATTGTGCAAGTGAAAAGCGCCCTCTTTGGCGATTAGAAAATACCGTTGTGACATGATGCTTACATCAACGTCAAGGGCACAGTCTTAGCTCTCAACTACCGTTTATTCTGTTCAATTTGCTCTTTTAATCTCGAGATATGTTTAGTTAAGAACGAAAGGGTAAAATCACAATTGTGCCACTTTTACTAGGGAATATGGCTGTACATGTAAATCAATGATAGCTGATGTTGATGCGTCTAATGCACTCCCCCCTTCGCGGCTCGTGCATTATGTGTATCATTTTTGTCGTATCATGATTTTTTCCCATTCAAGCATCCATAAGGGGTGCACCATTTGATTTCCAGGTGGGGAACAGTTTTTTTATTTTGAAAACAAAAACTTTGCCCAATAGTAAGACGGAAAAAATCTTTGCCCACTAGTGAAACGAAAAAACTTCACCCCCACTAGTGAAACAGAAAAAAAAATCGCCTCGCGGATGATTTTAAAAAAATCCCCCAATTCGTTATAAAACGTAGACTTTAAAATTGAAGAAAAAAAATTGGTGGAAAAAAACATTCTGCCTGACACAAACTCCCATGTCCCCCCCGATAATCAAATGGTGCGTCCTTAAGTAGTATTTATTATGCACGCCTGCATCGGCTGCAGTGGCGGAGTAAGGATTTTTTCTAAAAATTCCTAAAATATGGTGATTTTGCTGAAAATAATGGATTTCTGTGGTTATTCAGCTGTCTGGGGGAATAATAAAAATGGGGAAATCCTCTTGCCCTCCCCCACCATGGACTGTCACTAATTGCTTGCATCCTTTTGACCTGTCCAAAATCCCCCGGGCTCTTAGGGGCTATCATTTTCTTCGAAAGGGGTCCCATATATATGGGCGGGGGGTCATAATTTTTGAAAAGAAAATAGGGGTCATAAAATATTTGATGACCAAAATGTAGGGAGTCACAAGATGACCACAGATAGTGTGTTTATTTTATTCAAAAGAATTTATCCTGCTTCGGGGGTAAGACTAAGATGTATCAGTAGAAGGGTCAAAAAATTTTGTTGCTGAAATAGGGGGGGTTGAAATTTTATTGATGCCTACATTCTGTATATTTGGGACCCCCCCCCCTTCCAAAGAAAATGATAGCCCCTTATTTGAACCACCCTATTAAATGTTGAATTGCAAGTTGTATTTTTAATTTATCTTGAAACCACTGATTTTAGTCCCACACGTTTCAGAATTATCATTATTATGTATATTATAGCCTATTTGCCTTTTATTTAAAATTATTAGTATTTTTTTTTTTCAATAACATGCACCCCCACCCCCCTTCCTTGGAAGACCTTGGAACCAGCTGGAACTGTCCAATCAAAAGCGATCAATTAGTCAAAAGTCATGACCTGTTTGCTTGTGGCAAAATCAAAATTAAACACACTGCCGTACGTCCAAAATGGCGAGATTTGACTTGGACCGATTGTAACTTCGATCAAATAAACCGTGGTCTTGAATTTCTGAAGAAGTCCTGGCTTAAAACTATGTTATTTTTCATGACAAAACATATCAATCTTTGATATTCTGAAGTATAAATTTGTTGGGCAAAGTGGAACATCGTCTATTTAGACTGTTTTTGCTACGGAAAAATACGAAAATGTTTCAATTTTGCGAGGGGAAAAATCTCATTGAAAATATAATTTTTCTTCATAATCATGTTCATGATTGACTGTTTTTAACTATAATCTGACATTTTAAAACTAAAAAGAGTTAATGAAATACGAAAATTTTGCATGACTTTCGGTCCATGTTTTGCACTACACGGAGGTCACCGAGTGTAGCACGTAACTCTGTGTACAACAATCTAAGCCAGCTACGGGTGACCTTACAACTGACTGGCTGTACCATACATACAACAATTGGCAATTACGTCCTATTGGGTACAACATATTATAGCAATTTTGCATATTTTATTCATTTACAAAATACACTGTATATACACATGCATAACCAAACCAAGACTGTGATAAAGCCTTTTTTCGCATACATGTGGCTCTTGATAATGTTTAACATACCGCGTCAACTGTATGGAAGTAGTCCGGAGGGCATGGTGTTACTGAACATGACAATCACAAGAAGGCAGGTGTGATCCTTTCATGTTTTTACACCTGATGTTTTACACTTCCTACTACCAGGAAAAGCTGCTCTATCTTTGTCTAAAGGTCGTCCGGGTCAATGGCGAGCCATGAGTACTTACAGCACAACAGTAGTCTCTCTAGGATGCTTTTTCCAATATCAGGATCAGATTTTAAATCTTAAAACACATTCATAACCTCATGAATATGCATGATGCGTGTGATCCAATCATATTTTATTATTTGTGAAAACGCGAACGCAGTTTGGAGTCATTAATATCTCACAATTGACCTCAAAGTGCGTATCACACGCTTATAAAAGACCTCCGCGTGTGACGTATTTGTTGACAGCACATTGCTACATGCATTTGCTCAGTTAATTGGGGCCCCGAACATGGATAATATTTGGCGAATCTTGACAGCGGTAAATACAAAATGGCGATCGCCTTCAGAAAACAAAAACAAACGATAGCGAAACCCAAATACACACAAAATATACTCAAATAAGGGTCCTTTCACAAAAATAACATTAGCCATGTCTCCAATTTGAAACAGATATTCTTTGAATGATCGAGTCATACATGTAGTCAGTATTTTGTTTACATGTAGTCTGCGCTGAGCAGTACGTACGCGATATTCGCGCATATACACGTACACATGCATGTCCTGGTACAATATCTCACACCTGATACACAACCATTTGTTATTGTACACAACCATTTGTTATTGTACAAATGTATCTTTCAATCATACTTCGGGCAGGGGTTCACTTTCAAAGGAATTTCCTCAATCAGTATTCATCTAAAATGGTATCAGTAATCACGCTGATCTTTTTTTTTTACTGATATTGTGGTAAAAACACCAGAACACATTTTAGCATGTTCGTCCATTTATAAAAAATAATACCAGCAACCATCATAAAAATAGGAATAAAAACACAGAAACATAAAAAAAAATAGGACGCTGTAAATTAATTATTATCTTCAGAAGAGGGTCATGATTTAATATAGGGGGGGGGGGTGTCATAGAATTTTTACACCAAAATATGGGATCGTATTTTTGTAATTGATACACAGAAAGGGGGGTCGTTCAAATTTTCCACACAACAGAGTGAGAGGGTACAATAATTTCAGTCCACAATAGGGGGTTCAAAATAATTGACATCGATATTCACGACCATCCAAAGAAAATGCGAGCAGCAACAACAACAACAACAACAACAACAACAACAACAACAACAACAACAACAACAACAACAACAACAACAACAACAACAACAACAACAACAACAACAATCAATAAAATTACTGTCATATACGGTACTGGTATCAATGATGATTTCTAAAGACAATAATAACTCATGAACTGCGTGCTATCTGTTTTATAGAGGTTATTGTGTGAAATCGGAGGGGTTTGTTTTGGGCCCGGGGGGGGGGGGGGTGGGCACTCAACTTTGGAAGTGACGGTATGTGCCTGTCAATAGGCCCTCTCTACAATTTAAATTGTAATTTGCATTTTTAATTAAACATGGTTTAATATTGTCATGATGGTAGATAGTAGATACTCTGCAGTGCATGTATAGTTAAAACGTCAGAGTCAAATATCAATTTTGTATTGGCAGAAATAAGCCTGAACAATTTAGCATGACTGAGTTAATTTTAAAAGTAATTTGCTTGGTTACCTTTATATTTTCCACAATGACTTTGTTTTAGTCCTAGCCTACATGCCTGGTTAAATTTGAAGTTATTTATATTTGAACTGTATAATATCAAATTGAAAATGTTACATGGAATATTGAGGAGCATGATAGCTCGTGATTGATTGGAGATATCATCGATATCTTTTGTCATGGTCAGTCAGTGGCAGTGACATACACTCATACAGTCATGTTTTCGACATGACTTGAACTTGAAGCTTGAACTTTACATGACTTACCTTTTGCAGCTTCAAGATGCATGATCATGATGATGTGAATGATGAAAATACATAGAAACTTCGCATTGATGATATACATGTACTTACCGTGAAGATATCAATTAATTGAATATTCCACTGGCCATCTCAAGTTATGTGCACATGTTTACTTGCAGTAATAATCCGAGGTTAGAAACATTCGAACTCAAACATCAACATTGCAAAAGTATGTTTACATTCCAAGTAATCATAATTTCCTGTGTGTTGACCTTAGCATGTAAATACTGTATTCCATGCACGTGTGCATGATTAAAACTTCGTATTTTTCTCCACAAAATAGTGATCAGACACTTGTATATATCTATCCCAGAGTCTCTCAGCATGGTCAGTAATTCTTATAATGATATTCCATTGATATTCCATTAGCATGATTACAAAGAAGAGTGAAAAAATGGTTACATCAGCTCAATTTTTACACAAACCCCAGCACAAACTTCTGTCAACGACATGCGATCCACTGATTCCCTCCAACCAGTTAAATTGGCCCCTGAACATGAATTTCAAATCATGAATAATTATGCAAATTTTACCAGCTCTTGCAACACATCGTCAAATCCCGTGTTCTAATTGGTCAAAGGTTGTTGTTGAGCTGATGACGTACAATTCAAGGAAATTCCCAAAGGCTGATCCATTTTGTAAGGGGTGATTTAAATACAAAGGAGTGATGTTTAACTTTTTTATTTATTTTATATCGCATAAATCGTAATATTTGACTTTTTTTCTTACAAATACGGTAATGAATGACAATAATAACTTTGTGCTATCTGTTTATAGGTTATTGTGTGAAATCGTCGGGGTTTGTTTTGGGCCTCGATATTTTTCCTCGGGGCTGACGCCCCTCGGAAAAATATCTCGGCCCAAAACAAACCCCTCCGATTTCACACAATAACCTATAAACAGATAGCACGCAGTTATTATTGTCTAACCATGGCATGACCCGAGAGGTTTATATTTCTATTACATTAAAGTTGGAGTGATCATTGGTTTGACATTTAAGTGGAAATGAAGTACCTCAGGGGGTTTGAAGGTTTAGGACTAGCTAGGACTTACCGTTTTGTTATGATCACTAAAACAGTATATGAGACACGCTGCATTTATTGGTCATCATGTTGGTAATGAACGAGAATATTTATGGACCAAAATACACCGGGATCGTATTCGAACGCAGGGAAAGTAGATTTCGTCAACCTACCAACATTAATCGCAGTTCCAAGCTGAAACTGGCTAACAACTTCAGCAAAATACCTGGTTACTTGAATAGCACCTTAGTCATTCGGTATTTGTATTATGATGTCAAATAAGATTACTTTTAGGAAGGAAAAAATAGAAGATGACCAAAAATATCATTTCAAAAAGTCACCGTAAAATTGCATAACACATCGGGATCTCCGATCATCAAAGACAACATTTCAAATTGTAAATAAACTAGCTTCATTCTGTGCAAATTTCATCAGAATGATTCGTTAGTTAAAGAACAGTATTTTATTCACCATTTTGTTGGAAGTAAGTCAAGATTGGTAATTAATGTTGGCAATTAATGTTATTATTGATAGAGTTTTTGTTTTCAAAATATCAGTATCTGTTCTCTCATACCAACCTACTGCCATGTCAGGTAGATGCCGTACATATGGGCCATAGAACTACTGGCCTCTAAACCTTAACTGTAATTCGTTATTGTAGTATACCCATCGTTATGAATTATTCTTTGCATCATGATATAATAATAAATCTATCTATCTAATATACGTATAGCTTGCAGCAAATTCATACCTTTACAAATACATTGCTTAGCATCCTTCCTCATGATATGACTATTTTTAGAATTTTTCTTTGCTGTGTTAGTTAGCTGATTAGGAATCATTTGAATAATACTGCGTAATGCAATGCTGTAACCCTTATTCGTACTAATTCTGTCAAGTAAGCCTTTGGGATACCTTCTTTTTAAATCACATTCAAATTATCGTCTCATTTATATTTTTTATACGATGTTGATTTTAATCGAATCTAATTTATCATGTTCAGCAGTTGACACAATCGAGATTCTATTATTCAAATTTTAATCTGTTTCAGAATGTGATAAATTTGAATAATTGTAAATTACAAAATAAGTGTGTTCAGTTCAGGAGTACAAAAATGCAAAAGCAGCATAGTGGCAATACAGTGCATATTGCATTGAAATATATTATCCTTGTGTGGATACATGATAATCATAGAATATCTGAAAAGGTACAAATTATTTATTTCAGAATTATATATCAAGCGCCAATAAAATATTTCTGAGTCCAATTTGTTTGTCCCAGAATAAGGTAATACTTAGTTGGTTATATTTAGCCATGGCCTTCATTGTCCTTTCCAAGTCTATAAATACCAATATCACTTATTAAATTCAGTACAATACAAGTGATTCCTCAGAGTGTTTTGTTTTTGTAATTCTAAATGGAAACATGTCTCCCTGGATTACTTATTATAATCGAAATTTTACGAGTTCGGAATTTTCCCGAATAAAATTCCCGCCGATACCGCATCATTCATATTTCAGGTGGGATATACCCAGACGGGACCCAACTATGGCTGTCATTGAGGTGTAGGAGTGCTTGAAATTGGATTCGTATACAGGAATTTACTGCAGGGACCATTCGTAAAGTTAGTGCAGTAAACATGGTAAAAGGTATTCGTAACTTACTTACGTAAAGTTTACTGAAATATACTGAAATGAAATCCAATCCTTTGATCCCGGCCTTTGATGTCACTTAAATAGTTTCTACGTAGAAGGATACAAAAGCTTCTACCTTGCACTGATGTTCAACATTGAATATTGCTCTCACGCTGTTTTAGACTCAACTGAAAGTGAACATTACAGAAGACATCTTGTCTTCTGTCGTCACCGCCTAAATCCCGGGTAAATATGTCATTTGCAAGTGTTTGATCTATTTGATTAGAGGTCATGAATTTGCAATCACTTTCTAAAGCACTGGCACGGTTTTTCCTTCTTACTTTTACGAGTCATCACCATTTCCTGGAACACTGGAGTAAGTTTTCTAGTGCCTTTGGCACATTCTATTAAATACCTGCTATTTATCTTTACTAGTCCAATTGCCTGTATCAATACAGATCCGAAACGTGCGGAAAGTCCCTATACGTCGTAATCATGGTAATGTTAACTCTTTCAAAGCCGATGAGGGACAAAACATCATTTACATATATTTAAAAAAAAAAACTGATTAAATTAAGAACAAACATGACTAGTACTGAATTAGTGTGTCCTGAGTACCGCAGGCAATGACTATAATTATTAGCAGGATTAGGCCAAGTTGGTTCTTAAACTAAATGTGACGAACCGTCATTCGATGCATTGTAGTCAATATTGTCAATGGTTTTGTAGACATAGCAATCAACCTTTCATAAGATAAAACGTGACTTATTTTCACTGAAACACGACAAGTAACTACATTGAGAAGTACTGGGCACGGATATACTCTTGAACCAAACATCGGAGCCGAAGACTGTATTCGTGTGTTTGAATAAGGAAATCGAGGTTGAAAGTAAAATATCTCCAGGTATAACTAAACAGGTTGTTGAACTGTTTTCTTTTTTACCACAATTTAAACAGAGAAAGTTATATTTTATAAAAAAAACCGATGACAGTCACACAAATAGCCACAATAAACAACAACAATCATTGCAAGTGACACCGGAGCCAACGCAATCAGCCGTTTTGAAAAATGGCGCACTCAATTTAATGTTCAGATTGGGTAATGCCTTTTAAAAAAGAACAAACCAATAAGGTTGTATCACAACAAAATGAATATAAGATGCTGGTTATTCTGTCTTCTGGTGTACAGTACAGCATCCAATGTTAACAATCTTCTTTATGTCATAGAAAATACGAAAATATCTACTACAGTCTATATTGGCTGATCTTTCCAATTGAAGACCTGAGCGCAAGAAGACCGTATGTCCAATTGCCCTCAACATGTATACACTAAAGTTACGTATAGTTTCTTAGGGTTTTATAATGTTTAATACATGTTACAGGGTGAAAACTTCATGAAATGTTGTGAAAGATTTGTTTTAGCCCCTGAACATGTATAAAACATTACCAAACTATACGAAACTATTCGCAACTGAGTGTATACATGTTGAGGGGCCAAGTGAACTTACGGTCTTCTTACGCGCAGGTCTTCAATTACAGTTAGTTCAGTTCAGTTCAGTTCTCTCCATATTGAGAGATTTTATTTCTCAGTATATATAGGCCTTCGGCCTTACAATACAATAAAGTACAGTACAATATATTTACCCATCACCAGGGGGCAAAAGAGTTTGCCTGATTTTATGAGCATTAAAAATAAATTTTGATAATGAAATTATAGTTTGTTGATTTCTAGACTGAAATAGAGTAATAAAATAATTGAAATTTGGAATACACTCTGGCAATAAGCGATTTCTTTCATTAGCATAAGCAGGACATTTCAATACAAAATGTTTACTTTTGTATCGAGAAACTAGTGGCTTCGTGTGAAGAACTTGCCCTTCAGTTTTGATCATAGATTTAAATAACCATAAAAAAATTAATCAAATTTTGCAAGCAATGTCGTATCCTTAACATTTTCTAAATCATATTTTAATTTCCAATGAAACATGCAAATGAGTACAAACCTGCCTGAATTTGGTTCAGTGGCTATTGAGATGAATCTGCCGTTGAAACACTGTTAAATATAAGCTAATATACTGTATTATGTTGCAATTCAAAATGTGTATGGGGCATCCTATTTTGATTCTATGCTAATATAAGGCATTTTATTCCCGGATTTTATTTGAACTCGTTCTTTATTCCCGAATTTTATTTGAACTCGTTCTTTATTCCCGGATTTTATTTGAACTCGTTCTTTATTCCCGGATTTTATTTGAACTCGTTCTTTATTCCCGGATTTTATTTGAACTCGTTCTTTATTCCCGGATTTTATTTGAACTCGTTCTTTTATATAAGGTCATTCACTTGACTAGGTATCTTATGAAAACAAAATGCCTTTCAATCAGCTCGCGATTTAATTCTGTCAAAATACCATAACATAACCCTAGGGGTTTACAACTCTATATGACATTAAATTTGAAGTGATCATTGGTTTCAAATTTAAGTGGAAGTGATGTTCCTTAAGGGTTTTGAAGGTTAGGACGTAGCATTTTGTTTGTATCACCAAAAGGTAAGATATCGTGCCAATCATTGGTCATATTCATATTAGTGATAAAGATGACCGTTATTGACGAATACGCTAATTCGCATTTTCAAAGGTAGAAAAAGTAGATTCCGTGCATTTGTCGACGTACAACAATCATCGCTTAAGGCTGCATTACATTTTATCTTCAAGTTTGAATGTGGCTAAATCTGACATTAAAAACGTAAAGCAAATCACCTGGTTGCTCGCATATGAAGGTCAAATAACACCTCGGCATTTGGTATTGTGATGCCAAATACGATTACTTCCCCGAAAAGAAGATATAAAAGATGAGCTTTTTAAAAATAGCATTTCAGAAAGTATCCCAACGTCATCTCAGATTACATCAAAAGATAACACTTCGAGTAATAAATAAACTATTCCAATATACAAGCGTCCTGCAAACAATGAGAATATACGGTATCCTACAAATAACCTATAACAACATACGGGTATACTCAATTATACTCAATACACAAAAACGTGTTTAGTACCAACTGACCAACTTTCAAGGATGTCATAAATTTTGAACGAACAGAACACCAACAATTTTTCCGGAATTTCCAGATTAGTGTCGGTCGGATGAGGACAATCAAACAACTTTATTTGGCCTAAGATAACACATTAAACTGGCTGTAAGGGATCGGATAGCATCGTCCTGGAAGTAAACTTGGGACGAAATCAAATCTCGACCGCCGGTTGACCAGCGATTTCGTCCGGTTCCGTCCGGTTGCCATTGTTTAGAACAATAGCAACTGGACGGAACCGGACGGAACCGGCGGTCAACCGGTGGTCAAGTTTTGATTTCATCCCTTATGAATCTAATGATATGTACTTAAAGTGTATTAGCTGGGAGGAAAAGCAGTTCATCAGTTGAACATTTTGACCTTTCGTATTGTAGATATATACATTTCCCCCAAAAGAATATTTTTTTCTATATTCAATACGAAAGGTTAACATTTTCAAATGATTGACGGCTTTTCCTACCAGCTACATACACTTTAAGTACATATCATTACATTTACAAAGTTTACTTCGAGGACTGTTAAAATATCAAAAATATAAAACAAAAATATAAATTTGAATAATTTGCCATAAAATTATTCACAGACGGACATTCTTTGGGGACTCGCAGTAGAAAGAGAAGATACATCATCTTAAGGTTATTCTCTATCACTCCTATTAAGTTATTTCATATTGAGATACATGCAATGCGCGTCAAACACATTTGGGTGTGGACGTCAGTAGTGGCAAGGTCAAAAGGAAATTAAAAACACTAGCTATTCATAAGGTCATCTTATATATATACGAAAACAAGGCAGTTTGTCACGTTCTGCAAATCATTTTATATCTGCGTGGTGAACAACGCAGCTTTTATTTGGGGGGGGGGGAGACTAACGATCGCAACCCCTTGGTTCTAGCTATAAAGAGTAAGGGTTTGACTGCACCATTATGCCCACCATACATACAACAATTTGAAATTACGTTCTATTGGGTACAACATATATTAGCAATTTTGCATATTCTATTCATTTACGAAATACACTGTATAGTGTATACACATGCATAACCAAACCAAGAATGTGATAAAGCTTTTTTTTTCTCTCACACAAGTGGCTCTTGATAAATGTTTAACATACCGCGTCAACTGTATGGAAAGTAGTCCGGAGGGCATGGTGTTACTAAACATGACAATCACAAGAAGGCAGGTGTGATCCTTTCATGTTTTTACACCTGATGTTTTACACTTCCTATTACCAGGAAATGCTACTCTATCTTTGAATAAAACGTCGTCTGGGTCAATGCCGAGCCATGAGTACTTACAGCACAACAGTTAATTTTAGTACCGAGTCTCTGTAGGATGCTTTCCAATATCAGGATCAGATTTTAAATCTTAAAACACACCATGGTATGACCCGAGAGGTTTATACTACTATTACATTAAGTTGGAGTGATCATTGGTTTGACATTTAAGTGGAAATGATGTTCCTCAGGGGGTTTGAAGGTTTAGGACTTACCATTTTGTTATGATCACTAAAACAGAATATGAGACACGCAGCATTGATTGGTCATCATGTTGGTGATGAACGAGAATTTTTAGTGACCAAAATAAACCGGGCTCGTATTCGAACGCAGGGAAAGTAGATTTCGTCAATCTACCAACATTAATCGTAAAAGGTAATTTCAGTTCCAAGCTGAAAGTGGCTTACAACTTAAGCAAAATACCTGGTTATTTGAATAGTAAGGTCAAATAGCACCTTAGTTATTCGGTATTTGTATTATGATGTCATAAGATTACTTTTAGGAAGGAAAATATAGAAGATAACCATAAATAGCATTTCAAAAAATCATCGTAAAATTGCATAACACATCGGGATCTCAGATCATCAAAAGATAGCACTTCAAGTTGTAAATAAACTAGCTTCGTTCTGTGGAATTTTCGTCAGAATGATTCATTACAATGTAGTTAAAAACAGATTCATCATTGTGTTGAAAGTAACTCGAGATTGGTAATCAATGTTGGCAATTAATGCTATTATTGATAGAGTTTTTGTTTTCAAATCTATCTTATACGTATAGCTTGCAGCAAATTCATAACTTTACAAATACATTGCTTAGCATCCTTCCTCATGATATGACTATTTTTAGAATTTTTCTTTGCTATGTTAGTTAGCTGATTAGGAATCATTTGTATAATGCTGCGTAATGCAATGCTGTAACCCTTAATCGTACCGGTACTAATTCTGTCAAGTAAGCCTTTGGGATACCTTATTTTAAATCAGATTCAAATTATCATCACATTCATATTATTTATACGATGCTGATTTTAATCGAATCTCATTTATCACGTTCTACAGTCGACACAATCGAGATTCTATTATTAGCTATTATTCAAATTTTTAATCTGTTTCAGAATGTGATAAATTTGAATAATTGTAAATTACAAAATAAGTGTGTTCAGTTCAGGAGTACAAAAATGCAAAAGCAGCATAGTGGCAATACAGTGCATATTGCATTGAAATATATTATCCTTGTGCGGATACATGACAATCATAGAATATCTGAAAAGGTACAAATTATTTATTTCAGAATTATATATAAAGCTCCAATAAAATATTTCTGAGTCCAATTTGTTTGTCCCACAATAAGGTAATACTTAGTTGGTTATATTTAGCCATGGCCTTCATTGTCCTTTCCAAGTCTATAAATACCAATATCACATATTAAATTCACTGCAATGCGAGTGATTCCTCAGAGTGTTTTGTTTTTGTAATTCTAAATGGAAACATGTCCCCCTGGATTACTTCTCATATTCGAAATTTACGAGTTCGGAAAGATGACAAGCAAATGTCACTGTTTATGCTCATACTTGTTGGCAGATATATAATAATTAAAAAAAAAAAAAAAAAAAAAAAATAAATAAATAAATAAATAAATAAATAAATAAATAAATAAATAAATAAATAAATAAATAAATAAATAAATAAATAAATAAATAAATAAATAAATAAATAAATAAATAAATAAATAAATAAATATAAATATATAAATAAATAAATAAATAAATGAATAAATGTTTACTGATTCCTTTCACCTCCCGCACTAGACAGGGTATTCTCTGTCTTTACGATTCAAGCCCCAATTGAAAAACACTTTGCCTCTATATATATAGCAACGAATTCCTACATCTGACAGACTGAAAACAACTGGGACAGAGACTTAAAGAATTGCACTGAATCCTCCCATTAAACATGTTAAATTGTCTGGAAAAATATCAAGAGATTATTGGAATCAGAAAATAAACTCAATCGGTAAACCGTGATCAAGGACTTGAGCTCCCTTCATTAAACATCCTAATCTAATACGATCAATTAAAAGGATATCTAAGGTCAAGAGAAGGATATACAATTCCATCAGTTCATCATTGTAGCCCTCCTGATGAGTATGTGTATGGTATATTTCAGTGCAGCGACATGAGCTGACATGTCAACATTTATTTTTGGTATTCTTTTCAGCACAAAAATGTGTAGTGTGGGTTTGCATATGGCTGGGTACGCAGTTTATTTCAACATAATTAGAGTACCGAACTTATCTAGTAAGTATGTTCCTTTATACTGGATACCAGGGAACATAGACATGAAACACACCTTTATAAAATAAAACGGGAACCAGGTGAAAGGCACCCTGCGAGAGCAGACACATTATTAGTTCATGTTCACACATCCTTTTACTCATGAGTATATCTAATTATGGCGCAGCTCTGTAACAGCATAAACAAAAACCTTTGCCTGTGGCAAACCTTGGCGAGCGAGAGATAATTCACAAACAGCCTTCTGATCAAACAAGTTCATTTAAGGAGCCCTTTTTCTAAGAACCTCCTGAATTTTGCTGAGGCGGGAAGATGGAGGTTCTTCAAATCTCTTCATACTTTTATTATGGACATATAGTGATGAAACATTTCACACGGTGAAATAATTTTGCTGTATCATGTGCCAGTGTTTCTAGAACAAAAACCCTTGATTGAGCCCATTTACGCAATTTTGTCAGACTTTTAAAATCGACTATATTTCATGTTTACAATGTATTTCTAGATCTGAGTGTACAAGAAAGTTAATATTTGGAGTAAACATTTCAAATGGTTGGGTTCACAAATATATTTAAAGATAAAGTCATAGTTTTGGTGCCTTGTGTGTTTTTATATTATGTAAATACCTTAAAAAGAAGATGTTTTAAGCAAAAATAGGTCATTTTTAAATCTGTATTTCTCTCATGGCAGTAACTTTTCAACACAAATCGTACATATTTACAAAGCCGAGGAACAGTTCTAAAAAATATATATTTTCACCGTTGTGTTTGTATTTACTTACTTAGATACACACAATTTAAGTTGCATGGTTTTAGTGAACTACTAATTTGCGCAACACCAAAGGCGCACATACTTTTAATGCCTGCGCCCATTGTGCCACGACGTACACTTTTTTCATTAACATAATTCTTAAGATGCATTTTATCTGTTGTATTATATGAGCTTCATTTCTCACTAAAATTTAATTTTCTTCATGTCCTAGCCCCTCTCTCCATATTAATAGGCATGAAAATCTGGCCTTAATTAGAAATAATAAAAAAAATCATGATAAAATGTATTTATTTAGGTTTTAAATCTAGTTATTATTTTTATATAATGCAGATTACTCAGTTAGTATTCATGTTATAATTCATAGATTTCTCCTCTTTCCTATTTCAATGGTCAGTTGTAACTATACAGCTACTTGTAAGACAGTAAAATTTACTGCTTTATCTATTAAATGCTTACATGCAGCAAGAAAAGTTCCATTATACAGCACTTCTGACAACATAGGGCTCTTTGGCATACAATGATACAAGTGGCATTGATTGGTGACCCATGCTAAACTTGTTATAATATAATTTCATATTAAGGTTATTAATTATTATAAACTGTTGTGATTTGGTAGTTCACAGCATATTACGAATGGTAGTGAGCTATAGCAAAAACTGCATTGCTCAATATATAGCGAGCGTGTAGAAGAATTCAAATATGACAGATATTTATGTATTTTTGTATTACGGTACACAATTCAGCCTTTGGCTGCCATGTATTTGTTTAATAAAACCTAAACCATATACTTTTAAAGGTGCTGCGGTTCTTGAGCTATGTTTTAAAGAGGGATGAAACTACAACACTTTTGTAAAACGTACATAACTCATTAACAACAATAAATTAAGCAAGTTTGCAAAGTATACGATTTGTAGAATGAACTTTTGCAAAACATGAAGGTGTTAATTTTAAATAATATATTGATCTAGATAATGAAAATCAATTTTAGGTTGCTTCGACCAACAATACCTCGTCTACCCTTAAGATTCGATTATTAACTTGCATGGTTTATTCTATATTATAGGCCTACATGTATAGGCCCATGTTAAATACAAGATGTGATGAGTTTATGTTTATTGTTTTATGTTCATTATAATTACATTTTCCGCATTCTAATATAATAACTGCAATGGCCGCTGACAAAACATTTGCAAAACTATATTTGGAGTCCAATTTTTAGAACTAATGTTTTTCCACTATGTTCTGTTTTAATTTAACCATATACTCTGAATAGAGTCTATGAATAGAATCTATGATTTAACCATAGGTCACGCTTCCATCAGACAGGGCTTGTGCAATGTGCACCTCGTGCTATTCCATGTGTATATTTGTGTCAGCATGGATCATTTGAAATAGGAATGCATGGCTGTATGCTTGAAGAAATAGAATTGAGCAAAATAACGTTTTAATGCATAAATCCTCAGCGATTATTGCAATCAATTTTAATTTTAATAAAGAATGAACTAATTCTTTCAGAGAATTGAAATAATGATTTCAATGTAGTCCGGTATCTACGGGAAGTTAATGAAGATCCCCAGGACTCTACCAAACCAACTTTTTTAGCTTCTTTTTATGGTCCTATAACATTCAAGATGTTAACAAAAAATAATTCCTGGCACTCCAGCCATTTTCAAGGTTAAAGGTTGCTCAAATCTGGTTAACAAGCACACCAAATTATTCCTCTTATTGTAAGGATTCAGATAAGGTACATGTGACATACCGTTCTTGAGATATAAAGCAAAAAAGGTCCATTGGGGGCTGGTCAGTTGTTGTTTTTGGCCACTCAGGGGGCGAAAAATTAAAACTGCTCGGATTTCAACGAAAATGGTCTCAAATTGATCGTCATGTAAAACCAAGTAATCGTTTGCACTGTCTAAAGTGCTTTGTTATTGACCAAATTTGCCAATAAAGGTCAGTCCCCATTACAGTCTATTTGACCACAACCTTTGTTGTGATGTTTCCCAGGTAACGAAACATCCTACATGGTTACAACCATTCCTTATTTGACTCGTTTTTACATGACAAGCAATTTGAGACCAATTTTGTTGAAATTGGAGCATTTTAATTTTTGGCCCTGTGTGGCCAAAAAAAACTGACCACTCCCCAAAGGTTTAAACCACTAAATTATCTTGAATGTGTTATAGGACCATAAAAGGAAGCTAAAAAAGTTGGTTTGGTAGAGTCCTGTGGGGGGTCATCATTAACTTCTGGTAGATACCGGACAATATTGCCAGCTGCCAGCTCCATTGAAACACTGCAAAAGAGGGGTGACTTACATGTCGCAGAAGTACACTAAGGAGTAAAAACACAATGGTGATTTTATTTATTTTTGAAAACAATATTCAAGGTCCCATTTGACATGTAAATTTTTTTCTCAAGTGACTGCCTGTAAAAAAAAATCTCTGTTTGAAATTAAGCTTATTTTAAACAAAAAATTGTCGCAAAACTATGGTCTATATTAAGGTATCCTGTGAATAGTAAATAACACAGGGACAAAATGATGCATGATGGGTATGCCCTATAATGTTGTTGAAACTATGTAGGAGTATCAGTATCAAAGTCAATATCGTTTGAAAGTTATGGGATACAATATAGAAATCCATGTATTCGTTATTTGTCAATATTTTGCATTTAGGGCAAAATTAGTGATTTTTGTCTAGAAACACTGATACGAGGTAGGCAAAAAATTCATTGCCATGAGCAAGGAATCATCAACCAAGAGGCATATACCAAATATGAAAGGATTTGTCCAACCTTCATCTTCCCATGACCTGGTGGTTTTTACACGGAGGCCTCCTTAAATTGCCATGTGTTTGTGTTATATAACACGTTTATCTGAATTGGTGATGAGCAATTTGCAATGAATAATGCCACACAAAGGAATATTGGACGTTGAACTTTTTAGACAGTGCGTGGGTTGTGTGTTTGTGGGGGATGTAGTGTACTACACCTACATGTATTAAAGCGCCTGAACAGGCGCCAAACGACCATATTAGCCTTTTTTTTTATGGAACCACGTATATTGAACAACATGTAAATGGTAGAACTACATGAATAATAATTTACATCAGGGTGAGCAGCTATACGGCCCGGAGAATGTTGTACATGCCACAAGATCCTTGGGGATAGAAGGACAATTATATGATGGTCATTCAATTACTTATGTGATGGTAATTCAGCCTCCGCTCTTATAACTTTGGTTCTGCACTTGGTAACTTTTTCAAACTAAACATGAATATACATTGGCATGTCAGGTACAAATGAAAGCAAATTGATACCTTTGATGATTGATACCTTTTCCAGATTTTTGTAGGTGACTTCAGAACCAAGACAACAGATTTGATGCACAGGAAACGGTAAAAATCAGTAAAACATTTACATGAAAATAGTATGTGTATGCACAACCCCAAAACTAAACTACTGTATAGTCAGTTTATATAAATTCACTATATAGAGCAGTTTAAGATGACTATATTCATATTGACGCCCTCTGTTTGTCAACGTTACAATACGGCCTTAATGTTTTTAGCTGGGGCCCAGTATCAACAAAAACATCAAGGCCGCAGAGGTCGGAAACAACTATAGTGAGGGCGTGCAACTAATTGAATTCCAATATATAATGGCCCCGCAGTGCAAGTAAGCAAGACATAACCTTATATTATTATTTTGTAATTTTTACCATAAATTTTTACCCATTAATTTCCCTCATTCTTCAGGCCCTGCCGGGGGCTAATTACTAGTTTAAGCTTGATTGCTATGTTTTGACCGCTAATTGTTTCTTTGTAGCCCTGCGGGGCAACATTGAACAATATTGTTTTGAGCGATATTGTTTTCATGGTCGACACCTTCCCCATAACTCATAGAGGAATTTTACTGATCAAATTAGTAGTTTTTATATTCTATGGTGTCAAAATGTGTTCATAATGATACATACAAATTAATTAATAGCAACAGAACTTGGAATTTGTGCAATTAATTCAAGCTCTGTTCAAAACACCTTCACGTGGCTTATTAATTGTTTAATTCAACATTTTCCGGACTCTTGAAAGGGGAAAGGGCTCTAAATCATGTACTTCAAATCTCATAAGCTCATATGCACTTTAAAAATCCTGCCTTGGTTGCTCATGACCCACCGAGTTTCAAAAGTTGTCCTACCTATAGACAACTAGCATCTGTCTGCCAGTCAATCAAGCAGTGCAAGGAATGATTACTCAGGGAATCGATCAGTACCTGCCATGGTATACATAAATCCATAATAAAAAATATTATGAGCAAATTGACCGTACAGTTGCAAAATAACGCAAACTATCATTTCAAACAGAAAAACAGTAACCAATCGTCATTCAAGGTCATCTCATCATTATAGAGGCAATTCAAAACCATTATCATTATATAACATAAAACTGGAAACTTGGGTTCGACTATCAGGGGTCAATTTCACTAAAACTTTACAAAGCTTCGTAAGATTCAGAATCAGTTATAACTTACGATGCATTTTAAAATCCATTTCAATAAAATGACTTACGATCGGTACCTTTTGAGGTAATAGACGAATCCAACGAGCCAAACGATGATCAGAATTCATTCAGCCATTACTGAGTCCCTCTGCACCAAAATGGTGTTGTGACTGCCCAATTGCGTGAATTAAAGCCGCTTAAAATTCGACGATATATTGTATTATGTTGTACTCTTTCATCATTCTTTTGTCTACGTGTAACACGGGTGATAGTTAAAAATTCCCGCCGAGGCCGCATCATTTCACAGGTGGGATAGACCAAGGATGGATAGACCCAGATGGGACCCAGCTATGGCTGCCATCGAGGTGTAGGAGTGCTTGAAATTGGATTCGTATACAGGAATTTACTGCACGAACCATTCGTAAAGTTAGTCCAGTAAACATGGTAAAAGGTATTCGTAACTTACTTACTTACCAATGAAATCCAATCCTTTGATGTTAAAATAGTTTCTACTTAGAAGTATACAAAAGCACAGGGCTTGCACTGATGTTCAACATTGAATATTGCTCTCACGCTGTTTTAGACTCAACTGAAATTGAACATTACAGGAGATAGTCACATCTTGTCTTCTGTCGTCACCGCCTAAATCCCGGGTAAATATGTCATTTGCAAGTGTTTGATCTATTTGATTAGAGTTCATGAATTTGCAATCACTTTCTAAAGCACTGACACGGTTTTTCCTTCTTACTTTTACGAGTCATCCCCATTTCCGGGAACGCTGGAGTGAATTTCTTTTAGCGCCTTTGGCACATTCTGTTGAATATCTGCTACGTTATCTACCCCAGTCCAATTCCATGTGTCAATACAAATCCGAAACATGATGAAAGTCCCTATAATCATGGTAATGTTAACTCTTTCAAAGCTGATGCGGGACAAAAACATCATTTATATTTTTTCTATAAACACAAGTAAATACGAACAAACATGACCAGTACATGTATTGAATCAGTGTGTCATGAACCCTGAGAGAGTACCTCGGGATCGGGTTATTATAAACAACATTATATATATTCATAGGCAGTAACTATATTAGACTAAGTTGGCACTTAACATGCTTGGACTAAATGTGACGATGCGTCATTCGCTGCATTGTAGCCCTTATTATCAAGGGTTTTGTGGACACAGCAATCAACCTTTCGTAAGAAAAAACGTGACTTATTTTCACTGACAAGTAACTATATTGAAGTAATGGGCACGGATATACTCTTGAACAAAAAATCGGATCAGAAGGCTGCATTTATATGTTTGAATATGGAAATCGTGGCCTAAATAGGCTGAACGTAAAATATCTCCAAGTATATCTTAACAGGTTGTTGAACTGTTTTCTTTTTTACCACAATTTAAACAGGGAAAGTAATATATGTTATAAAAACAACGATGATAGCAACACAAATAGCCACATAAACAACAACAACAATCATTATAAGTGACAACGGAGCCAACGCAATCATCTGTTTTGAAGAATGGCGCACTCAAGTCAGAAAATATTTATATTACTACATGAGCTTACATGTACCTGTAATTAAATTTAGTTTCGAGAAACAGTTGGCTTCGTGTGAAGAACATTGGTCTTTTGCCCTTCAGTTTCGATCATAAAATAATGAATCACATTTTGCAAGCAATGTCATACATTAACATTTTCTAAATTGTATTTGAATTTTTGTGCACTAATGTTTGATTTTTGTCCAGTGGTTCTTAAGATGGCAATGCAATATCCTTGAAACACTGTTAAATATAAGCTAATACGATACTGTCTATGTTGCCATTCCAATTATATATGAGGCATCATAGTTTGATTCTATGCTAATATAAGGCATTTTATTTGAACTCATTCTTTGATATAAGGGTCATTCACTTGACTATAGGTATCATATAAAACCAAAATGCCTTTCAATATCAGGATCGGGTTTTAATTCTTTCAAAATACTAAAACATATCCTGAGGGGTTATACATCTATATGACATTAGAGTGGAAGTAATCATCGGTTTCAAATTTAAGTTGAAATGATGTTCCACACCGACATCGCCTGGCTAATAATTACTTTGTCAGCAGAGATACTAAAATAAATACCCGGGATCGATACACGTGAATTTGCTATGCACGAGTTTGATATGAGAAGGAAATTTTTGCTATTTTGAAGCTAAACAGATGAAATATGGTGTAAAAGTAGATTAAATGCGCATTAAATGCACTTTTGGGGCTAAAATGGGCAAATATGAGGTTCATTTGGTCAGAAACCCATTACCAGGCGTCAACATTGGGGGGATGATTGTATGGACCATCCCCCCTGGCAAAATATGGGGGGGATAAATCCCCCGGGATCAAGGCCTATGCTGCATACAGAAAATACGAGGGGCCTCTATTATGTACACAATACATATATCGATTTGACTTTGCTTATTCACTACACGTGGTCAGTGCAAGGTATAGGGAGCGCACTTTAGATGTTGGCGCGTAAGTTAAACTCTCACTTGGTGCATGGCCGTACGTCTAGCACGTCTTGTGCTTCCATGCTTAGTTCTTACGGTTCAATTGGTTGGATAAACAAGTATGATCGACAGTGTGTGTTAGGGACAAAGTCTCGAGGCAAAGTCCTGCTCAAAATCCAAAGTACATAGTCGATTTTTTACTCGGGGTTTTGCGTTCCATAAACTGATAAATTCCTAAATCAGAATTGTTCAGTATTGAAGTGAGGCATGATAATTATGCCAAGATATCAGTATAATTACGAGTTTAAGTGAATGCGTTTATCATGATTAGTAACATATTTTTATTTATCAAAAATCGACTATGGCATAGTCTAACAACAATGGCAATTATGCCCTCTGGTGCTCTGCATATCCTGTTAGCAATGTTGCTTAATTATTCTATTCACTAACGAAATCCTAATACGTGACCAAACCGAATGAGTGTAATGTAAGGCATTTGTCTCTCATACAAATGGCTCACGATAAATGTTTAACATTTCAGCGTCAGCTGTATATATGAAAGTAGTGCGGAGGACACGGTGTTACTAGACATGACAATCACAAGAAGGCAGGTGTGATCCCTTCATTGTTTTAACACCTGATGTTTTACACTTCCTGCTACTGTCTTAAAGGTCGTCTGGGTCAACATGGTCAGTGGCGAGTCGTGAGCACTTACAGTATAACAGTATTTTTGTACAGAGTCTCTCTGGTATGCTTTCCAATATCAGGATTAGATTTTAAATCTCAAAAACACCATGGCATGACCCAAGAGGTTTATATTTCTATTACATTAAAGTTCATCGGTTTGACAAGTGGAAATGAGGTTCCTCATGGGGTTTGAAGGTTTAGGACTTACCATTTTGTTCTGATCATTAAAAAGGTATATGAGACACAAAGAAATCTTCGTAATAACTCAAAAAATATCAGAAAGACAACAATTCCACACATTTTTAGTTATGTTTACACTGTTTTATGACCGCAACAAGACCCAGTTAAGAAATGTAGCGCAACCCCCTGTAACTCACTTCGTTTGAAAGAATTTTATTGGGCCGAGATTTTTCATAGCGATAGTAAAAGGTGGGTTTGTTTCGTTCGGAAACACTGATCGTCATCCGATTTTCTGTGAATTTCGTGAAAACATAACTCAACCTAAATCTGAAATCTGGAGGTGTTGATTTAAATACAAAATTTAGAGCGTTGTTTTAGCCACTGTTTCTGTGCCGAATTGAACAGGTTTGTGTACGAAACGTATTCGCATGCATCTCGGTCGTTGTCTGGCCGATGTTTTAAATCCGGGGTTCAAGTTAACATTGTTGATAATCAAAATTTAAAGGAATTTGTATCATAATTCGATTGCTTTTAAACTTAATTTACCCCAAAATGTATTGTTTACTGCACTGAGTCAGCATCAGTGCAGTGACAGGATCAGGTCAGTTACGTAATCCAATTAAAATGTGCTTAACAACATGGGGATTATAAGGCCCTCGCAACCAGTAGACTATTTTGGCACAACCATAACAACGTAAGGGATACCCATAGCGGGTGGAACCTCTTTGGAAAGAGGATGGTTAAGAAAGGGTTTCACGACACTATGGACCGGTGGGTTCAGTCTTCACTGACGATGGGTACGCATGATGGTTTCAATTAGGGGTACTTTTCAAGAAATATCCGCGGAATTTTCGAGGACAAAATTGTTCGCGATTGTCCAAATTAGGGGTGTTTTGGAGCAAAATTGTCCTTGAAATGAAAAATAGGGTGTATTTCTAGGACTTTTATCCGTGTTTTACCGATACAGTTTTCGTTTTTTGTATTTTTTCTGTCCGTTTTTTTGTAGTTCCACACAAAAATTTTTTCCGAAAAAAAATTGTCCTCATTTCCCCGTGAAAAATTCAAAAGCGTCCTTGAAATGGTAAAAATAGGGGTATTTTATCAGAAAAAAATGTCCTTGATTCCCTGCGTTAAGGGGGTGAAATGAAAATACATCCTCAAAATGAAACAAATAGGGGGCGTATTTGGGGGGAAATTGTCCTTGATTTCGTGCAAAATAGGGGGTAAAATTGCCCAAATGTCCTCGATTCCCCGTGAAATAGGGGGTTATTTTCAAATCCTGGAACGGTCATATGTCCTACCTTTAAATACAAACTGAACCCTGGAATAATTATGTGTGTTTCAACTACCACATCCTCACAGTACCTCACCTTTCATCATTTGTGTTGTTTTCATATCACACAACTAGAAATACGTTTAAAGAGAAACGAATTTGCTTCCGCCTTTGAAAAAGTGCAGAATATGTCAAGAGTGCCGTTATAGATTGCCTTATTCAAGGTAACATTCTCTTGCAAATTAGATTATTTACAGTATAGTGCAGATAGGGCAGATAATTTTACTACTCGTATATGATTCTTATATACAATACTGACTGGGATTTTACCTGCAGGTAATTTAACATATTAGCCAAAATCATGTTATATGTGACTGTAATTATGTATGCTACACTCGGTTGTTTTATTTACCAATGCTCGGAACATTTGGATTGATATTGTTTTGCAATGCTCTAGGTAAATCAAATAGTGCAGCACTTTTATGAAATATTGATACATTCAGTGATGCTTGTTGTGTATATCTGTTTCGCTTGACCTTTTACAGAGCATGGTGAAATATAGTGATGAAAAATGAGGCCACGAATAGGTTTAATTATTGAAAAAAAGCCTTTCCAACGGTAGATCTACATAATTATAGAATAGTACTACTTTGTGGAATTTATGGATTATATGAAATATAATTGCAAATTATATTAACTATTGAAGGCAAATGCATGAGTTTGCACTCATTGGTTTTTGTCACACATTGGAGTTGATCCCTTAAAATAAAAGTGAAATGTTTGCTGGGTTCACATTAATGTAATGATACCTTAAATGTAGCTTGCAGGTGTGTGCACTGAATCGTTCAATCTAGGTGTGTGTGTATGATGCTAGTGGTCAGACCTGAACAGTGGATCAGTCCATTTTTTGTAGACAATCATTGGGTATTGTCAATATTCAGATTTTGTGTGTTATGTAAATGAGCTCCTGGCTTGCTGGATGCATGTTCATAGAAAATCTGGGCACTCATTTTTAAGATCTCTGCTGCCCATTTCACTTGCAGTGAAATGTAGTTTTACTCAGCGGCAGGTGTAAAAGACATGAAGCAGAAATGACAGAAACGACAGAAACAACAGAAATGACATAAGACAGAATTTGCAGAAAGTTGAGGAATTTAAGTGAGAGTTCAAAAAATGAGGAGTTACACATAAATAAGGCGTATGATATTAGGTTGTGTTTGGTAAAGGTTGGTTTTTGATGTAATAGGAATGTTTGTACTTTCAACTGGGCATAAGAGATGTAGGGCTCTAAGATCTTCCAAACAGACCTCCTTCTTGCTTGAACATGTTGAAGTCAAGATGAGAAATGGGATGTGAGGTGGATTCTTGTATCAGGACCATCATGCAGGTATACCACACACAGGTATACCTGGGGGCTTCCTGTGTTATGTAATGATGAGGGAGCTAGATGGAACCTTTTCACTCAACAATGACCATGATGACCACCATTAAATGGTCTATGCTTAAAAGCAATGTTGGTGTGTAAAATGATCTAATCCCAGAATGCATTGCCTATTTAACTTTTTTTTAACAAGCAACAAAACTCTTTTTTTTTTTGTAGTTCTCACATCAATTACACTCCAAACAATAAGCAACAAGAATACACAACAAAACATACACGGATTTGATTTGTGCATTTATCCCCAGCATTTTACCATAGATCATAGATAATCTATGATTTTTATATACTTGTCATCAATGTGATATGTGATCACGATCAATAGAGGTATATAGGATGTCTTGCTCTTGTCTTGATCATGGAGTGATAATTATGTTCATAACCAGTTCTGGTTCATAGCTTCAATACCAACATAAATCAGAGGTCCTTTTATGGATGTACGGGTATATTCAGGTTAAAGAACTGTGTCTTGATAGATGAGGTTCTATGATATCAGATCATTATCACTATGGACCACAATGGCCTCAACCCAATGGCATAGTCCAATAAACTCAATTAAACAATCATAATGCAAAATTTGACCTCAAGTTGCAGAGTATGAGTTTTTGTACCCAAATTTTCAGAGGTCATTTAATGACTGTGCAAATGTATTGGGGTTAAAGAACTGTGCCCTGGTAGATGTGCATGTTGGGGATCCTAGTGTATGAACCACAATGGCCTCGTCCCAATGGAATAGTTCAATAACCTCAATAAAACAATCATAGTGCAAAATGTAACCTCAAGTTGCAGAGGATGAGTTTTTGTGCCCAAATGTTAAGGTTATTCAATGAATATACAAATGTATTGGGGGTTAAAGAAATGTGCCTGGATAGATGAGCATGTTGTGGATCCTAGTAAAATCCTTCAGAGTTTAATTAAATATATTAAATATAAAGACATATCTCATATTCCTGTTTTAAAAGCACATGTTGTATTGGGTTCCCCATGTACAAGCAATCTCTTGTGCTCCCCCCTCCCTTGTCAAATACCATCAACCACCGTGTATTATGACCCCCCTCCCCAGGACCCTCTCTCTAAAAAAATATGCAGCTATTCTTTCAATCGCCCTTGGCACCATATCACACTGTACATATACTAGGCCTATATCACAACATTCCCCACTCCAATAATCCTTACCCCCCCCTCCCCTCACACACACATCCTAACAGGATCCCTCTAGTAATATTGTGGGCCTGTACATACTCACCTCACCTCAATCCCCACCCCTCCTAATATTGTGGGCCTGTAACTAAATACCCCCCCCCCCCACTCGACAGCACTGCACATGCATGATCATGTATGCATGTACATACACTCCAACATTAATAAACATGTATTGTAAAGTTCTGCACAATGACTACAAAACTTTTAGAACTCCCAAAATCAATACTCTGTGTCTTCATTTCTGCATTTTCTGCAATTTCTGTCATTTCTGTTGTTTCTGTCATTTCTGCTTTCTGTCTTTTACACCTGCCGTTTTACTCAGCATGATGTGTGTTTCTCTTCATTGACGGCTCTGGGTGGAAAGACCAAAGCCATGTACCAGGTCTTTATGGAAGCTAGGATCAGCAAAAGAAGCTAACTTGCGCCTTGTAGTAGCGTCTGGTTTGGTGAAAGTTAAAATGGTCGCCGCGTTGGAAGCTGACACTTCGACTTTTCCAACTTTGTGAGAACCATGCTGGTTTGAGACATTGTTGGTGTAAGTAAAATAATATGATAATGATGTATATTCATACGTAGCAGTAAACGTAAATAGAAACAAAAATACTTCTACGCTACTCAAATTTGATACACTCACCGGAGCGCTTTCACCGGGTCAACCGGCGTCTTCAGCGGATGTTATTGCTCTGAAGGTTTGTTGTTGTTGCTAGTGATGTTGATGAGACACCTCCAATGACGTCACAGATGTAGATGACGTCAAACAAGAAGATGTTGTGGCACCCCCTCGGACCGTGGGGTCAGGTTTTCCCAAGCAGGATCGATGTCTAACCCTTTGTCACGGTTAAGTCTCCCTGGGTCTTTTAGTTATGATATGGATTGCTTCCAAGACCCTACGAGGGAAGTCTTTAGACTCCCTCTCTAACACTTTTACGTTGTCCCAGTCAATCTGGTGCCCTTTGCTCTTGTCTATATGTTCCTTGATCGCTGACTTTGAACTGGCCGCTTTGGGTTTATGTTCTGAAGTAATATTATTCACTGAAAATCATGGAACTTTGCATTTTCAGGCATAATGACCTTTACATAACATTTGACCTCGAGTTGTTCATGTGTTTTTGTGCCACTATCAAATGGTTCTAGTGACCAAGTGATATCATTGTACTATGTAATTTGCGGAAGCAGCAGGATGTTGATGGTATTTTTGGTGACATACAAGAAATGACCCCTAAATGACCTTTGACCCCAGATCTTTATACACATTGTGTAAGTAATATGTGGAAGTACAATTTTTTTAGTAAATAATAATGACCTAAGGATGTCCTTTGACCCCGAGTTGGTCATATGGCATTTGTGCCCCAACCCAATGGTCCTAGTAACCAAATATGGTCAAACTGGCCTAAAACTTATGGCCACGATGGCTCGTTACGAGATTGACAGAAGAAGAATATGAAAGAAGAATCCTGCAAAAATTAGTAAATGCTTTGCTAAAGGAAAGATATTTTTTCTGCTTTTCAGATGAACTGTAGCCAACAATCAAGTGGGACATTGTAGGGTTTTGTTTGTACACTCTACCAGCGAACCGTCAGTTGAGTGTTTGAAACTTACTTATAGTGTAGAGTAATAAGAAAGCCCAGACCGTTCGTCTGAAATGTGCATTTGCGCAAAAGGTGGACCTTATCTAACCGTATTCTTCCCTAAAAATCGCCCGTTTTGGACATTTTGAACTACTTATTACCAAAAAGTGCTCTATTGTCAATTTATTTGGACATTTAAAATAGTAAAAAGTGGAACGGGTTTTTTTGGGTGGGTGGGGAGGGGTCTGCCGTACGGTACCCCGCAACCCCCTGCGTAATGGCCTGACAAAGCCCGATATCAAAAGCATTTTCTTTGTGTTTTATTGTAAACATACCGCTTCACATTACTGTATTGGAATTACATGTAGTGTGTAGGTAGGGCATGGTGTTACTAAACATGACAATCACAAGAAGGCAGGTGTGATCTTTTCACTTTTTCACACTTCCTAGTACCAGGAAAAGCTAACTAATCTTCGTTTGAAAGGTCGTCTGGAACCGGGTATATGGCGAGCCGTGAGTATAAAATTCAGTGCAACAATCAATACCTGTACAGAGTATCTTCTTGCTTTCTAATATCAGGATCAGATCTTTATAAAGATTACTTATATCTTTAAAAAACCATGGCATGACACGTGGGGTTTAAATCCCATAGGTGGTTTGAAGGTTAGATGATGTACACAGTGAAATCATTGAAGATGGTGGTGACATTTTTGATCAATACGCTGGCTCGTATTTTTGGTACGCAGGGAAAGTAGATTCCGTTCATTGGTCGATCTGCCAACAAATCATAGTTAATTAAGGCTTCAGTATATTTGCCCTGTTTACCCTGCATAGTAAGGTCAAGTGGCATCTTCTTCCTTTAGAATTTGGTACTGTGATATTTCAGCAAATACGAGATTAGAGATGAACAGTGTAACTCTAATTCTACCAATACCGCAAAGTACCACAATCTTGGTGCTTCCCCTTCAGTGTGCCGTGGGGTGGGTGGGGGTGGGGAGGGTGGTGGCGGGTAACACACAGAGCACCCCACACCAAACCCCTCTAAGAGTGTTAGGGTTAATAAGGCCCATATGGTCAAAGACGGGCAAAAAGACCATGGATGAAGGCATGTAGAAGGTGCATGTACCACTGCAATACGATGATCCCGGGAAATGTATAGGATGTAAAAAATAGCTAAAATATTCACCGCTACACCACATTTAACCACAGATTTAAAATAATTCATATTATCAAAACTCTATCCCATTAAATCAATAATTCCTTACATGTAACATCCTCACACCTGCTTCCAGTCTACAATAAATCTAATCAATTTGCTGAATGAACCTTATACAGTATATAAAGAGGTCCAAGGCTAGATTCAATTCAAGTAGATAACTGCGAAGACCACAAAAGCAAATGTTGATTTTGATTTATAGTGATCATGCCGACAAACCACAAATTAATAAAGATAATATTGCGTTATATCACTACGCTTACCAACGGCCTAGCACACTTTACATTTAAAGGGTCAACATGCTCTTTCATCAGAGTTGCAATCTGTGTATATCATACAAACCCAAAGAAAATTGTTAGTTGATCTGATTCTTAGATTTTTGTACGGAAGTATTTTGTTTTGGCTGCTACATTTCGCGACTTACGGTACTTCTTTATTTTGCTATTTCTACACTATAGTTTCCAAGACGGCAGTTACCACTTATTGACAAATAAATATTCTATTACTAATTAGTATTAGTTTATAGATAAGGGTTCCCCTTCTATTGAAAACAAAATGAGCACCAACAAACCACGTATTTCTTCACAAATCTCAGCAGATTTTTGTAATATGGCGAAAATCTAATATTGAAATTTCTTGGACATTTTTCATTCTCTTTGGAAAAATCTACATTTTCACATTATACAGCGTTATTCAATACAGAAAACGATTGCTAAAAAGCAGATTTAAAACGGATTTGGTGTATCAGTAGGATGGTATCATCGAATTTGTTTTGCTAAAATGACCATAAAGGGTGGTACAATAATTACATATAAGAGGTTTGTGACTTCTTTCAGCATTTTGGCATACCATGACAACGTACAGAGAGAGACGTCAATAAGCACGGTTAGGATGCCATGTTTGTGTGTTAGCAACCACACCCTCACAGTGTCTCACTTTTCATCTGTCTTCTTTTCATATCACCAGAATCAGATAGATGATTTAAAGAAAAACGTAAAAGAAATTTCACATAATAATAATAATATGCTCATGTAAGATATATCCCGCTATTGCAAACTGTAAAATTTACACTTCAGTGTGCCATTGCTGATTGTCCTATACAAGGTAACATTGTCTGGCAAATAAGATTTACAGTAAAGTGATCATGGTGATAGGACAAACGAGTTTGCTTTTTGTTCATGATTCTTACATACAAAACTGACTGCGAGTTTGCTAGCTGGTATTTCAACGTATCAGCCAAAAGCGTGTTACATCTGACTACTATTATGTCTTTTACAAGCAGCTCCTGTTTGTAAAGCAATACTCAGAACATTTTTATTGATTGATATTGTCTTGCAATGCTCTAGGCATACGTGGTTCTCTTGTAGATCAAATAATGCAACACTTTTATAAAGTATTGATACATTCAGTTACGATTGTCTGTTTCGATTGACCTTTTGCGAAGCATGTTGAATAAGAGAAATAAAAAAGGAGGCCACGAATAGGTTCAACGGAAAAAAGACTTTCGAACTGTATCCTCTATAGGGGTGAATTTTGAAATTATATATATGATATGCATTTCCACTGATTAGTTTTGGAAGTAAAACCACCGTTTGGAACTTTTTGTTTCTTTTCATTATATCTTGTCGGGTTCATCACATAGCGACATATCCTGATTTTTGGTCATTTTTAGTAATTAACTAATTGAATAATTAAATTGGCGTATAGTAAGAAAATGGTACAAAAAGTAGAAGTGCAGCACATAGTGGCTACTTTGTGATACACCTTTTACGAAAAATGGTGCATCACATAGTGGCGTGTGATCATGTGATCACGATATGCCATTATATGATGCACATTTTTCATATGATCACGATACGCCATTATATGATGCACATTTTTCGTAAAAAGTGTATCACATAGTGGCATATAGTGGATACGCCATCATGTGCTGCACCTTTTCCTATGTTTACGGCATCTTTCCGTTTCACATACTGACGTATAACTTTGGAATCATTCTGTACCCATTTCAAAGCTAAAATGTGAAGTAAATATAGTACAAGGTGCTTTGAACACTAGGGAACAGTTTTCATGCAGTGAATTGGAAATTAGTGCAACAACCCACGCTTGTTACAAACCGGCATTTTTCAAACTCGCTTTTCTCCGAAATGCACTTTACAGTTTTCCTTACGATACGCACATGTGATGAACCCGACGATCTGAAGTTGTAGGCAATACAACTATTCCCCGTCGATTCATCAGCTGAAAGCAGTCTAAATTAATAAAAAGACCCAATAGCAATTGTATTTTCTTTATCATGTATTAACATACCGTGTCAATTAAAGCCATACTGTAACATTTCCATAAACACTGAATAGATTAGTCTTTCCTTTCCATAGCTTTTACTGTCAGATAGCTCCCCTTTTATTTTTGAGCCGAATAACTGATGTAAAATCAAAGAAAAATTGGAATTTACTACTATACTTTGATCAGGAATTATTAGGCTTTTATCACTACGCTGAAAAGTAGATCCACGCTAAGAGTGATGTAGTTGATCTGCCTGGTCTATATTTTGCGTGTTAAAGAGAGTAGACAAAGTACATAACTACCGTCAATAATTTGTAATAGGCCTACTTCTGGCGAGATGTCATAAGACAATTCTCCAAATAAAATATATTCATATTAATCCGCAATGTTATAAGGCCCGCCGATTACGAGCTGATCAAACTGTAGCGTGTCATTCCGTCTGTCGACGGGAAAAAAGCTTTTAATTTTTACACTGGACTATCCCCAGATAGACGGCCATTGTTTGGGATATGCCGTAGATTGAGGAGATAGATCATCAATATCCTATGCTTTGAAAAAGACACGTTGAGGTGATTCTTTAATGCTCCCCAGTCCTTTTATATTGAAATACATGTTATGCATGTCAAATGCAATTCAACGTTGATATTACTAGCGGCAAGGTCAAAATATAAAAGGAAATTCAAGGATAACAGCTTTTCTTAAGCTCATTTTATTCAGCAACTCAGTTGTCACGTTCCGCAAAGCCATTATATTATGTTGATTGTTACATGTTAGACTACTTTGCAATACCTTTCTGTCTTGTCTGACCATTACCTGTGCATCACACGGTGTACGCTCTACTCTTAAATTACATAATGTAGTTTTATCACATCTCGCAATACCTTTGTACATAATATTGCCAAACAATGAAAGCTTGACAGATGCTGAATTCGTCGAAAGAAGCCTACAATCGGTTTTAATTAGGTGTATGACATGTTTTAACAGAAGGTTTATAAGATGATATTATGTGAAATAAATTTGCTAAAAATTCACCGCTGCACTACATTTAATAACAGATTTAAAATCATTCATATTAACAAAACTCTACCCCAGTAAATCAATAATTCCTTCCTTGTAACATCCTCACACCTGCTTCCAATCTACGATAAATGTAATCAATTTGCTGAATGAAACATATAAATACGCTCAAGGCTAGATTTAATTCCAATAGATAACTGTAAATATCACAAAAGCAAATGTTGATCATTTTAGATTGATATTACACGATTTGCATTTTGATTTATACTGATCATGCCGACAAACCACCTTAATAAAGATAATATGGCGATATATCACTACGCTTACCAATGCCATTTCACATTTTACGTTTAAAGGGTCACCAATGTTCTGAGTTGGAATCTGTGTACATCATAAAAATCTAAAGGAAAATGGTAATTGATCTAATTATTCTTATTTCGTTTTGGTGGCTACATTTCGTGACCTGTGCTGTCTTAGTATCCAAAATGGGGGTTACCACCTACCACCCTCCTTTCCACGTATTTCATTACAAACCTGAGCAGAATTCTAATGTTGATAATGGATATTACACAAAGTGTAATTAAGGTTAGCATCTATTTTAAACTGTTGCGATTTGGTAGTTCACAGCATCTTGCGAATGGTAGTGAGCTATGGCAAACATTGCATTGATCATTTCATAGCGAGTGTGTAGAAGAATTCAAATATCATAGATATACTCTTGTAGGTCCCTTAGATTGTAACATGAAAGGAATTATGGATTTACCGATTGCGGGATACAGTTCTATTGATACGGATGATTTTGAATCTGTAATGCAGTGCAGTGGCGAATTTTTAGCCAATTTTATTCATTTTTTATATCTACCATCTTATAAATCTTCGTGTAAAAAACGGGACATACACCAAAGCTATTTTTGGGCTTCTTTGAATAAATTTGAATGCCTCTTCGAAGCTTTCATTGGTTATTAGCAGAAGATATTGCGATATGTGGCAAACCTACATTATGTAATTTATGAGTAGAGCGTACACCGTGTGATGCATAGGTAATGGTCAGACAAGACTGCAAGGTACTTCAAAGGAGTCAAACATGTAACAATCAATATAATACAATGGCTTTGAGGAACGTGACAAACTGTATTGTTTAGTCGCAAAAATGAGCTCTTTAAGAGCTAGTATTTTTGAAATTCCTAATAGGGGCTGCGCAATAATTATGAACCCCCGGGCCGAGTCCCTTGGCCTGCTTAAAGCTACCTCCCCCTCTCGGCCTGCCAAAACATTTGTCCCCCCTGCACATATCTAATGTTGATTTTCAATTTGCAAAGCTTTTAAAATGGTCTATTATAATGCCAGATGTGAGCTGGAAATTGTGCATATTTGAACGTTTCTGTAATGGTTTTTTAGAGCAAATCAGTGTGTGCCAAAAATCGCATGCCTTCCCTTTCGACCGGACATTCTAGGAAAATGCTTGGCCCCTTTTAGCTTGCCAAATAATCTTGCACTCCCACCCCAATGTAACCCTCTCCCAGTGTTCATACTTATTGCAGAGCCTCTTCTATTTTGACCTTGTCGCATGGAATTGTATTTGACATGCATATATAACATGAATCTGCAATGACAGGGGAGCGATAAAGAATCACCTCAAGGTGTTGCTTTCAGAGCATAATATGATATAGATGATCTCTCTTCTCTTTCCACACTGTCTGTGGAGAGTATCAATATTGAAAACAATTGAACGCTTGTTTACAATTTTACAGAACTTTAATGTGCTACCTTGTGTAAATAGATTCTGTTCACGGTGTTTGAAACAAAAGCCATCATGTAATAAGACCATAATCTAACACCATAATTCCTTGAACAATTGTTGTTCCTTAATCGGTAAGAAACTGTTACAATCAGTGATTTTAGCGAGAAAAATTTGAGAGACTTTTATGATATTAATTTTCAAAAACCACCATGGAAGTGTGTTTTTCGCTATTAATGAAGGCTTAGTTGATCATTAATTTGCCCAAAATGTGGTATGGATATGCGTTGGCATTTATTTGGCTTTATGTGACGACGCACTCTGTACTCTGATAATTGCGATGTGCAATAACCAAGACATACCGTTACATGTTTTTTGTAACCATATTAATATCGGGAGCACCAAAGTGGGTGATACGTCTTTGGAAAGACGATAGTTAACAAGGACTAGCATAATGGAATATCTGGGTGTGTGTGTGTTAACAAGCACATCCTCACAGTCCCAACTTACAATACCTCTCTTTTTCTTATCACCACAACTAGATACATAATTGAAAGAAGACGTTATTCAAGTTCACATTACATGCTTATGCAATATATTTCTCACGCTTTTGTATACTGTTCAATTTATACTAAGTGTGCCGTAATTGATTGTCTTATGCAAGGTAACATTATCTTGCAAATTTGATTTACAGTGAAGTGACAGGGCAAATTACTATTCGTTCATGATTCTTACATACATTACAGACTGCAATTTTGCTCGCTGATATTCCAATGTATTAGCCAAAAGGGTGTTACATCTGACTACTATTATGTCTGTACAAGCAGCAGTTGTTTATAAAGCAATACTTGGAACATTTGTATCGATTGATATTTTCTTGCAATGCTATAGGTATACGTGGTTCACTGGTAAATCAAATAAAGCAGAACTTTTATGAAATATTGATATATTCAGTGACGGTTGTTTTAGATGTGTCTTTCGATTGAACATTTGCGAAGCATGGTGAAAAGTGATGAAAAATGAGGCCATAAATAGGTTCAACTAAAAGAAGTCGTTCGATCTGCAGAGCGTCATATAGAATTTGAATTCCTCTAATAGAGGTTAATTTTATACAATATACGAGCGTATGGAATGTAATTCATCTGATTAATTTGGATTACATATTTGTTTTCGTCCTTTCTGAACTTCAGTTGAAGACAAGACAAATATTCTCACATTGATAGCAGTGTAAATTAAAACCTTATTTTAACATTTCCATAAAAACAAATTGGTATTTCTTTCCACAAAATGTTACTTATTTACTGTCACATTATGTAACCTTTTAATTTTGCTGAGGTCGGTCTTTTGATGCGTTATGACCATCCCGTACGCCCAGGTACTACAATCGACCGTAATATATGTAGTATGCGGTACTGCATATTTACAGGTCGTAATAATAGTTTGAAATATTTTGATCGTGTGACCAACAACAACAACAACAACAAAAACACACCCAACAACAACAACAACAACAACAAAAAACCCAACAACGATGGGATACGTCATTAAAACTTTCCAATTTTGTCACAAATATTGCACCTAAAGGCATGATTTTTGCAGGGTATGTTAGTTCATTAATGTACATTACAATCATATGTAAATCAGAATTTTGACAAAACTTGAGGGCGTCCTCCTCAGCAAATGTTACAATATGGGTTTGATAATAAGGCCCAATAGCTATGTTAATACACCACGCTAATAGAAGTAGTGTGGAGGGCACGATGTTAATAAACATTGCATTCAGAAGAAGGCAGGTGTGCTCCTGTCATTGTTTTTACACCTCCTCATGTTTTATACTTCCTATTAGCAGGAAAATCTGTCGGTCGTCTGAGAGGTTGTCTGGCTCAACGTGAATCAGTAATCGTCACAAAGTTGTAGTGCGTACTAAATATACAGTCTTGTTTTAAATTACATCATTTATTCACTAAAACAAATTAGAACTTAATCGATGACGTCATCGACTTGTGCTGCCATAAGACATGTAAGATGTCAGATCAGAGAAGTTGGCAAGGTTATGACCCAATCCAAGAGCTCGGAATTAGCATAGGAAATGGAACTTAATCAATAATCATTGTCGTCAGCTCAATGAGAGCTCAACCCTTCATGTGATTTGACATATTTATCACAAATGTAAATACAAATGTGGTGGCACGATTTTGGTTTTAGAAATAATGGAACAAGAGTTGCGAGTACAATGGTCACATTCTTTCTAGGATGTTTTCAAGAAACGTCTTTCCAGGATGCTTTCATTCAAAAACGTTTTACTTTAAAATATCTGGAGGTTGTCATATAGGAATTAATTGTTCGGTTGAACATGGTCTTCGCTGCTCCCGATATTATAATATGGTTACAAAAAACGTGTAACGGTATGTCTTGGTTATTGCACATCGCAATTATCACCGAGTACAGAGTGCGTCGTCACATAAAACCAAATAAATGTCGACGCACATCCATACCACATTTTGGGCAAATTAATAATCAACTAAGCCTAGCTTCATTAATAACAAAAAACACACTTCCATGGTGGTTTTTGAAAATTAATATCATGAAAGTCTTTCATATTTTTCTCGCTAAAATCACTGATTGTAACAGTTTCTTACCGATTAAGGAACAACAATTGTTCAAGGAATTATGGTGTTAGATTATGGTCTTATTACATGATAGCATTTGTTTCAAACACCGTGAACCGAATCTATTTACACAAGGTAGCACATTAAAGTTCTGTAAAATTATAAACAAGCGTTCAATTGTTTTCAATATTGATACTCTCCACAGACAGTGTGGAAAGAGAAGATAGATCATCTATATCATATTATGCTTTGAAAGCAACACCTCGAGGTGATACTTTATCGCTCCCCAGTCGTTGCAGATTCAGATACATGTTATATATGCATGTCAAATACATTATTCCATGCGACAAGGTCAAAATAGAACAGGCTGTTCAATAATTATGAACACTGGGAGAGGGTAACATTGGGGTGGGAGTGCAAGATTATTTGGCGAGCTAAGAGGAGGCAAGCATTTTCCTAGAATGTCCGGTCGAAAGGGAAGGCATGTGATTTTGGCACACACTGACTCGCTCTAAAAACCTAGAAAACATTACAGAAACGTTCAAATATGCACAATTTCCAGCTCACTACGCTGGCATTATAATATACCATTTTAAAAGCTATGTGCAGGGGGGACAAATGTTTTTGGCAGGCCAAGAGGGGGAAGGCAGTTTTTAGCAGGCCGAGGGACTCGGCCCGGGGTTCATAATTATTGCGCAGCCCCTATTAGGAATTTCATAAATACTAGCTCTTAAAGATCTCATTTTTTGAGACTAAACAATACAGTTTGTCACGTTCCTCAAAGCCATTGTATTATGTTGATTGTTACATGTTTGACTACTTTGAAGTACCTTGCAGTCTTGTCTGACCATTACCTGTGCATCACACAGTGTACGCTCTACTCTTAAATTGCATAATGTAGTTTTGCCACATATCGCAATAGCTTCTGCTAATTGCTAATAACCAATGAAAGCTTCGAAGACGCATTCAAATTTATTCAAAGAAGCCCAAAAACTGCTTTGGTGTATGTCCCGTTTTTTAAACGAAGATTTATAAGATGGTAGATATAATAAATAAATAAAATTGGCTAAATATTTTATTCGCCACTGCACTGCATTACAGATTCAAAATCATCCGTATCAACAGAACTGTATCCCGCAATCGGTAAATCCATAATTCCTTACATGTTATATCCTAACACCTGCATTCAATCTATGATAAATCTAATCATTTTGCTGAATGAAAACCTTGTACATTATAAAATGAGGCCCAAGGATATATTTGATTATAATAGATAACGGTGAATAGCACTAAAGCAAATGTTGATAATTTTATATTGATATTACCAAAGATCCTATTACACGATTTGTATTGATAGTGATCATGCCGACAAACCACAAATTAATAAAGATAATATTCCGATATATCAGAGTACACACCACAAATGCATTATCCTATACGTTACTGTGTAAAATAGCATAAATAAAACACATGCAATTTTCTTAATTCTATAGTTGCGTTGTTTCAAATTGCTAAAATTTTGAGATACAACCCTTCGAATGGGATCAATGGCCAGCCCTGAATCCACATTATTACACTACTGCAAGAAATTAGAGGAACAAACCTATATTTCATGTTTTCATCAAAGATAAAACTTAAATACATTGAAAAATTGGTTCAACTTCATTGCAGACAAATTCCATTGTTTGCTAGACATAATGACTAATGACAAAATGTGTTTCTCCAATCAGCTGGTCCTCAGAGTATCGGAGTGTCCAATTGTCAAATTTTGGCATTATTTTTGCTTACAAAAGGTTCTCCTAACTTAAACATTTTTGAATCAAAATCTCCACAACTCATTCTTAAATGGTGCCTAGTAATGGGTATGACCTCCTCGGGCTGCTATACACTCTTCACAACGTCGAGGCATGCTCTGGATCAGGGTGCGGAGAGAGTCCTGAGGAATGTTCATCCACTCTTCAATCAGAGCATCTCTTAGTGACTGGACATTGTCTGGAACTTGTTGCCGTTGTCTTAGCCGTCTACCAAGCATGTCCCAAGCATGTTCTATTGGATTCAGGTCAGGTGACCTTGCAGGCCAGTCCAGAGTCTCAATTCCCTCATTGTCCAGGAAGTTCATCACAACACGAGCGATATGTGGACGGGCGTTATCCTGCATAAGAATGAAATTTTGACCAATTACACGAGCAATGGGGACAACAACAGGTCTCAGTACCTCATCTCTGTATCTTACACCCGTCAGTGAGCCTCTGTCTATCACAATAAGGTCCGTATGTCCGTTCAAAAAGATCCCTGCCCAGACCATGACGGACCCACCTCCAAAATGATCAACTTCAACAATGTTATAGTTAGCATATCGTTCTCCTTGATGTCTCCATGCCCTCACACGCCTATCATTGGTGGAAACAGTGAATCTTGCCAATGTTGGTGATTTCTGGCAAAGTCCAGTCTGCCTCTGCGGTGCCGTGGGATCTAAATGGGACCTGTTGCAGGTCTAGCGTTCATTCCGTCTAGCGTTCATTCCGTCTTCATGCAAACGACTCCTTACTGTTTCATTGCTCATACGCACCCCAGCCCCTCTGCGGAAGTCCATATTTATGGATCTTGCTGTACTCTGGCGGTTCCGACGAGCAAGCAACTGGAGACAACGGTCTTGCCGGGGGGTTGTGATACGTCTGCGGCCTTGGCCTGGTCTTCTGCCATACAAACCATCTTCCAGGTAGCGATGATATGCACGATTAATGACACTGGGGGATACCCCAAGCTGCTCAGCTGCATAACGCTGTGTGTGACCTTTTGCAAGCATCTGGACAACCCTAGCAACCTCAACCTCGGTCAATTTGCCATTAACAACATCCCACATGCTCAGAAGACTGCTTTGAGTGAACACATGGATGTCCAAGGCCATAAGTCCTCGAAGACATGCATGATTTCACATTTGACTGTCCAGTATTGCTAAGATTACAATAGGCTACACCTGGTATACAAATGACATGTCCTTGATGCTTTCTGTTGATGCAATACCCAGTTAAAGTTATTACATAACCTTGTTCCTCTAATTTCTTGGAGTAGTGTATATTATTAAGCAAATTTGTATCTCTAAAAAGCTTTACGCAAGGAAGGCAATTTCACTCAAATAGTCCTGGATAACAAATTTGCACCAAAACATCCAATTTCATATAACATAATTGTTTTCAATTTGATTGGGCAACTGCTACCAGTTTCAAAGGGTTAGATTGCATTAATGTCGTCTGCTACTTTATTTTATAAATGGTTTGCATTTTTAAAATTGAAATGCTAATGTTTTATATATACTGCGCCAATAAAGTATGTCACCTTTAAAACTGGACCTTCGTCTAATCAAATGCTTGTAACTTTGCTTCTTGAAGTCACATTTGATTCAATGAGGTGTCATAATGTGCAGCATTATAGGGTGCATCTATTAAAAAAACAATTTTACCCCAATATTGATCAGTTTGGAAATTGTGATTATTTATTCAAGTGTAAGGATACTTTATTGGCGCAGTATATCTTATTATTAAGGGCTTATTGCGTTATGGTGGCTAAATTGAGTGAGTTCTCTACACTGGGCAAGCCTATGATCCTGAATTACCTTCGCAAATACCAAAAATAAACTAACAGGGTTTACTGTCAAGAGAATAGAAATATTAAGACAACTTTAATGCCACAGATGCATTAAAGAAATGTTCAAAAAGATACACATAAGCACTTTGTAGCTTTTTTCAGCGTTATATACCAATTTGTTTTTGCTATGATGTGGCAGCGACATCAACGCGTTGAGGTAGCCGTTTCGCGTACGCCTCTATGCGGCATCTTAAAACGAGTGCTTTGAACAAACGCTAGCGATGAATATGTGCCCAATGAAATGCGCACTTACGTCTCCAGGGCGAAAATAGTATAGACGGAGTTGCCTTATATAGAAAGACGTGATTAACAAAGGGTTTAATGAAACACTTACATTACGTCACATTTTACAGGTATTGTTTTCAAACTACAATTAGCTTATTATATATTGCTCTTTACACAAGACGAGATATCATGTAGGTAAATGATTTAAAAACATAAAAAGAAATTTCACATTAATTTGCTCAAGGAAGATATTGTCCCCGCTTTTTAAACTAGCATTTATAAATGGTGCTATTATAGATTGCCTTATTCCATTGTATTCAAGTTAACATTATCTGCCAAATTACACTTACCATAAAGTGATAGGGCAATTTATTCTACTATTCGTTCCAGATTCTTATAATACTAACTGCGAATTTTGCCCCTTGTATTTCAACTTCTTAGCCAAAAGCATGTTACATCTGACTGTTATTATGTCCTTTACAAGCAGCAGTTGTTTACAAAGCAGTACTCGGAACATTTTTATTGATTGATATTGCCTTGCAATGCTCTAGGTATAAGGGGTTCACCTGTAAATCAAATAAAGAAGCACTTGTATGAAATATTTCAAATATTGATACACTCAGTTACGATTGTCAAGCCCGGGATTGTCAACCTCTGTTTTGATAGACCTTTTGAAAAATGAGGCCACGAACAAGTTCAATTGATAAAAGGTCTTTCCAAATGCACTGTAGTATATATCATTCACAATAGAGGTTATCCGTGTTCTATAAGCTGCATACCATATCAGCAACTGTTATACCTTGTTTAGGACTTTCAAAAGAAGTACCTGCATGTGCAACCATAACTGTTTCAAAATAGCCCGCTAAAGTCATGCAGGTAACTCCACAGTCGTGCATTGAATTGGTTTGAATGAGGAATACTACGGGAACCAGAGCCTTTTGTTAGAAGTCACATATTTATATTTAAATTTCTGAATGGATCGGTAAAACCCTTTGGTTAATTTTGTACCTTCAAACATACAAACCGTCTCAAAAGTTAGATCTTTTTAATTGGAAACTTTCTTTTATGAACAATCACTAGAAAAGTTGTTTTGCCTTGTAAAATTTTTCACCATTTTCTATTATTCTTTTTTTCCGAAGAAGACACCAAATGAATCAACCTTCCTTTTACGCACTCCTAACCAATGGCGAGTTGATCGTCAATCGCAAACTAGTCTAGTTTAATACACGATCTCTGATTTATGTTTAGGGTTAGGGGACTAGCGAACATTCGGACTGGCGAATCTTAGGACTAGCGGATGTGCACCATAAATTTATTGGCTGTTTTCGTTCTTTTTGAAGTTTTAGGCAAGACCATTTATTCGCACATCGAACATTTTGCTCACTTCCTCACAAGAATACTTGCAGTAAAAAGTAATAAGCCCCAATAGCAACATGTTTAACATACCTCATCAACTACATAGAAGCAATGCGGAGGCATGGTGTTACTATTAAAACATGGCACTCAGAAGGCAGGTGTGATCCTTTCACTGTTTTTACACTTCCTACTAGTTTTATACTTTCTACTAGCAGGAAAACTTGTCGTCTGAGAAGTCGTCTGGTTTGATGTGGTTTGAGGTCGCCGTACATACTGATTGCACATGCTTGTGTAGAGTTACATGTTGACAAAAACAAATTAGAACTTCGATGACAGCTTATGACTTAATCAACTTGCACGTCATGAAAATGTCGTATTATGTATTGTACGCTCGTATGTATATATACAAAAAGGTTGACGTTATGGGATGGATCCGAGACGTTTGGACGTTTTGAAGACCTTGTTCTCAATGTAACTGTGGTACATCCTGCAAAACAATTAAGGTACCAGTTATTTTTACCCCTGTATATCCTAAACAAAGGCAGATATGTCATAATTAGAACCAGAAGCCAATAGTTGCATTTTTTAGCTCGGATTTAAAACATTATTCGTTAAAATCGGTCAAGAAATAAATCCACAATGATCCAAAACACAAGTAAGATGCAAATTAAAAAGTTGCAGTTTTGCTCCATTACATGCCCTATTGATTTGAACACAAAGCGTTCTCGAACAAAAGTAGTAAAACACTCATTGTCTAGCACGAAATGTGGTTATCACATAAATGAAGAATTGAGTAAAAAGGGAAGAGATCAACGAAATAAGTGAATAGAGCTCAATGTTGATTAAATTATACTCAAATTGAGTAAAAATGTAACTCATTTTGTTCTGCATAACATCTAAAGCTAAATTTATACTACATAGCTAAGCGACAGCGATTGGTTTTTACCCAATGAGGTAGAGCGATTTTTATAGCGTTGGAGGTAAAGCTCCACTACCTCATTGGTCAAATACCAACCGCTTTTTGCTCAGTGATAGAGTAATACATTCAACTTTAGTGTAGAGAGGACAATAAGTATATAATAGCTTATTGCCATTATTGTGCTAAGCAAATATCGGATACATATCCGGTTATGTTTATATTGAATGTTGACAATTATATATGGATCGGATATCAATCACACGTGGACGGTAACGGGACTTGCGTGGCATGGGTGCTGGAAATATAAGCGTAATAAAAACAAGTTTTAAGTTTCTAAAAAATGGTAATGACAAAGATATCGGTAATGACGTCAGTCAAGAGCTTGGGCAGGATAATAGGAAAACATGTGACCAAAACCAATCATGAAACTCATAATTTGAAAACTACCGAATGTGTTCCTTCTCGTTACACATGTGCGAGCATATCACAGATTATACCTACTTTATAACACATTTGCAATGTTAAAAGCATGTAGGTGTTATCTGGGGAGCAAGCTATGGAATACTGCTTAATGTCTATTTGTTTATCAAAATATAAGAAAACCTGTTCCACCATCAGCGTGATCTGGGGTCCATTTCACTAAACTTTACGAAGCTTCGTAATTCTCAAAATCATTCGTAACTTACGACGAGTCGTAAGTTCCATTTCACTAAACATACTTACAAATGGTACACTTCGTAAGTAATAGGGATTTACTACACGAACCCTTCGTAAAGTTATGTCTTAGTATTGGGTATTCGCAACTTTACGAACAGTTATCTTAGTTACGAAGGGTTAAAAGTTTAGTGAAATGGACCCCTGGTTATCTTCGAAGAAATGAGATTACAAGTACTGATGCAAAATAAATCCAATTCCCTTAGACACGTTAGATCCTCGCCATTAAGTCCAGCAATAAGTTGTTCCTGCTCACACTACTGTATCATATTCACGTCTCCAGGAATGAGTCTCTTAACCATGATTCTCATAGCCAGGGCTCAGAGATTTTGGGAGATTTTCACGTTCACAAAATCCGCGCTACACACCAGGGGCTATTTTAGAAGAAAAAAGTCGCTGCACGTTAGCAACGTAAAATCTAAAAGATCTGCTAGTATAGCGCAGACAAGCTTGAGAGGAAGGGGTTGCGGGCAGAGGGGTTGTATCCCCTCGAGTTCTGTAAACCTTTACAAATCACGCGTTAAAATCACGTATTTTACTGACTCATTTTTGACGTTAAGGGCTGAGAGCTGAGAGCACATCACTCAGTCATACCAAATTGCATTCTGAGTACGAGTAATAGCCTTAACTGATATCAAATAATTTTGAATTTTTTAAAATTTGCGATGTAATACAAATTTTATGACAAATTATTAAAAATGATATTTTTGACATCTAACAGTCCTCGAAGGAAAGTTTACCAATCTAATGATATGCACTTAAAGTTGAAATTGATACATGTCTGGTTCACCAATGTATTTCACTTAATTCATTTAATTGACTTGTCATTTTTTTAATTACCTACAGCTCTATGAAAGTACACACTAGGATCATTAATGTCATTAAGTTTATGGTATTGATGGTATTGATATGCAAAAACGAATACAAACTCTGCAAAAATGCATAAAATGCACACAGGTGCCTACAATTGCACGAAATTAATATCTGTAAAATGTAATGATAATAAAAGAAAATCCTTTTGATTTACTTAGAAGGGTAGGTTTCATTTAAAATGTCATTTTATTTGATTGAATTATCATTTTTGATAACTCCATAAAAGTACACAGAACCTCTTTATTAAATGTTGAATGAAATGCTCACGTGTCCCTACCATCTCTTAACCTGTCGCACAGTAGCGTTAAGTTCTCAAAATGTGATAAGATTCTGCAACTTACGTGATGCAAAAGTGCATTTAAGTTGTCGGTAAATTGCATACAAAACTTGCATAGAAATTTCATTACAAAAGATTAAACACACTCTGGTTAATCTCACTGGCACTGAAATAGAATAGAGCACCCGATGTTTTATTGTCTCTGATCTTGAGCTGTCTTGTATATTACTTTTATTTTTGTTGTTATTTTCATATTTACCCTTACATTAAAAAGAAACATACAAATTTATGGGCGGGGTTTTCAAATGTCAAAAGGAATGCGTGCTAATTGAAGTGGTGTGGATTACAAAATATCCAGTTGGACACATTGCAGGGAATTGAAAAATTGGAGTTGGAGTTGGGTGAGGTATGAAGGACTTGAGTAATATTAGAAAGTTAGTTTGAACCGAATAAAAGGAACTGAAAGAACTCAAAAATCAACCTTGATTTAAGTTAAAGCCAGTTTCATATCTGGTGTCTTTATTTCGCATTGTGTGCTTTCATTCAAATTACATGGTGCCTCGTGGACAAAGAGTTAAAATGGGTATCGCCGTAAAATGCAGGTGGTGGTCGCATTGCATTCTCTAAATTCAGTAAATTGTCATCGTCAACCGTGTAATTGAATGGGATTATTTTGAAATTTTAAAACACTTGAAATATCACAAACAAATAGGCCTATGTTAATAAATAATATAAATCTACCAAAAAAACGTTGACAACGTAAAGAAATCAGCAAATTTAAAAAAACCCACCTCGGCTCACTTTTTGAAACTTGGTCCCATTTGTAAAAGGTACTGATTTCAACTTTATCATATTTATATAATAAATATTTAAAACATTTCCAGAAATGTTATGTATCTTTAATATGCAAATGCGATATTAATTTGTAAGCTTTCTGAAACGACCTAAAAGGTTAATTATTATCTTGTTCTTGCATGGTAAACCAATAGCCTATTGTGTTTTGTTTTATAATAATCATGATTCATGATTGAATTAAACAAATAACAAGTAGGCTTGTAATCTTGTTGGAAACGCTGTATTCTGTTGAAATAAATTAAAAACACTGATTTGCTGTTGGTGTTCAAAATGGGACCAAGTTTCAAAAAGTGAGCCGAGGTGGGTTTTTTAAACTTGCTGATTTCTTTACGTTGTCAACGTTTTTTTTGTTTTTTTCTTTTCTTTTTATGAATGTAGCCAATCAGCTCCAAGCTTGGAAAGTCATCAGGTTACGAAGTGCTTCATAAAACGAATAATATAACGAAAAATAGATGTTTGAGATTGCTATTCTTGATTCATGATAATAAAAGATAAATTAACAAAACTTTATCAGTCGTTTATTTTTAAAACTTGCTCGTCACACGTAACTGTAATGTTAAGATACATTTTAATACACTTTAATTATTCAAGGCAACGTAAATATGTAAAGAAAATATAAATATGAACAACACACACCCAATGTAGACAATGCCAGATAGACACAGAGAGTAAGTCCGATTTAGGCCTACTTCAAGTCGGAACTGGGTAATACGCATATATTTAAGCCTATACTACGGAAGCGTCTAAATGCCCCGACTAGGCAAGATAATCGTGTTTTAATGTTAGTGGTTCTTTGTAGCCCTGCGGGGCAATTTACTTGGCTATCCGAATTTCGCGGTTTGTGGTTCTTCGTATAGACCTTCGGGGCAACCTAGTTGGATATTCCTATTAAGCGGCGGTTGTCGGCGATCTTTCGTTGTTTGTTGTTTTCACCAAGCCCTGCCCTCTATCGGGAGCTAATTTATAGTTTAAGCTTGTTGGATATCCAAATTTCGCGGTTTGTGGTTCTTTGTATCCCTGCGGGGCAATCTAGTTGGATACCAATATTGAGCGGCAGTTGTTGTTGATCTTTCGCGGTTTGTGGTCTTAATTTGTTGGATATCCATATTTCACGGCTTGTGGTTCGTTATAATCGATAGGCCTGCGGGCAATCTAGTTGGATATCCAAATTTCGTGGTTTGTGGTTCTTTGTAGCCCTGCGGGGCAATCTAGTTGGATATCCTATTAAGCGGCGGTTATCGGCGATCTTTTGTGGTTTGTGGTTTTAATTTACCTCATCAAGCCCTGCCCTCTATTGGGAGCTAATTAAGCTTGTTGGATATCCATATTTCGTGGTTTGTGGTTCTTTGAAGCCCTGTGGGGCAATAGTTGCATATCCAAATTTCGCGGTTTGTGGTTCTTTATAGATGTATGGCTGTAGCAGTGTCGAAAGATTCTGGATATCAGTATGATTAGCTATGATTTGCCACTAAATTTGGCTATAAAATACCGCGTAAAATGAAGCAAGAATATTTGTTTATTATCAAACAATCGGATTGACTGTAAGATTGGTGTAACTTTTTGAATTAATGAGTTATTAAAATATTACACTTTGGACAGTAAATAAGATTTAGCATGGTTTTAGATATATTTTGTACCCAGCGAAAAATACCATAGAACAATAGCGTTTTGTTTCGTGTAAATATAGTCCCGCGGTGCATCTGTTTATTCTTCTTTATCAGTCGTTTTTTTTAAAACTTGCTGGTCATGCTACCGCTTGACTCTAATACAAGCTAAAACCGTTGGGGTTCGATAATGAACCCCACAAAACTAACCGAGTACTAGTATATGAAAAATGCCATACGGCCGGGCGGTTTCAAAAGTTGCCGGCTCTATCATGCCACTCGCCGCCTGGTAAAATGACCCATAAATTTAAAGGGTTCACTTTCTTTTTTCACAAAAGGTGAATATTAAGTGTGGCATTTATAAAAAGTTTCAATAATGGGAAAGTTTAACTTGGTTCTTACGTGAATATTGATTCGTTAACCTATTTTACTCACCCTGTATATAAATGATTTGATGTGCTCATCATTAAGTGTCTATGTGTTTAGCGTTGAAAGTGTTCAATTTAGTATTTACCTCTATGATACCTTTACCTTGTAAGCACCTATAGAAGAGTTTAAGGATACGATACATGATTTACCGACAAGTGACTCATTTCGGAATGCGATCATGAATTTTGAAGAAAAAAAAAGTTTCCACAGGCTTCGTTGGGATTCGAACCAGCGATTCGGAACTTCCTTTGATTACGCGTCTAGCGCTTTACAGCTCGGCCACGATGGCAGTTGAGTGGAGGTGTGTAATGATAAATAATAAATCTCATAATGCCATCTTTAGCCTTTTGTTTACTAAAAAAAGACGCGTTTTGTAAAGATAGATTAGCCGTTTTATGCATAAAGAGCAGAACGTTTGGGAAAGGTTTCAAACAAATAATAAAGACACTGATGTGATGATGAAAATATCTGCGTCGCAATGTTTTGTTTTGGTTTTAGGAATTTGACCTTAAAATTTACGACTTCATGACATTATCATTCGAAATCAAAAAAAGATGTTTCAACAGTATATGGCCTCATTCTTTCTCTAGAATGTTTTGTACATGTATGTGAAATAGCTTCAACAATGGTTCGCTGCATAATGGTAAAAACAGCCTTGACCTAAAAAAGGGCGAGAGGTACCATATTTACCGATTCAGGTTAAATTTAAAATTGATCGATTACAAAAATTAATTTTTGTCATATAAAGAAATTGTGTCTGGCGTGAATTACTATACAGTTTTTTATTCTTAGGGCTCTTTAACTTCTTCAAATATTTTTGTTAATGATAGAGTGAATCCCCTGGCCCTCTATAATTACGCACAAAAGATCGAGTCCCCTTAACAACCCTGGCAAATTTTGTGCCTATTTTTGTAATTTTCTCAAAAATCTATAGCATCGGTGACAAGTAAGATATGTATATTATAGGGGCAAGGACTACAACTACTACTGAAAATTCAGCAACTCAAGGCAAGTAGTTATTGATTTATTGATCAAATATTGGTTTTCCCTCATTTTTGACTGTAACTCCACAACTGTTGTCTGTACTGAAATAAAATTTCCAGTGCAGTAGTTGTAGTCCTTGCCCCTATAATATACATATCTTACTTGACACCAATGCGCTATAAATTTTGAGAAAAATGCAAAAAATAGGCACAAAATTGGGCAGGGGTGTAGTACCCCCTTAAACCGGCTGATTTCACATGCATTTAGCAAATAAAAAAAAAAAAAAATTTTAATAATCATATGGTTCCGCAATGCTTTTTTTCACTGATCTGGACTCTTCTCTACTAATATATCGCAAATAAATAAATTATATGGTCTTTAAAGGTTTCCTTGAGCATGTTGAGGAAAGCCGCGCTTTTAGCCTTTTTCACACTAATTTGGCCATAAGTAGGCCTATTGTAAATTTTGATGATAAAAAAGTCCCGATATTGAGCCAGAGGGATTATCAAGCTGCCCCCGTTACCAGGTCTGCATGCATACTATACAGGATGCGCATTTACTTGTGAATAGGTAACACCTATTCACAAGTCAGGTGATAAAAATAATGTTGGAAATTATAGGCCAATTTCAGTCCTACCCATTGTGTCCAAGATTATTGAAAGGGCTGTATATAATCAATTATATGAGTACTTAAATGATGCAAATATTCTCTCAAGTGCACAATCTGGTTTCCGTGCCAATCATTCAACGACTACAACTCTTCTTGATGTCCAAGATTTTGTTTTAAATAACATGGATAATGGATATGCTACAGGTATGATCTTTCCTGATTTAAAAAAAGCGTTTGATGTGGTAAACCATGATATACTTATTGATAAACTGAGCAGATATGGCATAAATGGTAATGAACTATTTTTGTTTAAATCTTACTTAAGCAACATATCTCAGGCTGTTAATGTAAATGCTACTCTTTCAAAATTTGAAGATATCAATATAGGTATTCCGCAGGGATCAATTTTAGGGCCATTGCTCTTTATAATATTTGTAAATTGCTTAGCATCCACTGTGGATTGCAAAATAGTCATGTACGCTGATGACACAACCTTGATTTGTAGAGCTAAGAACGAGGTAGATCTTCAAGCACATTTGCAATCAAATATGTGTAACGTAGCAAAGTGGTTAACAGCTAACAAACTCATTTTAAATGTAGATAAAACTAAATTAATGATCCTTGGTAACAATCATATCATAGATAAATTTAGTAATGTAAATCTTATATACAACAATTGTATTATTGAAAAGGTTGATGATTTCAAATATCTAGGTGTTAAGTTTGATTATAATATGTCATGGTCCTCTCACATTGATCGTTTATCTAAAAATGTTTCAAAAAGAATTGGTATCATTATGCGTTGTAGACATTTTCTTCCACATCACACTCTTGTTATGTTATCAAATGCTCTCGTAACCCCTAATTTTGATTATGCTAGTTCAGTGTGGTGTAACTTTTCTCTTGAATATCAAAGAAGGCTTCAGGTTTTACAAAATAGTTTAGCTAGAACGATTCTATTTGCTGATATTAGGACGCCAGTAATAGACATGTTAAACTCACTAGGGTGGATCAAACTAAGTGACAGATGGAATAATCATAATTATGCTTATTCTTACATTTAAATGTTTAAGAAATCTTAGTCCTTCATATTTATCATCTCAGTTTGAATTTGTTCATAATACTCATTCTCATGTAACCAGAAATCATTCGTCTAATACATTGATTGTTCCAAAATACAACACTAATTCTGGATTACGTAAATTTCACGTCAGAGCTGCTCATATTTGGAACAGTCTATCACCAATCATTCGAACTGATATGGAAAATATGTCTTTGAGACAATTCAAAACAAATGTTCTCATTTCATGTTAAAATGTGTATAGTCTATGAATTCATAATTATGATTGCATTTTTTGTACAGGGTGAGTCAAAAAAAGTGCAATAGAGAAAAGAATCCATTTTCATTTAAGAACCGAGTTGAACCTTTTAGATTTTAAAACATTTTATAAATAACATATCCATTAGTGATCTTGTGTGAAAAAATCAAGGACTTAGCATTTAGCGTTTTGTTTTTATGACACATTTTATAGCGATACCCAATTTTAATGTTTGTCCAAGAGACACCTAAAATTTGAATGTCAGGCCACTCTGTGTAAGGTAGATTTGGAACCACTGCCAGTTTCTTAACCTCATTGGCATTGAAATAAAATGAAGCACCCAAAGCGTTATTGTCCTTGGTCTTGTTTAAGGAGAAGAAACATTATCTGTTGTTATTTTCATTTTCCCTTTATTTTAAAGATGTTTATTCTCTATCAAAACCATATTAATTTGTAGGCTGGTTTTTCAAATGTCGAAATGAAATACGCGCAAATTGGAGTGGAGTGAATTACAAAAGATCCAGTAAGTTGGACATATTGGGATTTAAAAACTGGAGTTGGAGTCGAGTGAGGCATGAAGGACTTAAAGTAATGTTAGAAAGTTTGTTTGAACAGAAAAAAGAAATAAGAATAACGCAAAAATCAACCCTATTTATGTTAAAGTCAGTTTCAGAGCTGGGGCATTTATCGTGCATTGTGTGCTCCCATTCAAAATACATGGTACCTCGTGGACAAATAATGAAATTGGGTATCGCAGCAAAAGGACTCATAAAAATTAAACGGTAAAAGCCAGTCACTTTATTTTTTCACAGAAGGTGACTATTGAGTGTGGCATTTATAGAAACTTTCAATAATGTGAAGGTTCAACTTGGTTCTTACATAAATATCGATTCTTTGCTGTATTGCACTTTTTTTGACTCACCCTGTATATCTTATATTGTATCACTTTTGTGTACTATTATTATATTATGTTTTGTATTGACTGAGGGCCTGCTTGGAAAGCAGTGCTGGTCACTGAAGTTGTTACCCTCAATAAAGAGAGAATAAACTAAACTAAACTAAACTACTTTACTTTTTTTATTGGTGTCCCGGGTTGCATAGCAGTCATGAAAATGTTCCTGATGGTCATAATTTTTGGCCCGTTTTACTGGGACAATTGCGCACGAAGCGCGCAAAACCTTTTCATTTTACACTATTTTAGCACAAACAAAGGTGATAATGTTGTGGTAATTTGCAACATTTAACGGTCTACAAAGGAAGGTGCACAGGGCAATTCTGGACATTTTCTGTCCGGTAGAGGGAGCTGCCCCCACGCCCGTTGCGGATTTTCTCGTTACAGAGGTTTTCCCCCACGAGTGACCGAAAAATTCGGAGGAAAGAGGCGTTGTGAGGCAATATTTGTTTGATTTCCCCTGCATTGAATGTTTGACTGATCACCACAAACTCTAGGATATAGAATTTCCCAACTAGATTAGTCTTACTTTGTGGAGGAACTTCTTTAATTTCTTAGTCATTTTTCGGACTGAAACTAGTATAGAAATATTATAAGCACGGATTTTTAATTCTCACTGCACGGATTTCTATTCTCACTGCACGAACGTGCCAGGAGGCACGTTAAAATAGCCCCTGCTACACACTTACTTTATGCTAAATGCCAGGTTGCTCCATTCTGCCGTTTCGCTCACGAAAATTTAAAGCACGGTCATTATACAGGGTTTAGCCATGGTCATACTCTTAGATTCCGGGCATGGGGGATAAATCCCCCCGGCAATATTTTGCTTGGGGGATGGTCCATACAATCATACAATGGCTTTATGACCAAATTAACCTAATATTTGGTCATTTTAGCCCCCAAAGTGCCAATTTGTTTGCGCTTCGCGCGAATTTATTCCAGCTTTGCATCATATTTCATTAGTTTCGCTTCAATATGACAAAAATGTCTAGCACGCGCATTTGTACCATAAACTAATTATGTCGCCAAAAGGTGCTGGATTTACTATGCTTCAAGAAATTTCTTCCAACCCCAAACCCCAAATGTTAAAAAGAAATCTATACCACTGGTCATGGTGGGGGTGGTCGCTACACGAGGTCCTCTGGCGAAAAAAAACAACAATTACCAATTTCATGTGTACTACTTTTTCTGCGACGGGCTTCTTCATTTCCGTCTGTTCATGTTCAAAGTTGACCAAATGTTAAATTTTACCACATTGAATTGAAGTACACCTAATACAATATTGCTATATAAATGTGTTAAATGTGCGTTGAAATATTAACGGAGAAAATGTTGGTAATCCGCACTTTTTAGAATCTTGAGAGCCTTGAGCAAAATATTTTGGGGTCAAAAATTCAAAAAAATATTTCCATCGGTACATTCAAAAGTTTATGAGCCCCTTCAATTCCGAAAACCTGGCTACATACGCCACTGGCCAGATAATATATAATATAATTAATATAATGAATGAATCAAATAATGTAACTCGAGTCAACTTAATAAAACAATTGCGTCCAAAAAAGAAATATTATAAAGCAAATTTAAGAGTAAATTGTTCTCAGTTTTAAATAAACTTGAATAGACACCTTTTCAGATGTTATAAAGCTCCACGATATACACTCGAAGTGAACCTTTTCCACGTAATTATTCGCTTAAAATTGTTAATTTTCTGTGCAATTTGCTATTTTTTCCACGTATATCGTTGGTCCCTTTTCGTATCGCACTTAACTTCCATTACGTCAGACAACGCAAGCAAAGTGATATCAAATCGCTTCGATACCGTCACGTTTTGTCATTCTCAGAATCAACCTGTGCATTATTTATAATAAACCTTTCCGCCAATATCGATGTTACGGAGTGCAGACTTATGTATTTAACTCAAATTTAAAATTATTAATTTTTTTACCAATTCTACATTTTGGATGGTCAATTGTTGTTCAAAAATGCATTCATGAGAGTACAAATATTCCCAGTTACGGTTCAGTAGATTGTCAGACAACCAGAGTAATATAACATTTGGTAAAAATTCATATAACATTGCTCTTTGCGTTGTGAAACGGCCAGTGTACAAAGTATTAAAGATGAGTCCTTTTTCACCTGCCAACTAACCCGAGGCTAAATACAACTGGCAATTATAGGCAGTTTTACCCGATGGATGGGCTGTTACTTGATCTCACGTAGCAGACAACTACGTGAATAAAGTTATGAATTTGAATTTCATGTGTCAAATTTCATCGTTGGACTAGTCGGAATACCTGGACATAATAAAATTTGCAATCGAGATGGACCTTGCCCTGTGTTTGATAACTTGAACCTACGCAGTACGGTCAGTTGCTGAACGATGAGGGATTAATTTTTTGACCAATGAGGCAGTGCAATTCTTGCGCTACTGAGAATAAAAGCAGTTGTACATAAATATTGTTCAGTGGCAAACCAGGTGACGACTCCCAGCCCCACCCCCCCAAGGAGAGAGGGGAGAAAGAAAAATAGAGGTGATGGAGAAAAATCGGTTTGTATTTCAGCTACCGACCTACTTATTGTACCTTATCGTACCCATTTGCTTATTATATACGATACCTTTTTAGTTGCCAAAAACCTTCAATTTTTATATTATATTTTTGAAATTAAATTGACCAACATAATAGCAGATGAATAATAGTTGTCAATATCTTGTCTTACAAGCTGAAATTATATTATTGATCAGTAGATTTATATACTTCGCATATAGCAGATTAATAAAAAGTGTCAATGTCTCCCAAGCTGAAATTATATTAGACATGTTAGATGGTCATGTTGTCAAGTTATTAGCATAAAAAATACAAGTTAGGTGATGAGAAGTAATGTGCCCAGAGTAATTTAATTTGATCATTTAACTTCACGTTCAAGCTATTTCATGACAGATGGGAATCCCTGAGACGAAAATAAATTATTTAGTTATTTTTGTCTCTTATAGAGAATAGTTTGGAAATTCCCAGATTGTTGAAGAATGTTCTTTGTATTGGATAATAATATGGAAATTCCCTGTGGCTATAAAAAGGTGAATGTGACAGAATGAGATATTAATAGAATGAAACTTTCCAGATTTACAAGTTTAGTATAAAAGAGAAAAGCAAGAGATTTTCGGGGCAGGATGTTCATAAATGTGAAGTGAGATGTAATCTGTGATGTTCTAGTGAACACTTGGAATCAGTCGATTAAGAGTTAAAGTGAAGGATATATTGTGGAATCATCCAATAAGAGATGACATTTTGGGGCTGGTCAGTATCGTCTTGCCTGTATAAGCAAGACTATGATAGCGCATCAGTTGTTTTTCGGGTATTGTGAAATATCTAAACATTCTGCTTTGGAACCGAGGAATACTCCGAGGTCCAAAGCACAATGTTTAGATATTTCACAATACGCAAAAAATAACTCATTGAAAACCGCCATGAATGTCTCATCTTACTCTACATCTTACATAGCATATACAGCATTTGGGAGAGAAATTTGGAGGTAGCTAAGATCTGTCGTTTAAATATGAAAGTCAACAGGTTAAAAAAAAACTTGAAGATTAGTTCTGCCCCAAACTAAATCTGCTGTATTTTCACTTTTCAAGGCAGTTATTTCCAAAGTGTAACCTCACTTTCAGCACAATAAATATATATAAATAACCTTGAATTTTCGATGTGTGACACACTTGATTGTACTGCAAGTCATTTTAAACTATTGGAAATTGTTCGTCACTAGCACATATGAACTTACATTCGAGTAGGATAGATATAGTTAAATGCCTTTAAAAGTGTTTGTCGGTAATAAGTCATAATATATATTGAGTTTTTACTTAGAGGGTAGAATTGCCCTCAATGATAATTTGTGGTTTGAATAGATATTGGTTTTCATAACTCAGAACTTAACACACAACTGTATAACTTTATAAAATGTACCATATTCAATAATGCAATAAGCAATACAGTAAGCCAAATAATTAAGGTACAGCGTGTCCCAAAAGTAACTTAACATTGTAAATTTGCCATATCTCAAATATATCCTACTTCATACCAAAATGGAGAACATATTCACATAAATTGATCTTTTAGAATTATTCTGATATCAAAAACAGCATTATTGATGACCCCGTGACCTTACTGTGCGACTGTACATATGTGTGTATCAAACCCACAAAAGCAAGCATATGTTCTTTATTCAAGCACATGAATAATGTGCTTCCCTGAACAATAGAGTTGGTTCACTCACTGCACACGCTACATTTATGTATGCACATTCATGGATTACATGGCTTAGCGTAAGCGTGACTGCTGTTTTAGATTATAATTAGGATAAATTGACAATATTAAACTTTACTTTAAAACAGTTGAAGTGAAGATGAATTTCCTATAGATCAACGAATTAAGATCGCATGGTTCTTTGCCGAGACAAAGTCGGAAAAACTCATTCAAGCAAAGTTTAAGGAACATTTTAATGTAAATTAAGCACCTAGCCGAAATACAATCCAGAAATTAGTGCAGAAATCTGGATCTGTTCATGATCTACCTCGGGCAGGATGTGGAAGAACAGGAAGATGGGCTACAAACATATCGATGTCACACGAAGAGCGGTGGCGAAAAGCCCAAGACGATCAGTACGTCGACTTTCAATGGAGAACAATGCCGCGTACAATTACTGTTCATCGAATCCGCAGAAAAGAAAAGCAGTCTCCATATAAAATTCAGATAAAACAGAATATGAAGATTACGCATTGAAAACAAACAAACAAACAATCAAACAAACACAGTAAAATTAAACAAAACAGATTTTAAAACGATAACACGTTATATCATGTTATCACGTCTCAAATGACGAGACTTATTTTGCGTTTATAAAAGTGGGTTTTACGGTACGGTAAATATTCGTTAATGTCATGCCAAACGGTCATGTATCTATTAATGACAAAATTGGTGGCGCTATTTAATAACTGGAAATTACTCTTTCAAGCTTTTAATACACTATATCCTTTTATTGATAAAATGTGTTTATAAAATTTCCTTGATGCTTGTTTCACCTATTCCAGCTGTTTTAATGGCAGCATTAATCACCTACCCCTTGCAAATAAAAAAGAAATATGATTTAGGATAAAGAGCGCCATCTATATTTTGCATTTAGTTAATAATGAAGCCAAGTCAAACAACCGTGGGCACTAATCGTATAGTGATGTTAGCATAAATGTGAACTTTTTTTAATAGAATTATGATCCAGGTATTTTACCTATTCTTTGATAATCAATGGTACCATGCAGACTTACAGCGTACGTCTAGTGCGGCGCGATACATTGAAATTCAAATTGTATTCATCTTTCCATATGGTAATTAATCCTTTTACATCACTACTTCTACGGCGAATAAAACATCTCTATGCAATTCATGATAACATTACATTATCAGTGTTCTCAACAGATTCTGGTTATGATCATTAGTAATCAGTAACATAATTAAATTGCGAAGTAAAAAACGGTAGACGTCAGGCACAGAGCTGTTGAGTTCGTGCAAACGATTACAACGATTATGGCAGCTCACATGTGGGTTGAGTTTTTCAACCCCAACTCGATTACACAGATATATATTATCTCGGTTTAATTCTCCAGCGAATAGCGATTAATTTAGCAGCAACTAAATACGTTGTTCTTTCTAACGCAGGGAGAAACGAACCTGATCATTGGTTAAAACTGAATCGCTCATCAGTGGCTATCGAAGTCGAAGCTCGTTTCCTTCTGTAGATGGCATAAACGTAGATACAAATCACAGCTAATTATAACTTTTTTAATGATTTTATTGTATCTAGGGGACAATGACTTATAGTTTTCAAGGTCATGATTGTTGGTTAGATTAAATTTCAGTTCTTTTCTATTTTAATCGTAAAAAAGAATTTAATAACTAAATCCTCTATGAATTTCAAAAGGTCATAATTAAGAGTGATATGAAAGAGCAACCAGAAGTCAATAATCATTATAGTTGTTCTCTTCTCAATGATATAGCTTTGATTTTTAGAAAATAACAAAGGTCACATGAGCTATCTTTATCACACAAGTAGCGCAAAATAATGCCTTAAGGTTATTCGATGTATTGTTGGTCGAAGCAGCAGAAAAAAAAGTGAGACACATCGTAACAGCTTTTTTTTATTTAGTAGCGCATTAAAATTATACTTACAAACCAATGTCTTGCCGTAGTACCGGTCTTTCTACAGGTAAGTGTAGCAATTCAACAGTTGCTCAGGATTCACTGTACTAATATTTCCGTCTAATCTGATCGTCTTCTTTCTTTACATCTATTTGCATTAATTTTCACTCAAATATTACTAGAGAAACAGTTTGGGGTTATCGATTAATATAACTCAGACATTTATTGAGAAGCCTTATGTGCCCCAAAAATATTAAAAGGTATGTATTTTGTCAATAGACACTAGTTTTCGCTTGTTCCGATATTTATCTCTATTTTGTTTATACATGAAATGTTCTGGAAATTCAATGAAAAATGCTAGTAAACAATCATACATAATGTAAACCACTAGAATGATCATGATTTCCACAGTAGTAAGTGGTGGCGCTCGCCGCTTTTACAGTAATCATGTACACAGTATGATTATGATTGGTTTGTATTGAGGTAATGAGCTATTTTTAGGAATGGCGTAATATGCCATAAATAGTGATGATAATTCTAGAACGGTAACAAATTAGATATGGTCTGGAGAGCAAATGATTTTAGCAGCAGTGTAGAGTTATAACAGGGAACTCTGTGACACTTGTGTTGGCCAGTGGTGGTACAAAACATTAGAAAAAGTTGGAGGACATCTCCCATTCATATTTCATGCAAAAAATTAAAAACGTAAAAAACCGACACAAGTACCGACGTAATTTCAACCAAGCATTTTACTGTTTCGTAGTGATACAAGGCTTTGGATGGCGGTATGCTACCATTCATACTACAGTTCATTTATAAAAATATCAAACTCACTCGATAGTATCATAACCATAAGGTATATTCGAGCCAAATTTGGACACCATCCGGCTATTTTGCCTTCAGGTACCATGCAATATTCATAAATATACCACTATAATGCCCATATTTGGCACCCCATTACACAAATATTATACACAAGTGTGCTTAGAAACTCGGTGTCATTTTTTAAAGGGAAAACAGCTAGCTTTTCTTTTGATGTTTATTGAGGTATGGAGAGTGTGGCCTTCAACACGTAAAATTGGGAAGGCTGTTTAGCATAATAAATGGTTAGTTCCTGTGAGCAAGAAAAGTGGTTATTTGCATAGTAAATACACTATTAAATCACGGCGAGATATAAATTGGGTGATGATGTCACAGCTCATTAGAGTTTGTCACTTAGTCTATTGCAACTTGTTGCAATGAATTGCCATAGTTGTGTGAAGTCTTCAAACTGCGGTTCGAGGTTCGAGGCTGTAGTGAAAGCCAATAGTGCTTGATTGATTTGTCGACTCAAAAAACAACATTCTGCTGGACTAACATATTCAAGTGAAACATATACTTTGCTCAAGAGATCTCCGACAGAGGAGCTTACGGTCAACATAGAAGACTATTTAGAAAACGCTAGCATATCAGCTATGATAGTGAAAACATTGTCTTCAGGACTTGGACTGAGACTTTGATAGACCAGGTTTCTCTTGGGTAGACAAGATCTTGGACATTGCCGGATCTTGGATCAAGAACTGAGACCATCAAAGTAATCTCAACAGAAAGTCAGCCAATCAAGACCATAGCAAAAAGAAATCTTTGTAGTAATATTCCGTTTAATACTTGTTTGATCTTATATTGTAATTTGATTGACACTCATACTGCACTTAATAAATAATCATAAGTTGTTTAATAAAAAAACAGTGTGTTTGCTGTTGAGTGAACTCGGTAGCAGGTGATTTTGGCCTGGGTAATTTTAGTTACCATAACAACAAACAAGACAAGCAGGTGTGCGCAAATACAGGGCAATTTAACAAGTGGTTTCTATTCATCCGTGTACAAGTAAATTCGCTGTCATTATGTCCTTTGTATACGAACGGTACGTCTAAAAATTGTTATCGATTATAATATTTGCAAACACATACTTAGTCCAATTTAAAATAATTTTAAACAAAGTATGAGTTTTAAAATAATTTTAGACTAGAAATTTGTTTGAAAGCATACATAAACAGTAAATGTGTTTCACTTTTCTGCGGGAAAAAACAGCACAGCTCAGACTTGAGTTCATTTATCTTAACTTCAACTTTTGAGTGTACTGACTGATCAATCAAAATAACTAAAATCAAGGAAGGAAATATCAACTTTAATCTTCAACTGGAACATTCTGTAAATAAGATTAGACTTAAATCTTAACCATTGTGTTTACGTGTGGTGAAGTCAAGAAGAAATTTCCATAAATGGCGAGAAACCACCTGCTATGACTTGACACAATTCCAATAAATAGGTAAACCGTTGAATTCGGTAATCCTGTCTCAATACGTATTAACTCATTCTTACCACTTCTTATGAATTTACTATGCTTTGCATGACTTTAAGTTGCAACTGAGTATACTAATGCTCTGTGACCACAAAAGCCATATTATTGTGCAAGTGGTACAATAACAACAAGCGTTATAAGAATTTTAACCAACTGTTTTGGTTAGGTTAAAATATAAAACGAACATTTTCTAGCATTTTGCATCGCATTTAAACGCACACTATTTTGTATCAAGCAATGTATCACAATAACGATATATTAGAATACAAATAAAACCCAAGTCTTGCTTTAAAGTAAGCACATTTAATTTTATCTTTTTGACAGTTCTGAACAATTCTGTCTATGCCTAGCAACTACTTTAAGGGTCTATTGACTATTTCAATGTACCATACAACACCGGTGGCAGTTATTTAGATAGCTAAGCGTCTATTTATTCATATGGCAGCAAAGTAGGCCATTTTGCCCATTCCCAACAATCCGTATATCATCGTCTTCGTGTTAGTAGACAACGTCAGTGTTAGCAGACAACGATTTATGTAAATTAGATGCTTAGGCTTTGACCAATAAGAAAAAGCATGAAGATCACAAGCAAGTGATAGATATGTAAAAGGACCCAGAATCATAGTTTATCTGTGGTAAATGTTGATAAAAATGACAGCCAATTGGGTGGATATTACGCAGAACCTGAGGCTATACACAAAACACACATAAAACATGTCAATTTCAACTTTTGAGTAAGTTTAGTTTATAAAACAACACATCTGTCAATAAAGTGCATCAGTGCAACATATAGCTTGTTTTTTGTAGAAAGAGAGTGATTGGTGAAAGCAGCACCATTTTCGGACATTGCCATCTGTGCAAGGATTTTATACGCAAAGGATATATAAATTCAAGTCTTCAGTGGACTTAATTGAACGGTGATCTTCGCAGGAAAAGTATGGATCAGGATATACATCAGTCGTCCTGAACTTTGTAATCAGCAACAAGAAGAAGGCTGCTGCTAGATAACTAACAGTCTGTTTAAAAACAGTTTGTTTTATTGATTCTAAAGTTTGATCAACTCGTAATTGGCGGTAATTGTTGGGCTTTTACCACTACACCGAAAGCAGACCCTTGTTAAGAGCAATATAGTTGACATTAGAAAAAGTTCGAGGACATCTCCTATTCAGCGCGTGTGTAGTGAATTTACATGGTCATCCTCTCGTGGCAGTGTATGGGGTGTTCATGAATATTTCGCAAACAGGCCAATGGTGCTCCAATTGTATTGGCTGTGGACGGTGATATGTGGGGGATGATGTCACAGCTCATTATAGTTTGTCACTCGGTCTGTGGTAACTTGTTGTAATGACCTCTCAGGTCTGTATTGTGCGTGTTAGTGAAACTAGATACGGTATCTTATTTAAATAATCCGTGATGCTTCTGGCGAGATGTCACAAGACATATCTCGATATAAAATATAATGACATTAATCCGCGATGTTATAAGGCCCGCCGATTACGAGCTGGTCAAACTTTAGTACTAGCCTTTCATTTGTTTACCAATATAATAACACATGTGACTTAATCTTTAATGGAAACATGATTAGTTTGTCCTCATTTAAATATTTTTTAAAGGAATGATGTATATGGCACTGGCCATCTGGTCACGTGCGCATTTATAAAAGCGCATTTATATATATATATACCCGAAGTACACTGTGCACATGCACCATAAATTTTGTACCTGTGATAAGTACTTCTGGGCAAAAACTCAGTAAACATGACAGACACCTCAAATATCTGGGTGTCATACATATGTGGACCCTCAGGTCCCACCCCTACCCAACCGACCCCACACACACTTAAAACAAACCTTTATGCATAAAGCATGTCACATATTTTACAACTTGTGTCCGGGCAAAGCATTGCCAAGTTATTATATCATATTTTTGTATCTTGTTAACGTTTTCATTGACTCGATGTTGTGATTCATAAATGTCTTTTTAATACGTGCATCTCATAATAACCAATGCAGTGTTAAAATCCCGGAGATAAAGTGTGCTCACTTGCTGTCTATTATTATAATTAACATGATTAAAAACCAGTCGCGTTTGGAAACAATTAGAAGTGTTTTTACTCGGTATATAATATTTGAAAACCTTTGAAATTCCATGATAATTTCTCCAATTCAAGCAGGAGCTTCAAAGCACCTTGAAAGCGATTATGTTCTTTGAAGTAGTGGCATATTTAAAGAAGTAATAAAGTATTCAGTTGTCAGGTTGTTGTTCCATTGCTGAGAATAACAATATATACTAATTCACAGAATGCATACTATGCTGTCAATTTTGATGATCATAACATTCTATCCTTTCATTACTATCAAATGACGTTTGCTAAGTAATACCGTTATTATTGATTCATCATTGCGAAGATCCTTTACACCTGCAGTTGTACATCAGCTAATAACACTATTCAATATTCACACTTATCTTTCTTTACTATTGGAAAGTTTTATTTTACTCCATTCTGTCAATTACATTATTTTTCAGAGTGCAAAGTTGAGCACATTTTTAAGGGATCTTGGAGCAGACGACATTTTCATATTTATTTCCCGCCATTGAATTTTAATATTTAGTTTCTCTTCCATCTAATTCATATTGTGCTATTCCATTTAAAAAGCACACAACCCCTATGGAGGATATGACCTGAATCTTCCACGCAGGGGGTGTAGATTTCAAATGGAGTCATCCATTCAGGTAACCTTATGGAATAGCCGATTTTGTGACGCCGCATTACATCGATGCAGATTTCTTGGTAAGACGAGTCTCCGTTGTCATAATTTGCAACCAAAAGTTGTAATCGGAGAATACAGGTGACGTGTGTAGCTTCTGATAAGAAAATAATGCGAAAATTGCATATATATGACATGGCTCTGAACAAAATTGTTCAAAAACGTCTGGTAGGCCCCTATACCTGATTATTGTTGGAGTCTTTAGCAACAACTTAACATGGTCTTTCAATACTCAAAAAATTGGATATGTTTCCGTAATTAATTCATAATAATTGTTCTTAGTATTGAATAATGTACTAAATGGTGTAATGCAAAGGTGGACATTTTCACTTAAATATGATAGGCACGCTTCGAGCACACATAATGTACATAAAATGATAATCTGTTTTAATGTAAAAATGACACGCCAGAGTACATAAGAAAATTACAAGAAGTGTAACCACGGTATGCTTGTACATTGTAAGCTTACATACTTAAGTACTGTATTGAACATTACCAACTCAAAGTATTCTGCCAAAAATTAATGTAATAGTGAGACTAGCTTGAATGGGAAACCCGAAAGTGACACTGATATTAGACTTATATTAGGTCGTTTTTCTTACATCACAGGTTTTGACAGAAATACTGTAACTCAACTGTTTGTTGAATCGTTTTACGCCTGGCGTTGCTGCTATGTTCATCGGATGTTCACATTTTTAATACTAATATTTAGCCAATAAACCCACAAATATAAATCGATTTTAATCTAATTCTGGTTGAGAGATTATTTTCATATGCGAATTAAGATAAACGTGAAGTTAATGTTAACCTAATTTACGCGAGGTTACTTTTCATCTCAACCACTTTGTGCACAGTAATAAATATAAACAAGAGAAATTTATTTTATTCAAAACGGTCAAGGTGAGCATAAAAAGTAAAACACCATCGATTGATCAGCTAACGTGCGAAATGGCTTGGAATTGATTCAAAATCGCGCACTGTGATTTGTTGAATCGCATCACGTGAAAGACCTTTATTCAACATTCTATTACCCTCACGACCCATAAGTCCCAATAGTCAAAAATCGCGCACTGTGACGTAAAATCAAGGAACTTATATACAGCTGGAAGTGGTCATTGGTACACTGATACGTGGCCGCAAACGTAACCGTCACGGCTGAAACATGCATGTTAATGAACCAAAAAAGGTACGGCAAGCATTTTCGCACCGCGTACGTCGAAGTTCACTTTGCAATGTGCGAACTGTAGTTTATAGGATCACAAAAACGACGGGCTCATTTCGAGAATGAATGTCAACATGGGGTCATGGGCTGAAATATTTTCCTGACATATAAAAATAACACTTCCGCTATATGTATTTCATGTTATAACAGTGGTGGAAAGAAAATTGCAATTAATGTTCGTCGTGTTTCACATCAGACAAGTTTTAAAATTGTCAAGCGCTAAAGATGTCACTATGTAACCACATACGGGTATTAATAATTAATTAGTTAAGCCCACAGAATTCTGTGGTTAAGCTAAATATGGAGGTATCCAAAGGTATGCTAATTAGGTAAAACCAAATATGGAGGTATAGGAAAGTATGCTAAATAGATGGTCAACGAATCAGAGTACTATCCTGGTATCCAAAATTATTCATTCTCGAAAGGGGCTGGCGATTATTTTTATTTTTTCAAACGACTTGACTACCAGTCGTTTTTGTTATACAGTCACCCAAAATATTAATCCCGGAATTGTGTTGGTTTATTCCACTCGCACAAGGTTTTGGAGGTTATTCGCTCGTTTTCATCCGCGAATAGAGCCATAGGCTATTGTTTGGAGTGGACCTTTTACAAATCCCTGACTAGATTAGTGAACCCACAATGAATAGAATGGTAAATATGAATAGGAAACAGTTTTACGTAGGATTCCACGTACATTCAATATAGTTAAAACTTACAAAAACGAAAACCAAATCAAATATATAAATGAAACACTTGAATCGGCCCATTGCATGCCTATTAATAATTCGTACGAGCTTGAAAATCAAGTTTAAATGTTGGTGTTCATACTCAGGTTTTTTAAAATTATGTGCATATGTTTGGTTGAGATAAGCATGAGTACAAATTACAGTGTAACGAGCTTTAAATGGACAGTCATAGATTTTCTGTGTAAAGTTTATAAAAGATATCATATTATTTACTGCTTTACTAAATGACCAAGAAGCAAAAAATTAAATCAATTAAACCAGTGTGTACACTGACCTGTAATCTTGCTCATTTTATATATAAATCATTGCAAATAATGTCTGTCGTATGTTAACCATGGTTTCAGAATTTGACAGGCTCGGTAGGCCAGGAGTTAATAATTGCGGCATCCATGATGGTTTTCAATGACCGTCATACAATTACTGCGAAGACAAGATAAGAACTCCATTTCTTATCTAATTGTGACCGTTTTAAGCAATTAATTAAATATCAGCAATAATGGCAAATTCAATTGTGGTCAGGTCAAGGTAGGTTAAATCGGTCACTTGAAGATGATGCAGAATTTATTCCAATTGTATAATGTTGGATTCATTTTTGATTATGTGGGTCATCTAGGAGTTCACAGAGTTCCTCGCACTTAAATAAAACTATTTCTTAATGGCACTAAAACTTAAAGTCCTTGACCCGATCGCAGCCTTATCCCCCATTTTTTAAAATCAAAAATGAGATTTTGGTATCAGAAGAAAGCTCATATTTTTGTCATTATCACCGTCAAATTTAACGCCCTAGATATTTTTTTATTTGCGAGTGATCAGAATAATATGAATATTCTATAGAATTACGATCAAGGTCTTTATCCCTGTTCTGTGACATCTGTGGTTCAATGAATAGGTACCAAAGTGAACGTTGCAGGGCTGGACGATATATTCAAAAAGTGTAATCATCTATTGCTATGGTAGTTAATCCTCTTATTACGTCACGGCGAATAGGCCTATAAAAATATGAAATTCTGTGGATTGTTCTCACTTGAGGTCAGTGATGCCAACGCCGCGCCTTAGGCGCACAATTGGGCTACTTGGCGATCACTTGCCGCTACTCAAAAAAGCATGCCGCTACTTGTCTAAAATTGGGCTACTTTTGACAGTCTCAGGCCGCGGCACTAATTTGATTTATTTTCCTTTCAATTTAGCCGATTTATAAAGGTTTTGAGTCTTTGAAGCTCCAAATTGAAATTACAATGGGTTTTGTGACCATTTATTGATCGGTCAGTAACTTCCCAGTAAGTACCGGAAGTTTCAAAGTCAAGTGTTTTTCCGCCCAATTGGGTGTTTTGCGTTCTAAATTCGGGTAAATCCGCCCAAATATCCGGTATTGGGCGCTTTTTTGGAAGCTTAAAAAATTGGGCTACTTGAGAATCCTTTACCGCGGCCTGGCGAGTCAATGCGCCGCGCCTTGAAGCTGAAAAGTTTTGGCAACACTGCTTGAGGTGCGACCCGGGGTGCGACTAGATTAATAATGTACGTGTTTGACTTTCTTCTTTAGTTTTTGTTGGCAAGTAACGTGTTCATTCTAAAAATGGTCATCGATGATCAACAAAATTGAAAAATACATACAACCGTATGACAAAACAGGCGAAAATAGTAACTTTTTGCACAAGATTTGCAATTTAAAGAGAATTGGCCATTGCTCATTCTAGTGACGCTAGTGCATGGTCAATATAAGTGTGCTTTTTCATTTAATGACATAAAATATTGTAAGGAACACTTGAGGTTTTGACTTTTAAAACCTACATTTTGGTCAAAAAATGTGCTTGGTTAGGTAGTTTTAAACAGATTTACCACATTCGCCTTGATATAACATTGAATTGCGTTATCTGTTGACCTAGTGGCGAAAACTGTTTTTAGGGGGAAGTGTTAGCTTTCGTTTGATATAAAAATATTCTGATTGGATGAAGGGAACACTTGAGGTTTCGACAAAAACCAATCAAAGAGGCCCATTTTTCAGTTAGAAGCTCCACAGCTCTCACATAGCTATGCACTCAACCGTGTAGTGTAATCAAAGACTGTGGTGGAGACATTCATTGCTTGTTGTTCTCTTCTTGGAAGCTCTTGACGAAAATGTGTGCTCAGGTGTATCGAGGTGGAAACTGTGTGCATGATGGTTTATAAGAGAATCGTATTACATATACGGATTATTAGGTGAGTAGTTTTGCGTATTGATAAACTAATGCATCTATGCATAAATTAGAGTTATTTCATATGTTGATAAATGCGTTTTACTTGTGAAATTGTACACATTAATGCATGAGTACTGAAATGCGTCTGAATGCACGGGCTGCGAAGGGGAGTGCATTACGCAGCAACATCTCAGTACAGGAGCATTATTTTATACCACATCTCGTGCAACAAGTAATACGCATATTTAACCTATTTCATACTCGAGAAAAAAAACCTGTGAATTTTTTATAATAAAATTGTCACTAAAATTGATTGAAAATGAGAGCAAATGAAGGGCCTAATTGCATCAACCCTCAAGACAAATATGCATTATACACAATCAATACACTCCCTCATTTCAAATTATAAGTTCTGGTTTCTCTTTTGTTCAGAAACCAACATTCCGCGGATTAAAAAGAGGGGCATAACTTGTTTGCACTCATAACATCTAAAGCTAAATTTATACTACATAGCTGAGCGATAGCGATTGGCTTTTACCCAATGAGGTAGTGTTGAGTTGGAAAAAGCGCTACTACCTAACTTATTGATTGTGCTAAGCAAATATCGGACACATATCCGGTTGTGTTTATATTGAATGAAAATATGGATCGGATATCAATCACACGTGGACGGTTTTGACAGGACTAGCGTGGCAGGGGTGCTGGAAATATAAGCGTCATAAAAGCTTTTATATGAAAGCGATTATATAACAAACTGAAATGAAAACCGAATCTCCTTCCTGCAGATATCAATAATCATGTCAGTCAAGAGCTTAGGCAGGATAATAGGAAACCACGTTACCAAAACTAAAACCAAAACTAAAACTCAATATTTGAAATGACGGACTCCTTCATTCTACTACTTCTCACTTTCTAAGCAAAGATTTGATCTAAGAGAGTATGAATCGAAATTGATAAACCGCAGCTATGGCGCAAGACTAGACTGCTACTTTGATTAAAGAATTGGTTTTAGGAGAGTGGTAATTGTGAACGTTTTATTAGTGTTTTCGAGGAGACGTCTACTTGTCTATTAGGTACAATATATCTGCTTTCACATTTATCAACCGCTTCAGCCCGTGTTTCAGAGGTGAAATATTTACTCTCCTTTTCGGTTGGTTATGGTAAGTGTCTTCTTTGCGCAACAAATAGGCCTAATTGATTGAATTTCACCGAATTTGCACAGGCATGCACTCATGGTACTAGATCTATGTATGTTTTCGGGATATGTATATACAGTGGGTGCACCAGGAATTTTTTCGGGGTGGGGGCATTAGGGGAAAAGTGAATTTCAGGAAGGGGGGGGGCGCAAAATCGACAAAATTTGCGCAAAATTGCCGCAAAAAGTGGAAATTTACGTGATTTTGGGGTTTTTGCCTCAAAAGTGGGAGGGGCAAACTGGGGGGGGTTAGGGGATATTGGAGGATAGGCAAATGCCCGTAGCGCCACCACTGTGTGTATAATAGCATTAGCGATGATGCAATCGTGTGTTTTTAAAGATATTTTAGTACTAAGAAGACTAGGTATTAACTAAGCGTAACATATCGTTTTTAATAGATCTTGTCCCAATCTTGAGTATAAGGGTCCTTTTTATCGTAAAACAAAGACCTCACAGATAATAAGCCCTGCCGAGGGTTTTTGATCAAATTGTTTCAGCTCAAATGCATGCAATTGTCGCTTGGTATTTTATATCATCAGATACAAAAGCTCCTATATTAAAGGTGCTTATGGTTTACATGAACAAAAGAAAGCTATGTTTCCCGTATGCAATTTGTATGTCTTTTGCTTGCTTTGAATCATTTTTAACTTGTAAATGTTTGTTTAATCTTAAAAACCTAATTGCCTCTCTGCATCAAATATTAAAAGTACCATCAATAAAGCTGACTGCACTTATATTCTCCTATTGCAACTTGTTCAAAATTATGACAACGGAGACTCGTCTTACCGAAATATCCGCATCAATTTAATGCGACATTACAAAATATGAAAAAACTATTGAAAAGATGAAAAAGAAACCAGCAATATAGAGAAAATAATAGAGGAGCTAATTTTATGGCGAGAAATAAAATAGAAATGGGAGAAAAAGAGAGAAAGGAGACCAGGGACTTCCATTTTTACAAGTAACGTATTAAGTAAGTAGCTTAAAAGTAAAGCAGGCAGGTGCACGGGCAAGATGGCTCACTCTTGGTTTTAACCAATGTTTAAGTTAGATATTATTTAATTACAAGATAAAGGCTACTACAAAGAATTAGTGAGCGAAGCCTGCTTTAAAACTATTCCCCTAAGTACAATAATGCTTTAAAATAGTCAGGAAAGATAAATAGGGATATTGAATAGTGTTATTAGCTAACTAACATCTGCAGGTGTCAAGGCTCTTCGCAATGATCAATCCGTAATGACAGTATTACCTAGAACACGTCTCCTGATGACAGGATAGAAATGTAATGATCATCAAAATTGACAACATGTGAATCATACATGTATTTTCGTAGCTATGGTTAACAACAACCACACTCTTATGTGAAACTAGTAATAGCTCCTCTTTATAGTATACAACTAATTCGAAGAACATAATTGTTTTTTTATGTGCTTTCATACTTGGTCTAAATATTGCGAAAACCACTTCTAATTGTTAGAAAACCCGACTCCTTTTCACCGGGATTTGCCCGGCTATTTGAGTCGGAAACATGTTTTGTTTGCATAAAAGATTAGAATTGTAGTAGACGATCTGGCTCAACTTTGTAGCATATTGTTGAATTTTTGTGGTAAAGTGTCGCTGCAAGTATTACTATTCAATTTTTGAGGAAAAGTTAGTCCACTTTCATGTGTCAATGAAGTAAAACAACATTATATTAGAAAAGTTATATGTTAGCTAGCTACCTATACTGCGCCAATAAAGTATCCTTACACTTGGAAAAATAATCACAATTTCAAATCTGAACCATATTGGGGTAAATTTGTTTTTGTAATAGATGCACTATCTAATCCTGCACATTATGACACCACATTGAATCCAATGTGACCTCAAGAAGTAAAGTTACAAGCAATTGAATAGACTAAGGGTCCCCGGCGCACCAAGCTGGTGTTGTGACTGCCCAATTGGGTGGATTAAAGCCGCTTAAAATTCGATGTTAGATTCTTTTGTGTTGTAAACTGTCATCATTCTTTTGTCTACGTGTAACACGGGTGATAGAATGCAGTTTAAAATACCCTTCAAGGCCACATCATTTCACATTTTAGGTGAGATAGCTGGGTCCCCGTCGCGGCTATGACTGCCATTGAGGTGTTGGAATGCGTGAAATTGGATTCGTCTATACAAGGCGCAAAAAATATTCCAACAAGCGCAACAAAGAGACAACACAGTTTATTCAATTAAGCTTTATTTAAAGCAGTATTCATTTCAGTTTTTACTTCTCTGTACTTTTCATAACTTCCATTTTATTTGTAAGCTCTTTTGTTTCATTTTTCTTTTGTTCCTTTTGTTTTAAATTAAAGGCACACACAAATTAGCCATTTACCACTCTCAAACCAAATGTCTAGTCCGTGGAGTTTTGAATAGGCCAGTGTGTCACTTTTAAAACTGGACCTTCATCTAATCAAATGCTTGTAACTTTGCTTCTTGAAGTCACATTGGATTCAATAGGGTGTCAAAATGTGCATGATTTTAGGAATTTACCCCAATATGGCTCAGTTCTGAAATTGTGATTATTTTTCCAAGTGTAAGGATACTTTCTTGGATCAGTATATAATAGTGTTACATGCATATGCATGTATAATACCAGTCTCATAAAGCAGTTCATCAATTGCACTCCATTGAACCCACACAGATAAACTGGGGTACTGTACTGTGTAAACATTGAAACCAATTGTTGCCAGATCAATGTGTGCATAAAATTACTGAGCTATGGTATATAATTATGTACTTAGTGAAGCATCATTTGACATCGTGGGGGGGGGGGTGTAACTAACAAACGAAAGTGTGTTTCTTAATATTACTATTGCTTATTATACTTTTTACACTTTTTTTACTTTTTATCCCATAATTTCGCTCATTCTTCAACCCCTGTCGGGGGCTAATTTATAGTGTAAGCTTGTTGGATATCCATATTTCGCGGTTAGTGCTTCTTTGTAGCCCTGCGGGGCTAGATAGATAGCCACATTTTCGCGGTTAGTGATTCCAACGAATTGAGCCCCGAATCTGCTGACTGAGATAGTTTTTTCTTCTTCGTATGGCATGTAAGAACAAAAATATTATAACTCTCACACTAGAGGGTCATATAGTCAGCAGTCTCATTAAGTGCATACCGATTGCACCGACTAATTGAATTTTGATGGCCAGCTTGCACTTGATAATCAAGGCACATCTGTTATAGCGTTATTGGTTTAAAGCAAAACAGAGGAAGGGACTAATTTATACATAAATCTGTATTGCGATTCCTCACGCGTTGCTTAGGTAATTCTGGACATGTTTACAGACATGATATTACACATCGTTTGTATGCCGCTCCACATCCGGTGCCGCGGATGACGAGACGCTTTGATCAAGGCTACTTATCATTAGTACCTTATAAACACCAAGAGCATGATGAGTACTCGACTACGGAAAACGGAAGTAATAACACAATACCATCGTAATTGGCTATGTCTTGTAAATTAATTTTGACCAGGTCAGAATATTGGAAAAGTATGACTATAACTTAATTATTACATTACAAGTTGACACTCGTTGCAATTTTTTATGCGTATTTCTCCTGAAAAAAGAGAAATTGTGTGGGTAAAGTTCGGGCTCGTGCGTGTTCTTCCTCCGTTTGAAGCGAAATTAATTTTCAAGGCAGCGGGCTATGACGTAAGTAAATGAAGCGGACACTATATCATGCTCTCATTTACTTGTGTGATCACTTTGACAAGTTATACATTAGCAACAATGAGTTGTACTATTATTTACCATAACAATGCTGCATAACAATATGCAGACTATTGTTCTCATTTGGGAAACAAAGCGTCACAGAGTATTGTTACTATGCGTTTGCTTTGTAATATTTCATCCAACTGAAACTATAATAACTATAGCATTGCAATATCGCACAGGGAAATCAGATACATGAGATTGTGAACTTAACACGGTTTATATACTAGTCTCAGATTGATCACGCTGAAATTCTAAGCTCAAATTATTTTGTTTATTTTTTAGCCCAAATATTTCTCATGATATTGATATACATTTGAATTGTAATATCACAATTTACTAATATATAAAAAAAAGAAGCGGCTGATTTTATCCATATGTTTAAAAACCATTAAATTTGTAATTTTTCTGTGAACAACAACAGTATACGTTCTGTGCATTGAGAATGTTTATAGTCCTTTCTCGCAAAGCAGGCACAGTCATTTTATGACGTCAACTTTTTTCTAGGTCAAATCTGTCTCGTGCGAAGGAACTCATCGCTTAAGCTGGTTTTTGCGGAATATCAATTTTAAACGTCTTATTTTAAACGAGTCATTTTCCAATGATAATTTATGATGTTGTCCGAGCAATATATATGACCTTTAAATGATACAATTTGACCCTGACTCTCTATCTGCTTTTAAGGGAAGGGAAAGGAAACAATAAAAGAAAGACAGTAAGATGAAGAAAAAAATGTTGTTTCTCCGCCCCGGTTTTGAACCACCGACCCCTTGGGTGGAGAGCAAAAGATCGGAGATAGCAAGCCACGAGTGTAAACAAAGTACACGGTATGGTTAGAGTTAATTAAGGCCTCAATTAAGAGAAAGTTACGCTAAAATTCTCATTTCACTTGTTGTCATTTCACCTACTGGCTGAAAAGATGGTTAAACATCTACTTTATGGTAATCTAATCTTTTATTTTTTGAATTAGCTTTGGGTTTTAAAGTTTACAATTTTTGTATAAAGTGTAAAAATTCAAAGCGTCTTCTACTGCGCAAGCTGGTGACCACGTGCACCGAAGTCATCAATATATGTATTTTGTACTTGTGATGTGCCCTGATTAATTTAATTTGATTATTTATTTTTGTTTACAATTAAAAAGTGCAGCGCGGTATATTCAAAAAATGTTTTCACCTATTGCTATGGTAGTTAATCCGACTATTACGTCAATTCGCCAGCGTATTTGTTCCGTCATCAGCGGGTGGTAGTTGAATGTTGACTAGTTGATCCTCTACCCAATCTGGACGTCGGTGGTGTCCCAGGTATTTCCAATAGAGAATCATAAAGTATTGAGAGTTCATGGTCCCCGTTCCTGTTTAGGGTAGGATTGGTCTCTTCTTTATGCAAATAGCGTCCATCACTTTGCGCTGAACAAACTTCTTTCTCTACAGACAGTGACACCTCCCAGGTCAGGACTGTGCCCTATATATCTGTTGTGTTATGCAATATCTGAGGTGTTACTCGCTGTTTTGGCAAATGATAAGCCTCAAATAGAAAATCAGTCGGGTGCAATTTATCGCCTCCCTTGCAGTGAGTGTGATAAAGTCTACGTGGGAGAAACCAAAAGCACCCTAGGTGAGAGACTCAATGAGCATACTGCCAAAACAGCGAGTAACACCTCAGCTATTGCAGAACACAACATATATAGAGGACACAGTCCTGACCTGGGAGGTGACACCGTCATCTGTAAAGAAGGCAAGTGTGTTTAGTTCAAAGTGAGGGAGATTATTTGTATAAAGAAGGAGACCAACCCCACCCTAAAATGGCACAGGGCCTTGAACTCTCAATACTTTTGATTCTCTATTGGTTGTTTTAAACTTTCACGTATACTACCTACACGTATAAGATCATGAGATCATTCATTCAGCATTTAGGCAGACAGGATCATCAATTCACCTTTTTATTGGAATGATATCAAGTCGTTGCAGGTATTTTCTCGCCATTAATGGAAATTTCTTCTTGACTTCACAACACGCCTTATAAAAACACAATGGTTAAGCCTGGATAGTTAAACCAGTCTTATTCAAGTCAAAGAATGAACTTCATCTTCCGTCACTTCAAAACAGGAAAAACTGACATATACTGCACATAAAAAAAGTGTGCCGAATGAGGTAACAGAACAAAATTCTATATTATATCGACCACTTTAATTTAGTTTTAGTATAATAGTAATAGGTTTTGTTTTAAGTGAATGAATACTTTTAAAGCGCAGTATAGTATTTTCGAAATGTTTGATTGAATATTAAACCTTTTCAGATATTATCTGCGTTCATTAGTCAGTACGCTCAAAAATTAAAGTGAATATAAATGAACCAAATTTCAAACTCAATTGTGGAATAATTATTTGCTGATAATCTCTTACGATTTTTCTGAGACACACTATTTACGGCATCAAAAGAACTCGAACACGGATGAATAGAAGCCACTTTAAATTGCCCTACATTCACACACACCTGCTTGTTATGTCAGTCAATAAATGTCTGAGTTGTCTTCAATAAAGACATCGACTACTCCCAAACTCCTAAACCATTTCTCTGGCAATATTTGAGTAAAAAGTTAAATGTTTTAGTAATCATCAGGTTAAGTTGAAAACTACCAATAGATCAAATGAAATGTAACATTTTAAATTTTAAGGATGTTTTGATATTTCGATAATAGTTTAGGACATAAATTCTCGAATAGTGATAATTATTGCAACGTGATCGCCCAACTAAACTGTCGTATAACAAATGTTCTTTATAAATCAGATCATATACGGCAGTTATAGACAATATAATACATCTGCGATCCGGAATTGAACCCTGGACCCTGTATTCCAAAGCTGATTAATAAGGTTCAGTTAAGTTGGCAACCAGATTGGAAAGAAAAAATAGGGTTCTCCATCCTTCATCACATCACTTTGCGTCTATTGTGGTCATTACATTGGTTATCATATATTGACATTCATGTAGTAACGTCTGAATCTATTAGCACAGTGAATTCTGAAAAGTTGTGTTGAATAGCCACATTAACTGTAAAAAGACTGCTTCTACGGCAAGACGTATTAATTTGAATGCGCTCCTAAATAAGAAAAGCTCTGATGATTTATCTTCTAGACAATTTAAAGTTACAGGTTGTAAAGAAATAGCTAGAGCTATAGGAGAACTTGTCGGCTCGCAACGTTTTTTGTGCCTCAATTTATATTTGCTTTGTAACAGTACGATTTCCATTTACAGTGAAAAATTGCACCTTCTACAACTACACTATAGTTGTGTGATGAAGATAGCACATATTATGTGACCTTCATTTTGATGTTGAGCTGCAGATGAATTATAATGGCATTGCTACAAATTGCTACAAATATATTGTTAAGAAAGTAATTGCAATGCTTTCAATGACTTTTGGCTGCTCTGTTAATACATCACTGTGATTTGTGACCTATGCTCCATTCTATTTGTGTTTGCATAAAGTAAACCTTTTTTATATAACTCATACAAAGTTTCTTGTCATTTGATTGGCCAATTACTATTGATTATTTCTGCTATTTTTAGCGGCCAGCATTTTCCCATTGCACTGACGCGGATCTACCATAGTAACGCTGACAGACGCGCAAGGTTTCACCTCGACTCGCCAATTATAGGTGCGGATGTTGCTTCTAAAATAAATATACATTTAGATATTTTAAAATTTATTTTGTTTTCCTGGTGATTTATAAAATTAAGTGGAAGAAAGGGAACTTATGGATGAGTTATATAAAACAAATATTGAATGTTCTTATTCGTTCAATGGAAAGAATATTTCCATCCGGAGAAATATGAACTGTTCCATTCAACACGCCAAAGCCTCTTTGAATGGAACAGTCCATATTTCACCTCATGGAAATATTCTTATCATTGAACTCATTAACATTCAATATTTGTATAAACTTATAAAGGTTTCAGTTATTAAAAACGTTTACGTTTAAATAGAAAATAATTGAAATTTGATACTGAGCAATTTCTTACCGGCATTCGTGACCTTGAAAAATAAAACTACACCGATGTTCCATCACGTCAGGAAATGAACATTAGCTCCTTAAATAAAATTAAAATCATAACAAAAAGTTAACTTTAGCTGTGATTTGTATCTTCGTATGCCATTTTCAGACATGAATAAGCTTCCACTTCCAGGTTAAATATGACCCATTTATTTTTAACTAATAAGCAGATTCGTTTTCCTACCTGTGGTGACAATTAACTACGATTCGCTACATAGAGACAAACTACATTTTACTCCATCAATGGGCGACGAGCGATTTGTATTTGACCAATAGGGTAGCGCGCTTTTTCCAACGCCACAAAAAGCCGCTTGTCTCCTAGCGATGGAGTATAAATTCAGCTTAAGGGTATACGAGGTATTGATTTTTCTTTATCTGAATCAATATATTATTGAAAAATAACACTTTGTGGTTTTGCAAAAGTTCATTCTACAAATCATATACTTTGAAAACTTGTTTAATTTATTGTTGTTAATGAGTAATGTACGTTTTACAAAAGTGTTGTTGTTTCAGCCCTCTTTACAACATAACTCAAGAACCACAGGACCTACAAAAGTATATCTGTGATATTTGAATTATTCTACATGCTCGCTATGAATTGAGCAATGCAATTTTTGCTAAAGCTCACTACCATTCGCAAGATGCTGTGAACTACTTTTTTCTGCTGCTTCGATCAACAATACATCGTATAACCTTAAGATAATATCTAAGTAATCGTTTACACGAACCCTATAGCTCTGTGCCTGAGTACCATTTTTTCTTCACAATTTAATTGTATTACTGATTCATAAGCATAAGTATCAAGGTGTTTATATTATGATACTTTAAAGCCAAAATGTTCGAATTGTTCTATTAAAGAATTTACAGTATTTCATTTTCTCTTTTTTTTCCTTTTTCAAGACCTTAAGAAAATGTTGACGAAATTAAACATTGATGAATACAGAAACGCCCATGATGATACACGGTTTGTAAATAAATGCTACAATGGGTTTAATACCAAACATGGCTATAATGGAACAAATTCGCTTGGATTTGTTATGTAACATTAATCTTATCTAATAGCGGGAAATTTGTATCACGTTTACCTATCAATTCTAAGATTTGCCACCAGTGGAATATCACTGCACTTGCCAGGAGCAAATTTGATTACATTGGAACCACAATACTTACCAAATCCAAATGAACATGAGAGATATGACAGGTTAAATGGGTTCAACAGAATTATTTCTATTTCCTTTTCTCTGTACATTAAAATCAGTTTGCGTGAGCAACACTGAGATAGTTGGTTTTAAAGAGAACAAAATGTATCTTGATGTATAAAAGTTAAAAGGTTTCAGATGATTTGAATCCGTTTTGATTCGATTTGAAGACACATCCTGTTTTTATCAAGGTCCTTTTTCCGTAACAAAGTACGTCCTGTATTCGCTGTACTTCCATTCCCAAAGTTTGGAGTCGCATTCTTAACGGCTGTCTTTCCTTGGATTCTAGGTCATGCGTGTATAGAGTTGTACAGGTGTGGGATGATGAAAAGAATGTTGAGAGAACCCTTGACAACTAATTAAAACCGCAAGTAATCATTACGGGCAATATTATCTGCCTAAGAAACAACGCAGTAGATATACTTTGTCATTTACCAACAGGTACTTTCAATTACACCTACCTTGAGAGGTAATAAGGCAGTACTGTGTTATTGCTTTACATAATGCAGCAGTTGTATTTTGGGACTGATTTTTAAAAGCCATACCTGCCGAGTTAATATGTAATATCTGCTATGTTATTTTCTTATGTCTTATCTAACCTGGGTAGATCATTCAGTGTTGAACCACTGTTAACACTGCTCTCTCATAATGCGCAGGGGCCGAGGTACGAACAGCCAGGTGCTAACCTGATCGGAACTCTGTGCGAGATCTTTGTCATCACCTGCATCTGCCCACAATTCAAATGCAGTAATTGAGAGAGCGGATTATTGAATATGAAGTTTGCTTTCACCGGGATCGTACCGGGGACCTCTCACATCAGAGTCAGAGACCAAAACCACTAGACCATGCCACTCTCTACTGCTTATTTACATGGCATCGCAGCATTTTACCTACGTAAAGTAATAACAATCTTACTTAGTCTCGACTTCTCATCACCGAAATGTTTTTTTTTTTTTTTTTCAATATACGAGGGTATCACTAGGTAGACGCTCTCACTCGATATGACCATCTAATATAATTTCAGCTTGTTATATACTGACACTTACTATTAATCTGCTGTGCGCAGTAACTGCAATCTTATATGCTAGTCAATATCACTGAGGAACATAAAAAATGATTTTATGATCAATATGACATTTTTGACAAATAGGCAAGTATTTTAAAAGTACAGTGCCACTTAGATAAGTGTAAAGGAAATTTGGCATTGGAATTTGCCAAGTGATATGGACCCCTAAAGTCAGATTGACATGGATTTATAGAGAGTCCTTACCCATGCAATGCATCCGCACGATTGATGCCGTTCCCAGATTCGGATCTACTTAACCCGAAGAAGTGCAAACACTGAAATATGTGTATTAATTTTTGTAGCTTAATTATATCTTCGTTTTACATTATGCATTGACATTGTGTTGTAATTTCGTTGGGGTGTACCAGAACGTAATTCAAATTTCACGATATTTTTGCTATAGATCCTGTGTTATATACTGGGGTACCCTAAAAGGTGGTTTTGTTACATTTTGATGTGTCGCTTGAGTATTCCTTCACTTAGAAGATTCAATTAGGTCTGAAATTGAGGCTAATTTATTCTATATTACTCATGTTTTTATCCTGTTTTAAAATAATTGTTAATTATTTTCTTACGACGTTTGGCATGAAATGTGCCAAGGGTTGTTGAGGATTAGGAGGTGGAGGATTAGGAGGAGGGATTCGTATCGTAAAAACTCCCAGACATCTAAAGCAAGTAAATAAATACAGAAGGTCATTTAAAAGACTAATACTAGCTCAGAATGATTGTAAATGTGGAACAAAGAGGTGGCGTTACATCCCACCTACTTTGTGATTGTTTTTGCCCGAACTCTCTCATTTTTTAACCGATTTCCATAACAAAGGTGTCAAAATGCTCAGGAGGATGAACCACTTCAAATGAGACGTGTAGGTAAAATGTTTGAAACATTTCATTTTTTTTACTATGTAACACAAAGGTACCACAGGTTGTGACACAGGACCTATACGAATTAATCTGCAAGAAATGTTTTGTAGTAGCCAGAGGTTTCCAGTGGTATAAAAATCTCAACTTTTTTTTTTTGAAAAGTGGGGGAGGGGATGATGCTGTGGATCACGAAATGCCTTTTTAAGTAAATTTCCACTACGCAGCTGGGGAAGCTCTGGGTTATTGCAACAAAATATTCATTTGCTAATGTAGGATATGCCCCGGGGATCTGCAATGCCAACAATCAATACATGCTTGTGACACAAGTCCTTATGTAGTGTCAAACAAATGTCGCACGTTTTCATCTTTGACGCGCTGATAGTTGACTGAGATTATCAAACGTAAATGAGTAACATGATGCAGTCATGTCTACAGTAGAATTCATCTCGACCTTTGCAGGACTTAACCCCATTAAAAGCTATTAAACCAAGATAACACTCATTGAAACAGCTCAACTGATTAAATCGGATCTTCTCTGGTTGTGCACAAGTGACTGTTTTCATGTGCGATATCGCAATAAAGCTGGTAATCATAGCTTCAGTTGGGTAACCGATTATAAAGGAAACGAAAGGAAACAATGTTATGTGTGGCTTTGTTCACGAAATCAGACAATGTCGTGCTTTTTGTAAACCAGCATTCTTGAAAATGAGCAACATAATGATTTTTGACTTAACACGGTTTAGAAATAATTTCTTCATATTTTTGGTGTTATCTGTCGTTTACATGTCCTTCCTAAAACACAAAAGTACGACCCTCTCCAAACACCTAAATTAGCTAAAAATTTAGGACATGTTACAAAACTTTATTTTCTAGAACCTATTTAGAATAATTTAAATGTAGCTTTTACCGGTTTTTTTGTGGCATCCTTCAGAAGTGAGCGGTCCGATACCAATATTTTCGGTCAAATCTCCATTCAAATAACACGGGGAGTTGGCTAGCTATGCCTTGCCCTCACTCATATTTTACAAAAGTACGACCATTTCTGAACATCTAACCTAGCTGTAATTTTAGGTCATGTTAGAGAAATATATTTGCTAGAAGTTTTGGAGAATAAATAAAATATTGGCTGGTTATTTTTCACACAGTGATGTTAACTAGGCAAGTGTCCATTCTCCCAACATACATCATTTGTAGGGTCACGCGTCAATGGTGAGAGCACTGTGTATTGTGTATAGGAAAACGGACAGTAACTGCAGTATGACCATTGGGCAGACTATCAAACAAGTGAGCTGCCCAGCGTGTTTATTCTACTAAATCACACTCACAGAGCTACGTAATGGTAGTCTTCTTTTTATTATACAATATTGAAGGTTTATGAGTTCAATGGTAAGAATATGTCCATGAGGTGAAATATGGACTGTTCCATTCACCGAATGGAAATATTCTTTCCATTGAACGAATAAAAACATTCAATATTTGTTTTACATAACTCATATATAAGTTCCATTTCGTTCAACTTCGTGATTAATTTTATAAATCAAAATCGAAAACAAAATAAATCAAAAATATCTAAATGTATATTTATTTTAGAAGCAACATCCGCCCCTATAATTGGCGAGTTGAGGTGGAAACCTTGCGCTATACGCTCGCTCGTCTGTCAGCGTTGCTATGGTAGCTCCGCGTCAGTGCAATGGAAAAATGACTATTGCACGGGTGCGGAGTGCATTAGTCCTTTTGCAGCTGGCCGCTAAAAATAGCTGAAATAATCAATAGTAATTTGGCCAATCAAATGACAAGACACTTTGTTTGAGTTATATAAATATAATTATGTGAGATTGAGAATAAGTCTGCAAGTGAGAACATGAAGAAAGATTTATTAAGAAAAGTAACATTAATTTAAACATTCAACTTAAGTATTGAAGCATACACCACCACAATGTTTTCGGTTTTACCGAGATAGGCCGTTGCCATGATTTGAAAAGTGATGGTAGTAAAATATTATTATACTGCTGCCTACTGTGTCCATTACGTCAATCCGAGGGGGGAGGGGGCATTCGGCCTGGACTGTCAAAAAAGTGGCTGAATAGAACAAAAAATGGGTCATTTTGCCAAATAAGGGGGACACGTACCCATATACCCCCAGGATTGTCGCCCATGACTGTGTGCTGTGTACTATACGTCGTATTGCCTTTCTGTCATGTTTTCTTATTCACCCTTCTTTTATTTTCGTATCTCGTATCTCGTTTATATTGACAAGATTTCTGGATGTCTTGAAAATCTTGAGCTTAAGTGACCTTGAATGCGAAACACACTTCATACATTTAACTTACAATTTGCTTTGTAAGTATATACATTTTAACATCAATGACCTGAGTAACATCATAAACCAAAACATTGACCAGCAAAAATACAGACAATTTGTTTGGATCTGTCGCCGATTAATCATAAATCGAGATCGCCGGAAGGCGCTCACGACAGACAGTCATGCAAGCAACATCCGGTTTAATTTTGCCCGAGGGAATAAGACCCCAACAAAACACTCGCCATAAAGGACACCGTCCAGAGGACACGGTTCGTCAACTTATGCACCTCTGTACATTAACAGAATTACCTATATATAGTTCAATCATTTTGCGAGGGGTTGGTGCAATCTTCATGCTATTGGCAGCGTTAGCTTTACATATACCTTTAGTCAATATCCCACTGACCGTGAATCGAATCAGTCTGCTAACAAGGCCAAAGGACGTGAACGATGCTTTGCCTTGGGGTCTTGTGATATGAAGCTATATGAATGGTTGAAAATGAGCAAAATGGTCTACTTTGCTGCCATATGAATAAATGAACGCTTAGGTATCTATATAACTACCGCCAGTGTTGTATGTGACACTCAATAGTCAATATTCCGTAAGTAGTTACAAGACCATGAAAACATAGACAGAGATGTTCCGAGCTGTCAAAAAGATCAAATGAGATGCCCTTGCTCTAAAGCAACAATTGGCTTACAATTGTTTTTTTAATAAATGGATATTGAAAAAAAAACGTGAATGAGTTGAGTATCGCTGTAATGATACAGTAAAGTAATATTGATGGCGCTTCAGTACGGCAGCCGGTGAGAGGATATGCCTCTCCAACAAAATCTACTTAAACTCATTTTTGTGCAATAATTGTTTGATTCTTTTACCAATCGGAACTTTTGTAAGTACTCTAGAAACTTTTGAGCTGAATATTTTTGTGTAACGGATCTATTGAAGGTAGTTTTTGGAACATTTCGAACCATTTTGTGACTGTTGTTTTGATATAGCCATTATACGTTACTGTATTGCCGTGGTTTGTGATCGATCTACCTGTTATTCATCCGTGACTGATGTGATCATCATCTTTTTGTACAAGTCAATCACCCGGGTCAATCACCCACTCTTCGTATTATCACCATGTTTTCATTTTCTTATGGTCGGACTATGCTGCTAAATATTGGCAAACATGTCAGAACATTCAAACATTTATATCGTCTCAATGATGATACGTTTATGAAGTTAAAGAAACTGAACATTGAAACAAAGAGACGCGGCTGCCGTGCTGGTATAAATAATCAGAGACAAGCTCGTGTTATTGTCAGGCACAGAAAATCCAACACAAATCATCGTATGTTATGTGATAAAAATCTTATCAATATTAAAACTGCGATCATGCCAAAGAGAAAGTCTCTCCCGAAATCATGTCTTGCGACATGGAACGCTCGCTCACTGAAAACCAAAACCACCTCAATTTCAGATTTTATCATAGACCATAATGTAGACCTACTTGCTGTCACAGAATCTTGGTTGACTGGTAGCGATCGTGACAGCCACCCCCTGGCTGACCTGAACAACACACTGCCTCAATTTCGTGTGCACCATCAACCTCGCACAGGTAGAAGAGGGGGTGGAATTTGTCTTTTGTCGCACAAAGGATTTAATGTTAATGAAAACCAAAATCTGACATTCCCCTCTTTCGAGCATATGGATTTCACAGTTGTCGATAGTGACTCATCGCTCCTCAGGCTTATCATCATATATAGGCCTCCGCCATCTAAAGAAAACCAACTGACAGTGAATGCGTTTTTCAAAGACTTTTCTACGCTGCTCGAGATGGTGTCAGTCGACCCTACCAGAACCATATTGGTTGGAGATTACAACTTCCATGTTGACGTATGTGATCATAGAAACGCCAGTGCCATGAAAGATCTTCTGGACTCTGCTGGTCTCCAGCAACATGTTATGGAACCAACGCACCGTCATGGTCATACCCTCGACCTGTTAATCACTAGAAATGTTGAAGATTTGGTTTCCGAGGTAGAGGTTGTCCGAGGCCTACCGTCAGATCATTATGCATTAAAGTGCAGTGTGTTACCGCGAGCTTCGCAAGATCGATGCTGCTAAGTTCCATGACGACATCAAGACCTCGGTGCTATTTACAGTGCCATCGGAAGATCCTTCTTGCATTGTATCTCAATATGAGCAAGTTCTCAGTGAGCTTCTCGATCGCCATGCTCCTCTTAAGACGAGAACTATGTCATTGCGGCCAAATGCGCCGTGGTACACGGAAGATCTGCGTGCAGCAAAACGCTTAAAACGGTGCCATGAACGCAAATGGCGTAAGTCCAAACTAGAGATAGACCGCCAAATCTTTGTTGATCAGTGTCAAATCTACACTCGCAAGCTTGAAAAAGCTAAGTGTGATTTAATCACCGCAATAAGATTGCTGAATGCGATGATCGGCAGCTATTCAGGTTGGTGGATATAATGTGCAGACCAGAAACGGCTTCATCGCGTGTTCTTCCATCTCATGATAACGCGAAGTCCTTGGCAAATAAGTTTGCCGATTTCTTTCATGTAAAGATCAAAAATCTGCGTAAGGAAATTGATAGCTCGGTTCACAACTCTCCATCAGTTGACATACACGACTCTTGCTGCAGTAGTTTTAGATCTTTTAGTGCTGTTACGGAGGACACAGTCGCTAAGACCATCACTGGGTCGGCTGCAAAATCGTGCCCGTTGGACCCAATACCCGCTGTTATTCTCAAGCAATGTTTGGAAGCTGTTCTTCCTACTATAACACGTTTGGTAAACACTTCTTTGTTGACAGGAGAAATGCCATCGGGACTCAAAGTTGCGCGAGTCATCCCGCTGCTTAAGAAATCCAGCCTTGATCATGAAGAGCTGAAAAACTATAGACCTATCTCAAACCTGAAGTTTTTGTTCAAAACTATTGAGAGGATAGCCTCTACTCAACTTCATGCTCACCTAGATAAGAATAACCTGCATTCACCGATGCAGTCAGCCTATCGTAAATTTCATAGCACTGAGACGGCCTTGCTACGTGTGCAGAATGACTTACTTCGGGCAGTAGACAAACATCAAGAAGCTGTGTTGATATTACTCGATTATTCAGCTGCGTTCGACACAATTGATCATAAGATTCTTATTCGGCGCTTGTGTCAACGCTACGGCATCACAGACACATTTTATCTGACGAATACCCGCTTGATGAAGGTGTCCCACAGGGCTCGGTATGTGGCCCCCTTATTTTTTCTATGTATACGGCACCTATAGGTGACATCATTGCAGCCCACGGTTTGAGTCACATGATATATGCGGACGATACACAACTGATTCTGATTTTAGATCCATCAAAGCGTCTCGACGGTATAAACAAGCTTGAGAAATGTGTGTCTGATATCAAAGCATGGGCTGTGTGCAATAAGTTAATGCTAAATGACTCTAAAACGGAAGTTATCCATTTTTGTTCTCGTTTTATAAATACACCTTGTTTGCCACCTCTTGCCATTGGAGACTCAGCCATTAGTGCATCAAAAGCAGCGCGTGATCTTGGTGTGGTCATTGATGAGAGCCTTGATATGAACAATCACCTTAAAAATGTGTCTAAAGCTGCCTCCTTTGCCATTTATAGGATAGGTAAGATTCGCAAATATCTTGACCAAAACGCAACAGAACGGTTAGTTCATGCTTTCGTGTCTTCGCGATTGGATTGCTGTAATAGTCTTTTATTTGGTCTTCCTCAGTGTGACATTGCCAAGCTGCAGCGAATTCAAAATTCTGCGGCTAGATTGGTGTCAAGGGTCAAATATCGCGATCACATTACGCCAGTGCTTTTCGATCTCCACTGGCTCCCTGTTGTGTACCGTATTGAGTTCAAGATATTGCTTATCACTTTTAAAGCTTTAAATGGTCTTGCTCCATCTTATATTGCCGATCTTTTAATCACATACAATCCTGGCCGATCTCTGCGCTCTGCGTCACAAAACCAGGGGCGTAGCAAGAGCATCAGGGGCCCATGGACAAGGAGCAGTACGGGCCCTTTTAACCAGGGCAGGAATTAGCCTACCTTATTGGGGCCCTGGGCCAGGCCAAAATTTGGAGGCTCGAACTCATGTGCCGAGGAAGGTATGTGCACTCAAGTCAGTGGCCAAGTTTTGGTTTAACTAATGGGGGGACCAAGGGGGACTAACATATTTTGCTCAATTCAATTTTGGCCCCAGATCAACATACATTTTGGTACTTGAATGCGCGCGAAGCGCGGAAAATTTTACAATTTTGCCTTATTTTGACCAAAAAACATGCTGTTATTGGGGTTAAAAGAAAGATGCATAAAATTCCGGCCCTGCTCTCCATTATCAGCCCTTATTTAATTTTCGCTTTTGTGCTCGGGGCCCCTGAACCCTCGGGGCCCATGGACTTCGTCCACCCTGTCCCCCCGCTTGCTACGCGCCTGCACAAAACCTTCTCCGTCTACCGGCAAGGGGTAAAACTCAATTTTATGGCGAGCGGGCTTTCTGTAGTGCTGCACCCCTTCTGTGGAACAAACTGCCGGCTCACATTAAATCATCTTCATCTCTTGCACACTTCAAAAGTCAGCTCAAAACACATTTGTTCAAAATTGCTTTTAATAATTCACAAGAGCCTTTTTTGGTTTTTATTTATGATCCAGCGTTGCGTTTCGACTTTTTAATTTGTCTTTGCCCCCGCAGTTTGGTTCCCTGCGTTTCGATACTGTATTTTCCCTGTGTAATTATGTTGTATTTTTAAATGATCATTTAAGCTTTACCTTGCACATAATTATTTTTTTGGTTTGTTTCAGTGTACCTGCGCTCGTTAAATGTGCAATGTTTAGCTTATCTTTATGCAATGTTTTGGTGCAGGTTTTAATATTGTTCTTAATCATGTTAATTGGTTTTATATGTGCATAGTTTTTAACCAGTGTAACTATTTATATATTTGCTTTCCATGTATAAATTTGTATCACGTGTTATTTTCATGTTTATTGTAAAGCGCTTTGAGATATTTTATTGTACTGCGCTATATAAGAAATAAATTATTATTATTATTATTATATTATTATTATTTTGTCTTCTTTCTGTTTAACATAAAGGACAAAACCCAAGAAAAAACAGATCGGAAACTTGCCGAAAATATGGTGTAAGGGATGTTCAAGCGCTTTGCATCACAGTCAGTGATGTTGAGGTCAGCTAGCCCAGTATGGGTGAAAAGCGAAAATTAGTAGTCTGCTGATGAACCGTAGAACACTCAAGTCAACCTCCACCTCCAAGCTGATGCACCCTGGAAACTAGTTCCTTGCTGTTCTAGGCTAACAAGGATATGAATATAACGAAAATATAATAACGCACTAGTTCCTGGTGTTACACCATCGACGTCCAGAAATCATAGGAAATGGGTCTAGGTATATACGATCAGCTACTGCTAGGAACAGAACACTCTGGGAATGAGAGTAGAAGTGTTGCTAGATCGGTACATTGCTGATGAAGTCCTCCAATCGGAAGATGAACCGTCTAAAACATGAAAAAATTATTGGATTTGTAAAAAAATTTGTAATTGGTCTAAGTATACTTTAAAACTACGAAGGCGGTTTTAGCAATGTTTGATTAATTCTGGGTTTATTTACAGACATGATATATTTTACCCATCATTTTTACGCCGCTCCAGGTCCGGCTGATGATGAAGCACTTTTTATCAAGGCTACTTACCATACTTACCTTATATTGTAAACACCAAGAACACTTGACAACGGAAAACAGAAGTAATATTAGCACAATATCATCGTAATTAGCTAGATCTTGTAAATTAACGTTGTCCAGGTCAGTAAATTGGCAAAGTATGACTATAACTTAAACTATAAAGTTTAAACAGTAACATATTTCATTGCTTGATACTAAGTAGTGAGCAAAATACTAGAAAACGTCAGTTGTATATTTTACCTAACCAAAGCATTTGCTTCAAATTCTCATATCACTTGTTATCATTGCACCTACTGGCACAAACATGAGGCATCCACGTTCACTGAGCATTAGTATGCTCAGTTGCCACTTTATGGTATATGAAGCACAATATTAGTATAAGAGCTTGTTAGAACGAGTTGGTACGTATAAGGCAGGGATTACCGTATTTAGCAATTCACCTATATTTGTCTATTTGTTGGAATAGTGTCAAGTCGTTGCAGGTGTTTTCTCGCCATTACTGTAAATTTTCTTCTTGACTTCATAGCAAAAAACACAATGGTTAAGCATGGGTGGTTAAGCCCAGTCTGATCTACAGAATGTTCAAGTTAAAGATTAAACTTAATCTTTGCCTCCCTTCAGAAAAGGAAAGACTGACATAGTTATTTTCCAATTTTTTTATTGAGTGTTAGACCTCTTAGGATTATTACCTGCGTTTAAAAGGCTAACCTGAAATGGAATAATGCTAAACCGGGCTGATTAAGCGCATTCAGTCAGAAAGACCATAATGTGCTGTACTGTGATAGAAACCATCTACATAGATCATTTGACACTCAGTATGAATGAATATGATGAATACAGTGCAGTGTCTACCATCAAACAAATAGGTTCTCAACAAAATTTGGAATTCACTTTGCTGATAATCTCTACGAATTATCTGAGTCACACTATTAAAGAACTGGAACACAGATGAATAGAAGCCACTTTAAATTGCCCTACATTCACACACACCTGCTTGTTATGTCAATTAAAATTGTTTGAGTTGTCTTAAATGAAGACATCGACTACTCCTAAAGAATTTCTCTGGGAATATTTGAATGAAAATGATTTATAATCATCAGGTTAACTTGAAACACTAGGAATATATACAGCAGTTTAATATTTCCATTAAATTTTAAGGACATTTTGATGATCATTGCAAATCGACAAATCGATGGCAATTATATAAAGAAGACACTGGTACCTATTTTTTCAACATGAATAATAATTTAGGACATCAAATCATTATTGTAACCTGGTTGCTCGATTAAGGCGTCACCGCATAAAGGAAGCGTTCTCCGAAAAGTTTTTTGATGAATTCATTAATTTCTCAAAAAGTAAATATCTCAGTTTAACAAATAACTGTTAAAATGAAAGCCATTATTGGGGGCCTAATCCAGTCTAAACGCAGGACAACCGATTGTTATTGTTCTGCAAGGCTCACTCAGTCATTTAATAAGGCAATATAAACGATCGAATTTGGTATTCAAATGAACAAAATTTTGAGTTACACCTTTTCAGTGTAAAATTTTTTTTCTCGGCCAAATGAAAAGCAATAATTTTCATTTTTTCAGTAAATGTCAGGAAAAACTGTAATGCTTGATACTGTAATTTTTTTTCAAATCTTAGTGTTAAACTTAGTCGTGAAATTCAGTCATTTAGTGTAAGATTTTCGATTTTGATAGGCTTCAACTCTGCCCGCGAGCCTTTTTTGGATCAACCTTTTAGCTTTTCAAAGTAATATAGTTCGCTAAAGAAGGATTTTTCCCAACTTTCTAACGCACATCACCGTGAGCGATATATCATAGTTTTGTCAGAATTTCCGTTTTGATTCCATAATTTTTGACTACCAGCTGAGAAAATTTCAAATCCACGCGTGAAATACTAGCATTGTGGATCGATATCTCTGGGTGCCCGGCCTGGATACAGTTTTGCCAGAACTTCAATATAGCAAAGAAATTACCTAGTGTTTCGGTATAGTGCCTTTTGTTTGTGTTTGTTTGAAATTGCTTAAACCCACCGAAAGTCATAATGAAGCAGCCAAAACAATACAAGGTTAAACACGGAAGTTTATAACAACCTATTATAATGACCTAAAGGAAAAATCATTTATGGTAACAATGAGCCTTGCATTGTAAGTCATGGTTAAAATGTGTTGAGTACCCACCCCACCCCCATAGGCCTACATAATATTTCATACCGGTACCTTATAATATTTATATAGCACGGCTATAGCTATACATTTAGAAAGTAGGTCCTATAGCGCTAAATTATGACAAATAGGCCTCACAAACCCGAACAAACCCGAACGCAAGTCTGAAGGGTGTAATGAAAATGCCAACCCGCGATGGGGGGGTCATTCAAAATTCACCTGGAGATAGGAGGGACAGAAAATTAAAATCCCCTCTAATAACACGCGAATTTTTCTAGGTTTGGACAGTGGATTTTCCCATGGACCTCATCCTAGGTAAATAAATAAACAAACAAACAAACAAACAGACAAAATGGTTTTCATAATCATGGAATCCATAGCCCCTATAAATTGAAATTGCAGGCTATCACGGGAGCAAATTTCCAAAATCCACCTCATTTACCAGAATTGGGGATTTGGGCTACCAAATCGCTGGTCAGGCAATCCTGGTTTTCAATGGAAAAGGGACCTGGGTTGACAACAATTGAAATATCGATTATTTCTGCTGGTTGCTCTCGAGGTAAAGTACTAAGTTTGACATTTTCGGAGCATGAAGGGAAAAGGGTAAAATAAAAACGGAAATTCTGACAAAACTATAATATATAGACCCACACGATGTGCTTTACAGAGGTGGGAAATATCTTTCTTTAGCAAACTATATTAGTTTGAGACGCTAAAAATTAATTCTGTAAAAAGCTCACGGGCGAACTAAAGGCCTATAAAAATCAAAAATATCACACTAAAAGACACAATTTGATGCTTAATTTTAACACCAGGATTTAAAAAAATGTTCATCCAAGCACTATGCTTTTATTTGAAATTATTTAAGAAAAAAAAAGTTCGCTTTATATTTGACCGAGATAATAAATTTCATAGCAAAAAGGTGTATCTCGGAATTGTGTTGATTTTAACATGTATCGATCGACTTTTAGCGCGACTAAGCAGAACAAAAGATCGGTTGTCCTGCGTTTAGACTGAATCATCGTATCATTATAATAGGTCTGGCACCAATGTAAGCATTAGTTCATAGTCAAATACGCTCACTCTGTTTTTTACAGATCGCCTGGAATTGCATAATTAGGTTCAGCGATTGCTTAAAAAAGAGTGGTATGTTTCTGAAAAGCGTTTCCGCTTAGAATATACATGCTTATAGTGGAGCTTACTATCCGTGATTACTTTCTCTTAACTGTACTGCAACCGCAGATAACATTAGATCGGCTGTGCCATCGGTAGAACCAAAAGTGTTCACCAAAGTTATGTAAATATGGACTATAGTAGATTATAGCGTTCTTGTAAGAAGTTGCATTTCCTTTTCCAGTTCGGCTATGTATATATATAATAAATCCTTGATCTTCGTTATTGAAAAAAATTGAGCACATTTCTCTTCTATAAAATGCCGAAAATATTCCAAAACAGAACACCACCCCAAAGTTACGTTAAAATACCTTAACTGTCCAGTTCTGATACATGTAGAATACAAGCCACTATGCCTTGAGCGCATTGGAATCCCAATTCTTTCTCACATTGATTGATTTCAAACAATTGATTCGAACCAACGCCCTTGATCCTAATGTACTGTGTACAGAAGTTTTGAATCTTACCTAGGGTGCAAGCTTTGCTGACTGTGTAATAAACTAAATGCTACTGTCAGGGATATTGATATACTTTTACTGAATATAGTTGATCAATTTTCTAACAGCTGAACTCAGTCTTGCGTATTTAAAAAAAATAAAATGCTAGAGTGAACAATAGCCCATGAGGAGTGATACAAGTCAAGAACTATACGGCCACCTAGGCACTATAAAAGACAATCACAATGGGCCAATCAGTGGTTCACACCAGCTTAGGAATAAACAAGAGTGAAGGGGTACAGTAACTTAAGCATCAGTTACGTCTCCGACTACTTTATCCAGTAGGCTATTCCAAATGTGAACTGCAGTGTGTATGAATGTCCTGCCAGTAGATATGGTTCTAGATACTGATAATGTGAGAGCAAAAGAAACAAAAGAACTGACAAATAAAATGAAATCAAAATATAAGTTACATATGTTATCTTTATCACACAGTACAGAACGTAATGCCATTAATGCCAGCGGGTGCACTTTTTCCCAAGTTTCACAAGTGTATTTTTACCAATTCAAATGTGACACAAAAAGCATTCCGAGCTAGACAAGATCTCCTATAGAGGCTTTTAAAAAATTGAGAGACTTTTGGTTCAATTCACTGTGGCCTATGTTGAATCGTACTTTGTGCTTGCATAAAACGAACCTTTTGAAATTCACTTCCCGTCACTAAAACGTTTAGTTTAGTGAAAGATAGATGAATTGTGACCTTGTAAATTATATAATGTTCCAACTCGTCAAGAAAGAGTCATTGCCCCTTAGATAAAACTAATATCATTACCAATGTTAGACCAGGCTGTGATTTGCATCTCCGCAAACCATCTACAGAAAGGAACACGTTTCCACTTCGATGGCTTAATATGTGCGATTTAATGTTAACCATTGAGCAGGTTCATTTCTTATTTCATAGCGTATTTAGTCCGACAATTAATAAACTACTATAGTACTACGGTCTTTCATCCAGCATAAAAGACGCACGTATAACGCCCAAACGACTTTACCTAATCGTAGATCCATCCGTGCGCTCTTTTAGTGGTTTCTTTTCCCCCAGCACCTTACACGGGGGAGTGCTGATCATAAAAAATGACCATAATAGGGGAATTGGTGAAGCCCACCATAGATTTTCATTTTACTCTTGTAAAATTATTGCAAGTTATACAAACGTTTACTTGATAGTTCAGTTGAAAAACCAACTTTGTTTTATTTTGAGGGGAAAATGATTTTTTTTTTGGGGGGGGGGGGATAATCCACAGATTTAGTCCATAATTGTCCAAAAGGTGTAATTTGTTGTAATTTAAAAATTTTATTTGGGGGTAAGACTTAATGGGGAATTTTCCCCATGTCTCCCTGGCTTAGGGTGATGCACAGTTTGTAAATGAATATCCTACAGTTGCTTTATGCCAAAGATCCCTGATATTAATAAATATATGCTCTGATAGTGTGTTATGTGTAACATCAAGTTTATCTATAAAAAGCAGAAAATATTAATGTATTCACGTTTGCTTATCAGTCCTAAGATTTGCCACCATGATATTGTTAAATTTGCCAGAAGCAAATTTGCTTAAATTGAAACCAGAATACTTACCACATCGAAATGAAGAAAAGAGATATGACACGCTGAATGGATTCAAGGAAATGTGCAGGATCGCTACTGGATTTAAGCTCTATACAATGATAGCGATTAACTAAAGGGTCTTCTCATTTCAAGGACGTTTGTGGAATAATGGGGAAAATGAAAAACAAATAACGCCTAACATTATCATCAAAAACATGCTACGTTATTTAGATTGCTACATCATGGCTTCATCTAATTATGTTCCATACTAGTACTAACTCAATATCATGTTGAATAATAAATATTTTTTGCATAATTTATTTTAATTGGTGACATATCTCAAGATATAACATTCAGTCACGTTGTGTGTTAATGTTAATTATCAGATGTGATGAATACTACTTTTTAATCCAATTACCCTTATCTTCAACCTGGTTATGATACAGTACAAGAAGCGTTTTCTCAAGAAACTGCCGTTAGTAAATAGCACATTACTCTACATTGAGTATACTTAAACATTGTGGTTTTTGAGGTGAGTCAATTGAGGTGAGTAACAAGCAGAATGGGGATTGGTTTAAAATGGACAAGGTACATTTTGAGGAAGTAAAATAAATTTGATTGAATTAAAACTAGGGTACTCACCAAATTGAAATAAACATGAAAAATATGACACGTAATGGAAATATTCAGGCTGCTCACTGCATGGATGTAAGCTAAAACATACCGCCCAACATCATGATCATGACAATGCAATGGTATGGTATTTGGATGGCTACATCATGGCTACATCTAATTATGTTCTAGTACTAATCAACTAACTCAATGTCACGTAGAATAATAAATAGTTTGCACGTTTTTGCATTACTTAATCTTGGTCGGTGAACTATCACAAGAAGAAACATTCAATCATGTTGTATGTTAATGTTATTATATATGTGATGTGATGAATAGTACTCTAGAATTCAATTACCCTTATTTCTACCTGGTCATAATGTAAAGAGTATTGCCTGATGTTTATAGGAGCTGTCGTTATTAACTTATAGATGTTATTAAACAGATGGATATAATTAAAACATAGGGGGTTTTATTGTTTTTCTTTCCTCTGTACATTGAAATCAGTTTGGGGTTTTTATTGTTTTTCTTTCCTCTGTACATTGAAATTAGTTTGCGTGAGCAACACTCAGATGTATGGTTTTAAAGAGAAAAGTGCATTTTGATGTAGGAAATATCAAGTATAAAAGTCAAAGGTTTTAGACGACTTGAATCCGTTGAACACACACATCCTGTTTTTTATCAAGGTCCTTTTTCCGTTACCAGGCACGTCCTGTATCACGTACTTTCCAATATGGTAAAGTTTAGAGTCGCATTTCCAAGGCTGTCTTTCCTTGTATTTCGGCTATATGCGTGTAAGAGTACGGTATATAATACAGGTATATGATGAGAAGGGTGTTGAGAAAGCCCTTGACGATTTATTAAAAAACCGCAAGTAATCATTGTAGGCAATTCTACCTTCCTAAAACGCAATATCTACTCTTTCGTTTATTACCAACAGATACTTACAATTTATATAAATTTACATTGAAAAGGGCAATCTCTGCTATAATTCCTTCAAAATACGGCGGTTGTACTTTGGAACCAAACTGAAAGGCCATACCCGCTCCGCTATGTTATTTCCTTGCAGATTTTTCATGCTTTTTAAGGTCTTATATAACCTGGATAATTCATTCAATGTTGAAACAGTTTCATGGCGGACCCTGATCGCAACTGGCTGCGAGGTCGTTGTCATCACCTGTATCTGGTCCATCATTCAAATGCAGTAATGGAGACAGCGGATAATTGAATATGAAGTTTGCCTTCAGTATATTGTTTGAAGGGATCATTTATAAGTTTTTCAAACAAAACATCATGTACAACCAAATTTTAGGCTTAAACAGCTAAATGTGATATCATGCTATTATGTATACAGATGCTTTTGAGTCATTCTCAACTATAAGTTCCCCTCTTTTACAAAATTATTCACTTTTATAGCATTTTTATAGCTTTTTCGGATATAAAATGAATCTATTAATGACAAAATTGGTGGCGCTGGAATTGGTTACTGGAAATTACTCTTTCAAGCTTTTAATATAAATAATTCCTTTTATTGTTTGATAAAATATGTATATAAAATTTCCTTGTTGCTTGTTTCACCTATTCCAGCTGTTTTAATGGCAGTATTAATCACCTACTCCTTGCAAATAAAGAAATAAGGTTTTGGATAAATAGCGCCATCTATAGTTTGCATTTAGTTAATAATGAAGCCAATTCTATATCAAACAACCGCTGTGGACCTCTCGCCGCACCGCTCTTTACTGTGTATTTACATGGGATCGTTGCCTTGCACCTACCTAAATTATTAACAATCTTACTGAGTCTCTTCTCATCACCGAACCATTTTTCAATATGTGAAGTTATAACCAGGTAGACGCTGTCACTTGACACCATGGCCATCTAATATAATTTCAACTTGTAAGACATTGACACTTGTTATTAAACTGCCTGCATACACAGTATGCATCTACTAATCAATTTCACCAACCAAAGAACATAAATATAATATAAATATGATCAATATTGTTGGCAATGACTTATACTAAAAGGTATCGTACATATTATGCAATTATTAAAAAGTACAAACACGCCAACAATCGAACTTGTGATCTGTGAAAATAATCTTTGGTCTGAAAATCGTCTGGTGCAAGTCCAGTGACACTTAGTTATGTGTGTAAAGAAATTTTGTATCGTGGTTGCAAATTTGTCACTATTAAGGGGGTACTACACCCCTGACCAATTGTGTGCATATTTTTGCATTTTTCTCAAAAATTAAAGCGCATTGGTGACAAGTAAGATATGTATATTATAGGGACAAGGACTACAACTACTGCACTAACAATTCAGCAACTCAAGGCAAGTAGTTATTGATTTATTGATTCAATATTGGTTTTCCCTCATTTTTGACTGTAACTCCACAACTGTTGTCTGTGCTGAAATCAAATTTCCAGTACAGTAGTTGTAGTCCTTGCCCCTATAATATACATATCTTACTTGTCACCAATGCGCTATAAGTTTTGAGAAAAATGCAAAAATAGGCACAACATTGGGCAGGGGTGTAGTACCCCCTTAAGGGATATGGACCCCTTGGCTACGAAGTTATCATACATTGTTTCTAGAGTCAGTTTCATATAAAGCTATATAAAGAATCATTACTCAAATAAAATGCTTAGTTAAGGCGTAATCGTCTTTTTAAAGATCCCGCTTGCAATACATTAACCAGATTTTCAATTAGAACTTTTGATGGAATTCATTATTAGCCAAAAATTTTGAACAAGTGACGTATACATGACAGAAGAAGTTGTGAACTTAAGGCTACACGATCTATTGTTGGTCGAAGCAGCCAAGAAAATTGAGTTTAATTATCTAAATCAATATATTATTGAAAATAACACTTTGATGTCTTGCAAAAGTTCATTATACAAATCATATATTTTGAAAGCTTGCTTGATTTATTGTTGTGAATAAAATATGTACGTTTTACAAAAGTGTTGTTGTTTCAGCCCTCTTTACAACATAACTCAAGAACCACAGGACGTACAAGAATTCTTCTTCTTCTGAGATGATCAATGCAATTTTTGCCAAAGCTCACTACCATTCGCAAGATGCCGTGAACTACCAAATTTTTAATATTCTATTCTAGGTGTTTCATGTTTTGAATAGTTGTAATATATATATATATTCTTTGTTTATTGTGTATTTTAAAGGACCCCTTTGGAAATAAGTCTCTGACTTTAAGGGACATCCTTGGCATATTATCATGTCAATATTTTATGTTTTTAATTTGTTTTTTTTATAAGAATTGTGTTTTTGTATGTTCTGTGCAATATGTTTTTTGATTGTATGATGATATGCTAAATAAATTCAAATCAAATCAAATCAAAGTTTAAAATAGTTGCTAAACTTAAGTAACCTTGAATGAGAAAGACACTTCCTAAACTTACAATTTACTTTTGTACATGGAAGTATAAATTGAATGACCTAAGTAACATTATATAAAACCACAACATTTGACGGACAAGAATACAGACAATACAAATGAAATGTGAATCTGTCGCCAATTTATCATCAATCCAGATCGCAGAAAGCGTTATAGACAGACATTCATGCAATCAACATCCGGTATAATTTACCTGTGGAATAAGTATACGATTTCAACAAGATACTCTATGATACTCCTTAAAGGCCACTGTCCTGAGGACACGTTATTTTAACCTCCGTGACCAAATCATCCAGAGTGCGTTAGGTACATGTACATCTAAATACTCCTCAGTCCTCGATGTTCATGATGTTAGGAGGATCGAATTTTGACATTATATTGCGGAATGGATGACCTGGAAGTGATCTTATTGATGCTCATGGGCAGATGGAGTGTATTACATTGATAACATTACTACAGGCTCGGGCATACAGAATATCAGAAGGTGGACTATTATAGTGCCCTGGAAAACAATACTATAAAATTAAAAATAACACCTTTATCCCGAATCTTTATATATTTCTATCATGACAAAAACGTTACATCGATTTGCGAGTTTTGTTAACCCCCGTTTTACTTAAATAAATCTGAGCAATCTGAGACTTTTGCACTTTTGGGACTAAAATGGGCAAATATTAGGTTAATTTGGTCAGAAACCCATATATTCAGGCGTCAACATTGGGGAGGGGTGATTGTATGGACGTACATGACGGGAGGATCAAATGGGATATTGGTTGGTCAGTTGCCCGGAGTCAGTTGTCTGCAGGTATTGGCCAGCAACAATAGAGGTGTCTCCTTTTGATGGTTTCTGATAATGGTGGAATATCTATACCTCACTGTTCCGAATGCAGTTGCGCCAGCTGATGTTTAGCACTCTTCACAGGAGTTGGGTGTGGCATTTGTGGTAAAAAAATTATAAAAATCAGTTAATTTTACAACTGGGATCTTGATCGATCGTGAACAAAAGCTGTACAATAAGGTACAATATTGCCACCGTCGCGGTTAGGACGCCAAATTATGCTAGTTCAGTTTATAACATAAGATCGTTTACCACGTCTTCACCAAAATATATGACTATTTAACATTAAATTTTAGTGTATTTTCTTTGTGAGCTGATGGAGCAACCAGGTATTGGATGTTATATCAATAAAGCGTACTTCCGTTTGCTAAATGTAGCATTTTTTTGAACCCGTGGGCATTTGTTGCGGAGAGGGAGGTCGATTGTTGATTCGCCACGCCTTTGTGGTTTCCCTGCTTATAGGGCATCGGCAACACTGACTGATATAAAGATGGGTTCAAATGAGGTTTTATTTCGAGGTCAAACAGACGCGACCTTCCCATTTCGTATGTTCAGTTACATTTTATTGATTTTGTGCTTCATTTATTGGAGCTAATTTTAACCCTAGCATTGATTTTAAATATTAAACACAAAATCAATTAAAGCTATTGTCCTTCAAACACTTCTCATCACCTTAGGCGCACTAATAGTATCGACTGTGGATAAAAACATTGTCTGACTTATATTGACGCTCGATCCTTGTGATGTGACAGATTCGGTAAGTTGGAAGACACGTGTCCTTGAATAGTCCTCTGCGGTAATCTTAATATTTTGCAAGCGCCTGATAGGCATATCCTACACATATGCAGAAGGTTCTTCTATTTAAAGGAAGAAAAGTTGAACCAATACGATTGTACTAATACTAAGCATGTGTCATTCATTGGCGTACGCTATGGAATAGAGTAAGACAGTATACAGTAGAATATAATTTTTTTTAAACGAGATCAAATTTATTTAAGTAGTTTGAAATTGGTATCATTGTGTGACATTTTCGTTAAAGTGTGTCCTGTTTTATATTGGATTATGATTGACTTTTGATATAATAAAATTATTGTTTTTGTTCATTATTTTAATGCTTATATTCAAGTTTAGAAACACTGTATAATTGTTTCTAGTATTGTAATTAACCCATTTATCACAGTTTTTATCTGCAGTTATCATGTGAAATTTATACCATCATCTTCAGTTTTATACTTAGATTCTTTTGAATCTTGCAATAGAAACTGCACAACATAGTGTCGCGCAAGCAGTGATCTCCTTGCAATGCAAACCACGCGAAAGAGCATCGCACAATCCAGTGATCTCCTTGTATTGCAATGCGAACCACGCAAAATATAGGCGGTCTACTTGTTGAATTTATGATGAGCACTAAATGGATAAACACAGCGTATTGTATTAATACAGTGTAAATAGCGGTCGCGCAAAAGGAAGGATGTTTGTTTCCGCATTTGCTTGTGTAAAGATTGACTTATAGGCCAATAGTATTAGCTATAACCCCAAAATTTCTCATAACAAGCTGATTTTTTCAGGATAGGTCCAGAAACATGTGTAGAATCAAATTCCAAAAGTCCCCGAAAATCCCCCTTGTGCTTCCTTCAAAATCCAAGATGGCGTCCAAAATGGCCGCCATTTTCAGTTTCTATCATAACTTTGCCCCCAGACATGTTAAAATCACAAACAAAGCATCTAAATATATGTTTTGAGGTACAAGGAATGTTTTAAAACATTTGCAAGAGGTTTCAATAATCCTAAGTAGCCAAAATCCAAGATGGCATCCAAAATGGCTGCCATTTTCAGTTTTTATCATAACTTTGCCCCCAGACATGTTAAAATCACAAACAAAGCATCTAAATATATATTTTGAGGTACAAGGAATGTTTTAAAAACATTTGCAAAAGACTTCAATGATCCTAAGTAGCCAAATTCCAATATGGTGGACAAAATGGCCGCCTTTTTAGTAAGTAAAATTAGTTTTCAACCAGACATGTGTTTAAGATGTGTTAATTGGCATTGGAGAAAGTTCAAAACTCATGATTTGTAAGCAGCATTGTAATGCACATCATCCAAATTCACTACCATTATTACCATCATTATTTTACAATATTGATTCAGTGCTTTTATCATGTGTACAATACAATAGTTACCATTATTTTCTATTTGCCTCCAAAAGAGCTGAGCTCATACCAAGATGGCTTAAGCCTATGTTCACATCGGTATCCCTGTGATGTAATGTAATCAAATGGTACACCTTAAACTTGATCAACTTGCACTGTGTTTTCGGCATTAATGTTCTTCAATGCTGGTTCAGTCTCCTCATTATCTCCAACTAGTACAGGTGCTGTGTTGCTGCAAGACTGACCACAGCATTTGCTGCACATCAATGTACAGAAGAGTCTCAAGTTTCTTGCAGCTGCATGTCATGTTGTTGCAGCCATCTTGTTTGCATCCACATGATATCATGTTGAGCAATGTGTCTGGTGCAACAGCGAGTTCTGTTTCTACTGGAACAAGAATTCCATCTTGTGATCTCCATCCCCAGTCAGTTGGACTTAGGTTGTTCCCCATCCATTCTTGAACCGTGAGAAAAGTGCCATATCCATCAAATACAACAATCGGGTGTGCTCCATTCATGCTTTAGCATGTGTGATGTGTAATTCTGACATATGCCTGCATAGGTGGAGGGATGTGGCCAAATGGCATGTCGAAGTAGGTAACCACCATCTACTACAAAGAGACAATTCTCTGGCAGCTTGGAATGCTCAGTGAACGATTTCAACAGAAGGCCCAGGGAACTCTTTGGCGATTTACGCATAAGGTCATCTTCAAAGAGAGAAGGTGGCTGAGGACCTAAAGAACGACGCTATCTCAGAGCTGTTGTTCAGTACACATGTGATTCTATTAAATAATAGAGTCGGATTCACTTCTACTTGTTGTCCCCTAACTCGCACCATCTTGTCCTTTGCTCCAATCATAGTAACCTTGTCATTTCGGCGTAAGGCAATGTTTGTACCCGTTTTTTCTATTGCTGACTTCGTGCCAACTTCCACCGCTCTATCACAGTTAGCGGATGAATCTGCTACAGTCCCAGTTGACACGTACCAGACGATCCAGTCCATACCCAGCAAAGGGGGATGTGCCTTCAACCAACCAACCAACAAAAACTTTACGATCCCCTATGTTCCCGTATGAACACCCGTGAACTGCTCTAAAGCATCATAATCTGGGGCACATCGAGAAAGTGCGAGGACTCACTTGGTTAATGTACTGTCTATGATGCCGCGACCATGTGTCGTTCCCCCTGATGTCTTCAAAGTCCACAACAAAAAACTGCTCAATGGTTTGGTCAGAGAAGTTTCCACCCCAGAAAAAATCTAGACGTCGGATGGTGAAATATCCCTTGTCTGTGAACAGTTGGTACTCATCTGGGGGCATGTTTTTCCCCAAAGACTCCATCTGTTGTAAATACAACCTTGCAGATTTGGCATAGTGGAGCTGCCCTGCAGCGTAGAAGTGAGGCATCATCTCTCTTATGCAGTAGAGGTGGAGCTTCCAATTCCCTGTTTTTTCAGCTCTAATAAAATGCCGAATTATAAAGGGCCACCTGTCTGATGTATTGCACCCACAGCTTCCCAATTCTGCTTTTACCTGCTTTGATGTCTCTTCACACTATTACAGGCTATGACACAGTCTCAGCCATTTATCGTCGAGGAAAGCGCAAACCCCGAACAAGAAACATGAATATGACTTATTAGATACCTTTACAAATGCCAGCAGCATGCCTGATGAGGTACAGAGAGCAGGGGAGAGCTTCATCCTGAAGATGTATGGGGCTAGCAATGGTTCATTGAATGAATACCGCCACACTGTATACAAACGGGCAATTGGTCGCAGTAACCTTAGCTCTTCATTTGAGCTCGCGAGTTTACCCCCAACTTGTGCTGCTGCAAAACAACACTCATTCCGCACTTTCCTCACGGTTCAAGAATGGATGGGGAACAACCTAAGTCCAACTGACTGGGAATGGAGATCACAAGATGGAATTCTTGTTCAAGTAGAAACAGAACTCGCTGTTGCACCAGACACATTGCTCAACATGGTATCACGTGGATGCAAACAAGATGCAACAACATGACATGCAGCTGCAAGAAACTTGAGACTCTTCTGTACATTGATGTGCAGCAAATGCTGTGGTCAGTCTTGCAGCAACACAGCACCTGTACTAGTTGGGGACAATGAGGAGGAGACCGAACCAACATTGCAGAACATTAATGCAGGAGACACAGTGCAAGTTGATTAAGTTTAAGGTATACCATTTGATTGCATTACATCACATGGATGCCGATGTGAACATAGGCTTAAGTCATCTTGGCATGAGCTCAGCTAGTTTGGAGGCAAATAGAAAATAATGGTAACTATTGTATTGTACACATGGTAAAACACTGAATCAATATTGTAAAATAATGATGGTAATAATGGTAGTGAATTTGGATGATGTGCATTATAAGTCTGCTTATAAATCATGAGTTTTGAACTTTCTGCAATGCCAATTAACACATCTTAAACACTTCTTAGGCGGTCATTTTGGACGCCATCTTGTATTTTGGCTTTATATCTAGGTATTGAAATCCTTCGAGTACATTTTGAATATATCCATTGTACCTCAAACCTATGTGAGATATTTTGTATATGTATTTAACAAGTCTGATTGAAAACTAATTTTACTTACTAAAATGGCAGCCATTTTGGCCGCCATATTGGAATTTGGCTACTTAGGATCATTGAAACCTCTTGTAAATGTTTTTAAAACATTCCTTGTACCTCAAAATATATATTTAGATGCTTTGTTTGTGATTTTAACATGTCTGGGTGCAAAGTTATGATAAAAACTGAAAATGGCGGCCATTTTGGACGCCATCTTGGATTTTGGCTACTGAGGATTATTGAAACCTCTTGCAAATGTTTTTAAAACATTCCTTGTACCTCAAAACATATATTTAGATGCTTTGTTTGTGATTTTAACATGTCTGGGGGCAAAATTATGATAAAAACTGAAAATGGCGGCCATTTTGGACGCCATCTTGGATTTTGAAGGAAGCACAAGGGGGATTCACGGGGACTTTTGGAATTTGATTCTATACATATTCCTGGACCTATCCTGAAAAAATCAGCTTGTTATGAGAAATTTTAACCTTTTAATGATATATGAGCTAATACTATTGGCCTATTAGTGAATTATGTAAGTCTGATGGATGAGTTTGAGATATTGTGGCTGAAATGAGGATTTCGAGGTCAACAATTCCATTTGATATTTGTTTTCATATTTAAAAACAAAGCAAAGAAAATGACATATGGCATGTATGGGCTATGTAGTAGAGAATGATATGAGTCTAAGTCTCTAAAATTGAAACATTCAACCACATTGTTAGCTGAAATTGAGTTTTCACTTTTCTTTTGCCTGACCACTCTGCTAGAACCCGAACGTTGAAAGTGTGATCATATAATTATGTATAGTTTTGCAAATCGTAAATTTTACAAACTGATAATAGAGTGGTAAATCACTTCTTTTCTTTAATTTTCTGATTGAATTATCTGCTATATAACAACATAATACCGTAATCATTTCAATACAATTACGTTGTAAATTTGGCCTACAGAAGTCTACAAAGGAAATGTGATACATTCGAATGAATGATCGCAAATGGGTTTGTTTTATTGCTAATGGGCTGTAAATACAACATACAAGCAAAAACAAAAATAACGTGAATTAAGTGTTCGAGTTTCACATAAATAAACTAGGACTTGGCGGAAATAAACCTGAGTCAACGACTATCTCAGGTATTGTAGTACCCTTGTAGCAAATTTGTTAATAACACGGGGGAAAATTCGTACGCTATAAGGCAACGACGTTTATTCTTTAGCAGACTTTTCAACGACTGCCTTTTAGTATCGATTTCTTGAGAAACCAATATTGAATGTAACATAAGCAATCAAAAGAGTCGATTTGCTTTTTGGAATGGATGATTTAATTATTTGCGCACACCTCATTACCAATGCATAGGTCGGAAGTGATTGATGCAAATCACATTCAAATCATTCGTATGGATGTTTGCTGTTCTGGTGCGTTCAAACATCAACTTCACATAAATGTGATCAGGAACACTTTCATGTTTTTTTCGCACACAACTAATAATATTTGGATTTGAAAATATATTTCAGAAGTTAATGAGATCTGTGCATAGTTGCTAGCCTATTACAGATTCCTATGAAGCTTATTAAAACAGTTCGTGAAAAGGCTTAAGAATAAAAAATATTTAAAGATCAAAACAATTGTAAATAATATAAGATATTCTTGTTCAAACATTATGCATATCCATGCCTGCCTAAGAAAATTTCCTTTAAAATGATATAGATAAAACTAATTTGAGAGAGGATGCACTTATTTTGACCTTCAAACGAAGCACTTTCTCCTGGTATGTAATGATCATAGATGATTTATTATCACATTAATTATCCATTTGAATCGTGATACACATTAATGTTTGATATGGGGCGGGGTGCAACAGTAGAGGAGCGTGCCGAGCTGGGGGTAGAGTTTGTGCATTCGGGTTTATGGGTGTGTGGTGTGGTTTATAGGTGTGGGGGTGGGTGTGGTGATGAATAGCCTGGTATAATCGGTTACATTATTTAAAATTAACTCATATATCAGAAGTATAGCATTATCTGTGTAGAACCGAGATCTGGAAAAAACACTTTAGCAGCATCTTTGTTGTATCATTTCGTAATATTATACTAAATATGTGTACGGTACGTTGTTGTTGTCTATGTTGGTGGATGGGGGTGTGTGTGGCGGGTGTAGGGGTGGGTGGGTGCCATGAATGTGAGGGGAAGGATGGGTGTATATTTGCTTGTTGGGGTTTGTGTAGGGGTGTTTGATTACGTGTTCGTTGCCAAACGAGGACATATTTGTGGTAACATACCTCCAACCGTGGACACACCTACACGTGGACTGTCCATGGTCTGCGGATAGGTGCAGGTTGACGGAAATGATGTATAAGAACGCTATTTAGAGCACGTATGTCGATTTCACTGCAGGCAAGGGTGTGTGTATTCATTGTTCGTGTGAATCTGAAATGCCTTCAGGCTAATTTGTAAACATTTGGTTTAATCGTTTATTACAAGAGCACGATTTAAAGCGTCAATGCTTAATGGTTTTTGAATGGCTATACGCTATTAGGTTAATGGTGCTACGGCACTGCACTATATGCTTGTTATTCAAAAGGCATTCAAAGGGTAAAGGCTTTGTACTTTGTTCTATATGTTACGATACCTTTTATATCAGCGGTGTACTTAATGGGGGCGAGTTCAACCTTAATAGCTTTCAGGTTGCACCACTAGCATCCAGATGTCCAAACTTGGCTGCCAATTGCATAATGTTAATCTGATGTCGCTAATGGTTCCTGGGTCTTGACCCTTCACTTTTCGCCGACGATCACCCGCCGATGACCCGAGTTCTAACAGAACGTCGATCACTTATCAAGTACCGATCTACTACCGGTATGGGGATTCCACGCATAGGTAACGCATCATGGCAAAGCACAATCCTACTCTCACGGGAACTGTCATCAAACGGATACAATGTTAATTGCATGTATTACCAGGTTGTAATTTGATAATTCACAGTCTCATTATTTACAATTAATACGTGTTTCGTAGTCAGTACATAAAGTCAATATTTCATCTTATATAACCAAAACTGGCCTGATTCGAAATGTTTGGTTGAGCGATTTAATCGGTACTGATAGGGTGCAACTTGACTAGTCTCATTACAAGACTGCCCTACCCCAACTGTAAACTCTATCCATAAACTTCGTAAACGAAGATTGAACTCAAGTCTAGCAAGTTGGTAATTGTACCGAAGAGAGTATTTTGCTTCAACATTCGGTTAGCTATTTTCTCTTGATCTCACGTTTCAGTGTTTGTCGCTTTTAGCCCTCTTCTTTATAAGAATAAAAAAATCTCGAAAGGTTTATTTAGATTGTCGATCATTTCATCATCTTGTAGCATGTACATTGTTTGCGAATGTTGTATTTCAGGATAAGTATCAGCTTAAAATTCCTTTCTCCAACATGTGAAACTATATCGGAATTTAGAATGCAAGCAAAACAAGCTTTCAACAATTGCTATGACACTTGCAGACATACTTGTCAGGTCAGATTCGAGTGATTCAGATTCCTTAGACCCAGCACAAGGAATTGTTCTATTCTTGTACAGCCAAGATGACCACTTCATCAACCACACTGCATGTACCAATAAAAGCGATGAATAAAACTACCATCAGATTTCATTGATAGCTTCTGACAGCAGTAAAATAGTATTATTACATCTTCACTTCCCAACAAAGATGAAGTAGACAAGTCAAAATTTGAGAATTTGTGCTTACTGGAGGCATTTCGTGTTAAAAGTGGTTAAACAAGCTTTTAAAGATAATTCGAGGGTGCTGAATTTGAAAATGCTGTTTAACCAGTTCAGTTTTGGAGTCTTAGCCCTCAAAATTCAAAAAACAAAATGGCTGCCATTTTCAACATATTTTTGATAATAACTTGAATTTTAAACAGCATAGGAGGTTAAAAATGGTGGCAATATTCATGTTTATGTTGCAGAGGAACCCAAATTGATTGTTACTGAAGTTTCAAGTGGTATGGTTTTGCCGCCATTTTGAATTCCAAAATGGCCGCCATTTTCACCAAGTTTATGCATTTCCTGCTATAACTTGGATAGTAGGCAGCATAGAAGTTTAAAAATGATGGCAGTACCCATGTTTTTAATACCAAGGATTCCAAATTATCTGTTACCTACTATCTGTTGTAACTAGTCACGGTTGCCACCATCTAGAATTCCAAGATGGCCGCCATTTTCATCAAGTTTCTGCATTTCATGTTATAACTTGGATAGTAGGCAACATAGAAGTTTAAACAATGATGGCAGTACCCATCATTTTGATACCATGGATTACAAATTATCTGCTACCTACTACCTGCTGTAACTAGTTAGGGTTGCCATCATTTAGAATTCCAAGATGGCTGCCATTCATTTGGCAATTTCTGGGTGTATTTCAAAAAACAAAATTGTCATCGTTTTCATATAAAGGGTACATTACGTTCTGTGGCTAAATGCCCTTTTAATTTAAATTTAATATTAAATTAGTTTTCCAAGTGCATTTAAAAAGGTTAAAGATTTCCAAATTACCTATTATACTTTACACCGTACAACTCATGAAACTATCAACATTGGCACTTAATGTTACTTACGGCTAATTGTTCCCGTTAGGATCTTGTAACTATTTGATTCTTTCTATTTGACCTTTCACTTTGTAGTTCAGTGATTCCTAACTTTAATTGATGAGTGCAGAAACAGAAGAGACTTGAAAGTCTCTTCTGTTTCTGCACTCTTGTTAACTGTTAAATGCACACGTATGCACAACAATCTGTGCATGTTAGCTTAGCTTTCATGCAGCTGCAATTGTTTATACATCCATTGGTACATTTGCATGTTGGTGGTAGATTCTCCTGTGGACAACCCTTTGAGAATAGTATCACACGTGCCTTATCGCATCTGTGCACATCATCTGGCATGCACCTTGCAAATGAATTGTGCTAAGAGCTGTCAACAATTGCTTGAAACACCTCTGTCTTTTTGCCGTAGCCAGCAAGCTGTGACACACTGTCACAACCAGTTATGAAATAGAAGCAAAGCTTCCACTTGGCAAGGCAGCAGTTCCTGATGGATTTTGGGGATTGGGATGTATTTGGGCTTCTTACAAATCCTGCCTTCATCCACAGCTGAGTGCATAGCATCTTGTCAAAATAAGCAGCCAGTAAGACAAGTATGTCAGTGTCACGTACTGAAACCACTACAACTTCAGCATTTGTGTTAATGCAATGAAGTACATGGCCTCTAGGGCTGTTGTGTCCATCCCTGAATCTGAAGATCTAACTTTTGTTATGTGCATGTCCTCCAGCCACTACAAGTGTTGTGGGTGCAATTGATACAGCATTTGTCATAAGCTGTTGAGATAGGAGCAACAAGATTTGCTTTATTCTCTCCAAGTGAGAGAAAGTATCCAGTTATTCGGTAGAGAACGTTGTGGTTTTCTATTACCCGGCATACTGGTCGATAGTCCGGGTTCGTTTTGTTCTGGTTCCAGTCTTGATGGAATCATGCTGGTATCTGTCAAAGGTTACCTCAATCCTCTGAAACTCAGCCGCCATTGCTTATATGCAGACTCCCATTCATGGCAGCAAGTGAAATTTGAACAGGCATAAGTTCATGCTGCAGAATCTGGTCCAAGTTGTACGTCCTGCCTTAGAGGCTGTCACAAATCGCTGTAGAATGTTTCTATCTGCTTTAAGGGCCGTATTAGTGGTGTTGTTTATGGTGTCAAGTGCGCTGAAGATCAGGAGTGCCAAGCACTGTACATTGGTAAAACCGACCAATCCCTGCAGAGTCGCATATATCCCAACTTAGACACGCTAGTTCAAGTGGCAACGATTCAGCAGTCTACAAACATCTTGAGGGCAGCAGTCATAGCTTTGACATTGACAAAGTTGTCATTTTGGACTGTGAACTATGTTGGTTCGAGCAGGGAGTCAAAGAAGTGTGGGTACAAGCCGAACAACCGTCCCTCAACAGGAGCGGGGGCTTTAGAGTGAATCTGTCACATGGATCAGGTCATCAAGCAACTTCCTCATCGATTGACCTGGGATGACCCTAAATCATCCATGGGGGGGTAGGAGGATAAATTCCCCAATATTTTGCCAGGGGGTGGTCCATACAATCATCCCCCTCCAAATGTTGACGCCTGTATATGTGTGTTTCCAGCCAAATTAACATGATATTTGGCCATTTTAGCCTAAAAAGTGCAAATTTTTGCAAAAAAGTGCAAATTTTTGCGTGCATTTGTACCATCATCTTATTCTGTTGCCAAAAGGTGCTGGATTCACTATACTTCAAGAAATTTTTTGACCCCCCCACCCCATGTCGTCAAAAAGAAATCTATGCCACTAGCACTGGCCAAATCTTTGGTTGCCACGCTGGATGGTGTAATCTCGTTGTACACATACTAACTTTCCAATTGGGAGTGTGCCATCATCAGCACTTGCCTAATTTACTTGATGCAAGTTCTCATGTTATATAAGAGAGTACCCATCTGCCTAATGCAGTGATACTTCTTGTGATACCTATAATCCCGCCGCTCCTCTTCCCAGTACCATTCAACCATTCTTGGCAATAATCAGGGGATACTTGGTTGAATTTCCGCCCGGACTCCTTTACAACAAAATTTCCTGCCTGGAATTCAAGGAGGACTTTTGGTGGACATGGTGGAAGGTAGCTCATTTCTGCCATATAAGTGGTACCCCATTTGGCATAGTGGTATGATCATACCTAAAAAAGAAAGTTGCATCCTACTGAAGGCATACATGTGGAGATCCCAGACACCATCGCGGTGTGCTCTGATGAAAGCAAGAGAATGCTCACCATGTCCATATATTGCCAGATGATGTGGACAGATGCGATAAGGCACGGGTGATACTATTTTCAAGGGTTGTCCACAGGAGAATCTACCACCAACATCTGATGCAGTAAGGCTTCATACAAAGTATACATGCACATTACCAGGCTTGTATTTGGAAACAAGCAGTCACCATTTCTCCAATTCTCCCCAAAGTAACTGACATGGGATGGACCTACATCTAGATAGAACCTGGCTCCACAACTGATGACACTACCTCCAATTCCCAAAGCATGTCGCGAGATAGTTTCATGCATGTATAAATGGCAATTGCAGTTGCAAAAAGGCTAAGCACATTTAACAGCCAACAAGAGTGCAAAAACAGAAGAGGCTAAAGCCATTAATCAGAGTTTGGAATCACTGTACTACGAAGTGAAAGGTCAAATAGAAAGAATCAAATAGTTGCAAGATCCTAACGGGAACAATTAGCCGTAAGTAAAATCAAGTGCCAATGTTACCAGTTTTATGGGGTGTACGGTGTAAAGTATAGGCCTAGTAGCTAAAAGGCGGCCATTTTGAAATCTTTAACCTTTTAAAATGCACTTGCAAAACTAATTCAATATCACTGTTTTTGTTCTAAAGAAATTAAAAGTGCATTTAGCCAGAGAAAGTAACCTACCCTTATGAAAACGATGACAATTTTGTTTTTCTGAAACACACCCCAGAAATTACCTAATGAATGGCGGCCATCTTGGAATTCTAGATGGTGGCAACCCTAACTAGTTACAACAGATAGTAGGTAACAGATAATTTGGAATCCTTAGTATTAAAAACATGGGTACTGCCGTCATTTATAAACTTCTACGTTGCCTACTATCCAAGTTATAGCAGAAAATGCAGAAACTTGATGAAAATGGTGGCCATTTTGGAATTCAACATGGCAGCAAAACCATACCAGTTAAAACTTCAGTAACAATCAATTTGGGTTCCTCTGTATCATAAACATGGATATTGCCACCATTTTTAACCTCCTATGTTGTTTAAAATTCAAGTTATTATCAAAAATATGTTGAAAATGGCGGCCATTTTGTTTTTTGAATTTTGAGGGCTAAGACTCCAAAACTGAACCGGTTAAACAGCATTTTCGTATTCAGCACCCTCGAATTATCTTAAAAAGCTTGTTTAACCACTTTTAACACGAAATGCCTCCAACCTTTTAATAAAGCACAAATTCTCAAATTTTGACCTGTTGGACATTGATTTTTTTATGTATTTAGGGCAGTAATTAAGAGATGAAACTAATCCAATATTTTCGTGGTCTTGTCAAGGTACTTTTCAAGTACTATTATAGAACAACCATCTGTGTTGGGATTAGTGGAAGACATGCATTAACTAGTATTAAATTAGATTGCGTGCGGTATAATTTTATCTTACCATGTCATGGCTCTTATTCTGCGTTTCAAACTGACCTGATAAAAACTTTAATATACGAATATTTGACCCATGTCTAAACCTTTTAAACATCTGACCCGCAAATTAATGCAATATTTGTTTTCTTAAACTCATAAAAAACACCTGATGGGTGAAGGCCACATTGCTAACAAACAATATTTGTGCATATATTCTTATTAATAAAGTGCGCCCCTGACAGGTTTAATTATAAGACATCCCAATAATTGCACAAATCTGACCCTTAACTGTCGTCCGTAGAATAGTCTGCCCACAGACGAGATGTTATTAACAATAATGACATTTCAAATGCCATCTTGATGCCACTGAATAATATTTCTATTTTAAATTCTTGTTACGTATATCCCTGTTCCTGACGTTTTTGTATTACAATTCACTTACCCAGAATATTCATTTTTATGTTGTATTTTATCAATTTTAAAACACGTACATTGAATTATTTTGACACTTTAAAGTGCACGGACAATAAGTAATGTTATTTTTAAAAAAAGTGATAAAGTATATTACGGCCTTCAGTAATTAAGTTTTGAATTTCTGTATATTATGTATATTGTAATCTACCATTAATATAATTGCATGATTTCGCAATTTCTATAATTGAAGACCGAATTAAAAAAGACTAGTTTGCGTATGACGTCCTGTCAATCAGACCAAAAATGCCATACTGCGCAGGTCAGCAACCAATCACGCGCCTTTGTCATGACGTCAGACGCAAATTAGTCTTTTTAATTCGGTCTTAAAGTCTACAAAGCTGCTTAGCTCCTAAGTAACCATGGGAATGTTTCTCAACTGATGACGGAGGCTAACTTGAAGACCTGAGCGCAAGAAGACCGTAAGTCCACCTGGCCCCTCAACATGTATACACTAAAGTTACGTATAGTTTCTTAGGGTTTTATAATGTTTAATACATATTCCAGGGTGAAAACATCATGAAAGGTTGTGAAAGATTTGTTTTGGCCCCTGAACATATATAAAACATTAGCAAACTATATGAAACTATACGCAACTTTAGTGTATACATGTTGAAGGGCCAAGTGGACTTACGGTCTTCTTGCACTAAGGTCTTCACTTGTATAGGGGATGTATTGATCCGTCAGATTATGCCTTGTTAATTCAACTCAATTTTGTATAATGAAATGTTAACTAAACAACCCATAGTGCAGTTACGTCAACGGCAAATTCACCGTGACCTTTCCAGCCATAAACCAGCTTATTGAAGATTAAACCGATAGGCCCCTATATGCAGTACTAAACCATTATATAGTAATCTATTGTCCAATGCATATTTATTACCACATGATAATATTAATCCAATGAGCGACCGAATTGTCCGCTACGGACGACTAATCCAATCGATAATGACGCTATTGACATGTACGAGCGGAGCTCCACTGACCGAGTTTTGGGGTATTTTTCACTGGTTTGCTGTCATTTACTCATCAAGGCGGACCAACGTTATTATAAGGACTATGCTTATTATTTACAGATTGACAAGATTGACTAGATTGACATGTATAGAATAAGCCATACTTGATTGACAGAAAGTACTAAATTTGTACCTATTACGGTTTTATGACACATATCTTCCAAAAACGCCCAAACCAGGGCTGCCCGGTGAAGCAAAATGTGACTCCTCGCCACAACTGAGCCCGGATGTCGCCAGTGCCACTATTGAGATATGCTCCATCGAACTTAACAATAAACAATAGGAAAGAAAGGATTTATTGACTGTTTTATTGATTTTCACTACTTAAATGTCAAGTACTATAGACATGATATACATCATTTTAAAGCTAATTTCAAGCAGAATATTTTGGTTGAATATCTCAAAAATGATGATTGGCGACATCCGGGCTCAGTTGTGGCGAGGAGTCACAAATGTGCATTGGAATAACACGGCGAGTTTGGATAGATGGTAGGATTTTTTTTTAAATGTATGTTCCCCCATTATTAAAGCTTGTACCGGGTTGAAGATTCAGATATTTGGAAAAGACTAAGTAATTGAAACATAGAAAAAGTACTAAAATCATAGCTTTTATACTTTTTCAAATATGACGCCAACAAGTTTATCTCATATAGCTACAACACAGCGCTAGGGTTCAATTGCCTATTGTGAGTGCCCCTGTGTTGTGTGCATACATGTAGTTAACAATAACTGCATGATGCTCGAGTCTTTGGGTCGTTTCCCTGGATCATTCCTTCCCATTGTTGGGTATCAGTTTCAAGGTTTTCTTTTTACATGTCCATAAGACAGCTGCATTGCACAGATCTTGTTCGATTATCGTGCACTGGTAATCAAGGGTGCTTGTAATTCTGTCTCTTCTAGTAACACCTAGGATTTTTCTGAGACAAGCCATTTTAAATATCAGAAGTCACTGCTCATCACGTATTTTTAATTTTAATTTCACTATTACCTTTAATAGAGATAATTCCAGGAACACTTTTGTTGTTGCGTCAGGTTTGAATAAACACCAAATCTATCTTTAGCGAAACATAATGACATTTTAATGGGTAAATAGGACAAACAGCTATCACGATATGGGGTAAGCTATTCAGAAAAATAATGAATAGCTTACTGCTTCATATTGATGTGAAGCCTGATGGCAGATGAAATGTATGTTTTGTAAATGAAGAGCTTATTTCCAAACCGTGTTAAGTCCATAACCACATGTTTCTCATTTACAATCACAATTACTCTGACAAGTTTGACATTAGCAACAATGAGTTGTACCATGAACAAGCCACTATCTACAACAACAATGCTGGTTAACAATATGAAGACTATTGTACTCATTTGGGAATCAAAGGCCTCACACAGTATTGTTACTGTACTACTGTTTACATTATAATGGTGCATCTAACTGAAATTATAGTATCACAACTCATTGCAATATCGCACAGGTAAATCAGAAACATGTGTTTGTGGATTTAACACGGTTTGGAAATAAACTCTTCAAATACTTGCCTAAAATACGTGAAACTTAAAATTCACAAACAGTTTAAGCTCCATAACATCTGATATAAATAGCCGCTTGTACGGTATAGTGAGTGTCAAAGGTATCAGTTCGAGCGGATGCAATGCATCATATCTCAATATTGTGAGCGCCAAAAGACTTGCTAACAAAATCGGCAATATCTGTCACATGTGAAGTGACAAACTTAACGCATCATTTGTTGGCAAACGTAAGTCAACTGACGCCTTTGAGACATACGTGTAACTAAAGTGACGACTTTTCGATATAATATTTGTTATTAATAACACGTTGATATAACACTGGGAAATATTCAGGTACTTATAACTATAAGTTACGTCTGTTTAGCAGTAGTGTGATCAATGTATTCTAGTGTGATGAACTGACTCCGATATTCGTGATATCCTCGGGTTATAAGCAAGTATAGAAACTTGACGCATTGATTTTAAACCGAACCTGTTCCTTAGAAACTGCATCGCATTTGCCTTATACATAAGATGTTGAATCGATATACCACTTGGTGGTCACGACGATGATACTGCTTATCATAGTACACCGGGGCATCTTCTTAAGTCAATAACGATTTAGTGTTGCATGCTAATATGGTAAGGGATGATAACGAATAACAACAAAAAACAAACAAAAACAAAACCAAAAACGCTTGAAAAACAAAGAACAAAAAAACAACAACAAACAAACAACAAGCAAACAAACAAAACACATTTGAAATGACATCTTTATGCCACTGAATAAAGAACTGTATTTTAAATTCCTTTTACGTATATCACTGTTCGTGACGTTCAACTTTTTGATTACACTTCACTTTCACAGAATATTCATTTTTATATTAATTGTATTTTATCAACTTTAAAACACGCACATTGGATTATTTTGACAGTTTGAAGTGCAAGCAGACAATGAATAATGTTATTTTTAAGAAAGTAATAAAGTACATTATAGCTTTCAGTAATTCAGTTTTGAGTTTCTGTGTATCATGTATATTGTAATCTAATACGTAAATGCATGATTTCGCAATTTTGTTTAATAAAAAATGCTGCCTAAGTAACCATGGGAATGTCTCTCAACTGATGACGGAGGCTAGAACTTGTATAGGGGATTTTATTTATTTTATATATCTGCCACATGTGAAGTGACAAAGGTAAAGCATCATTTGTTGGTAAACGGGTGTATTTTTCCGTCAGATTATGTCTTGTTAATTCGACTCAATTTTGCATGTTATATAATGAAATGTTAACTGACCAACTTATCCTCGAGTCTTTCGTTTTTCTGGGCTCATTTCTTCCATTGTTGGGTATCATTTTGAAGGTTTTCTTTTTTACATGTCCATAGTAAGACAGCTGCATTGCATAGATCTTGTTCGATTATTGTGCACTGGTAATCAAGGGTGTTTCTACTGAAAGTTTCTAATTCTGCCTCTTCTAGTAACACCTAGGATTTTCTGTTCGTCATATTTTTTGATCAATTTTAATTTCACTATTACCTTTACATATCGATTTTTTTGTCGCGTCAGGTTTGAATAAACACCAAATCTATCTTCAGTGAAACATATGACATTTTAATATCTACTGTACTGAGTCTCTTTTCCTGAAAAGAGCTATCACGAATATGGGGAAAGCTATTCAGAAAAATAGCTTGCTGCTTCATATTGATGTGGAGCCTGATGGTGGATGAAATATATGTTCTCTAAATACTTGCCTAAAATACAAGAAACTTAAATTTCCCAAACAGTTTTAAGATAGCACAAGTATGTCTTGTATCGATTTGGGAGGCCTTGATAATTAAAATGGCCAATGGAAAAATGTTAAAATCACTCAATCTGAAGCTCCATAACATCGAATTCAAATAGCCGCATGTATACAGTGTCAAAGGTATCAGTTCGAGCGAGACCTCTAGTGCAATGCATCATGTCTCAGTTGTGAGCCACACAAAGACTTGCTAGCAAAATCGGTAATATCTGCTACATGTGAAGTGACAAACTTAACGCATCATTTGTTAGCAAACGTAAGTAAACTGACGCCTTCGTGACTTACGTGTAACTAAAGTGCCGACTTTTTGATATAATATTTCTTTTTAATAACACGTTGATATAACACTGGTGTCATAAGAATAAGAGAATTATATAGGGAAAATATTCAGTTACGTCTGTTTAGCATTGGTGTGATCAATGTTTTCTAGTGTGATGAACTTACTCCGATATTCGTGATATCCTCGGGTTATAAGCAAGTATAGAAACTTGACACATTGATTTTAAACCGAACCTGTTCCTTAGAAACTGCATCGCCTTTGCCTTATACATAAGATGTTGAATCGATATACCACTTGGTGGTCACGACGATGATACTGCTTATCATAGTACACCCGGGTATCTTCTTAAGTCAATAACGATTTAGTGTTGTATGCTAATATGGTAAGGGATGATAACGAGACAAGAAAACAAACAACAAAAAACAACAAAAACGCTTGAAAAACAACAAGCAAAAAAAAAGTTTGAAAAACAAAAAACAAACAAAAAATAAGCAAAAAAAAACACAACAAAAAATAGAGCTCTAAGAAGATATTTTAAAAACTATCTTAGATAATAATACAACGCATTAACTACAGTAGATTCCAGTGTTTAGGGTTTCTGTAACACCTTTTAAACACTAACTAGGTGTTTAATCTGTCATTTGCAAAAGGTATAGGACAGTTTCACTGGGCAAGAAATTTGGACCCATTGATATACCAAAAGTCACAATTTTCGGCCGAATTTAACCAAAATTGTCTTTGGGAAAATTTTGAAAATTTTGGCTAGATTAAGGAAAAATTGGGCTGTTTTCCGAAAAAATTGAGAAAATTGTGAAAAAAGGACCCATTCATATACCAAAATAGGCTTTGAAAAAGGGGTCATTGATATACCAGAAGGCCGAAAATGCTACCCATGTTTGCGGCACGTCCCCGTATGGTCATTTGTACTGAGTACCCCCGGGATAAACAAAGCGAGAAACGGAAGAAAATAGCAAGGAAAAGGAGAAAAGAGAGAAGGCCACTCCCAAGCACAATTGCACAATTTTACTCTTAGCCCTTACTTCGTGAGAAAGGAAACTGGAATTCCAATCTCAAGCCCCGATGCAAAGGCTGTTTTAACAGCCTTTTATTAAAATAAAAGACCAGAATTTACACGAGTACATCAACGCAAGGTTATGTTCCGATCACATATATGTACAGCAACAACCAAGAACTTACAAAAACCATGCTGTCGTAGCCCTGTATTTACGAATAGTGGGTTAACCCTTTTTGCCTGAAAAAAAACCCACCTTAACTACACTGATTCTTAGCTATATACACAAAAATGTCTTTAACAATGGCTAGAACAGACTGTTTTCATTGCAAACAAAATAACGAGTGAAGTATTGAATTAATAAACACAATTACAATTGCCGATGACAATTCTAAAAAAGTACGGTGTTATTGGCACTTGCATTAAGTGCTGCAATACAACGTCATTATTGCACTCATCTCCATAATTAAGCCACAGTCAACGACACTGGCATGACGTACTTCTGGTTCAAAAATAAATCAGCATTTTCACTCGTCAAAAAGATAATGTTTTTGAGACGTATGAGAAAGTGGGAGTAAAGGTTCAAAGAATAGTGCAGCACAGGTTTCCGGGTTTACGCTATTGTTGCTTAATCAGTTAATGGATACTCCAGACGTCAATCATACAATTTCATATTTAAGAAAATACACTGCATTTGCAGGCAACTTTATTGGAGAATTTTGAATAACTTTATATCATCTTTTGGTTCCACCTTTTACCCAAATCCATACGATGGCACAACAATAATACACTGTTTGATTGAGTTAACAAAATCTACGTAAAATATGATTGAAACATGTAAACAATATAATCGCACTTTTTAATTATCACTACTTAACCGACAATCTTCTTCTTGGTGATCAGAGAATTCTGTTCTAATGTTCTGGACGGCTGATGTATATCCTTGTTCACTTGTTCTGCGAAAAATCACTGTTCAGCGAAGTCCACTCTACACATGCATTTATATATCCTTTGCGTATAAAATCCTCGCGCAGAAATGGTGCTGCTTTCTCCAAAATCCATGCACAGTTGACACTTTCACCAACTAATTGATGATGTTTCTTTCACCAATCACTCACTTTCTCCAGGAAACAGGAGAAAATTCTTTCTGCACTGATCCTTTTTTGTTGTTGACAGATGTGTTGTTTTATAAACCAGACTAGAATCCAACATGTCGACAGGAGATCTTTATTCCTTTGGGGAGGAGGAGTACCTTCAAAATGATGTCATATTCACTTTACAATCTTGGGAAAATCCCCAATTGTGCAAGAAAATGAACATTCTGGAATAGTGGTGATTTTCCAAGACTATTAATAACTCGGATTGAGTTTGTTTACTGAGTGTAACCAAAGGGTTTTCCCCATAACATGTCATAACACACAAACACTTGGTTTTCCCCTTTCTGTTATTCCTCATGACATAGCTTTAAGTTATAAATATAAATAATCACCACACCCCCAATATTTTTCTTCCCCCAATTTTCCCCCTCACTCATTTTTAAGGTAAAAAACTCAAAAAATACAAATATTTCCACTTTGTGCGGAAATTTTGTGCAACATTTATTAATTTTGCCCCCGATTCACTTTTCCCTTCATGCCCCCAAAAAATCCTGGCCCAGCCACTGCTCAAAAAAGCATATTAAATAGGCATATATCAAGTTATATTTGGAAATACAAGCACTTATTATTAGTATATAGATGTCGTATTTTCACAACGTTATGTTCATTGCTGTACTCGTCATAGAATAAATAACAAATGACGCAAATGGGAAAAATTATACTAAAACAAACAGAATCATCAAAACGATTTTATATAATTTAAGTAAATACTTAGCAAATTATGGGTCCAGGTGGAATGGGCAGATAAACATTGCTTGACGATTTGAATCTATTTTCGAGATCAAACATCATGAATAAACTTTTTCAGATTGACCTTGGAACTTGCTTGAATATCTAACCAAAACAAGGAAACAATTTTAAACTTCTTCCTTTTGTTGAATATCCAACCAACACTTTTAGATAAACAGTAGCGTAGCCAGAATTTTAGTGTGAGGGGGCAAAGCCAAATTTCCGTCCCTATTTGTCAATTTTTTGACTCAGTTTTAGTCATTTTAAGGCCACTTTAATCTTTGCCGTCCCCATTTTATCCCTGACAAATTTCTGTGTGGGGTGGGGGTGGGGGCATGCAGTCTCCCTCCCGGCTTCCCCTGGCTACGCTCCAAGACAGTAGAGTCGTACATAGCGGTGAAAACTGAAACTGTAGATTCATTTTTTTAAATATCTACATTATTTATAATTTTGATTTACATGTAATACCGGGAGCATTTTAGCGGACCTTCCATATCGTAGTGTCGGATTGTTAAATTAATCTGAAACTTTTCTTGTGAAGATAAAATAACATAAGATAAGCTGATACTTCCAGTTTCCTAGTTGTATGAAATCACAAATATCAGTTTTACCATGAACAGTCCTGATGAATATCTTCAAGAAGTAAGATAAGATATGCTGTGGTGCATATGATGTAATTATGCTTTTGCTGTGTGTTTACCACATTTTAGGTAAAATTGTTGCAATCATATCAGGTATTAATGTGGGTTTTCTATTCCTTGGTTAAACATGCAAAAATATCCGGTATTTTTTTTTCTCCCGTATCAGCCCACCCAGGGCAACCCACATAATTATTTGTAAATATTAAACTTCCTGCTCTACCACGAAATGTGAAACGTGTACCACATATTCTCGAGTCCCAGCTCTCGTATTCTTCAATAGTTAGAGAATCTTTATCAATATTTTTTCTAATACTATACTTGAAAAAATGATACGTGATAATATATGTAATCTGATAGACAATACCCATAATTAACTGTTGTATGGATTTATCAATATGCCTATCATTAACCAAATCTAATCGGAAGCGCAGTAATAGCCTTGCAGATAATTGATTGGCAAAACATAATCCATGGCCGATGTCAATTAGCCTTACCAGAAGTGTTGCCACTGCGGTGGTTTCTTCTTTTCACAACTTGAATTCGTCTGAGATGATCTCTCTCATATACTAGTAAAATCGACTGTCAGTATATAGACGAATCCAACGAGCCAAGTCATGGTCAGGATTTGGTCGGCCATTTTTACTTGTTTCCCCACATCATGTTGGTATACATTGCAATTTCATTTCAGTTGTTGGCATGCATTCAAGGTATCCTTTTGATCAATAAATCCTTGATGTGTTTTATGTCCTCGTCCGGTGGTCTCATATCATAAGAAGTTTTAGAACATTTGTATGGATAAAGTAAAAATTGGGCGTCAGACAAAACCCAAATACAAAGATTTGGCAACACTGTTAGCAAGCAATCCTATAGGAAATCAAACCGCTGACAGCGGAGATTCCTCAAGGTTACGCGATTTATAAGATACTCCTATTAGTTCCTCAAAACAACAACAACAAAATAAAACCAAGAAAAACACCTCATTAATCTATTAGTAACCTCCAATCTAGAATATAGATGATACCATTTCCTACCACGTGTTTACGCATATTCGAGAATAAATTATTACTTAAAAAAACCACGATACTATATGATGAATAATACGTAGTTCGTTAGTATATTTTTGATTTATCTGTTTTACATTTGTTAAGTAAAGACAATGAAAATCAACCGTTTCCCAGTAAATAACAAGTTGACGTCAAATACAATCTTTTTTATAAAGTGAAGACGCATTTTACCATCCTTGTCAACACAGCAATTGCTAAAACGATGATCCAGTATTTATGAAAAATATTAGTCTATGTTAGAATTTTATTATGATAATTATCTGTGTCGTTGCATTATTTAGCCATGAAATAGAAAGCTAACATTACTGCCTTAATGTTGTCACACGGTTAATAATACTCTTCATGGTCGAATGGATGAACAAAAGTAAAGTATTAATAAACTCATCAATGTTCAAGAGTACACTGTAATTGCGTGTTTCTAAGTAAATTTAATTGTATTTTCTTAGCAAGGAATATTGTTGGCGCCTAAAATGCTGCTTTTTATGCAACATACTAACTGAAGGTCCATTTGGAAGGTATATAGCAAATATTACACCACAACTTGGTTTATTTCGTTGACGCTATTATATAGGTCATATTATGATTGTTTGTCACAGAATATGAATATGAAGAGCACATCTTTTTATAAGGCACCACATCGAATTTGGTCCTATAGAACTAGCGGTGCCCGGTAGGTACCGATGACACTTAACATCACTCCATAGAGATGTAATAAATTGTAGCAAGCATAATAATTAACAGTTGCATAGTGTTGTTGTTTTTCATTTCATTAAACAATTAATGCACTGTACACATATTCAGGGTACGATAAAAAGTGCCATCGGTACCTATCCGGGCACCAATAGGACCAAAAAAGATGCCGTGCCTTACGTATCACTTGTTGTAATATATATGCTCCTGAAAAAAAAAAAAAAAAAAAAAAAAACCTTGTAGGAGGATTCGAAATTTACGTAACCTATGATATATATAAATTACAGAAAGGTCATTTTTCTGTAACTCAATCCAAGATAAAGTAGACATTCTTACTCATTGACATTTGTCTTGGGGAGGAAAATGAGAACGAAACACATAGGGCTATGCAATTATCCTCGAATTGCTCCATTGTCAGTGTGAGGAATACATTTATGCACGTGAACAATTATAAATCTACAAAAGACAACTTAGTATATTGCATGTGATTTCAATTCAATAAAAAGCTATACCTCCCAAACACAACCGTAACCACGTCCACAAAACAAACACATGTAACTCCCGCACAAGCCCTCAACCCCACACCCACACCTCCACCAATAAACACCAATAGCAAACACATATAGGCCTACGGCTTTCAGTGACACAACAAAAATGCCACTAATGGGCTTTTTCCAGAACCGGGTTCTCCACAGGAAATGTTTTACTACTATTATATCATTAATAATTTCGCTTTAGCCATCGTGGCCAATTATATAAGGCAATTCACTATCACCGCACGCAGATACACCCCCATACACAACTCCCCCACCCCAAACCTCATGCATATCAAAACACACATTAAGTAGATTTCCATGCACCGGATCCCATTACTGTGTGATTTCCGGCCCAGTCCATTATGTTTACGTGTAGTAACCAAACTGCACAGTAGATTAATTTCAATTTAAATATCACATACCACCATGTTCAATATACATAAAATTTGGCAATTTCTGTAAAAATTATTATAGAAACGCTCCATACAACTGAAAACAAGTCTGCTTTATATCTTGTCCATCTTAATTCCACAATGCATATCTTGTTTACGGAATTAAGTGCACTACAACACGCATGGTGTGAAGGGTATCATCTTCTTGTATCTATATCAACATTGGTTTGTAATAGCGGTTGATAAAATTGTTTATCAAACAGACTAATATTCACGGTATGAAAAGAATGTAGATTGATCTATCATCCACACATGAGACTCAATTTGGACTGCGTATTCAATTAACAACTTGTCAAATACTTGTTTCAGTGTAAGACTTCATCAGGATAATTAAGCCTTGACCTTGTACAGATTCTTTCCAAAAAAATGAACAAGGAATTTCTTTTCATTATAAGTATCTAAGAAAAATAGACAAACAACATCATTAACATTCCCGAGTGTGAACAGTTAGTGAGAATTTACCTTGTTTTTTGAATTAATAAAATAGTTAACATTACATTTACGGTGTAATATAGGTTAGAAAGTTATCAGAAACCATACGTATTAGGCGGAAAACAATAGTTAGAAAGTTATCAGAAACCATACTTATTAGGCGGAAAAAAGGGTCGCTTCTGGATTTCTACATTGAAACCATAATGCTTCTATTTGATGACCGATGATACCAATGAATAGCTACGTGTTTCGTCCGTCCAGTGTTATCAAAATAAGTACCAACATCCCTAATATTGCTATGACGTCATAATATAAGTAATTCGGAAAATGGGGAACTCCTAAATTTGTATAAAGTATAGGCCAAAATAAATATCGCTTGGTCTATCCAACCCTCTTATCATCTAAGTTTGATCTACCACCCTACCCCCAGATAAGTAAAGGTGGTAGGTCATTGTTTCATATAGTGGGAGAAAAGGCTGGCCTTATACGAATATTTTTTTATTTATTACATTTGGCAAAAAGCACAGGCAATACCCAATAGTGCTCAAAGAGCACTAAATTAAAGGAAAGCCCTACATACAAAGCGAACAAAAATTAACTGAGGGTTAAGAGGGAGCAAGTCCGTACTTTTAAGATAAATCAAAAATACAAACTTCATCATTCGTTGACTTTCAAACTAATTCAGGAGTTGTGCACAAGGAAGGGTGATCTTGAATGACCTCTTACATAGCAATGGTCTGAAAAGAAATCCCGACAGAAATATTTCTGGAATCCTCGCTAGACATACTATATTCTAATTAACAGAATATACAGCACCGGAAATATGATGAGATTTTGACGATGCGGAAATTGTGTATAACAACAGGTCAACTGAGATATTCTGGTAGTAATGGGCTATTCCAATTGAAATCCATACACCCCCTATAGAAGACATGACCTTAATCTTCCACACAGGGAGTGTGCTTTTCAAATGGGGTTTAATACCTGAATGGGTGAATACGTTTGAAATCTACACCCCCTGCGTAGGAGATCAATATCATTTCTTCTATAGTAGGTGTATGGATTTAAACTGGAATAGCCCAATACATCTTTAGGAGGAAAATTTTTCCACTAATGAAGCAATTGATCATTTTATTACTATAAATTATGATGTTGGTGATTGAATGAGTTTTCAAAGTATTCGAATTTGTTATTCAAATATCAGATTTTTATATTTCTTATAAATGCAGCTTTTTATAGCTCGTAGTTTAGAATACCTTAGTAGTATATGTAGTTAAAAAGAATACAATAATTATTTGTTATGTTCATATTATTACGTCATTGATTATTACAGAAAGATATTTATCATCTCATGTAACGGCAACTTGTTGGTTCCCCTTAATGTGCATTATACTCGGACTCTCCGTTTATGATAACTAGAACTCAGTTTAATTCTAGGTATCCATTCCGTCAATCATCATAAATGATCAGAATTATATCCAGTTCACGTTCATTTTACAGAACAATCAAACTCTAAGGCTTGTACAAGAACAATTTTAAGGATTCTATTTTTGGTAAACGTTTCTATTTTTGCTTAGAATTCTACATTTTACTTCGACTTAACATGCTTAAGATAAAAATGTGTAAGTAAAATAATATTGTGTCTTTGAATATATGAATATCTTATATTGTTACAAAATTTAAAAGAGGTGTTTTGCAATATGTTTCAAACATTGATTAAACTAAAAGTTTGACCTCAATTACTAAAGTAAATTTCAGTGTTAGATTGCTATTCCAGAAATAATAATGGTACCCCCTAAAGAAGATGCGGGAAATCTCTAAAACTGTTGCCTTTCCAGCAGTGGAAAATCCTAAGAAAAGAATCACCATTTTGAAGTGGAATTTCTATTATACTTGTCTGATGGGATACTGAGAATTCTTAATTCTCAACTCAGAATTTCCAATATTTTGGTCAACAAATTTATAACCTGGCAATTTTCATTTTTGTTTGTTCAGAAATGACTTGTCTTCAATAATTAAAGGATGTCATTAATTAATAGGATAGCCAAATTATTTTGCAATAGGGAGGAGTTCACGAATTTGATTGGAAAATATAAATAATTTGCATTATTACGAGCGTCGAGCATTTCCATGAATTAGGTTTGATGTCAATAAAGTTGTCTATTTTGCCAGTCGTTATTACGTTGATATGAGTGATAGTTTATCACTTTTTCATCCGTAATTATTGCAGGATTGAAAGTAATAAGTATGCAGTTAATGCATGCGTTTAATGTTTATTGCCAAGAACAGGAACTACTTCTAACACGAAGGAGGATTTTGAGGATTTCCAGTAATTGCTAATTTCATGCATTTGATGAGTATCCGGGTAGTTTCTTCAACATAAAGAGTATTGGCCATCCAGGAATGCCTGGTGAGTGAAAATTCAAATGAGCGCAAAGCATGGATCCACGATTATCTTTAAGTCATTCGGGTGTAAACACAAGCGTTTTATACTACATACTCGCGCGTAGCCTGTATTTCAAAAAAGGGTGTAGCTTTTAATTGATGTGATGGGATTCAATCAATTTTATTCAATATCTACGCTGACCAACAGATCGTTCTACGGTCTCACGATTTAAATTACTATCCAGTGTTAATACAGTCCGTAAAGGCATTTGAGACAAATAGTATGCATGTGAAATATTTCAAAGGTTAATGATAATGGTACTTTGTAATCTATTACCATGATAGTATTATTAAGCCGAAGCCGTAAGTTGTGTTTTTAAATATCTGATGTCAGAATACAAATTTTGACGTGATGGATGATCATTACCATAAACCACCTTAGCAAAAAGAGAAAACATTACATTCATTAAAGAAACAAGTTGCTTGAGGCTTTTAGCTATTGAAACAAGATATTATTGTGGCTCACTACTACGAGTACCTAAAGGCAGCTAAATATCAGATTCGTGCATATCGAATTCAGTAAAAAATAGACTTGTTGTCTTCATTTCTGTATACTATCGAGTAAACTATCCCGTTTCTGTTTTCCAAGTAGTACTGACATGATACCCTTTTAACTACAAGTTTTTATTATCTCTGCGTACCAACACTGGATAACCTTGGATAAGAATGACTGACCCACATTGTGAAGATTCCAATGGTTAGACAGTCGCCAACAGATTGAGGTAATGGCGTCCCGGCATGCCTTGCAGAAGAAATAATCAACAACAAATATTGCAACGGTTTAATTTGCTTCATTAAATAAAGGGCTTTCAACCAAATTCGAGTTCACAATAGGGAGCTCTAAAATCAACTTCGGAATTTAACCAAAGGAGTTTGTGCACTGCATATCCTGTTTTCCACAATTTAGACGTTTCACGCATCATAGAGTCTATGCACGCATCCAAGTATCCAAGCATTGGGGTCTCGCAAGTCTGAAGAATAACACATTAAAGTTTTAAAAAATCCTACCGTTATATCTTATTATGCAATACGAAATATTTTAACTGAGCCATGAAAACGACCACATTATTTTGAATGTGGCGGATATAGAAAAAAAAATTGTCGATATAAAACCTACTGGTGTCAGTGAAGAATAGTCATTTAACAGTGTCAAGCAACAGCAAATTTTAAGTGTTTTTTTTTTTTTTTTTTTTTGGGGGTGTATTATCTTCAATACAAAAGGTTAAAATTTCATATGATGGACAGCTTTTCATCCCAGCTACATACACGTACGTATCATTAGATTTATAAAGTTTACTTCGAGGATTGTTAAATATCAAAAATATCAATAAATTTGCCATACAATTTGTATTATTTCGCAAATATTAAAAGAAATAAAAATGATATCAGAACGACATTCCTCGTAATGCAATTTGGTGTGTCTGATGTGCTCTCAGGCCCACAAAAATATTGTGCAAAAGTGGGTAACCGACCCCTTTAAGTTATGCCAATTTCAAAATGCATACACTTCTGCAACAATTTTTACCAATTATTTTATGCAGCATCAAAGAGACAAAATCGCAAATCTGAATAATTTCTGCGCCATTACCTCTTGTTTATTGTTGCCAGTAATTGTGGGATATTGCGATAGCATTAGCTTTAACTCTGACGGACGCCGCGTACAGTTGGAATGTGTAGAACTGTAGATAGTCAAAATTACCGCGTATTAAGTGACCTGAACGTTTAGTGAGTGATAGATGGATAGAACTGATCCGCCCCTTCCGTCTTAAGTGAAAATATTTGGGTCTCAGATACATTCTGAAGACTGTGGAAGTGGAACATACCAAGCATTGGTTAATGTTTACCTTTGATATACCATGTAGGCTATACCCTTTGTAATTATACAAGGTAGATTTTGCCCTTGCACGTTTTCTTTACATCTTCTATACAATTATAATATTAATATACAAAGCACTTGTCTTTTCATTATGATTATCTTGATATAATCCCTTGAACTTTGCCAAGCAGTAACCTCTGTTCGTAGCGTGTATCAATGGAATTACGTGCCTCGTTCTTCCATGGTGTAAACAGTGTTGAACATGAATAGAAATAAGAGCCTGTTTTAAAGGCAAACATGAATTAGCTCCAGCCGTTATCGCCACCTGAATGGAATTATTCTCGTCAGGTGCACCTTGATGTTTGTTTGCCAGGTTACCTGATCGTATGATAAGGAAGATACGCGTGGATGAAATGTGCTCAGTTCAGAAATGGAAGATATCCGTGGATGAAACGTGCTTAAGAAATGGATGGCCATAAATTCTACCTCCAATGAGGTCAAACACTCCTATTAGCTTGATTGATGAAGTATTGTGTGTTGAGCATAATGACATGATTGGTTATTATCGCCATATATATTTGGGTATAATTGAAATATCTTCGTTTGTTGAATACCTACTTTCAGCTGCTATGCATATTTGATCGGTGGTTTATAAATATATCACATATATTTAACATTCAATGACCTCTATAATACTAGCGTTGATGGAAATGTCAAACAGTCGTGCCTTAGCTTAATTAACTTTCTATTTCAGGACTGAATGCTCTTGCAGTAAAAAGTTGTGTTTGCATCTGCTTTGGTTTCAATATATCCAACTTAAAGATCATAAAAAGAAAGTAAGCATATAATGGATTCCTACGATTTCAACCAATTCTGGCATCAGTGTAGATTTTCCTTGCTCTGGACCTCCTTGCTTATATTCGTTGAAAATCAAAAATACTATTTCATACACTAGAAATAGTTAGTACAATTCAACCAAAAGGAGTCAAACAACCAATACTATTTTTAATGAATTAATTAACGAATTAATTAAATGAACAATCTGAATAATTACCAACATTTTGGCTAATTGTGATAATGACTCTTACAATGCCAGTATTTACACGAAGAATAATCCGCGTCTAAGCAAGTACATTCCGTACATGGTGTAATGCTTGCACTGAAAGTTAAGAATAACGGCAAATTACAATACATTGTACAGTATGCATATAGATAAGTGAATTTCCAATACTTCTTCCAGGTTCCAAGATAACATAATAATGTGATTTAACCATTGTCATGGTTTACACGGAGATGAATATCATTTCATCTTGATAGAAAGATGCATAGAATAGTAGAGTAAATGTACAAGTAACACTTATTATAACGATGCTATCACTGTTATTTGCATATGTTGTTGTACTTATCTAGCCAATCGTAACGTATAATGTCATTATAATTTGAACGCACACACCCTTTCAGAATTAATTATTAACTGAATATAAATGGTTCGATGCTGCAATTTTGATCACAAAAGAAAACGAATTTGTCAAGTCGAAGTTTTTGAATAAAAAATTGCGCAATCGGTAAAACGATTTTCCCCCAGGAACCCCCGTATGTGATTTTTTTTTTGGTCAAAACTACGGGGAGAGGCGTGAAAAAAGAGAAAACAAATGCCGTCGTGGTTCCACAATTAACCCGGGCAATTAACCCACTTCACTATGTGGCTCATTTGAGCGTTGTTGCACACTTTTTGGTAAACTCCCGCATAGCGGCAACATCAACAGTCATTCTTGTCAACACGTGGGGTTTATAAAAGCTGGTTGTTTTGTACAAGTGTAGGTAACGCATATTGTACAGTATGCATATAGATAAATGAATTTCCAATATATCTTCCAGGTATTAAATGCAAATAACAATTATACATCAGGCTCTGTTGGTGAAATCAAATCAATGCAACGTGACATAATCTGTATTTTATATAAAAGACAACATGACAGAATAATGTGATTTTTTCATTGTCATGATTTACACGGAGATGAATAACATTTCATCTTGATAGAAAGATGCATAGAATAGTAGAGTAAATGTACAAGTAACAATTATTATAACGATAATGTCACTGTAATTTACATTTTGCATATGTTATTGTACTTATCTAACCAATTTCGTTACGTATAATGTCGTTATAATTTGAACGCACACACCCTTTCAGAATTAATTATTAACTGAATATAAATGGTTCGATGCTGCAATTTTGATCACAAAAGAAAACGAATTTGTCAAGTCGAAGTTTTGAATAAAAATTGCGCAACCGGTAAAACGATTTTCCCCCAGGAACCCCCGTATGTGATTTTTTGTGGGTCAAAACTACGGGGCGAGGCGTGAAAAAAGAGAAAACAAATGCCGTCGTGGCTCCACAATTAACATTTGAAATTGGGGTTGGAAGATACCTTCCCCTTAATAGCAGCTAATAACAGTATTGCGAACCTTCAGCATCCATGGTTCGATGTAGAGAGTCTTTCCTATTCAGAGGAAATATTGCAATTACACACCTTATTGCCTTTTAACAATAACCAATGACACTAGCACGTAATTCCAGTCAAGCACCAATCTCTTTAATCCTATTGTTGAAGAGGATAATAAGCTTATACTTATGTATAGCATTAGTAAAAAGCTTAAGTCTTTGTTTGCTTTGGCTAAATCCTGTTCAAGTGGTGGGCTAACCAACAATTGACAATGAGAGGACTTTCCTGAACCTCGTTCAGTTGGGGATGATTTGAAGTGACCGCCAATTATGACCATTTGATATTTAATACCAGCAATGTGGAAAAAAAAGAAAAAGTGCCAAAATAATGTACCCTTTTACGGAAGGAGCAAATTTTAAAAAGTTATAAATCCGCTTCTGCAGTACGAATGTCAGCGGCGAATGTCAGGTTATTATTTCCCAGTCTTTAAAAAATTGCAGGCAGAGGTGGGAATCGATCTCGGTACCTCCCGGTTAAAAAGCACTGTGCAAAACCACTAAGCCAACTAAATATCTGTTGTGAGATGCTTGACATTAATCTTTGATATTGCTTAATGGAACAAATCGTGGAATTAAATTAGTAATAAAAGAAGTATATAGATTCTTATTTAGCGGTCAAATTGGATAAAAGGGGAAATATTTGTCCCTGCTCAAAAGAAAATATAGGTTAGAAAATTATCAAATAAATTTAAATTAAAATTGAGATTTTATATTTATTTCTTTCACGAGGCGGCATTATCACAGACAAACACTGTATAAGCTAAAAACTCGACCCTCATCACTACATGCTGTCATAGCTCAATGGTAGAGCATCAGACTGCTAATGTCAATATCGTTGGTTCGAGTCCTCCTGCCAGCAATGGTTATATTTCTTATTTTAATGCTACGCTACAATTTGTTCAATTTTTTTCGTTTATTTATTTATTTATTTATTTATTTATTTATTTATTTTTGTTTATTTATGTAAATAATTTGATATATTTGAAAGAGGTATTTGAGCAATTGAAATTTTGATTTTATAATCCTATGGGGTCATTTTGAACCCCCACCCCTCCCAAATTGCCAAACGCACAACACCTATGATTTTGCATCATTCATGTCATCATCATAAAAAAAACCATTCTATGTATACCTGACGCCGGCAACTAGACTACTATAAAAAAAAATAGTATCACACCTTTCCTGCTCAATCAATATATTATAATACTTGCAAATAGATCATAGTTTACTAATCTAATCCTGTAATATAGACCTGTTATATCACCTGTAATATAGGTGATCATTGTTTATGGTTTGTTATTGCAGAGATTAGTGTCCCGGATTAGTGTCCGATCTCTGTACTGTAATGTAAATGAAGCATATTGATATGCAGGAAGAATCGACCAGGGCGCTATCTATTAGGGAAAGATAAACACTATTCAAAATATCAATAGACAAGAAGAAAGGGATGTAGAGATTTGTAATTGAGTCATGCATGATTTAACAGAAGGTTCTTTCCAAAACCCAAACGTAATGAACCCGGGCAATTAACCCACGTTACTATGTGGCTCATTTGAGCGTTGTTGCACACTTTTGGTAAACTCCGCATAGCGGTAACATCAACAGTCATTCTTGTCTACACGTGGGGTTTATAAAAGCTGGTTGTTTTGTACAAGTGTAGGTAACGCATATTGTACAGTATGCATATAGATTAGTGAATTTCCAATACCCCTTACAGGTAATGTGAATAACAGTTATTCATCAGGCTATGTTGGTGAAATCAAATCAATGCAACGTGACACAATCTGTATTTTATATAAAAGACAACATGACAGATATTTTCATTGTCATGGTTTACACGGAGATGAATAGCATTCGTCTTGATAGAAAGATGCATAGAATAGTAGAGTAAATGTACAAGTAACACTTATTATAACGATAATGTCACTGTAATTTACATTTTGCATATGTTATTGTACTTATCTAACCAATTTCGTTACGTATAATGTCGTTATAATTTGAACGCACACACCCTTTCAGAATTAATTATTAACTGAATAATTATAAATGGTTCGATGCTGCAATTTTGATCACAAAAGAAAACGAATTTGTCAAGTCGAAGTTTTTTGAATAAAATAATAGTGCATCGCCAGTATCCAATCCTAGCGAAATAGTTCCCTGTGTGTTAAGGGAACTTTTGGTTTATAGGCGCAACTGGCTTTCGAAGTAGTTGTTTGGGAGGCTCGGTCGGGTAATTACTGCGAGCGAAAAAGTTGACCATAAATCAATAAATATTAGTTGGCTGATTCAATGAAATTTCTCAAAGCATTGCATGAATAAATTATGCGTTCTTTCTGAATGTCTGACAAGAGGTCCAAAATTGGTGTGAGGGGTTTCTTTATTTCAGTGTCTAGGGATAATTAATTATTAACTGAATATAAATGGTTCTATGCTGCAATTTTGATCACAAAAGAAAACGAATTTGTCAAGTCGAAGTTTTTGAATAAAAAATTGCGCAACCGGTAAAACGATTTTCCCCCAGGAACCCCCGTATGTGATTTTTTTTTGGTCAAAACTACGGCGAGAGGCGTGAAAAAAGAGAAAACAAATGCCGGGCAATTAACCCGCTTTACTATGTGGCTCATTTGAGCGTTTTGTTGCGCACTTTTTGGTAAACTCCCGCATAGCGGCAACATCAACAGTCATTCTCTACACGTGGGGTTTATAAAAGCTGGTTGTTTTGTACAAGTGTAGGTAACGCATATTGTACAGTATGCATATAGATAAGTGAATTTCCAATACCCGTTACATATAATGTGAAGAACAGTTATTCATCAGGCTTGGTTGGTGAAATCAAATCAATGCAACGTGACACAATCTGTATTTTATATAAAAGACAACATGGCATAATAATGTGATTTTTCCATTGTCATGGTTTACACGGAGATGAATAACATTTCATCTTGATAGAAAGATGCATAGAATAGTAGAGTAAATGTACAAGTAACACTTATTATAACGATGCTATCACTGTTATTTGCATATGTTATTGTACTTATCTAGCCAATTTCGTAACGTATAATGTCATTATAATTTGAACGCACACACCCTTTCAGAATTAATTATTAACTGAATATAAATGGTTCGATGCTGCAATTTTGATCACAAAAGAAAACGAATTTGTCAAGTCGAAGTTTTTGAATTTTTTCCCCAGGAACCCCCGTATGTGATTTTTTTTGGGTCAAAACTACGGGGCGAGGCGTGAAAAAAGAGAAAACAAATGCCGTCGTGGTTCCACAATTAACCCGGGCAATTAACCCACTTCACTATGTGGCTCATTTGAGCGTTGTTGCACACTTTTTCGTCAACTCCCGCATAGCGGCAACATCACCAGTCATTCTTGTCAACACGTGGGGTTTATAAAAGCTGGTTGTTTTGTACAAGTGTAGGTAACGCATATTGTACAGTATGCATATAGATAAGTGAATTTCCAATATATCTTCCAGGTATTAAATGCAAATAACAATTATACATCAGGCTCTGTTGGTGAAATCAAATCAATGCAACGTGACATAATCTGTATTTTATATAAAAGACAACATGACAGAATAATGTGATTTTTTTTTTTTCTTGATTTACACGGAGATGAATAACATTTCATCTTGATAGAAAGATGCATAGAATAGTAGAGTAAATGTACAAGTAACAATTATTATAACGATAATGTCACTGTAATTTACATTTTGCATATGTTATTGTACTTATCTAACCAATTTCGTTACGTATAATGTCGTTATAATTTGAACGCACACACCCTTTCAGAATTAATTATTAACTGAATATAAATGGTTCGATGCTGCAATTTTGATCACAAAAGAAAACGAATTTGTCAAGTCGAAGTTTTTGAATAAAAAATTGCGCAACCGGTAAAACGATTTTCCCCCAGGAACCCCCGTATGTGATTTTTTGTGGGTCAAAACTACGGGGCGAGGCGTGAAAAAAGAGAAAACAAATGCCGTCGTGGCTCCACAATTAACATTTGAAATTGGGGTTGGAAGATACCTTCCCCTAAATAGCAGCTAATAACAGTATTGCGAACCTTCAGCATCCATGGTTCGATGTAGAGAGTCTTTCCTATTCAGAGGAAATATTGCAATTACACACCTTATTGCCTTTTAACAATAACCAATGACACTAGCACGTAATTCCAGTCAAGCACCAATCTTTAATCCTATTGTTGAAGAGGATAATAAGCTTATACTTATGTATAGCATTAGTAAAAAGCTTAAGTCTTTGTTTGCTTTGGCTAAATCCTGTTCAAGTGGTGGGCTAACCAACAATTGACAATGAGAGGACTTTCCTGAACCTCGTTCAGTTGGGGATGATTTGAAGTGACCGCCAATTATGACCATTTGATATTTAATACCAGCAATGTGGAAAAAAAAGAAAAAGTGCCAAAATAATGTACCCTTTTACGGAAGGAGCAAATTTTAAAAAGTTATAACTCCGCTTCTGCAGTACGAATGTCAGCGGCGAATGTCAGGTTATTATTTCCCAGTCTTTAAAAAATTGCAGGCAGAGGTGGGAATCGATCTCGGTACCTCCCGGTTAAAAAGCACTGTGCAAAACCACTAAGCCAACTAAATATCTGTTGTGAGATGCTTGACATTAATCTTTGATATTGCTTAATGGAACAAATCGTGGAATTAAATTAGTAATAAAAGAAGTATATAGATTCTTATTTAGCGGTCAAATTGGATAAAAGGGGAAATATTTGTCCCTGCTCTAAAGAAAATATAGGTTAGAAAATTATCAAATAAATTTAAATTAAAAATTGAGATTTTATATTTATTTCTTTCACGAGGCGGCATTATCACAGACAAACACTGTATAAGCTAAAAACTCGACCCTCATCACTACATGCTGTCATAGCTCAATGGTAGAGCATCAGACTGCTAATGTCAATATCGTTGGTTCGAGTCCTCCTGCCAGCAATGGTTATATTTCTTATTTTAATGCTACGCTACAATTTGTTCAATTTTTTTCGTTTATTTATTTATTTCTTTATTTATTTATTTATTTATTTATTTTTGTTTATTTATGTAAATAATTTGATATATTTGAAAGAGGTATTTGAGCAATTGAAATTTTGATTTTATAATCCTATGGGGTCATTTTGAACCCCCACCCCTCCCAAATTGCCAAACGCACAACACCTATGATTTTGCATCATTCATGTCATCATCATAAAAAAAACCATTCTATGTATACCTGACGCCGGCAACTAGACTACTATACAAAAAAATAGTATCACACCTTTCCTGCTCAATCAATATATTATAATACTTGCAAATAGATCATAGTTTACTAATCTAATCCTGTAATATAGACCTGTTATATCACCTGTAATATAGGTGATCATTGTTTATGGTTTGTTATTGCAGAGATTAGTGTCCCGGATTAGCGTCCGATCTCTGTACTGTAATGTAAATGAAGCATATTGATATGCAGGAAGAATCGACCAGGGCGCTATCTATTAGGGAAAGATAAACACTATTCAAAATATCAATAGACAAGAAGAAAGGGATGTAGAGATTTGTAATTGAGTCATGCATGATTTAACAGAAGGTTCTTTCCAAAACCCAAACGTAATGAACCCGGGCAATTAACCCACGTTACTATGTGGCTCATTTGAGCGTTGTTGCACACTTTTTGGTAAACTCCCGCATAGCGGTAACATCAACAGTCATTCTTGTCTACACGTGGGGTTTATAAAAGCTGGTTGTTTTGTACAAGTGTAGGTAACGCATATTGTACAGTATGCATATAGATTAGTGAATTTCCAATACCCCTTACAGGTAATGTGAATAACAGTTATTCATCAGGCTATGTTGGTGAAATCAAATCAATGCAACGTGACACAATCTGTATTTTATATAAAAGACAACATGACAGATATTTTCATTGTCATGGTTTACACGGAGATGAATAGCATTCGTCTTGATAGAAAGATGCATAGAATAGTAGAGTAAATGTACAAGTAACACTTATTATAACGATAATGTCACTGTAATTTACATTTTGCATATGTTATTGTACTTATCTAACCAATTTCGTTACGTATAATGTCGTTATAATTTGAACGCACACCCTTTCAGAATTAATTATTAACTGAATAATTATAAATGGTTCGATGCTGCAATTTTGATCACAAAAGAAAACGAATTTGTCAAGTCGAAGTTTTTGAATAAAATAATAGTGCATCGCCAGTATCCAATCCTAGCGAAATAGTTCCCTGTGTGTTAAGGGAACTTTTGGTTTATAGGCGCAACTGGCTTTCGAAGTAGTTGTTTGGGAGGCTCGGTCGGGTAATTACTGCGAGCGAAAAAGTTGACCATAAATCAATAAATATTAGTTGGCTGATTCCAATGAAATTTCTCAAAGCATTGCATGAATAAATTATGCGTTCTTTCTGAATGTCTGACAAGAGGTCCAAAATTGGTGTGAGGGTTTCTTTATTTCAGTGTCTAGGGATAATTAATTATTAACTGAATATAAATGGTTCTATGCTGCAATTTTGATCACAAAAGAAAACGAATTTGTCAAGTCGAAGTTTTTGAATAAAAAATTGCGCAATTGGTAAAACGTTTTTTTTTCAGGAACCCCCGTATGTGATTTGTTTTGGGTCAAAACTACGGGGCGAGGCGTGAAAAAAGAGGAAACAAAGGCCGTTGTGGCTCCCACCGCTCCCACAATTAACCGGGGCAATTGGCCCACTTCACTATGTGGCTCATATGAGCGTTGTTGCACACTTTTTGGTAAACTCCCTCATAGTTGCGGCAACCTCAACAGTCATTCTTGTCTACACGTGGGGTTTATAAAAGCTGGTTGTTTTGTACAAGTGTAGGTAACGCATATGGAAGCCATTGACGTTGTTTGGACTTCTGTTTCCTGCTCTCCTAGGTCTAAGTCATAGGCATTTGGATTGCTAAAAGTCAATCCGACCTTGGAGTTGTTGAGTAGTGAGTCGAATGTACTATTATGTACATATTACTTTATTTTCTCGCGACTAGGTCATTAGTGGAGGCGAGTCACACCCGGTTTTATCGAGTCACAAGCCCGGGTCACAAGTCATGACCCGACTGTAAATCCAAGTAAAAAATCATAAAAAGAAAGTAAGCATAATGGATTCATACGATTTCAATCAATTCTGGCATTAGTGTAGATTTGTCTTGCTCTTGACCTCCAAGCTTATACTCGTTGAAAATCAAAAAATGCCATTTTCATAAACTAGAAATAGTTAGAACCAACCGAACGGAGTGAATCAATCAAACAACCAATCCAATTTCTAATGAATTAATTAGATGAACAATCTAAATAATTACCAACATTTTGGCTGATTGCCAGGATTTACACGAAGAATAATCCCCGTCATACCAAGCAATGAGTGTGATGCACACATGTCTTACTACTATAGACGCGTTTTGTTTTTAAACATTAGTACATTCCATACATTCCGTACATGGTGTAATGCATGCACTGAAAGTTAAGAATAACGGCAAATTACAATACATTGTACAGTATGCATATAGATAAGTGAATTTCCAATACGTCTTCCAGATAATGTGAAGAACAATTGAATATATGAATACAAAAGTCCATACTTGAGTTAAGCTTGGGAAATTGTTTCATATGCATGAAAGAACAACTCAAATTCATTCTCTGTATCTATTGGGCATGTGAAAAATAGCATGTATGAAAGAATCACCCAATTCCATGATTTGAGTCTTGTAACACATTGATTGAAATCCAGTATGTATAAAAGTCCACTTGTAACACATTCATTGCTAGAGAATGACTTTTGAACAAAAAATGGGTTTAATAAAGGAAAGTGTGTGGTTTATATTACATAGCAGAATGCTTATCAACATTATACATACCTGTGTGCTTTATTTTGTATTATCTTACTAGTGGTAATCTCATTCTAACATTGTTGTCTTTGTATATGATTCAAAAAACCACCAATATTTAAAATGAACCCCACGAAGTCCCTGAAATGCTAATCGTCATACCTAATACAGGTTAATCCACTCATTTGCACGTAAAACTTACCATATTGACCAGGTAAATCTAACTGAAGGAATTAAAATGATACACGGGTTTTTCTCTCAAAATAACTTCGCATGGACTTAGGTGGCTTTTGTATTCATGTATTCAATTATTCATCAGGCTCTGTTGGTAAAATCAAATCAATGCAACGTGACACAATCTGTATTTTATATAAAAGACAACATGACAGAATAATGTGATTTTTCCATTGTCATGGTTTACACGGCGATGAATAGGATTCGTCTTGATAGAAAGATGCATAGAATAGTGAGGTAAATGTACAAGTAACACATATTATAACGATGCTATCGCTGTTATTTGCATATGTTATTGTACTTATCTAACCAATTTCGTAACGTATATAAATGACGATATAATTTGAACGCACGCACACTTACAGAATTAATAATTAACTGAATAATGGTTCGATGATGCAATGTTGATCAAAATTGAAAAGTTTTTGAATAAAAATCTTTGCGAGGCGTGAAAAAGAGAAAACAAAGGCCGTCGTGGCTCCACAATTAACCCGGGCAATTAACCCACTTTACTATGTAGCTCATTTGAGCGCCGTTGTTGCACACTTTTTGGTAAACTCCCGCATAGTTGCGGCAACCTCAACAGTCATTCTTGTCTACACGTGGGGTTTATAAAAGCTGGTTGTTTTTGTACAATTGCAGGTAACGCATATGGAAGCCATTGACGTTTTTACAGAGATGCACTATTGAACTTCTGTTTCCTGCTCTCCGAGGTCTAAGTCATGGGCATTTGGATTGCTATAAGTCAATTTGACCTTGGAGTAATGATTTGAATTTACTATAATGTACGCATTGCTTTATTTTCTCTCGACTAGGTGCAGGGGGTGTTTGTGGAGGGGTCTGGAGTGTAAGATGTGATAAAGTTGTAGTCGAATTTCAATGGGGATAGTTAAAACATTTAGCATGTTTAGTGGAGGCGAGTCACACCCGGTTTTATCGAGTCACAAGTCATGACCCGACTGCAAGGCTGATTTGTGTTTCAGTAACCTGATATGTGCATTAACAACATATCGAATAACAATTGCAATCACCAATGAATTACTTTGGATTTTGTTCGCATTAAAATCTGAGGGAATATTGCCATCAAATTGTTGAAATTGTAATAACTTGTAAATGTTTGTAGTTTATCACAGCTCTCGTAGAAGTGTCGTATTCTGCTCGTGAATTCTAATATATAATATGGCTCACGTGATTTGTTAAGCGCATCCTCATTTCGACATGAATCTCTTCTCAAACACAGAGCGGTAGAGTGAGTCCTCAATCGGTTGGATGTTGCATATTTTCTCCCTGTCTCATCTGTGTGGTCTGCGATTGTATGTTATCTTCATCACCGACACTTGGTATGCAGACGTGGCCGGTAATCCATGTGTGCTGCAGTCAGTGCAGCATTTGGCAGTTAGAGGGAGATGTGGTAGTTGTGTGGGAGCGAACTATTCTTAACTATGAATAGATAGATAGACCTCCTAAACGCATCACTTGCCCGAGGCTAGGCTACATATACAGCGGCAGCAGGATTTTCTTATTATTCACAAGTATAAGGCCCGTCTGCAATTCATTCACATTATTATCAAACTCTAATACTTATACTTCAACACAGTAATGGAAGACAGCGGAGAGACTTCAATAACTGCCAACTCCAACAATGGATTATTGTTCCCCAGTTATCCAGACATAGTGATTTCTACGCAAAATTGGAGAATTAATCGTACCTGTTGTGGTGAAGATGAGGTTGAAACAACTACTTCAGTTGAACAATATGAAACCAGATATGATGGATTAATGGTTGTTTTACGTTTATTATTCTGTTGAGTATAACAACAGTACTTTCCAATGGACTTGTTATTCATGTATTACGCACCGATCGGACACTGCACACAGTTAGTAATTACTTCGCACTAAGTCTATCATTGTCAGATTTGTTAGTTGGACTTATTGTAATACCCTTTAATCTTCTAAATCTGCACGCGCCCGGAGACTTGGAATCGTATATAGCACTTCGTGGAATTTGGGTAACCCTTGATTTCCTTCTCACCACTGCCAGTATTTTAAACCTAGTTCTTCTAAATTTGGATCGTTTTTGGTCAATTACGTCACCGATAAAATATCTACGACGGCGTACCAAAAGAAGAGCGTTACTTCTTATAGCAATTGTATGGGGAATTTCGACTGTTTTAACTTTAGTACCAGCCGCTATGTGGCCGTATGTTTTTGGTGACATCTATGTACCAGCCAAAACAGAATTTGTAAATTTTGGAAAGAGCACATGGTTGATGGGATCTGTATCTATATGTGTATTTTTCATTCCGTTAATAACTCTGTGTGCAATTTATTCGCGAATTTTTAAAGCTATACACAGCCGTTCTAAACTTGATTTAGGAAGAGCAAGTGTTGGAAATAGCCTGCCGAATAAAGGAAATGAGTTACAGCAAGGTTTGATCAATGAGCAACAGCTTCAGCGATTACAAGTTATTTATGACAAAGCCGTCAAAAGAGAAAGAGGTGAACGGCAACTCAGTGCTTTAAAAAAGAAACTAAAGAATCAGTATGGTACGGGTGCGAAGCGTGTTCAACATTATGAAAGTATAAATGAAGAGAGAGAGGGTTCAAATATAAGCTTGAGAGGTTCGAGAGGTTCCGAAAAAGGAAGTTTCAAACGGAAACCTGAAGGAATGCAAATACCTACACTGATGATTGAACGAACTTCAAGTAGTAATTCAATAGATAAACGATCACCAACTAAAGACTTTTTAAGCATAGCATTGAATGGGCAATGGCTCGGACGACATCAGAGGGTAGCCAGCGTCGATATGATTCGTGAAAGAGGGAACAGTTTTTGTTCCGATACAACAAGCAGTAGACCAAAGCATATATTATATAATACATCTCGATCATGTGAAATTCTACCCGTGGAATCGGTTATTGCAAAAGGAGATTCACGACGCTCGTTGCCAACTAATTCTCGCAAAACATCACCATCAGGATCGCCCAAAATAGCCAGTAGCCATTCCAGCGTAGATACAAAGCGTAATAGTTCACATTACCTGCAGATATACCCCAGCAGTGATGATGATCCAAAGTGTAATAGCATACTTAGAAGCCACAGTTCACCGGGGCTAAGTCAAGGCAATGTGAACTTTCATCTTGGTATGAATGATGAGGACGAGTATGTAACGGCTGGTGAAGTCAGCATAGCTGTACCAGTAATGCCTGTATGCAATTGTCCAAGAATGCGAACCCTTTCAAATGAATCATCGTCCCCACCAATATCACCTAAAGACTTGCCAGAAAGCGAAGATACCACAAGCTTACTACTCCCTGGAAGACCGCCAGCTTCTCCAAGAGGATCTATTTTTAGAGAGCGACTAAGTTCCCATTCTTCTCGACTCCGTAGAACATCGTTTTCCGCAGAAATGTTAACAAGACCGAGTAGTGATAGTGGCTATTGCAGCGAAATCGGGTTTCGGCAACCATCTGCTAGCTACCCACAACGACAGCAATCGTTAACAGTTCCTGAGAATCTAAATGCAATTAAGGAAAGAGTGAGGAATTCCTTCAGTAATTCTTTCTCTCTTATTAGTGGACAAGGTAGTAAGGCGTTGACACTATTGAAGAAACAAGACAAAGCAGCCCGTCAACTTGGTGTAGTTTTGACGTGTTTAGTAACGTGCTGGACACCGTACTTTGTTCTTATTCTTCTCTATTGCTTCCGTCCAGAGATGAGTAATATAACTGGTATGAGTGTGGCAGTATATTTGGGATATATACACTCTTTATGTAACCCTATTTTATTTACTTTGTTCAATTTGCGCTTTCAAAGATCTTTCAGAAAGGCTCTATGTCCGTGTACACCATTAGATGAAGTCCAGCGACCATGCGGGAGTATTCCACCCCCGTCTATGATATGATCATGTTGCACCCACTTATAACCAATTAAAGAATGCCCCTTGCCTGAGTTTTTCGTATTGAAAATTTGAAGGAATAAAAACGAATCATGTGCTTAAAATGTCCTTGATTCATTTGAATGTTTGAGGTATAATATATTGATTAAAATCCAGTAACGTTCACCTAAAGCAACACTTAAGAACATTAATCTAATCATGGTTAGTATATAATCAGCGTCAATGAACTGAAGGTTTTTGACAACATTAATCAAATATACGACGTGAAAATGTTCTTGAAAGTTTTGTAATTTGATTTATTCGTTGTCAATTAAGACAGTTTTATTGTTAATTAAAAAAGAAAGACATAGTATTGTTCAGTCATATATAATTTTATATATTTATTTATTTTCAAACAATACATTACATGGTTTTGTTATTTAAAAGCATGTAGGAAATAATTATGAAAGGAAAAATATACCACAAATAAACTGGGTCGGTGATATACCCAAATCAGTGAAATAAACTCTAACATACTTCAACGTTCAAGTACAGAGGTTTGCATGATTGGCGTACAGCATCAAAGAGCATTTGGGCTATTCTAGTTGCAATCTGTACCCCCTTTGGAAGCAACGACATTAATCTCCCTCAAAGAGCGTGTAGATTTCAATTGGAGTCACCCATTTAGTTAACCCCATTTGAAATGCACACTCCTTGTGTGGAAGATCATGTCTTCCATTTTGGGGTGTATGGATTTGAACCGGAATAGCCCATGCTAGGAAAGCGAAAAAAATCTTTTTACCAGCTAGCTCGCAGAGCTGACAGACCAAACTTTAGTGTAGTGAAATATTTGTGTGTGATTCGAAGGACTTGATTACATTAGCACATCCAGGGTTTTCTCTTAATAGCGTAAATAAATTGATGGCGTAGCGTAAGGGATTTTTTATGTGAAGAAACACAATGTTTGTGGTCCATTGCATTGCACATTGTAGGTTATATATATATTTAAATTCGTGCTGTATCCAGAATGCGTGATCAACGAGCATGATGCGGTAGTTTTATTAAGAGTATGCCTTTGGGCAAGCTTTTATGGGTTTAATAAATATTAGTGTATATTTAAAGCCTGATGCACTTGTAACAGTAATGCAAACTGGCATTGAAGGACCACTTATGAAATTTTATGATAATGATGTAGTATCATATTATGATCTAATAAAAAACAGTAATATAGATATTGGAATTGCAATGTAAAAGATCGAGCGGAAAGTTTATTCCAGTTGGAAAAGCGCTACGTAATAAACTACATTTATGCACATAACAACATGAAATAAAAGTATATTAATATAGCTTTTATATTGTGCTGTAATGCAATTGAGGCATTTTAATGCAAGTTGGCACATTATTATGGATTGAAAATATGATAGATGATAAGAGGTAAACTTATTCAAAGTTGTAAATGCGGTAATATATAAGAATACGCTATATTTGCATGGATTCAAAATATATGAAATGTTAGGTTTTGCAGTATCGGGATGCTACAATTGGGCGATTGTAATTGCTCGTTATGGCCCAGGTTTGAAATTGAAAAAAGAGGTACTTGATGGTAAGAAAAATATTACAAAAATCTAATTTCGTGATCAGAGAAAACTACATTATATAGCGACATAAATGTTAAATGGCGTAGACATAGAATTCAAAACATTTATTATTGGTACTGTAATTACTTTAACACTTCATTAAGATCTTGATGAATATCCGATAAAAATTATGATCCGGAAAGAAGTTATTTAAAGAATATATTTTGTTAAATGAAATTGAAGACTAGTAGATAAAATCATTTTGCGTGGGATTGCACGGTATGGTAAGACTACGTTACGCACAATTTTGTACAACCGTCACACTGCAAAATTAGCAAAGCGATTACACTTTTAAATTGAACTTGAAGACGCCAACGTTTATACAAGAAGGTATAGGAGTGTTAATTCATTAACACTAAAACGCGTGTGAAATACAAAGATATTAGGTTAATTTTAACACTCGAACGTGTTAAAAGCACACTTTTAACATTACCGTGGGTTAATAATTACATAAACATTTTCATACCTTCACTATAACGTCTTCAAGTGTTTGTTAAATGTTGCTCTGCTGTTTTGATGTGAATATCAGGAAACAAAATGTTGTATTGATTGTAATCTACACCGACGACTTCTTGTTGTGATTAGGATAATTTCTTCTGAAATAAGATACTCTCGAGTCTGCCAAATGAATGAAGTTCAGATAGGAAACTTATACATCGTATATAATAGGGTGCTTCAAAAGAGGGGAATTACCTTTTTTACCAAAAAGAGGGAAATGCATTCCACAGAATAAGTCGACCATGGCAGTTACACCATGTTTTGTAAATAAAAAATATATTTTGACCACAAAAAATGGATTTTTTTTTATTGTAAGAAAAAACAATCGACAAAGTGTGTTGAACTATGAAAATAAATTTCCATTATCTCATTACAGATTCACAATTTTTTAAACGATGGTCCCAAATGAAATAAACCTAAGTAAGTCCTTGAACTCATCGGACGGACGTTTAATTAATCGCTAACATGTGATACTAAGCATCACTACAACTCAGCTACGGGAGGAAATGGCCTCTTAATAGTTCGACGAGTTCAATGTCTAGCTTTAAAAAAAGAATCTCGGACTCGAGTTACATCGGTTGGTGCAACTTTGGTTTAGCACTGTAATGTAACACCAAAGGTATACCCATACGCCTCAAGTAAAATGCAAGTTGGCATTATTTTGTACCTTTACTTTAATCAGTCTGCAAGTGTAAAGGCATGCGATGTTAATGAGGACTTCAAGAAATTGTCGAGGTGACTTTAAAGGTAATATACCTATCCATAAGTAGATCAAGCTTGAATTTATTTCACGTACATATATTTAAAGAAAATGGACGAGTTCACACATAAAATCAATCGGAAATATGCTAGACGCACTTCGCTGTTCGACATTTCCTGATTAAATTGTTAAACGTGTACTATGCCTATTTCCATATAGCCTTTGAAGTACTAATATGACTAGACTATAACCAGATGATTAACACTTTAATACTCTCAACCAACAAATGGTGACAGATTAAAAGACATGACAGATGTCTTAGAAGCCATCTGTCATGACTTTTGTTAGCGTATTCATTTCATTATGTGAGTCACTTGATGTCGGCAGTATTTTATATTATACATATATATTTTTTTTGTATTTTGCTATGCGTACAGTGCCCTGTTTTTCTTTTTATATAATATTTTCAGCAAAAAGTATCTCACAATATGATGTATTGTTATTGTTAAGCACTTCGGATGTTTTCAAGGGAAAATGAAAATGTTTGGAATATAACTTGAAAATCTTTAATGTATACTTGCTTTGACGATGAAAGCCAGCATAACATTTCGTAACTTAAATTGATTTAGAATCGAAATACGAATACCGGTACTAAGTTTGCAAAGGAAGGTTCATTTGTACTGATCTAAACAGAAAAGAAAGTTCTTTTGCTTTAGCTAATATTGTTCGAAGCGTTTGTTTTTCTATAATATAAGAGAACCACAATTGACGCTATATTATTGATTTCATTGTCAGGTTGTGCAACATGAATCAATTATATGAAAAAATAGAAAACATAATAACAGTAGTTTCAATTGTCTGCCTTTGCTGTTGAGTAATTTCAATATAAGATGAAGCTTTTAAATACTAAAAGTACGTTAATATTTGTATCTCATTTTATATAACTAGTTGTCATGGCAACATGTGTACTTGGTATGATAATGGCGTACTTATTTGTACACGAACCTAATTACCAATTACTTACATGCCATGTATGGTCTTCGTTAATGACAGATGTAACTTCTAGTAGACACAATGTCGTGATTTTGCTATTATGTCCCCAGGGTGAATCAAAAGAACGTATATAAAAAATATAAAGAAAACATGTTTGGGCAGCGCATCACAATATCTTCAATCTTTGGATCGACCGGCGATGCTCTATCAATTCTTGTTATTAAAAAAACAACTGGTAAAATTTTATTTTTGTTAATACAAAGAAGAAATGTTTGTAGAACTGATATTTCAATCAGTGATAGGCATACAGATCGGCAACATCGACGGTCGATCCAAAGCTCGATCCAAAGCTCAAATCAATTTGGATGCGCTACCTTATTTTGTTAATAATGGTGTTTTATTTGCTTTTTTGCAATGCAAGCGAGTACTTTGTCTATTCATTTATTTCTACTACTATTTTATATTTATACTTTAACCAGCCGTAATAATACCTCCATAAGGTTTAAAGTTTCGTGATCTGCGACTTTGATCAGTGAAAATCGGAAACAGATGCATAAGTAAATGACACTCATGACCACAAACTGTATTCATGACACACCATTTAGCAATGAGTAGAATTAGGTTGCATATAGTACGATACCAACTGTGTAACATCAAGTAGGGATATTTTTATATATGTTATTCAAAATACGTTTTGTTATTAACACACTGCAGATGAAACAAGAAAGAAAACGTATTGTATTTCAATGGACAATGATCAAAATACCACACTTTTGTATTTTCGTAAATTTGATTCAGGCTTTTATCATCATATAAAGTAAATATAGTAGTATATGAATTATTTGACCTATGAGAGACATCCAATGTTCTTCACATGTGAAGAAAATGATTGTCAGAAAATATGCAAAGAGTCGCACAATTCAAGGGCGCATACCTATAACTAAAACTCTCCAATCAAAATAAGTTTCTTGCATTATGTGTGACTTTCGCTATCCGTGACTTATTGGAGTTCAAGGTCAGACCGAGTTCTCCAGTGTGGAGTACTTATGGAGTCAATCTTATTCTTTCAAATAATTCGCCAGATGGTCACCATACGACCCAGACCTTCTTGGATATCAGTCCTGAAATAGCACATAGTGTATAGATAAGCACACACACAGATGTTTGCCAGGAAAGTAATATGGAAGTCTTATTCATCGGTGTGCACTCTAAATGATTATGCAAAAAGCCATACAATATAAAATATTACAGCAGTTGTCCCATACCCTTTGCAAGCACACGATATTGTCGTAAAAAGAATGTGAAGTCCTTCAAACACAAAACATTTTCGACAACATTATGCTAAAGGTTAAAAAATGTTTGCCAAAACGTTTAAATGTCCGGTTATATTAAGGGTATATAAAGGGTTTAAACGTTTTGATAATATTTTAACTTACTGCAAAATATTCTTACATAATGTTATTTAAGTATTGGCGAAATAATTGGTAAAAAAAGTTTGCAAAAAACATTTTACACAATCCGACACTCAATGTAATTAATTTAACCGTTTTTACATAAAGCAAATCCCCAAATATAACCAGTTTAAAACGTGTTGAAAGGTTTTGTGTTTGCTGGGAGTACACCAAGAAACTAATATTTTAACCCTTTCATCTTCAAGTACAGTTTAAAGACAATTGGTTTTATTTTGTGTATGATTTGTTTAATGTAAATTTATGATTTCTATTTTTACAAAGGTTTGTGTAAATATTTTCTTTGTGTTATAGTCTGCCCATTAGTTAAAATGAATATCGTGGGAACAGAAAAATTGGATTACATAATTAAACGGGAATATGTTGAGGTAAAATGGTTGAAAGTGTTTCACAAGTCACGCGACTCATCATTGTACATATTTGGGGTTTTTTTAAAGAAAGAAAAAACCCAAACAAGACTTTTTGCCACACATGACTAGACCAATGCGTATCTGTGCGAGACTAACATATTTGATTTTTTTAAGATAATATTTTGCTGTTGGACAAAAAGGAACTATCTGTATTATTTGGCTACTGTTGTACACTCACAAAAATATATGGAAACATTATTGTACAAAATGTAAATGTAAATCATCGCATAAAAGAATATATAATTTGAAGAAATAAATTGTACGATACTTGTACACATAACTCATACACAGAATATATTTCGTCGTGGATTTAACAAGATATATAATTATCATTGGGAATATGGTGCTGGTCACTTCTATCAATTGCTATGGTTAATGTGCTACTTATTTTGTTACCATTTATGTCAAATAGTTTTCTGTCTTCTACCAGTACGAACCAGATAAGTTTATTACATTTTGTACTTCGGACATGGTATTATCGCGCCATTTGGTCACGTTTTTTTACGGCATCAAAGTTTAACCAATAACTATGCAGGGCTATTTTATGTACTTTTAAGGGAAACATATATTTTGGTTACCAAAAATAGAAAAGGTGATATTGAAAGAAATCATTCTAAGTACGCTTCCTTGCAGTCGTTTTCTTCCAAATACAATTTCTCTCATTTGAAACAAACAAATATACAAATGTTATAAAAAAAAAGGTGTAATAAACTTAATTTCAATCAGGTTCAAAGTTTGTGCCACGTCCAAATCTCACCACTGCTTTCCAATACTTACCATAACCACTATCTTGATTGTTTGGGCTGGCGGGCCCAATGTTGGGTTTTGATGGGACCAGGCTCAAGCAAATTGATCAAGCCTAGCTTAAAAGCTTAATTTATATATGCATGCTGGCCTGTATGAAGAGAACAGAAAGAAAAACAATTGAAGAAAGAGAGCAGGAAAAAAGAAAGGCAATGGCACTCTCAACAAATCAATATACAATTTTACTCTTTATAACCCATGGGTCGAGAAATAAGAAATTCTTATTTCGTGTCCTGATAAAAAGGCGAACATGGTTGAAACATCCATACGCTACTTCTCATATGTGCTCATCACTTTAATGTTGAAATTAATGTAGACCACTTAATTGACGGGTATTAATGCAATGAATCATGTCCTGATCCATCAATTGACTTTCAGACTAATACGAGACATGATGAAATGAGTACACAATTGGACGTTGATGGCGCTATGATGCTTTTAAAAGCGAGTTGCTTTTTTCTTATTTCAGCTCATGAAGCTTGAAGTTTACAGCGATCACGCAGTAAGCTATGGTAAATATTAATATAATTGATTGTAATAATGTTTAGAATAACATGATTTCCTTTAAATACAACACAAAGGCATTTGATGGAGTATTTGAGATGGTTGCCCGGGTTATTGAATTGGCAACGCGTATTCATTCACTCATCCTTTTTTATCATTCGCACATGTGTATGTATTGTACTTATATACGATGTAATCGAGTATGACTATCCTTCCCTGGAGTGAAATTGCCCCTACCCTGGTGGTGATTTGGTCAGTGAAAAGTAACTACACAAATCTAGTTTAAAAATCTTGCAGGAATGTCCATTCATTACATTGTGTCATTGGTAATTACCTTTAACATAACGGAATGTGTGGATAGATACCGTAGCACTATGAACCTAAAACAGTTTCACTTCTTGCTATAGTTCAACCGCTTCTATTCACCTATGATGATAGCCCACATAAATTGACCTCATTGAATGGAGAATGAGTTTTTGTACCCAGTACATTCGAAGGTCATCTGACGTATACAAGTACATTAAGGGTTGACGAACTGTGGCCGGATAGATTGGGATGTTCTAGGTTCTAGCGTATCTCTGATTGTAGTTGAAGAAGTGAATTCTCACAGATACTCTGGAGATAAGTCTAGTTTGAGGTATGAAGTGAGCACTTTTGCTGGTTTTTATCTTGTACCGTTTATCTGCTGCCACATTATAGGTAGCATGAGAACTTTTGCTGATATAATGCCCTACATCTGTACATTGAGGATAAATATGCAAATGACCAGTGTATCAGCATTCCGCGTACAAGAATATTTTAATACTCCGCGGTATTATTTTATACCTATATAATTATATATATTAGACAAAGTACGTAATATTTTTCTCGCAAGTTTCAATATGTATGCAATTAGGATATTAACTGTCCTCGAAATATAAAGTGTGTTTCTTGGATTGTTAGAAGAAACATGCAACAAACGATAATCATCTTGCTTTGCAGACAATATGGGACATAATATACAAATATGTCTCATATTGTTTGCAAAGCAAGATGTGTGAAATAATCACAATAAATTTCAGATTTCTCTATTAGAGTTCAAACATTGTTGGCGCCATAATAAATATCACGTGACATAGTGCTCTATCCTTATTTGGACGGTGTCGTGTAATAAAAAAGTAACGCGCATTTGAAGCACTTAAATTTATTTGGAAATCTTTATGCAAATTCTCACAACAAATGCCACAAGATGATTTTGCAACATTTGTCTTTGAAATTTGGAGAGAAACTTGAAATTTCTTGTTGATGATTATAGTGACATCCACGGCAAAAAAAAGTGAAAGCAACACATTACACCGATAAGTGAAAGAAAATGGAAATGATTTATATTTACCACTTTCCCCTTGTCCAATTGTTGCATGTTAACAAGACGATGTAACGTTATTAATTTTTAAACAAGAATGAATGTAAACGTGTATAAACTAAATTTGTGAAATAAAATGAACCCACTATATGTCAAAAATATTTTATATGAAATGTCACAATAAGAAAATGTAAGTGTTATAACATATTATGCCAAATAAAAGTATATTATATGTATGCCAATGTTAATTGCGTTTTTTATGCTGTCATTGTATCAATAACACAATAAGCTACAACAAAGTTTGACTCATGTATGATGTGTCGTTTTTTGGAGCAGTATTACCGTATTTCGTTTTTTTTAATTGAGAAGTCCAGAAAAAGTTGTATTTTCAAGCAAAATTTTTGACAAATATTTTTAAAGATTCTGTTTTCATACATTTTGCATTTTGTTACGAGCAAAATGAAATCACTAAGTATTTTATCTAACACTATCAATTTTCACATCTAACCTATTCTGCACTAATTTGAAAACATATTAATTTGAGGCATATGTTACCATTCGCCCGGACTATAATAATTTAGGTTGTTAGACCACGTAGAGAAAACAAACTTGTTGTTTTTTACCCTCGCTCTACTCCGCCAATATGTATACTATAGAACATACAATTAATATACGGTATGTGGTTAAAACAGCAGTGACAGTATAATATATAAGTTTCATTTCTTGGGTAATTGTAACGTTAATCCTGCTTCTCTTAGTCTATCAACACCTCTACTTAAAACAATTACATCGTCTAAGTAACAGAATACAAATTTCCAATTTAACCCACGCAATACTTCTTGCATCACTCGCTGAAAAGTTGATGGCGCATTATGAAGACCAAAAGGCATCACATTGAATTCATACAAACCGTCTTGGGTGATAAATGCGGTTTTAGGCTTAGATTGCTCCTCAAGGCCTAATTGCCAGTAGCCAGAGGCTAAGTCCAAAGTTGTAAAGTATTTTGGTTGGTTAGACCCCAAACTGTCTAGAGAGTCATGTATATGAGCTAAGGGCCAGTTGTGACGCGGTTCCAAATTGTTTAATTTCCTGAAATCGATACAGAAACGCCAAGTATTTGTCCCTGGTTTAGTTATCATACAAACGGGAAAACTCCAAGGGCTAGTTAATTCCCGAATAACTCCCTGATCTAACATTACTTCAACTTGCCTTCGAACTTCCGCTTGAACATGAGGTGCATGTCTATAAAGCCGGGAACGAATTGCTGGAGGACTATCAATGATAAATAATGACAGTTTACGGGAAATGATGCAAGGAATCCATTTAGCATATATTTCTGACAAAATGAGCTGTTTTTGAGAAAAGCACCAAATCAATGAAAACTGTAAATGTATATTCTAGACTAAAGACACAAAACTAGTAACTGTTTTCTCAATTTTTTCCTTTTTTAAAGAGTTCAGCACCAAAATATTCTTAAACCTCATTCAGTTAAAGCGTTGCTTATCATAGTCCAGGCCCGTACGCAGGATTTCATTTGGGGTGCTGATTTTGAAAAAGTGGACTTTTTTCCAAGGGGGGGGGTGGCGATTTTGGACTTTCTTCCCAAAAATTTGAACCTTTTTTGTCCAAAAAAAGCGTAAAAAACCTGATTTTTTTGCTCGCTACGCTCACAAATTCTCAAAATTTGGGACTTTTTGGAATAATATACATTGTTTGTTACAAAATAGCCTGAATCTGGGTAATACTGTAAAAATAAGCAAATAAATAAAACATGTTGTAATGAAACGTGAGGAATACTCAAAAGGAAGGCAGAGAGAGATACCGGATTTGGATTCCCAACAAGGAGGGGAAATAAGGAGCGGGAAAGGGAATAACTAACACGAAGTTCAAACAGAATTACGTTTATGAAATTTATTGAGATTTCTGCATAGTGGTCAGAACATAAACATGATAGAGCTCACAAATTCTCAAAATTTGGGACTTTTTGTATACTTTTCCCAAATTTGGGGCACCCCCTGCGTACGGGCCTGCCATAGTCCTTTAATATCACAATGGAATACAGATTAAATTCATAGTTAAGTTTTAAGCAAGAAAACGACAAGGCTAGAAAGGATGGAACAATATACATTATTGTTTGTTACAAAATAGCCTGAATCTGGGTAATACTGCAAAAATAAGCAAATAAATAAAACATGTTGTAATGAAACGTGAGGAATACTCAAAAGGAAGGCAGAGAGAGATACCGGATTTGGATTCCCAACAAGGAGGGTAAATAATGAGCGGGAAAGGAAATAACTAACACGAAGTTCAAACAGAATTACGTTTATGAAATTTATTGAGATTTCTGCATAGTGGTCAGAACATAAGCATGATAGAGCAAAATAATAAATGTTTGTACTACCAAACCTTGCCAGAGTTTGCGGCATAATTGAATATAATTCACGTGCTCGTCATGACAAATAGTAAACTCGCCGTCATGAACAACAAACCTAAACAGATGATTGCGTACGCATGGCTCGGAGAGTCAACAAGAAGTGATCCAATCTCTAAACATGGGCAAGACATCTCCCCACGGCGTGCAATTGATGCATGGATAATACGGCGTGCACTCGATGCACGTGTATAATGGTTTGCGGCACTATAATCATATTCCATTATGCAAAGCCGAATTATCGTCACAATATAAACATCTCAAAAAAAGTAACTAACCCCCGTAAATAATGACCATTATTAAAAAACGGGCAATTGTTATACAAATCTGTAAAATGCGTTGGAAGCAGAATTTATTTCTGCACATTTTGACACCTCATTTGTAGCAATTGACTAAAATACTGACGTCACAGCGTACATTTAAATCAATGTAACCTAAGATTTGAAAGTTGGAGTAAATTGTATTGATTTTGTATTCAGTATAATAGAAGGAAATCTGTGTAACGATATCTGAATGTTTTTGTTTTGTATGTAAGAGCAACTTTCATATCTGGACCTCACTACATTAAATTGACCCGTGTTTTATTGTTTTCTGGAATATCGTATCAAATGATGTGTCAAAATGCGCAGAAATAAATTCTGCTTCCAACAGATTTGTAATACAATAGCCCCTTTTTGAATAATGGCCATTATTTAATTGGGTTAGTTACTTTTTTGAGATGTTTATATAAAAGAAATACAAATGAGAAAATCCATATTGATATTTTGCCAATACATATGTGTATAAAATTCGTACACCAGTACGTTACTGCTTCGAAACCATTATTAGAGCTTTCAGCCTACCTGCCACCATTGACTTAAATATTGAATTTTCAATCTAGTATCTAGTAGGAAATGCATTGGAGAAAACCTTGATGAACAGTTATCTTAAATAAAGTATTACTTTTTTCTGTTATTGCAAAATTGAAACATTTGTAATAAACAATTCTGCACCATTTTGGAGTATTGTGTGCAAAAATGAAAAACTGAGATTTTTCTTATTAACCATCATAACACTATACATTATAATTTACATATGGTATTATGTATTATATTAAATACAGAAATAAGAAATGCTTCACTTTAGAAATAATTCAAATTAGCTCGAATTTGTAACTTAAGAACATGTCATCAAAACAGATTGGATATGATGAATGCTTGAAATGATAATACGTATCATGTCGACGCGTGTATTAATTCATGCTCCTGACGATGCCAGCGATTTACAAGATTGGCATTGTCATGGAAAATGTGCTCGTTCTGAGCAAATGGAAAACATGTCATCTCTTGTCAATTTACTAATTAATCCATTCATTGTATCTTTCATATTTGAAATCAAAATCAAGAATGTATAATAATGGGATGAGTCTGGTAATAAGCAAGTGATAGTTTTGTCAGATAATTCCATTTTGGGTTTCAATCATTATTCTGCATTATTGACAAACTGTAACCGAATTCAAACTTTGACAAATATTAATTAAGTTGTAATTTCTTCGATCATGAATTTTCAATAAACATTTCGTGAACAACTTGCACATTTCCCCATTCTCTTCTTGTGTAAAATAGCAATTAACAAAGTCCCAAAAGTATATAGACGAAACTGTTTCTGTTGGTAGTTGAAGAAAAAATAAACATGATATTTCCCCAGGTGATTAAACTAGATAAACATTGTTATATCGTAACCATATCGTTAATGCAAAATTCTGCCAAACACAATACAGTAAGCAAAAGAACTAAGGTAGCAGTTGTTTTCACCCCTGTATATCCTAAATAACTGGACAAATGTGTCGAAATCAAAACAAGCAGCCGATACCTGTACTCTTTGGCTCTGATTTAAGACCTTATTTGTTGAATTGGTTAAGGGTACATGCCCATGAGTTTCATTCAGGGGCGTGTTTGTAAAACGGCACATTATTAAGCATTAGTAAAAAGAATAAAAAATACTAAAATTTTCACCGGGGTTCGAACCACTGCCAATTTCACTGAATGCTAAAGATGCCTATGCTGTGCCACGGTGACTGTGGTTAACATTCGGCGATTTTCAAAGATATACATATCAACACGTTTCTAGTGTATTGAAAATCATTTTGATTTTGATTTTGGTAGGAATACGGTCATAGAAAGACATATGACTCTACTTGTCTGTTTGTTTTCATTTAATACAAATTAATTTTGATGAATTGAACTGGTACAACTCTTAGCACTCGTGATAAACGACGATTAATTTAATAATAAAATGAAAACGCTGGGTCATTCACGACTTCATTTGTAATTTATGTCAAAACCTGGGGAGGACACACACATCCGTGCTGCATGTATGTGCTCAATCGATACTCAATGATCCAGACAATAGCGTTTGAATATACCGCCCTGCTTGACACATCTTGTCACTTGCGGGAAGATATACTATAGGCCTACCCTAATAGCTTACAATAGATACCCCACCGTAAATAGCTCTGTTCGTTATCTCGCTGTGCTAGTTTATACACGCAGCGTACGGACTTTTGAACCATATTTTGTTCAAAAATGATAGGAAGGGACTGTTTTCAGCTAAAATGTTGGTTATCAGCAGATGCTTAATGATACCGGGAAGTGTTGCAGAAAGGTAAGCGTACTCTTTATTTATTCAAAATATGTATATCAATAAATTTAAATTTGAAATCCAAAAAGTAAATGTCAGGTCAAAATTCTCACCTTAGAATTATTGTGAAATAAAATCAAACCAAATTTAGGCTCCGCAAACAACGTCCAATTATTCCCATTGGTGTTTGCTACACGTGCATATAATAAATTATGATTTGGGGCTAATTTGAGAAGAGTTAATGCCTCGAGTTTCAAAATACACCGAGTGATGTTTTTGATCAAAAACATCGACAATTCAAGACTCTGTAAAAACAAATCAAGAATTTTCTGGGATAATTGCAACTAAGTGCAATGAAAGTTATGATCTAAGCTACCAGATGCATCATTAATTTCCTGACTATGATATTTAGTTGTGGGAAAAGATTACTTTAATGTTTTGGCGGGATTATTTCCCGCCAAAAAAAAAAAAAAAAAAGAGCATGTAGCCTTAAGAATTAAAGACACGGTGATCCAAAATATATAAAATAAAAAGTTGCACTTTTGTGTTCTAATCATTGAAAGCACGACGCTATAGTTTTCGTGCTATCAATGAAAGCACAACGCTGGTTCTCTTGTTCGCGAACGCTTTGTGTACAAATCAATAGGTCATGCAATGTGGCAAACTGCAACTTTTCAATTTGAATCTTCCTTGGGTTTTTTGATCGTCGTATCTTTATTTCTTGTGCAATTTCAACGAATGAGGTCTTAAATTCGAACTTAAAGATGCAGCTATTGGCTGTTGGTTCCAATTATGACATATCTGCATTTGTTTAGGATATACAGGGGGTGATCGTAACTGGTACCTTAATTATTTAGCTTACTGTATATTGTATGACTATATTCCGTATGATAAAAAACTAAAAAACAAAAATCTACAGGATATAAAAATGTAGATGTTTTCTACGAGGGTCATTCAAAAAGTTCTACCTCCATCGTCACATTTCTGTTATCTTATGTGACAGGATATTGATATTGCCCATGATTATATTATTCTTAATTCTTGGCTTTAAAATAAAGTTATTTGATGAAAATTTTGGTTGTTAAGATGTGTTGGTTAAACTGAATACAAATGTGGTACTTCGAAAACGGCCTGAAAAGAAAGGCTAATTTTGATTAAACAGGTTGCCCGCATCTAATGTGGAAATCATAAAAGATTTATTTCTGAAAATAATTAAATTGCTTTATTTCTATTCAAATAATCTAATCAATATCTAATGCTTGCAAATAGTACAGTTTTACTGGGTATCGTGTCTTTTGCACAACAAAGCCGATTCATGTTCAAAATAACCTTCATATTGACTATTTTCCATAGGGTGTTGACTTTAATAGGGTGAGCACTTGTTGGTTCAAGTCGTATTAATAATTGGTTCATAAGTTGCAATCATTTATTAAGTCGTATGCACAGTTTTTGTATTTTATAAGTATTATACAGGGTTATTAACAAACTGTTCATCTTATTTCACGTCAAGATGCATCCATTGCTTAAAACATGTAAAATAAGGACGTACTTACTTACGAATTACCCTTAAACGTGGTCTAGTCGATATCTGGCCAATTTCACTAACATGTGTGTGTCTGTTGAACCCTTCAATGTTTTCTTCTCCTATAAAACATGTTTTATTTTGTTTTGAAGTCTCAAGACATGTCAAGGAGCTCAAAAAGGAACATCATATTTATCCTGAGTAAGCAGTTGGACAACCACATCTTAAAAAACATTTTTATGAAGATTATCCAAAGCAACAATGTGATGGTTATTAATTTTTCGGCGTCAGTTTTTAACCGTTTCCGACGTACCAAATCTGTGTTTGCTTTAACCAACATATCTAAATATTACCAAAATTCACAATTTCATGAAATAACTTTTTATGTTGTAGTCTAGATTTAAGATTATAATCATGGATAATTTTAATATCCTGGTACGTAAAATAACAGATATGTGATGATGGAGGATATTTTCTGGGATAATTGCAACTAAGTGCAATGAAAGTTATGATCTAAGCTACCAGATGCATCATTAATTTCCTGACTATGATATTTAGTTGTGGGAAAAGATTACTTTAATGTTTTGGCGGGATTATTTCCCGCCAAAAATTTCAACCAAAAAGAGCATGTAGCCTTAAGAATTAAAGACACGGTGATCCAAAATATATAAAATAAAAAGTTGCACTTTTGTGTTCTAATCATTGAAAGCACGACGCTATAGTTTTTCGTGCTATCAATGAAAGCACGGCGCTGGTTCTCTTGTTCGCGAACGCTTTGTGTACAAATCAATAGGTCATGCAATGTGGCAAACTGCAACTTTTCAATTTGAATCTTCCTTGGGTTTTTTGATCGTCGTATCTTTATTTCTTGTGCAATTTCAACGAATGAGGTCTTAAATTCGAACTTAAAGATGCAGCTATTGGCTGTTGGTTCCAATTATGACATATCTGCATTTGTTTAGGATATACAGGGGGTGATCGTAACTGGTACCTTAATTATTTAGCTTACTGTATATTGTATGACTATATTCCGTATGATAAAAAACTAAAAAACAAAAATCTACAGGATATAAAAATGTAGATGTTTTCTACGAGGGTCATTCAAAAAGTTCTACCTCCATCGTCACATTTCTGTTATCTTATGTGACAGGATATTGATATTGCCCATGATTATATTATTCTTAATTCTTGGCTTTAAAATAAAGTTATTTGATGAAAATTTTGGTTGTTAAGATGTGTTGGTTAAACTGAATACAAATGTGGTACTTCGAAAACGGCCTGAAAAGAAAGGCTGATTTTGATTAAACAGGTTGCCCGCATCTAATGTGGAAATCATAAAAGATTTATTTCTGAAAATAATTAAATTGCTTTATTTCTATTCAAATAATCTAATCAATATCTAATGCTTGCAAATAGTACAGTTTTACTGGGTATCGTGTCTTTTGCACAACAAAGCCGATTCATGTTCAAAATAACCTTCATATTGACTATTTTCCATAGGGTGTTGACTTTAATAGGGTGAGCACTTGTTGGTTCAAGTCGTATTAATAATTGGTTCATAAGTTGCAATCATTATTAAGTCGTATGCACAGTTTTTGTATTTTATAAGTATTATACAGGGTTATTAACAAACTGTTCATCTTATTTCACGTCAAGATGCATCCATTGCTTAAAACATGTAAAATAAGGACGTACTTACTTACGAATTACCCTTAAACGTGGTCTAGTCGATATCTGGCCAATTTCACTAACATGTGTGTGTCTGTTGAACCCTTCAATGTTTTCTTCTCCTATAAAACATGTTTTATTTTGTTTTGAAGTCTCAAGACATGTCAAGGAGCTCAAAAAGGAACATCATATTTATCCTGAGTAAGCAGTTGGACAACCACATCTTAAAAAACATTTTATGAAGATTATCCAAAGCAACAATGTGATGGTTATTAATTTTTCGGCGTCAGTTTTAACCGTTTCCGACGTACCAAATCTGTGTTTGCTTTAACCAACATATCTAAATATTACCAAAATTCACAATTTCATGAAATAACTTTTTATGTTGTAGTCTAGATTTAAGATTATAATCATGGATAATTTTAATATCCTGGTACGTAAAATAACAGATATGTGATGATGGAGGTAGAACTTTTTGAATGACCATCGTATATCATATTCTGCTCTGGAGGATATAAGATGACAAGCAAACAGGGCACAATATCTTTTACATGACTTTGAATATGATCAGGAAAATGCGGTAGGCTGTATCCATGTCACCATAGATAATCGTCAATTTATCTGCGAAATAAGAGAAATCGTCTGCTATGTACCTCAGTGTAAAATGCGCGGGAGGAAGAATGTGGCACACATGTCACCCGCCTGCTCCAACAATCCGTTTCATCTGTAGTACCAAGATTATGTTTCACTCGCCGACGGGATTTTTTTTTTAAATGACTTGGAAATTATCACAAGCTTTCTCAAGAATCGCTAGACCTTTACCAGATATGTGTACTCTTCTGAATATTTTGTTCACATACACTTTTAAATATGTTGTAATTTGCATTGTTTTATCATCTTTAAAAAATACATCGATTAGTCGTCCGCAATTTGTCTACTGTCAACTTTCGAACGGCATGGGTTAACACTGTTACCGTCTTGGCGGGATGTGCTTTTACAAATTTGACATAGGTGAAGTAAGAATGTTTGCTTATTGAATGCATTCGTACCTTATATTTTCCTTACTTAAAATAACACATTACTGTTCTACTTAGATTTCACAACTAACATTCTTTACTTTTCACTTAGACTCAACAAAATGGATGAATCCGGGTTCTTATGGATCGTGACATGCGAAAGTAATGACAGATTATAAAAGCATGGTAAAGAAATTTAAAATCGTTGATGTGATGTATTTATATAATATTGAATGGCTTTGAGTGTGATACAAGAAAATATTGCACGAGATAGAAAAATATTGCACGAGTCGAAGACGAGTGCAATATTTTTCTATCGAGTGCAATATTTTCTTGTATCACACGAAAATAAGCCATTCAATATATTATTATTATTTATATCAGTCTTTTTACTTACCTTACTGATGAGTATTCCAATCAAAAGTTCCGAATTTCCAAACATTCAAAAGTTCCAACAGTTAATGTTCCAAATGTTCAAAAGTTCCAATTCCAAAAGTTCAACATGTAACACGAAGCAAACGTTTCCAAAAGTTCCAACAGTTTTAACAACTTTTTCGGCAAAAATCAAATACCAACATTTTCCAACAAGTTTTTTTAAGTGGATGTTTCAAATAATCCAACAGCAAACATCTATTTACAGTCCTGTTTTGAAAGTTATCTATTGTAGTAGTTTATAGTCACATTGCAGTTATTCAGCACAAATGGGTGCTGCTGCTGGACCTGCATAGTGCGACGTGTGGTGGTACTAGTACCAGTATTATTACTGATCAAAGGAACCGAGTTAGTGCTAGTTGATAGAGCAATTTCTGCATCTGAAGCACCACTACTTGCATTCTGCTCTATTTGCTGACTTTGTTCTGAGTGAACAATCTCCTCAATGTATTCCAGTTGCGAGCTGGTGAGCTCAAGATCAACAAAATCCATAACTTCATAATCTTTGTCTTGGTTCTCATTGACGAAATCCATATCTGCTGCAGCTTGAGGCACTGGAGGTCTACTTACTGTTGCTGGTGCGGTTGGCTTTGCGATTGTAGACTTATCTTGAGGCCTATGCCCAAGCGACCGTGACAGTGCATCCGACATGTCCTGCTTCCTTGCATCCTTTACCCTTCCAACGTAACCTGCCAGACTCCCTTCATTTGCGTGACCAGACACTTTGCATATATCTCGGGTAGCAAAGCCTTCTCCATCGAGGATTGTGATACAGGTTGCGCGAATACAGTGGTTTGTGTACACCTTTGAAAGCTCCGCTTGCTTTGATAAGACGTTCATGAAGCTGCCCAGCGTTGTCTGTCCAACTGGTGATTTCTTGTACCAGGGACAGTCTGAATCTGCAGGTGCAACTCGTTTTGGAGTTTGAAAGAATGCTTCACAGTCAGGATTAAGTTTAGAGACATACATTTTGAAAGATGCGACCGGGCATTCATCGGTATTGGTTGCGTACATTCGCCCTGCATCTGTTCTTGATGATGTGTTGTCTTCTCGCGTCTTTTTTGTCAACTCGTCTACAGCTTGCATAACATACTCTCGTCCATCTGAATCGGCCTCTACGATAAAGTGACCCTTCTTCAAATCTCTTAAATTCTCTCTGCCTCTACGGCAGATATATAGCATGAGCTCAAACCAAACCTTGTATTGAAGTCCAGCCGGTGAATCTTGATTAAAAACTCCAGACCGATACAAGGTTTCAATGTCATTCTCATCAATCGATGCATGGTGCTTAACATCTCCTTTGCCAATTTTTTTAAGCTGAACCAACACCGCTTTGAAAGAAACATTGGCATCCGTAAACTCCGTGTCTTTAATATGTCAATAAATCCAGGCCACTCCTTCTTTAGATGGCGATTCAGGCCAGTACGAATCCCGTTCATAGATGCTGTTTTGTATTCATTACCGTCTGTCTTCCGCAGCTCCGCGTAGAATTTTTCCAGCAGTTTCGCTAATTCCACCTTGTCTAGAGATTCAAAATTTTCAGGCTGCCCCTTTTCCCGAAGGTATGCGCGAAGAATATTCACTGATTTTTTTCGTTGCTTTGATTGTGTTTTCAGAATCTTTATTCCTCAAAAGCTCGTTAAATTCTTCTTCGCTGAGGCTTGCGAATCTCCCGGGTCTAGGAGCGGCCATTGTTGTTGTCATAGTGGTACCATGCGTGACTAGGCTCCAATGATCCAATACAACGCTCGTGATAAACACACGGTATCACCAAAAATATGATTGATCAATATTCAGCTGTAAACGTTCCCGGATGCTGTACAATATTTTCATGAATATTGTAAAGCATCCGGGAACTTTGCAAAAAGTATACAATACACAGTTTTGTTGTTGCGATAAAAAGCCTGATATAAATAATAATATTCAATATCTTATACAATTTAATATTGCAAAATGGAGTCTTTGATACACTAAATAAATTCTTGCACTGTAAATAAGTTAATCAGGATTGTCAATAGATATCATTTGTAAAATTTCATGCAAGCAAATCCAATTGATTACGTGGTAAAATGATGTTAAACATACCTAACAATAACGTTTCGTGCTATATCGTAGCAATTTTTCAAATCGACTGACCAATTCTCCCAGTCCTCCTTGTCTGCTTCCTATCGGATATTGGTATGACGCGGGCATAAAGGACAGAGAGCAAAACATCAATAGAAGACAGATAAAAGAAGCGATTTTGATACTGAAAAGGGGGCCCAACACACTCACTTCCTGCCGCACATCTATGACGAACTCCTAAAACCACCAAAAACAGCGCCACCAACGTCAATCTCCGACAAGAAGCAGACGAGGAGGACTGGGAGAATTGGTCAGTCGATTTGAGAAAGTGCTACGCTGTAGCACGAAATGTTATTGTTAGGTATGTTTGACATCATTTTACCAAAATAATAATCAATTGGATTTGTTTACATGAAATTTTACAAATGAAATTCTTGCACTGTTCCATGACATGTCATTATATTTTTACAAGTTATTGAACTACAGTGATTGGCAACTTCTCGTATAGTTTGCGTTTGACCTCATAATTATGTCAATCAAACTCAGAAACGATTTGTTTACGATTTGTCGTTGGTTGAGTTTTTGAACACGGAGGTAAAGCAGCGTGCCTTAAGGTTAACTTGGCATCCTCAAACATGCAAAGTCTCAAAAGTTATGTCTGAGTAATATTAACATTTCTTTCCAAAAGACACCTAGAAAAGATGCCTAGGAAATTGCTTTTTGCCTTGTAAAATACCGTATTTTTTCGCTGTTCGATTCCTTTTCTCGATGAACATGGTAAAGGCACCAAATGCATCAACCTCCCTTTTACGCGCTACTAACCAATCAAATGTCGTGGGGAGCAGTGGCGTAGCATCACAGGGGGCACGGGGGAGGCACGTGCCCCCCAATCGATCTGAAATTTTAAAAAATCCCATAGGAAAATGGCCGAAAAATGGCGTGTGCCCCCTGTGCCCCCAATCATTGTCGGTGCATGACCCCCCCCCAATATGATGACCCACGCTACGCCACTGGTGAGGAGTTTGATTGACAGTGACGTCAGATGCAAACATGTCTTTTTAATATCGATATTTAACATCGTCCATAGTGCAGTTGTTCTGCACAGCAAACATGATTCGACCTTTGCAGTACTTAAACCTGGTTAACAGGAAATTACTCCAGCAAAATCAATCGATAAAGTCTAGCCCATCCTCCACATTGAATGGTGGACTGTACTTATGCCCAAATCTGGCACTTGCCAATCAATAATCACCCACTTGAAATCCCTGGCTCGCTCCACTGACCAAAGTTATGGACAGATATGGGAGTTGTTTTTGCTGTTATTTGTCACTTACATATCAGGGAGGTACGAACATTTGCAGATGCCCCACCTACTCAGTTTTTAGTCTACGTGTAATATACCGGTATATATTATTCTTGATTGACATCAAGTACAAAAAATATCCTTCAAGTGGTTTTGCGTTAATGCCCTTCGGAAGAGAGCGGTCAACAATTGAGTGATAGTCACTAAAAGTTGCACTGCATTCGATTTATACAGGGAATTTTGCAGGCCATGCGTGCACTGCACTTCCTTACTAAATCACCAAAGTGCGAATATTTCCAAACATCTAAATTAGCTAAAAATTTAGGATATGTTACAAAACTATATTTTCTAGAATTTCAGAGAGTACAAAACATATTGGCCGGTTATTTTTTACACAGTGACGATTAGAGAATGCCTTATACCTATAACATACACTGTTTGTAGAGGTCACGCGTCAATGGCGAGAGCACTGTGTATTGTGTATAGGAAAATGAACAGTAACTGCAGTATGCACTGCGAACGTTGATCTGCGCAGTAGCATGGCAGTACGTATCTAGGGTAAATTCACAAAGGCGTTGGGGAATTTCCAAAATAGTATGGTAAGAATATTTTCACGAGGTGAAATATGGACGATTCTATTCAACAAGGCTTTGCCGAGTTGATAAGATAATGTAGTATTTTTATAAGCTTACAAAATAACAATCTGTGCATGAGCGTCGAACAAGCTACTTCACAAAATAGTCATTTAAGTCGCAGTGGACAAATATTCCCCCCCCCCTATTTTGTATATTTAAAAGGTTTCGTTTATTTACCAGTCAACATTAATAGGTAAATTTTCACGGGAAAATTTTCGGGACACGTGACCAATGCGTATCAATGTGAGTGTAACCTCGAGCCAGATCTCTGACCCCCGGCGGTGACCTCGCTATTCAAGTCTTAGTAATTTTGAATTGGAATAGTATTTTTGACCGCAATTTTGATAGAAATTTGTGCATTGCAAATTTATTAATTATTATGTAATCTTAATTTCTTCACAATATCGTCAAAACGTAATTTTAAAAATATCTATCTACGGAAAAAATATTTATCTACGGAAACTGTTACCATAATATTATTAACTTGCGACAAGTAACTTATTTTGTATCAAAGGAGGAATTCTTCCTATTCAAATACATTGGAAGAACACTCGCTGTGCTCGGGGTCACATTCCATAATGCTAATATGTCTGCGCCCATGGGTGTCACGTGTCCAGAAAATTTTCCTGTGATAATTTACCTATTAATTCTGACTGTTTACTAAGGAAATAATCCCCGGGGGGGGGGGCACTCAACTTTAGAAGTGACGGGTATGTGCCTACCGGCGTCGCGAAGTAGGGGCCTATCGGGTACAAAGCGTAAGGGGGGTCATTGGGTACAAACAAAATAACAAAGGGGGTCATTGAGTATAAGATTTAAAAAAAGGGTAATCGGGTAGAAAATTTTGAAAAAATTGAGCAAAATTGTGAAAGTTTCGGCATAATTTTAAAAAAGTTGAGCAAAATTTTAAAGTTTCGGCATTATTTTTGGCATTTTGAAGATGCTATTCTAGAAAATCTAGAAAAAAGGGGGTCATTGGGTAACTGCAACCAAAAAAAGGGGGTCATTGGGTAGCCGCAATTGAAAAAAGGGGGTCATCGGGTATGACTTTAAAAAAAAGGGGGTCATTGGGTATAGTCGACTTCAAAAGAGGGGGTCTATTGACAGGCACATACCGTCACTTCCAAAGTTGAGTGCCCCCCGGGAAATAAGCTAATGTTACTGGTATTCATATCTATAGCATTGTGTGGATCCATTTGTGTAATACGTTCACATTTAAACTTCTCCAATACGTGTTTATTCCTACACATTCCTACTTACCCCTTGAATGCATAATCCAACGTCGTTTTAAATTGCACCGTTAGTTTCCCGCTGATCGTTTCAAATTTATATAAACATTTTGCAAAATTGATCTCACCCGACCCGGTTTGCAGATTGCAATCCTGCAACCTATTCAATGATTCAAACGTCGTCTGAATCAAGTGCTTGTGCGAAGACAATTTCTTATGAGCAACCTCACAAGTAATCCAAATAAAACAACAAATTGCATTCGACAACTAGGCCAAAATTGGACATTTGACATCGCATTGCGTTTCTTCAATGGGAAATAAGAATGCGGTTTGCAAAAGGAAATGAATAAACGAAAGAGAATATATTACATGTTAGGGATTGGTCACGGTTGTTTGATGGGATCATTTATTAGTTTTTCAAACAAAACATCATGTACAACCTAATTTTAGGCTTAAACAGCTAAAAATGTGATATCATGCTAATGTATACAGATGCTTTTGAGTCATTCTCAACTTTAATTTCCCCTCTTAAAATTATTCACATTTATATCATTTTTATAGCTTTTTCGGATATAAAATGTATCTATTAATGACAAACTTTGTGGCGCTATTTAGTTACTGGAAATTACTCTTTCAAGCTTTTAATACAAATAACTCCTTTTATTGTTTGATAAAATATGTTTATAAAATTTCCCTGTTGCTTGTTTCACCTATTCCAGCTGTTTTAATGGCAGTATTAATCACCTACCCCTTGCAAATAAAGAAATATGATTTAGGATAAATAGCGCCATCTATAGTTTGTATTTAGTTAATAATGAAGCTAATTCTATATACATCAAACAACCGTGTGGTGTAGGGTTGGTGTGTGGATGTGAGGATGTGAGGAGTGGGCTGTAGGTTGAACTACCTGTGGTAATATGTGTATGATTAAAATGTTTCATTTATAAACCTTTTATAAGCGTTATAATTTTTACCTCACATGCATTGTCTATCAGTAGCAACATGCAACGTTTTCTTGCTATAAAATAAGCGCAATCTAATGTTTTATCTACTCTCTATTTCGCTCTTACTCTCTGTCTTTTAGGCCAAGTAAAATAAATAACATGTGTCCTCCCTGACCGATTTTTGGAGATTTTCAAATATTTTTGATATTTTTCTCCTATTTGCTTCCTTACTTTGTTTCTAAAATTGTTGTGATGAAAAGACTTGTTTAGAAGTTCTTGGTTACCAATTATAAACACATTGCAAACACTTTCTAGGGGTAGGGCTTTGGGGACATAACAAAAATATTAAGGGGCCTCCCCGATTTTATGATGTGTTGATTGACAAACACTTTGCAATTGCAATTTTACACAGTAATGATTGGTAAAAAATAATATAACAAATAATAAGGACCTCCCTCGCCGATTTTTGAAAAAGTCCGGACGATATACCGGAACATGTTATTGTTTTACTTGGCCTTATCTCTGTGTGTCTCTTACATAGGCCTACACCCTACGCCCTCTCCCACACACCCCCATCCACACCTGGCCACCCCGACACAAATTAATATACACCCGCACTACACCCCTAAATGAAAACCACGCACATACCGAAATATGCACCCCGCCCCCTACACACCCCCCATCCCCTCACACACACACCCCCAAAACACAGTCACACATCATTGGTCTTGAAAACAGGATCTGTGTTAAAATCAGAGGCCTATAAGGCAACAAAAAACCTGTTCTACGAGTGGACTAGACTATAGTATGCCATAGTCGAAAAATATGTTATTATTAATCATGATGAACGCATTCAGTTGAACTGAAAATTATACTGATGTATATTATTATTAAAGTGTTCAATAGTAAATGGTCATAAAGTGTTTATATAATTAGCGACAGAAAAAGTAAAGTATATTGGCCTATGTAATTGAATGCAACATATCTTGCATACTAGTATTATTATAATAACTTCAACACTGAACAATTCTGATTTTGGAATCTATAGTTTATTAATCGTGAAAGCCCGAGTGAAAAATTCGATTATGTACTTTGGATTGTAAGCAGAACTTTACCCTGGGACTTTGTCTCTACCACACAACTGTCAATCATACTTGTTTATCAATCCAGTTAATCCAAGTACTAAGCATGGTAGTACAAGACGCGCGAAACGTACGTCCATGCACCAAGTGCACATAAATTCCAAAGATTGTTGTGTACGATGTAGTGAATGGTATAATGGCTCGTGCCATGAGGATTTAAACCATATCGCGAGGTCTGGGCGACCAATCACAAGCCAGATCCATTTAAAGATGCATTACATCATGGCAAATTTTAGTAGGCCAGAAATCCGACAATCTCATCCATAGATAACCATGTTAAGCAAATTAACCGCAATCGAAAGTAAGTAGTCCACTTGGGAAGCTAACAAACAGAGGGAGTGCGGTGACTGAAAAGATCAGATGTGAAAATCTATCAATTGCACACAAATTAATACAAATTAGGGTTTATACTTAAATGTAATAGCCAGAGTATGCAAAATGGGTAAGTGGACTACGGATAAGTCTACGGTATGGTCGGTTGGTCGGGATTAGTTTTCTCTGGAAGAGCCATCTAAAGCTTGGAAAATCTGACAAATTCTGATAACTTTTTGCAAACACACGAGTAACTTAAAAATGTCTGTCAAAACCCATCCACTTGGCCAAAAGACGGCTGTTTTAAATTTGAGCAAAATTTGGGTCGGTCAGGCCCGTTAGATAGGGTTTATTTCTTTTAACCAGACATACTTGACATAGGTTGGAATAATTGTTTACCTGATGCACCTGATGACCGAATGTGCTTCAAATCAGAATGCGCAATGAGATAATTAGCAAAGGTCATGTTTATGATTGATCGAAGTTGTTGTTCTTGTTGTTGTTGTTGCTTACTAATCTTTACTAAAGGGTACCAATGTTAACCTTATAGACAGGCCAAATATTAGAATATGATACTCTGGGGCTATAGGGACAGCAGATAGTATGCTTGATCTGAAATTGGATAAGACGATGATTGGATGTTGATATTAATTAGCTTCATCTCATTACAGTTATTATACGAGAAATCAAACAAACAACCTCGTAAACTTTCACTAAAATAAATAAAAATATTTTTAAAAAGCAATCAATAAACATGATAAATAAAACCATCTCTAATATAAGTGACATAATAACCTACGGCACATAAAGTAAGCAACATTTCATTATTTTACTTCATTAAGGCGTGTTGGAGGGGAGCATGACCTAGCGGTGTTTGTACACAAATATTGAGACAAATAAAGCTGACACACAAAACTAAGAATGGTATGGGTTACATAAATGAGATCACAAGGCTTGTTATTTCCACCCCCATGTGCATGATTTTCATGAGAGGGAAACCCCCAAAACGTTCATTTTGATAATTATATTATTGGCCTTTACTCATGTTACTCAAGAACCGCTAGATTTATGTAAAAAATGCAATTATGGCTTCCATGACTCATTTCCTATAAGATCAATGTATTAACAGACATTATACATGGCAGCGTTAATGGCTAAAACTGGAAAAATATGACTGTTACCATCCCACACGCCTCAAAAAGCTTTAAAAAGACCAAAGAAGCATATTTGACAGGTCAGTCACCGACGTACACGCACTTTATCATTATGATCAGGAAATTGTTGGAAGGAAGACAAATATGGTTAAATACTAATAATTACTCTTTCTATCGCAATTCACCTTTTCGGTAATCCCATAATCCTTTGCGTTTGGACCCCTACATCACGCTAGACTGCTGCCCTCATTCGTCAACTTTCTGCGAAGCATGCAAATACATGCGCAGTGTAGACGAGTGATGGAGTTAGTCTAACATCACGATACGCCGATGCGTACATCGTGATCGTTACTGCGCATTTCAATGTCGTGATACGCAGTAACGATATGCCGATATCAGGGTTCCAAGCGCAAATACTTATGGGATACCGAAAAGGTCAATTAAAGTAACCTTTTATTATATTAATTTTGTGTTTTACAATAACAACATATTCAGGCCGTTTTTAAATTTAGAAACCATATTTGCCACCATATGTAATATGCTTGATTAGAAAAAAAGACAGATAAACACAATTAGGTAAAAATGGCGATTGTTAAGGTCAGTCGCCGAGAGAAGGTACTTTATGCCAGGTCAAACAGAACGTTGTTCAATAATATAGACATAATAGGCGCCAGGGAAAAATCTATTACAATTAAGCAATACAAAGAAACCAAAGCAATACAATACACAAGCAAACAAAGATCACACACACAAACAAATAAACAAAAGGCAAACAGACATGGCACGGGGAGAGGGCGTAGGGTGTATGTAAGAGATACACAGAGAACGTAAATCGTTCACACATAACATCTACGACTACGAGGGCTGGTCAATAAGTTCCCGCAATTATGGTGTATCTCCGCTCATGCATGACTTGGATGACCTTTACTTACGCTAAATACATGTTTGTACTTTTGTCTTTCAAAACAAATATGTATTAGCAATGCTGAATATTTGATTACGTAATGACATTAGCATAAACACAATAGTGTATGGACACTGCCTGATTTATGGTGAAAAATAGTCAAGAAAATCGCGCGCCAAATTGAGGTATTGTTACATAATTCCAAATATCTCGAGAATAAAAGCATGGAATCTGGCGTAGTTTTTGCACCTTTGTAGACGGATAACATAGAAATGATGCTGTACTCTTTTTAGACCTATACCATTTTTATTAAAGAAAAGGGGTCGTGTTGAATATCTCCAATTTTGAGTAGGCTTTATCACCCATTGTTCTTTACATAATAAGAGATAGAAAGATTAATTAAGGACAAAATTTAACAAATGGTACCTAGTTTGATTGGGTGTCTACTGATTATTAAAAAGGGAGATCACAGTGGTGAAATCACAAACATTTCTTTCTTAATGAACCCTTGTTTTCAAAAGGTCTTGTTTTTGTAATCAAAGTAGCACACCATAGAGAGGCTCTGGATTGAATAAGAAATTTGAATTTCGAAAGGTATGTCTAATTCTAGCATAAGACTTGGTATAGGAATTCACTCACACAGCTACTGTCCCGTAAACCTTGTATTAGTTATATTTTTAGTGCTTTTTTGATGAATTTTTTTACTTTTTCCCTACATTTTTGGTACTTTCAATCATGCGTACCATCAACTCATGCGCATATTTCTATTTTTATTGCAACAAATTCTATTGTCCTGACTATGATCTCTCATACCATACCAATAATCATATTTGTTTTTGTTTTATTTTGGAGATAATTTGGATTCTTTCTTCGACCGTGTGGGCTCCTTTCTCCCGATTTTCACACCATTTTTGTTTGTCATTATGGCCTATTTTTGGTGAAGTTCAAAGACAGTCCCTTTCCTGATCTGTTGACGGATACATTTCTTTTTTCACAATTATCAATTGAATATACTCAAATTACCTCATACCAAAAATAAGGCTTGTAAATTGCTTGGGTCCTTACTTCTGCTTCTTTATATTACACGTTCCTCAACTACAATTCAAATTTGACGCCAATGTTGACAATTGTCAGTGTACATATGGCAATGACTTTATGCAAATGAGATCACGTAATTAAAGGTACTCTGATACTAATTGTTGTGTGTTTTGACAAAGGTACAAACTTTATTTATCGTAAGTAACAGTCATCTAAGTAATGCATGAGCGGAGATAAATAATGGTTGCGGGATATTATTGACCAACCCTCGTATCATTTCAAATACAATTATACAAGCAATCAGCTGATATGAAATAAATTTTCGTCTTCTTTGCCTTGTTTGCCTAATACTAGTAGCTATAATAGTTGGGAGTTCAACAACATTATAAATACTTCGAAACGTTTCTTTGCAAAAGCTTTGAATGTAATTTTAGCATGTTAGCAAGAACGCATAATAATGCGTATTCGTCACTGGTCATGCTCGTCCAAAAAGAGCGCTGCTGTGATGTTTAATTATCAAATTTACAAACACAAAAAGTACCCCGCAAATAAGTTCATCAGGATTGTCAAAAAGTACTTTCAAGAAATAAAAAGCTATTATTTTGTCAAGGTAATGTTTATATATACTTGGTAAAAATCGCAAAGCCAATAAGTTTGAATTATAATTTGCAACCACAAGCACTTCCTATAAATATGCATTTTAGTTTCAAAATATTATTTTGTAGCTTACGAAAGAAATGTTTCTGTTGTTGTATAAATGTGAAGGGAAAATGCCAGAAAGTTCTTCAAAAGGTCTTTGAATAAAACAATACGTTTATTTGAATATTTACTCCCTCAAAAACAGCTATCAATAATATGAATAATATCGTGACACTCTTTATTGGTCATCGTTGGTCTAAGAATGTACTTGGCCCATACTATGGTGCATAACAAACAGATAAATGCCCATCATGTCTCCAACAAATTTCCTAATCAAAACTATTTTTTTTAAATAATTTTTTAGCTTAAATACAAGAGCCACGTTCTTTTCAAAGTGCATGTAAAACTACAATGCATCTCGAATCTACATTTAGCAATGTTATCGTGAGTGTAATTTTAAGAATGGCAACTATGTCCTTGTATCGGGGGGAATTCAGTAAAGAAGTCAGTCACCCATCGCTTGCTTCATGTTAATTGCATTGCACGAAGGGCAGCGGCCTTTCTAATTCAAGCTTGTTCTTCTTCATCAAATAAACTTGATAGAATTCAAAGTCATGCTTGCTATAGTCCAGATGATGGTGGATGCGATATCGCTATTTTTGACGTCGCCATTGGATTAACACATAATCATGAAATCTTCACAAACAATTCTAAATTTGTTATGTGGTGTCAAAGCAAAATTATCTTACTCTAAAACCGTTGGGGTTCTGCAAAGTACCCCACTGCAAGTATGTTAATTGTCCATTTATAATCGCTAACCGTGTATTGTGAATGGGGCTGTCAGCCCTGTATCTTCGCCAGCCTCGTACGTCCGTGTTGCGTGTCCTATGCCGCCTGCTATAGTCATGATAGCGTAACAGCCCCATCAACGCTAAAATATATTTACACTGTCACCAATGTGCAAAAGCGTCGGTTGTCGTATGGTCGTATACGCAAAAGCTGATTGTACGTCCCATACTCGTATAGGATGTCTCAACTTTTCAATCTTGACATGTTTTAATATAAATCATTGTACCGTATGTTATTGTATAGGGATTTGATTGACAGCCATACTGCACTAATTAGTAAATAATTATAAGTTTTGATATTATAAACAATGTATTTGTGTGTTTGTTGAGTAAACTCGGTAGCAGGTGATTTTGGCTTTGAATCTTTCTGACTTGTAACAAATATCATAAAGAATATTCGCTGCAAAATGTATCTTTTAATTTTAAGATATTCTTTTGTAGCTTACACAACATAATTATACATGCAACCACACTTCTTATAAATTTCTTTTAGTTAAAAAATTCCTATATACAAGTCTTCGCTTCACTTTTAAATATTCTTTCTGTAGCTTTACCCTCTTTTTAGATTCAAGACCAATGGTGTTAAATCTTCCGACCGATAAAGATTGAATCCGGATAAGAAAGGTCGTTTATTTCCTTTCTGTATTGACTCTTAACGGTTCTACATTATATATTTGAAGAGCTTTGTTTCAAAACCCCTTACATCCACTTGAGCAATTTTGAGAACACATCAAAAAATCACTGATATAAGGGGGTTTTCAACAACATGAACAAAAGCATTGTTTTTGGCGGGATGCTTGGGTAGGATGAGCATCCCGCCAAAAACTGCTTTTGTTGATGTTTTGATGATTTTTTGATGTGTTTTCAAAATCGCTCAAGTGGATGTAAGGGGTTTTGAAACAAAGCTCTTCATTTGACAAACAATTTGGGCAACGGATCTATTGACAAAGAGTTAGAACGCTCCCGCCCTCAAATACAGCTTCTTTTTTTCTTTTTCATCATAATGGAGTTTACACTAATTTATAGATGGCGCTATTAAATGTGGAAACTCCAATCTCCGCAATGTCAGCACTTATAATACCACTGTGTGAATATGTCTAGAAACCGAGTTGGGCCACTTTCACCATAATCGAGGATGTCGAACACACCCCATACGTCCCACCCCACACTGCACATCCCACACTACACCCGGTTCCAAACCACCGACACGCCCACCCCATTACTCACACCCACAGTCGCGCGTGGGCTCGCACGCGCTGAGAATCTTTACACAGTGTTATATTACGGAATAGGGAAGAAATTATTTTCTCAATTTTCAGCTGTAAACATGGTAAAAGTTTCATGAACACATCCTGATCTTACCCAAAACCACAGACAGAGATACTTCTATCTGGATAACAGGTCGATTGATCAATATACATTTGAAACTCAGAGTAGTGGTTATAATGTGTTGCTAAACTTATCAATTACTTTATTTTATCATGTATACGGCTCTTTCAATTGGTACAATTGGTAATACAGAAATATTTCTATTATTTCTTCAGTATCCCTATTTCTTCCAGTCATCAGGAAAATCAGATCGACTCAATGATAACTTACGTAATTAGTCTCTAATTATAGGCCAGAGAGTGTGAAATAAAAGGTACAGTTTAAATTGACACAAATTTGATATACATGTAACACATTTGTAAAAAGCTTAATCTATCATTATTTCTGAGAATAGCTGCTAATAATAGTTCAAGCTGGTGATGATTTACACTTGAGACGATGCCATGTCAGCTTTAGTATCCTCCACCAAACTAGTCCCTGTTTTTCCAGTAGTCGCGTCACTGTAACTTAAACCCAACATTTGTGAAATGTCCTTTGTACCTTTGCAACAAGGATAGTTGCTCCATATCTTTCGAACTTCTTGGTTAAGCACGCAGAACATGACAAATACGAACAATCCTTGAAAAGAGTTACAAATACAGAACAGTATTTGGAAAGTAAGAGCTGCATCTTTGTGAGTGAGAGACAAGAGCCCAAATACCCAGGTCAAGCCGAGAACAGACGATATAGCCAAAGCTCTCTGAACTCGCTTCTTTATCTCTTTACGTTTGCGCTCCTCCTCCTTTTTACGTTTTTCTTTCGTCATCTCTTTAACTTTGGTCCGTCCTGTTTTCGAGTTGAACCTCCCGAATGTAAGAATGTACATTACATGAAAAAAGACGTACGCGTTGAAAGCTATGGTTAGTCCCAAAAGTAGTACTTGAGTGAAGTAGAATGGGTAGTCAATACGAATGAAACAACTGAAAATAATACGAAAAGCATGATTAAGGGTAGACTAGGTATTGTTGTTCGAAGCAACCCAAAAAAATTAACTTTCATTATCTAAATCAATATATTATTTGATGTTTTTGTTGTGACGATAATTCAATCAATAATTGATTATTGATCATAGTGCAGAAAGCCATGATAACCATTCATCAAGTGAACGTTTTATATACGTAATACGTGCATCAATTCTCGCTATTCACAATTTTATATACGTGATGTATCATGGGAAAAGGTCGACATCAAGTCCGTGAATATTACCATGCTATTATCGAACACGTGACAATATTTTTAGTTTGTCAATATAACGGTATTACACGCAAATCGATAGAGAAAAATTAATTGTGCATATTTCAAATCACATTATTAAGTATTATTGAGTATCGATTCGCGTGTAACACCTTTATTTTGACAAACTAAAAAATATTGTCACGTGTTCCTATGTAATAGCATGGTAATATTCGTATTGCGCGGACTTGGATGTCGACCTTTTCCCATGATACATCACGATTACATCGCAAAAACCGCTGGCGGCGCCCTTATTGTGAATAGCGAGAATTGCACTGAGTGAAGCGATGATTTGTTTCTGCGTTAATAAAGTCTTCACTCCTCGTTAACCCTGCGACCCAAGCAAACGTATAGCTCAGACGTGCTCAGGATGATTATTTAAATTGGTAACATGATGATGATTATAATGTCATCATGTCTTGCACGTGAATCATATTCAATTATACTTATGATGCGATGTAACTCTGGTAAGACTCATTATTAAAACACACACATTTTGTATTTTGCTCAGTTATCTGAGGATGTAAATTCTTAATAAATTAATATACCTAAGTTCTGTTTCATCTGGTTCATTTTGTGTTAGTCATTCCGGATCCCATTCCGTCCATTCCCTCATCCCTTTGGGACTCCAAATCTGGTACCTCGCTCTTCTTTCCCATGACTAATTCCCCAATTTAGATTCATAACATTTTGCAAAGGTTTATTCTACAACTCATATGCTTTGAAACTTGCTTGATTTATTGTTACTAATGAGTTATGTACGTTTTATAAAAGCGTTGTTGTTTCAGCCCTCTTTCCAACATAACTCAAGAACCACGGGACCTACAAAAGTATATCTGTGATATTTAAATTCTTCTACACACTCGCTATGAAATGATCAATGCAATTTTTGCCTAAGCGCACTACCATTCGGAAAATGCTGTGAACTACCAAATCGCAACCGTTTAAAATAGTTGCTAACCTTAAACGCAATTAACAAACACAAAACAAAACATATAGTGACAGCAATGTTTATGCTTATGCACATTTTAACTTTAAAATTAGCACACACATTTTCTTCGTGAAAAACTAAATAAAGTTTCACAGAGTTTTTATAGAGTTCTAGTAAAAACTACAGTGCGAGTAAAAAAAGTACAACTGGGCAACGAATCGATATTTACGTGAACTTTTCCATTATTGAAAGTTTTTATAAATGTCACACTCAAAAATCACCTTTTGTGAAAAAAAAATGAAGTTAATCGCAGCTACCGTTTATTTAATTTAAGACACCAGATCTGAAGCGGCTTTAACGTAAATCAAGGTTGATTTTTGCGTTCTTTCAATTCCTTTTTTTCGGTTCGAACCAACTTTCTTATATTACTTAAAAGTCCTTCAAACCTCACTCAACTCCAACTCTTAATTTTTATATTCCCTGCCATGTAATATATCCAACTGGATATTTTGTAATTCATCCCACTTCAATTTGCGCGCATTTCCTTTCGACATTTAAATAACTCGCCAACAAATGTGTATGTTTCTTTTATAGAGAATGAACATTTTTAGGGTAACGGTAATTTTGAAAATAACAACATGTTTCTTCTACTTATACAAGACCAGGGACAATAAAACTTTGGGTGCTCCATTCTACTTCAGTGCTAACAAAGTTAAGAAAATGGCAGTTGTACCTTACACAGATTGTGCTGACATTCAAAAGTTAGATGTCTCGTGAACAAACATTAAAATTGGGTGTCGCTATAAAATGTGTCATAAAGACAGAACAGTAAGTGCGAATTACTTCGTTTTTCACAGAAGGTCATAATGAATATATGCACATAACGTTTTAAAACCTAAAAAGTTAAATCTGGTTACTTAAAGATAGATTCTTGGCACCATTGCACTTTTTTGACTCACCCTGTAGATTGCCCCGCAAAGGTGAATCGAGCTAGGCGCGCACTTTAAGCATGCCAAATGGCTCTTTAAAGGCCCATTCAGTGATTTGCTCATCTGGACGATAAGATTTTGGTACCTTTGTTATTGTCAAAGATCTGCTATTCTTAAACACTTGAGAACGTTCCTGCAATCTTATTGGTTCTTACCCAGATTTACCCGTGTGATATGACACGATATCACACGGGACAGCGCGTGTGCGTCGACGCGATACGCGTACTCGCTATTTGGACCAATCGGAGGCGCAACAACAGGACTGATCGATTTTAAGCCCTAGGTAATTCCTTGCAAAATGTATGATTTAATTTGATTAAAATTTGTATGATATTTTTATTGAATTGAAGTGTTTAGGAATGAGAATAAAGGTATTGTTTTTAGCCGCTGTCGTGCATCTATCGTCTCATATAACACGGGCGTAAAACAACTCGGCTTCGTCTCGTTGTTTTACTTAAAATAATGATGTCGCCCGTGTTATATGAGACGATAGATGCACTCCAGCGGCTAAAAACAATACGTTTATTCTCTAAATATAGACTGCTAGTGGTTCAGCCAAAAAAACAACAACAACCAGCAGACAACTATAATAATCGGCACAGGAAATCCATCGGTTGTCATTAGCAGCCACTTCTCTATTGTTCACATTTAGTGCTTAAAAATGCAACAATGGTAGCTGAACGTACGCAATCGCAACTTCCATGATCAGATACGTTTGCCGAGTTTACAGATTCTGGTGTATCTATTCAACGATGAACAGAGAAGGTTTTGACTTCTTTCTTTGAAAGAAACACGAGCCGATTATTTAAATTAAAATTATATTCCAAGTTAGGTCAAAAGGTTGCTTTCAAGAGGTATTTTTAAATAAATATATTGTTGGATTACAAAATAAGAATTACTTACTGATCGGGATTCCGGTATTGACCTCTATCTGCTATGACTATAGCCACAACGATAACAGCAGGTATTCCTGTTGAGGAATTGAAAACGGAATTACTTGCAACATAATACATTAAGTCATTTTACTCTGTAGTGTGTCATTTCACTGTCCCGGCAATTGCGACAAAAGTACGTAATGAAATCTTGTCAATTGGAAAAAGTGTGATGTCTTTCACATTTTGAAGCGAGATGTTGGTAATCTTGGCATTAACCTTGTACTCAATTACCCACTTTTGAGTTACGTGTTTTGTTACTATTATATACACTAAGCCAAAAAAGAAACTTTTTCACAAGGTCATATCTTAAAATTCTGTGCATTAGAATGAACCAAAATTACAAACTTCAACTCTACTCTAAACACATATCAGTAACCAAACAGTTGTGCAACTGACACAACAGCAAAATGCACTGACATTGGACAGCTTCCTGGACAACATTCACAGCCCAATAATTGGCACCCAACACAAGAAATCTGTGAGAATGCGTATAAGATCCTGGCACAGATGATAATTTTCAAAGAGTAAGTGGAATAGTGTGGAACGGGGCTGATGTCTGCTTTTCACGCACTTTCTTCAAGAAACAGGTCTTCCACTATTCCACTTACTCATCAATATGATAGGGCAATCATTAATTTTGTTTGGCCATTCATATTCATTTGATGCATCATCATTTTGTCATTTGCACAAATATTTTTGCTTCTAGAAGGCTATGTGGGGACCCCGCCCTCTTCTACTCAATTTCATTTATTTCAGGGTTTGTGCTTAATTAGACTCACCCCAAGCTACGAGTGATGCTTTTAACATGAGCTTCGAGATTTGGATACGGTTGATGGCTCTGACGAAGTTGATATACATGGTGAAAGCTTCCACTGCCATCCATAAAATTGTCGAGAGTGTGAAATAATGCAACAACACAGACACTGCGATACATCCATTTGGTGACTTTGTTTGGTCAATACCAAGCAGAAATAGTACGTATACCGACAGCAAAGACGTACAGAAACCGATAAATATTTGTAGAGGTGGTTTCGTACGCAAATCCCTGCAAAAATGCAAAAACGTGATAAATTGAAATTGATGAGACATAACTACGTGCATGTTTTTCCTTCAAAATATTGATCCCCAAGTAACATGAATCGGGTATTGTACAACATATTTTGTTATACTCTCTGCTCTTCATATAAGGAACTTAATGCAAGTTACATTATAATACATAAAGTATTGAGCTCTGATCTGTAGATTCAAAGTCCGCGACAGCCAGTCTACTCTACGCATACCTGCAGCAGAGACGTTTAAACGTTTTTCTGCATCGATCACATCACATGGAGTAATTTGAGACCTATTTTGGAAATATTGTCCAAAATATTTTGAAGTTTTTGAACTTTGTTATTTAGACCTAAATACCACTTTTATGTCTCTGAAGTATTTTGACACTAATTTTAGACATTTGAAAATGTTGGCCATTTTTAGACATTATTTTGTTATTAGGTCGAATTTCGATCTAAATCCATTGATTGGTTTATATCTTCATTAGAGTTTGGAGATACCAAATAGGCCTGATTTAGTTTACATAATAGTTCTAACCTGTTTGTAATGTATGTGAAAAGAGTGACCATTAGACAGATGATTGAAATCGCACATCCTACTTTACTGAACACATCCAAAAAGAAAGGGTCACTTCCGCCAAATCTATCCTGCAAATAAAGAAAAGAAAGTACGCGGTTTTAGTCAAACAACCATCTGCTGTCATTCCTGTTCCACAGCATATCAATGTATAAGCGCTCTTTAGCAAAGTCATAGTTCATTGAATTTACAACCGTATGACAAAACAGGCGAATATATACATTTTGTGCACAAGATTGGCAATTTAAAGAGTATTGACCATTGCTCATTAAAATGAGGCTGGTATATGGACAATACAGGTGTGTTCTTTCATTTAATGAAATAAAATTTAAATATAAATATAAATATAAAATAAAATGTTGAAAGGAACTTAACACTTGAGGTTTTGACTTTTAAAACCTACATTTTGGTCACAAATTGTGCTGGGAAAGGTGGTTTTCAACAGATTTACCACATTCGCCTTGCTATAAACATTGAATTGCGTTATCTGTTGACCTAATGAGGAAAAAGTATTTTAGGGGGAAGTGTTAGCTTTCGTTCTGATTGGATGAAGGGAATCAATCGCTAGATATGAACCACACCATCTTATACAGAGTAGCTCAGAAACGACTGCGATTCTTTGGACACATCCAAAGAATGCCAAACACAAGATATCCCAAAATTCTCCTGGAAGCAAGCATACTCCCACAGCGACAAAAAGGAAGACACGCAAAGAGATGGACGGATTGCATCAAGTCAGACTCCTCAACCATTAACTTGACATTCCTGGTGGAAGCGGGAAGGCTAGCAAAACAAAGAACATCCTGGCAAAGCATCATGACACAGATGGCAAGGTAGGTCAAGGAAGGGAATACTTGAGGTCTTGACAAAAACCAATCACATAATTCTATTTTCCACTAGATCTCACACAACTTTTATGATGCTATGCACTCAACCGTGTAGTGAAACACAGTCTGCGTAGAGTCTGGACTCGCTGTGCTTGGAAATGTCTGTGTGCTCGGGTGTATCAAGGCATGCAAGGTGGAAACTGTGCGTGGATGCATTTATAAGAGAATCGTTTTGGTAGTCATACCTTTTCATATGCAGCAATGTATACAACACTGGGGTATATGCAACGGTCTGAATATTATTATTCTGATTAGAGCTTTAGAATTGCTATGTTTTATATGTGAGTGACCAGATTGGCAGCCTCATTCTTGAATTTACCACATCCAAATTTAGACTCATGCTTTTTTTCTCATAAACCCAGTAAAATATTTATTAGGCCTGAGACATGTTTCTTTTTGTATGTATGAACAAAGTGGTGTCTCACCCCCTTGGTTACTAGTATATACCAACAGTAATGTTCTGTGGGCTATCGTATAATACTCGTTTTTGCTATTTTTATATCATGTATATCCCATCCGATAAAGCAATTTAAATTACTACTTTGAATCCGATTTTTATGGGGTACAGGACTCCACGAAAACGCCATTGCAAATAATAATGTAACATATAATTCATTGAAGTCTTACCACAAGAACAGCAAAGTTGGTTAGATGATAACAGTGACAAATTACTCTGCCATCTGATGATTGGTTGCGTTCACAACCCTCATCTGACCAATCACCGAGACCGTTACTTGCATTGTTATCCCAAAACACGCACTGGATTTTAGTTAACTCAGTTGTATTGTCATCACGTTCCTGAAGGGTTATCATAAGCAGACAAAAATGGATCAGGTTCACGTTAATTTATACATGTTATAGGTGTTATGAGATAAGTTCTGACTGTAATTTGTAGATTTGTAGATGTGTAAAATAGTGCATTTCAACGAAGAAGAAGAAGAAGAAAAAGAAAAAGAAGAAGAAGAAGAAATAGAAGAAGAAGAAGAAGAAAGAACAAGGAGAAGAAGAAGAAGAAGAAGAAGAAGAAGAAGAAGAAGAAGAAAAAGAAGAAGAAGGAAGAAGAAGACTACGACGACGATGAAGACGACGACGAAGAAGAAGAAGACGAGACGACGACGACGACGACGACGACGACGACGACGACGACGACGACGACGACGACGACGACGACGACGACGACGACGACGACGACGACGACGACGAAGAAGAAGAAGAAGAAGAAGAAGAAGAAGAAGAAGAAGAAGAAGAAGAAGAAGAAGAAGAAGAAGAAGAAGAAGAAGAAGAAGAAGAAGAAGAAGAAGAAGAAGAAGAAGAAGAAGAAGAAGAAGAAGAAGAAGAAGAAGAAGAAGAAGAAGAAGAAGAAGAAGAAGAAGAAGAAGAGGAGGAGGAGGAGGAGGAGGAAGGGGAAGAGGAAGAAGAAAATCAGCAATTATTATACCTGTTCAATTGCAAAATGCAATTCTACGGGATGAGTAGATGGCAAATTGTTAATTGGGAATCCTTCTACAGTGGCTGAGATAATGCGACTTGCAACAACACGCTCGAGCTCGTCTTCTTTCCTGGATACATCGGCCAATATTGTTGATGGAAATAACTTGGAGTTCTGGTAGACAACAAAACTGATGGGTATTGTCTCGTTACCTTAAATGAATAAAAAAATATATGTATATGAATAAAACAAACAAATATGTTAATTATTGAAATGTGTAATTTTATGTTGAGTTGCTATACATCATATACATGTATGCAGGATATTTGGTCATGATAACTTGATCATGTTCATAGTTTCCCACAATCAGCTAGCTGGGCTATTATATAAAAGGCACTAAATTTAATGTCCATGTAACCAGATGGGCGCTGACATAACAGCTTCTAGACATGGCGCCTGGAAAAGTTACATTTGGCACATAGGGTGGTCTTTCTGTGTGTTTCAATGCAAAGGCGGAATACGTTTCCAGATTTTTTAGCCAAATTCGTCGTGTTTTTTTGTACTTTGTAGTGTAATTGTAAGAGTTTCCGTCAATGACTTTTTTCTGTCGGCAAATACATTCCAAATTTAGTTCTTGAAAACATAAAAAAATAAGAATCTAAGAATGTGTAATAAATTAGTAAAATTGCTGTATAAATTTGAAGTAATTTCGAAGATTCTTGCCTGAAAATATGTCCTATTGTGGTACATCAGGCCTTGGTATGGCGGCGCCTATGGGAACATGGGCAATAAATAAAGTGCCCTTATCAAATAGCATGAGCTTACTGACAATATTATGTGGCATCATACCTTCAAAATTATCAAGTATATCCAGGGGAAGCTGAAACGAGATAGCAGCCTCTGCCTCCTTTGGTGCTTCTCCGGTTCGAATGTTAGTGCTATTAGTACCCAGCGTGTTACCATCGTCTGATGAAGAAATTGTTTCAAAGACCAGCCTTCCACCTGTGACAGAATCTAGTGGTACCTTTACGGCACGGACAGCCACATTTGCTTGTTCGATAGTGGTATTCCCTGGTTGTGTTTGCAAAGCGGCAATCTGGCTTTCTAAAGCTCGTTGAATCTGATTGGGTGCTTCGGGAACAGAAGCTAATGCGTCAGGACTTGCATCTCCAACAGTAGAATTCAGGATGTCATCCACGAGCATCACGACTGACTTCGTAACCTGTATACGCAATTAGTAAACTTTATGTTACATAAAGTCTCAGCATATTACCCGCAGCCCTTTTCACAGAGCTCCAGATAACGGAACATATATACCATAAGGACTGTACACATACATAGTATTAGGCAGAAGTCACATTTCAGATGCAAGAAAAAACACGAAGTGCCTGGAAATAAAACCTGAACAGACAAGTAGGAACGTTCACTACTTTAGAAAATCGAGCCTGGGTTGTTTTTCTCGCGGCCTCATTGTTCGGCCTTCGGCCTCACTGCTCGCCGAGCCCTCATCCCACTAGTTCTCCCTGGAATCATGCGTTGATTTTAAATTACTCGGTACATGTTTTCAAATAAATAATCATATTTAATTCGTACAGGGCCAATTCATGTAAATGTTTTATTTGTTTTGATTTGAATTGAATTTGAACCGTAAGAAGGTCTGAACCATGTTTTTAATTGAATAATTTACTTACGTTCTCAGACGGATCGTTGAAATTAACGATATTTGTTAAAACGTCGATGATACTGTCCAAATTTTGATCGTCAAGTTCAGCATCATTGGCAACCAGGTCAGCCAATTCTTCGGCAACAGCTGCAACATTACCACTTGTTATATTTTCCTAAAAATACAAGTAAGATGACAATCATCGTACAATTTATTATGATCGATACCGAGTGTAGTTTTAGGTTTAGATTTTGAGACTTTTTATTCGATATGAACACCTGACTGATGTTTAAAGGAATTAGCTCAAACATGATATGTGTCAATATACCACAAGTGATTACGTCATCGTCGAAGCGGGTTGTGCAGTCGAGCATGCGCAGTGACAACGTGTGCATCGCTGATGTCATATTATTACAGAGTTGGTTTCTTTGCAAGGGATTTAGGGTGGTAATGTAGAATGAATAGCCTATAGTGATGTCGATATTTAGGTCTGGCCGTCCTCACCACCTCTAGCCCCACATACGCACACCCCATCTGTGCCACAACAAATGTCATACAGGCTGAGTCAAAAGAAGTAAACTCATGTTTGAGGGCTGTAACTCGAGATCTACAAGGAATCTGCTAAAAATAACAATACCACTCACAGCAAACTAAAGTTATACTCATTTGAATACAACCACTCATTTTAGTAGTTGCACACGGCTGATTGATTTTAATCCATTTCAATTTCGACGAATCAGCAAAGTGCTAACAGGATTTATTGTTGAAAAGACAACTTTTGCTTTTAATTAATTTTCATATTTAGCAGATTCCTTACAGATCTCGAGTTACAGCCCCTCAAACATGAGTTAACTTCTTTTTGACTCAGCCTGTACACTCACACATCTGCACTTAGTGCACTATACACACCCCCGTCACCGACTAATTATATTACAACCATACACCCCTCCAGGCTCCCTCCTTAATTGGCAGATTTTATTTATATTATAAAGAGTAGGTGGAATTTCTCACTCGTTAAACATAAAGGGGAAACAAATTTCAATTTGTTGTTATACTTACAGATAGTTTTGTAGATCCTGATCTAGTTGATCCATGCTTTCTGTTGTTGCGGACGGGCTATGGGTTGTGCTAATTGTAGGTCTATATGTTATCTCAGCCGTCTCTGTTGAAGCGCTACTTGCTGAAATGAACATGAAAATGTGTATAGAACTTTTGTTAACTCGACTGAAGAGGTATTATTAAACAAAGATTCGAACACCCACGGAACATTATTATTACTTTGATTACAAGGACTGCTACTTCTTCTTTTTATTATGTGTATGTGAGCATAGCATGGAAAGGTGTATGCTGGGCTACACCAAAAGGGACAGGAAAACAGTGGCATGGATCAGGAGCCAAACAGAAGTTACAGACATAATCCACACAATAAAGATGAAGAAGTGGCATTGGGCTGGCCATCTTGCAAGATCAACATATAATAGATGGACAAAGAATGTCACAGAATGGAGGCCTTGGCTGGGCTCAAGACACCAAGGCAGACAGAAAGTCAGATGGAGGGATGAGATAGCAAGTTTCATGGGGATCAGGTGGATGGCAAAAGCAAATGACAGGAAACTTTGGTGCCAACTTGGGGGAGGCTTTCGTCCTGCAGTGGGATGAATACGGCTGATGATGATGATGATGATGATGAAAGATGTTTCTCTTGGCTGTGGAGGGTCTGGAGGTGACAGGGATGTGAGGTCAGTAATCATGGTAATTCGAAATTAGAGGTCTCTCAATTGAGGAATTTGGCATCAACAAAGAAGGTCATTGGGTAAAAGTTCGAACAATAATCATGATAATGTTATCAGGTAATACTTGTAGTATACTGCCCATTTAGAATACGTACAACAACAGACAGATTATTCCCAGCAATAAGGTTAGGTACTGTAGAACAAGCTTTAACAAGTAAAAGAATCGAATACATAAAAAACCCATTTTATCGAAATAATGACAATTAATGAATCAAGCAATCATACCTGTAACATTTGTTTGTGTCTTACTTTCAGTTGTCATTGGACCAATTGTCGTTGCTTCATCTGTAGGTTCATCGCTTACAGTACTCACTGTTGAAGAAATGATCATTGAAGTAAATGAAAGGAGTAAGTTAGGATCAGCACAGTAATTGTAAATGTGACTTTTAAGTTGTGTATGACTAATAGTTTTTACTATTCCATTCCGTGATACCAGCGCAACTGTAAAAAATTAAAATGTTTTAAAAATTGCCAAAAAAAAATGAAGGATAAGTCATTCAAATTGTCATTTGGTTTTTTGAAATGCAAAATTTTGCAAAAAAAAAAAAAAACTAAAACAAAGAAAATTGCAGTATTGACAAAGTTGAAGCCCATTCAAATATGTAGCTAATGTATATACTGTCAGTACATAAATTGCAGATTAGTGTAAAATGCCTCATTTTATCTTAAACACGCGGCTTTCGGCGGAACAGGCTATGTTAGCACATCTATGACAATAACAAAGGTACCAAAATGTGAGCAAATATGAGCAAATCACTGAATGCACCTTTAAGGTATGAGGTGTATAGAATAAGTATGAATCGAACGGATGACCAGTGGACACCCATGGTATTTAGCGAATTCCAGGGGTTAAAGTTTACACAGGGGTCACAATTCAAAATTCTTTGTGTGTGTGTGGGGGGTGTAGTGCCACAAATAACATAATAACCCAGTGACGCAAAGTACAGGTCCATACATTCCTATTAGCCAGTATTTATGGAGTGTCGAAACATTTGGGGTTTATAAAAGTTTTCAAGGGGTCATGGCTGGTTAGTACCCAAACACATTCAAAATACTTCTTCTCCAAAAAGGGTAAGATGGGGGGGGGTAAATACTATTGGATTTAAAACTCAGGTAAGTGAATAAAGATTGGCTGACATTTGGTTGTTTATGGCTTACTGTGACCAAGACGTTTATTGCCTGACATTTGGTTGTTTATGGGTTACTCTCTATATGCCCAGCGTATGCAGCACGTCACTAACTCTTAATATGATATATGGTATATTATGTGAACAATTAAAGATGTTATTTTCATTGAAGGGTGAATTCTATATGACTGAGTTAAACATGTTAGTGTAATTGTGTGATCCCAAAGGAGCACACATTGGTATTGTCTCAGATACGACCTTATTCGCAAGCTATACTTGTTATTAGGTATATCTGTGTTCTTGAATTTTCCTGGGGCGTCAACTGTGATTAAATCTAGGCACCTATTTATTTTGAACTTGAACTTGAGAGGCCGGCAAACTGGCTTGAAATGCGCACAATCTACATAATTGTAGCGCAAGTCTACGTATAGACGCGACATTTTGCATCTTAAACTATCTATTATAAATTAGCCAGTTTGCCTAATTTGTAAGGCTAAAAACCTTTACGATCTACATTATTTATGGAAAAAATAAATTGCGATGGGAAGAATAGGGTAATCATACAGGGGGTAAAAGTAGTCCAACAGGGCAAATTTGTTTTACTGTGTACACCGGGGTGCACCGGTCAGTACGACACGCCGCTAGTCCGACTACACAAAAATTCCCTATACTTAGGGTTGCGTCAGTCCGAAAATGAAAAACACTGCGGTAGTCCGAAAAAAGCATGGGCTGCTCCGAAAATGAAAACCCAGTCCGACACTGCGCTAGTCCTAAATTTATTTCTGAAAAACACACTAGTTAGAATTGTCGGACAGCAGTGTTTTTACTACAATTCTGAAAAACACTCCGCAAGTCAAAATCTAAAAGCACTTATTCAGTCCGACACGGCGCTAGTCTTAAACCGAAAAACACTGCGCTAGTCTAGCTCGAGATACTCTAGCTAAAATACAGGTTTACATTTACTATCTTACATTATCTTGCTGTATTTCAGCTAGAGCTCCAAACGACAAGCTTCCGGGTTTTTTGGAGAACAATACTGTTACGTAAGATGAAGAAGAAACCCGCCTCGGAGCCCGCCCTACTCATTATTTCATTGTACTTATTGCAATTTGCCTCACACATTACGTAATCAACACAAAGCTTTTGTGAGGATTAGTGAGTGGATAAGAAATTGACAGTGGAGGATACGAAGGACACGCCTATTGTTAGTTGTCAATCATGAATTGCCCCAACGTATTAATATTTTACTGCATGTCATTCCGCAAACACCAAGACAAATTATGCCGTATTTTTTTAAAGATCATCTCATATGAAGTAAGCTGAATGCGATCTGTACTTTTGTAACATTCCGATCGCTTTTGATCACCTATTATCGGCAAATTTGCTTGAAAACACGTGAGTTCATGTTGTGTAAACATAATTAGCATAGACACAAATGAAATTACGATGCAATACAATGCAATTTGAATGCGCAGCAGATCTATAGAAATAACGTTGCCCGGTTTTATGCAGAATTAGACCCTGTCTGCGCTAGTCCGAATCCATGTTCAAACTAGCACAGTGTTTCATAGATTCGGAGTAGCGCATTGGTTCACAGATTCTGACTAGCGCAGTGGTTCACAATACAATATGTGGTATCAATGCATTATTTCCACCTATCAGCCTCTTTGAAAAGAATCAATAGGCGCTGGCTACTATAGGTAAAGATTAAAATTTGTTTATCTGTCTCTCTCTGTCTCTGTCTGTCTCCCTCTCTCTCTCTCTTTCTGGCATCAAACCGACTGCGGGAGCTTTGATTCTTTACCTTGCAGTTGACAACCAACGACTTCAAAACGCAAGCTGATCCATTGGTTCCACTCGGTAGGGAGTATTCGGATGTAAGACGCACTGACTGGAGTAGGGAAAGGATTGGTGATAACCGTATCTTGATCGGTATTTCCATCAAATATCTGTGTTAGGAATAGGACTTCAATATCAATAAGAAAATTGATGGTTTGTCCACATAGGCGACGGAAGTGGTGGGTGGACGGAGGGGACTCGTGCCCCCATAAGGGGGACATCCCCCTAAAATCTTAATATAATAAAAATTAAAGCAATAATTGCCCTGTGCATTTTCCTTTTAAGCTCAAAACACCGTGTCTTGGGCCACAATCCCGGGCCGAAATATGGTCAAATTGCCAATAAAATACCAAAATTCAACTTCATTGTGGGCTGAAATAGTCTTCGGACGCAAATATCCCAATAAAACTGCCGCAGAATATGGTCACCACAAATTGTAATGCTTCCGCCACCACTGCTTGTCCACATCTAGTCTTATTACGTCTATACCAGGGGGGTGACACTAAATTCACGGCTTTTGTTTAGCCACGCAAACCTATGGCAAATTTTGTTGGCTTGCTCTCAACAAAGTGAGGCAAGGTATCGATCGGTTATGAATAATTCACATCAACTCTTACTCAGCCCATGTGATTGAGGTCACCACATAAAGGTGTCGTAAGTTTAGCGAATCGAACCTGTTGAAGATAGTAAAAAGCGCCCCAAGCAAGGTTAGACCGGGCGGAAGTGGGTCAACTACTATGATCCCATCAGGCCACAGTGATTTGTTTCTGCAAGAAAGTCTTTTAATTTGATAAGGGAATGTCTTGTTGATATAGTAATGTCGAAATTGAAACTAACTATCGATAATAGAAAGGAAATATACGACAAGCATAAGATATGAAATACAATGAGTATTTGAAGTCAAAAAATCATTTGACACTTCACGTGACCTTCCAAAATGGCACCCGCGGCAATAGTTTTTGCCATGTGCTTCTTCCCTGTGGAAAAGTATCCCGAAAAATATCAATCTGCACTAATACACTTATTGGTGTAGCCTGCCAGTATGAATTAGTGTTGAAAAGTAGAATAGCACCGTAATTTTGACATTTAATTGTATACCGCCACTAATAATCCAAAAATCCGATCTTTATTCATCACGTCTATTGGCTCATTTTCTTACATTGCACTATTATAGGCACTTCAACATCGATGATAACCAGCGTACACCACAAGACCCCAGAAAAAAAATCATAGGCTCACGTCAAGCCGTCTGTACACCTGTCTTCAATCATATAATAGCAACGCTCTGCAGGGTCTATTGTTCTATTGTTTCCGATTAGAGCGCTGACATATTGGAAATTGTTGCCAATCAATATTCATGAGAGTGTACATTCAACGTCCAGTTTGAGAAATTGGGTGAGTTGTGTTTGGTAGGTGTGAAATACATCTGACTGGGCGTTTTAATTACGTAACGAATAAAGGCATTGACATCATCGAATGGCTGCCCAGTGCTGTTATGTGTTTAGTTATTATATAGGGCTAATAATTATTATTAAATGTATTCATCATTCCTTTCTATTACCTTCTCTGTACTTATTCTTTCCTAGGCCTACACTTTATCACTCCCTCGCTCTCATTGTCCCCTCTCACCCTCACTCTCTCATTCCCATCATTTTCCTTATATTTCTATTTATCTACTTGTCTTTATTATATCTTTTTATTTCTCCCTTCCTCCAGCCCTATCTCATTCTCCATATCCTCTCCTCCCTCTTCCTCCCTCCTCCCTCCCAAGACTTAACAGAGGTGAATCTGCCCTCCCCAACCCCTCCCCTCTTTGGGTACGCCACTATTTCCATACCAATCTCCTTCTTAAAATAAAATTAAATGGACATTTCTTAAACACAACCTTTATAGGCCTATACTTATACTTACATGTATACGTATAGCGATTACTATTATAGTGTAATATAGATATGTGGAAATGGCAGCCTTCATACATTCTAATGTGTAATCGATCAGCAAAAGCATTCAATTTATTTAAATGAAACGCCTAACGTCAGGTGGGTGGTAAAGATAATTGCATCGACAGCTAAAGCCTCCTTATAGATTTCAGACCCACACAAGCACACATTTGGGATAGGTGAGTACAATGGTACCACTTTACACATGACTGCCCTTACACATGACTGTAGTGTGGTCACTTATTGATACTCGCCTGATGTGTAGAGCGTTAATATGATGCCGGATCAGTGACCAATTTAATGGCGGAACCCTTTATTCGAAACAATGGTACCACTTTTATGAATAGCCTGTCGCAACTTCTAATCGGCATCAAACGAACAAAAGATTATATAATCTATTGCGACTCTATTTCTATTTAAAAGCTCTTTGTATAATAGATTGAATACAATACCGTTCTTTAGAGACTAATCTTACAGGTGCAAGTGATTAGCATTTCTTTGACATCTATGGTTCAATGCATCGGTAGGTCCTACTGGATGAACGTGAGTGCGAGCGATATAGTCAAAATTGTATTCATCTATTGTTATGGTAGTTAATCCGATTTAAGTACGTCACTTCGCCAGCGTGCCTATAAACGTATTCTGTTAGGGGGTAGCCTACATTAAACAATTACAATTTCAAACTTTGTGATTGGCAATAGGCCCCTACCGGTAGGCCTACATTAAAAAGTATGCATGGGTGGTGACACCCAGGAGCGATTATAGTATTTGTTTCCTAGCTACATCATATTTTGATTGTTTCCGTTTGCCATAATTTAACACAGAATAAAAGCAAAACTCACTGAAAAATAACTTTGCTGACAAATCAACTAAGTTTAGGGAGTGTTCAGAAATACTTTGGTGGGGTGACAATATATTTTTTCGTGTTACAAATTTTTAACCCCCCATCCCCTCTTCGTGAACCAAAAACTTTGTTGACCCCCGGTCTCACAAGTTAATGGACCTAGAACTGTTATGACCCCCACCCTCATATTTTAATATTTAAAAGTACAAAACTATTTTGCCTCCCCCCCCCCCAAACCTGTACCATTGTACATCAAACGATAGAGGAAATAATATTATTAAATAATACTAAAACTTGTATTTATGTCAGTGTTGTGAGTCGGTAAATTACCGGTTAATTTACATGGTAATTTAGTAAAATAGGGTAATTTTAAAAAAATTAAAACTTCAAATAATATTGTTTTTGTTAAAATGTACGTTCGGCACATAGGCCTACGCGTCATGGCCTACTCTGCTTGGCAAAGCTAGTCTGGTCGGAATGTGCATAATAACAGAGAAGATGTAATAAAGAGGAGGGTCAACGGAATTATATCCTTGAGATAATCCCGTAGGTAATCCTGTCGCATCTATTCATAGTCCTTTATTCTCAAGTAGTTAGACATCCACTTGAAATATCCTATGATGTTATGTGTGTGACCGCCCATGGTTGACCAATTTTCACTTCAGAATTGAAAATATTTCCCATGTTTCTATAAAGAATTTGTTAAAAAGTATGAAACGTGTGTGTTAAGGACCTGCTGCTTGGATGGGATACCACATGTGGGTAATACAAGAAAGAAATCGAGTGCTGTAAAATGTCCCCCAAATCCACCGTTTTTGTAAATATATAAATTTCTAAAGAAGAAATTTTTAGGATTTTTTAGAGAGGTGATGATTGTTGATCATTTCTATTTTATTATTTTATATATTTTCCTGTCATTTCCTGCCAACCTAATAAAGATATTCTGATAATTGATAACATTCTTTATCTTAAATAATAGAGTCTGAAAGTGGCAACAAGTAGCAAAAATTATAATTTGCCATAGAACTTCAGTCATATTTTATCTGAAATCTGACAAGATGACAGGGTCTGCATGCATGCTGTGTATAGCATGATGACATGCACACACTGACCTATCCCTAAAAGCAGTTAGCTGCAACTTGTGTATCACACCCATCCCGGGTTCAAACCCTATTGTGGTATTCTATTGTTAAGCAGCTAAATAGGGTGATTCATCATTTACTTTGAGTGTAACGGTCTCACACATATTTTGTTTGAGGATAGCTTGATCAACCTCCTCTTTATTACATCTTCTCTGATAATAATTATGTTTCGTTCGGTAGCCGATACAATTAACGGAAACTACTCTGTCCCTTGATCAAACGTCTATTATATTAACGCCCTCTAGCCAGGTCAGACCATCATTTTAATAACAATATGCTATTAACATATGAATTGGACACATGCAAATTACGAAGTGTCACATCCTGATTTAATAATCCTTGTCTATACTTAACGCGCAGGCCCAAAGTCGGGAATAAATAAATGCTGCCAAAATTCTAATATGAAAGGTGCGCAGTTCTTCAAATGAAATTAACCTAAAAACTCACCATAGCGCTCTGATTGTTTGCTGACTGCACAAACTCCCAATAGCTACCATCATTGCTGTACTGAACTTTAAATTTTGTCACCCACTGTGGACAACAATCGTCATTGACGTTTGAAGCCCTTCCTTGAGTCAACACCCCGGTAACCATTGTTGAGACGCCTAGATCTACTTGAATCCATTGATTAGTGTCATTGTATTTTTCACCAACACTCCACGCTCCAGTGGTCATGGTAGCAGTGTTTCTAATAAACTGTGCAGGTCGATTCAGACGAGCATTGCTAGGTCCGTGGTTGTCGTTCCATACGGTGGAAGCATTGAGTTGACTGTCAAGTATACGACCATCCTCTAAACCGAGAGGTTCTTGGCAAGCAGCTTCTAAAAGATACACAATTGAAGCAATAATTGTAACATGTGCCGGGGCTTCAACGGCTTTTATACAGAGCCAAATGTTCGTCCACCATTGCCGAAGCATAGACTGAAATCAACTGAAACTGTATTTAATCAATTGTCCAAATACAAAGTGTCCAAGAAAAGTCCCTTAACTTGGCTTCAATTATGCCATATATACTGCGCCAATAAAGTATCCTTACACTTGGAAAAATAATCACAATTTCCAAACTGAACAATATTGGGGTAATTTTTTTAATAGATGCACTATTTAATCCTGCACAATGAAAAATAACCAAATATTAAAAGTACTCTCAAAAACTTCTAGCAAATATATTTCTCTAACATGACCTAAAATTACAGCTAGGTTAGATGTTCAGAAATTTGGTACTTTGGTAAAATAGTGAGTGAGGGCAAGGCACAGCTAGCCAACTCCCGTGTTAATTGAATGGAGATTTGACCGAAAATTTTGGTAAACGGACCGCTCACTTCTGAAGAATGCCACACAAGCTACATTTAAAGTACTCTCTGTTCGATCATCATGATGAGTTTCTTATATAGTATGCCGAAATTGGGTACTGTAGGTGATTGACAAAGGGTCGTACTTCGCTGATGAGTAAGTGACAGTGAACATGAAAATCAGCGCCCATAACCCAAGTTAGTAGCTAGTTAGTGGAGGCCGTCGCGGGACTGATTATTGATTATTGAAGTGCCTTATTAATAGATACGCACGATTTAGGGCAAGAAAAAAAAACCGGGACACTTTTGGAGACATCATCATCATCATCATCATCATCATCATCATCATCATCATCATCATCATCATCATCATCATCATCATCATCATCACTGTCTACATTTTTTCTAAACAACATACTGTTTTAATAAGATTTTTTCACGATTTTCATCACAAAACAAATATAATGCATAAGAAATAGTTTGTTTTAGAGCGTGATGATGAAATAATACATCACGGTTTTCATCACGAAACAAAGTAATACATAAGAAATCAATTTTTCGTGAGTGATGAAATAAAACATCACGATTTTCATCACGAAACAAAGTAATAGGCCTACAAAAGAAATACATTTTTCGAGAGTGATTGAATAAAACATCACGATTTTCATCACGGAACAAAGTAATACATACGACCAGAGAAGATGATAAAAGAGGAGGTCGCTCGCTCCCCACATCAAATAAATAATGTGTGCATCCGCCTATTGATGGAAACAATGATCTAATCCGATTGATCAACTAATACGATAAGTGGCTTTGCGAGTCACGACTGTCTAGCTCTAAACGGCGCATGCCCGGATATCAATTTGTTACGTCAGATGACCGCGAAATATAATTTCTGTATTGTTTGGCATGACCGGCTGCTAAGTTTGACCCGAGATCCCTGTGAAAAAGACCCTCATTTTGGATCCAAATAGCATTTTTGGACACGTTTGGACACAAAACGGGAGTATATGGAGAAACTGACACGAGTTTGAACTACTGATTACACTTGTTTTAAGTTTCCGTAAACAGCCGGAAATATTCAAATGCTCTTCATTTAAATTTCTTTTCCTTTGACCTTATATTAATTTTACTAGAACATTAATTATGCTTGACTTTCCATAACTTAACAAAATATTTGATTTTTTACTGTGAGTTGCGATACATATAATGCTTTTTCACTCGTTTAAAAATCATGGTCACCCTGGTTAGTATTATTTTTTTTAAAGAAAAAAAACATGATTTGACTGCGAAATTGGGAATTTAACGATGTACTTCCGTGTGTGGAATATTTTCTCCACTAAGAAAACTATCGAATCAGTCGAGTGTGTGGCGGATGAACAGATTACCACAAAGGAAGTTTCAAGTGGCGTTTTAAGTACCCCAAACAAAGAAAAGTGAATGGAGGATAACTGTGGGTAATCGGATTATATGTTCGAGCGATCTCCTCTTTTCTCATCTTCTCTGATACGACATCGTTTGTTTGATTGCAATCAACCGCGACAGTTCGTCTCACACACATAACAATGCACTGCGATCAAATAGGTTGATGACAACATGTGATTGAATGGACTGCACTGCGCCATGATTACGGTGCACCGGTTCAAATCCTTTGTTTGGAGCCAATCAATAATTTCACGTACAGCCTCTATGCAAATTAGAGTTTACACACGCTGCAGCTGGGGTAATCGATCGAAGCTGGTTGCCGTTAGTGATCGAATGCATGAGCTTATTTGCTTTACTGAATCGATTTACTGGATTAATGTCCTGTTAACTGGGTTTAATGCCACAAAGGTCGAATCGGGCTTGCCGTGGACCATAAGTGCATCATGCGCGATTGTAACGGAAGAGGAGGATAAACAACAGGAGGAGGAACATATCAAACATGCGCTAAATCAATGTGGATATCCTAACTGGACGATTGAAAAGGTAGAACATCAGATCAGAGATAAGACCAAAGCGAATAAGAAAGCAAAGGACAAGAACACAGAAAGTAGTAAGGGCATGGTAGTGATACCATATGTCCAAGGTGTGTCTGAAAGACTGCAACGAGTGTTTAAAAAGCATAACATCCAGACTGCGATGAGACCACACAATACGCTATAAAAAAACCCTTGTGAACCCCAAAGACAAAATAGAAGCCACCAAAACTTGCGATTGTGTTTATGAAATACCATGCAAAAACTGCAAGAAGTCGTACATTGGGGAAACCGGCAGACCCTTCGGGGTAAGACTGAAAGAACATTTAAAAGAATCTGAAAAGAAAACAGGGAGGAAATTCACACGCGCTGTTCGAAAGGAGTCGGTCGATGAAATTAACAAGTCCGCCATCACAGACCATGTATCACAACAAAACCATGTCATTGATTGGGAGGCAGCTAAAGTAATCGACAAAGACTCATGCAAGCAAACCAGATGGATTAGAGAAGCAATGTGGATCAGAAAACGGGGGCCAACTGTATATTTTTTCGTAATACTAGTCCAAGTAAAACACACTTACGTGCAGATGTTTAGATAGCTATCAGCTATATTTCTCAATGCTACTGTTGATGTGATGATCGTTGAACAGCTGTTGTTGATCGCTACGATTTTTTCCATCAACAGGTCGTCAAAGATGTGACTTAGGTTGTACTGGCCCTCGTCTCGGTTCATTGTGGTGCCTTGTTTTCTGATGGTGATGGCCTCCTTTATCCATCTTGTGTATTTAGCACTCTCTTTACCAACAATATTTGCCTCCTCCCAATTGATGACATGATTATTGTCCACGACATGGTCAGTTATCGCTGATTTGTGGATGGTTGATTGCGATGCTTTCCTGTTGCACAGCGTCATCATCCCTATATCTTCGTGTCAAAAATTGCCGTGATAGTACGGCGAATCCTCTCGTTTTTCAATAGCTACGCATGGCGAATTTGTTCGAGATAGGCCGAATGACTCAGGCTAAGCATACCATTTACACCATACGACTATCATATGAGATACCACCAAGTTTCTATTCTACACATTATTACGATTTGTGCATGCTCTAGTACCCCATATGATGTTGCTATTACAAGAAAATCGATTTGTTTTCAGGGAAAACCCAGGTTTTGTTTTTAATACACTAACTTGAAATTAAATACACTAATTAGCGGCCATGGCTGTTTGATGTGGATATGTTTTACTGCATTTTACAAGTAACGATTTTTAAATCGTAAATTAAAATTGTGATATATTTAATTTTGAGAATTTACAATTAGGCCTATATAAAGGAACACATTTAGCCCATTCACCTAAGATCCAGGTGTTGTATAGAGTATTCAATCATCATGGACTATTACACAATGCATATGTAAACTTTCTTTATCTGTGTCAATAATAGAGTATTAATTTCAATATAATCAGCAACGGAGTATGGAGCTGTATGGAAAAAAATATTTATAATATAGGGTGTTGACACTGTGTGTTGGCTCTAGTGCGGATGTTGGTAGCGACTTTCTCAGCCTCTTTTCTGTGTTCGTCTAGGCGCTTGCCGAATTTTCTACCAGTTTCACCTATGTAATTGTAAGTAAGATCACAGTTTTTACACGGTATTGAGTATATGACGTCAGTAGAGTTGTGTGACTCGCGTTTATCTTTGGGATGGACAAGAAGATTGCGTAATGTGCTGTGAGGTTTCATGGCGGCATGAATGTTGTATGATTTCATGATTCTAGCGACTCGCTCAGACACCCCTTCTACATACGGTAGCGTCACCAGTCCTCTCGATTTTCCACTGTCGTCTTTACTAGATTTCTTTGCTTTTTGCTTAGGGGTGGCCATTTTACTCTTGACTTTTTCCACACACCAGTCCGGGTACCCACACTGTTTTAGAGCACCTTTGATTATCTTTTCCTCCTCTTCCTTGTCCTGATCTTCCGTGACAATTTTGTCTTTTTTGTCCAGCAGTGTGCGAACAACACCAAGTGTTTGGTGTAGGGGGTGGTGGGACTTGAAATTCAGGTACTGGTTCGTGTGAGTGGCTTTGTGATAGACTAAGTGCTTTACGGATCCATCTTCGCGGCGAACAATAAGCGTATCCAAGAATGGTATCTTTCCGTCGGCTTCCTCCTCAAAAGTGAATTTGATTGACTGCGTATCATCCACTTGGTTAAGATGGTCAGTAAGCGGCTTGACTGCGTCTTTGGCTACAACTTCCAGAATGTCGTCGACGTATCTTTTCCAAAACTTGGGCTTACATTCAATGGGGGCTGTCATGATAGGTGCTTGCTCTAAGTATTCCATGAAGATGTTGGCTGCTAATGGAGATACCGGGCTACCCATCGCCGCTCCGAAGCGCTGTCTAAAAATCTTACCGCGGAACGTAAAGTACGTGGTGAACAAAATAAAATCTAAAAGCTCAACTACATCCTCCGCAGTCAGATTGAAACCTTGCGATTGGTTGTAGTCTTTAAGCCAGCGTTCTTTATTGACTCTTTCCTTCACTATTTCTAATACTTTGCTGATGGGAGTGCAAGTGAATAACGCGACTACATCGTGGGAATTAAGTTCTTAACATGACTTGAGTTCTTAACATGGTGGCAAGCAGCGATCAACAACAGCTGTTCAACGATCATCACATCAACAGTAGCATTGAGAAAGATGGCTGATAGCTATCGAAACGTCTGCACGTAAGTGTGTTTTACTTGGACTAGTATATGAAAAAATATACAGTTTTATGGAACAGTCCTGATGAATTTGTTCAAGAGTCTACGGGGGGGGGCAACGTTATCAACCGCGATGAAGGGACATACTCACTCAATTATGTATATGACCAGCTATTACAACGAACTACACCCTCTGGAGATGAGAGTAGGAGTGTTGCTGGTTCATCATATTACTGATGAAGTCTTCCGTAGGAAGATGAAACGTCTAAAAACGTGAGTAATCAAGTGGATTTGTAAAGCACAATTTACTACTAGGTGATCATGGTGATTGGAAAGCAAGAGCCATGCGGACTGCCAAGTTGGGTATCGGTGACGCACCTAAACAGTCAGTCAAAGTTGCTGACAAGCTCCCCTTGCTATTTTGGCCTTCGGGTCCCCCTGTTTTTGTTTTGGTTTGTGCTTTTACTAATTATAGATAAGTTAAAGCCCAGTTATCAGACCCGGTATGCAGTGGCGTAGCCAGGATTTTTGAACCGAGGGGCGTAACTTGCAAATGTACTGACGCTATGGTCTTCCTGATTCCTTCATCACAAAACTTCAGCTGATTCAGAACACAGCAGCCCGGTTAGTCGCTCGCACTCCTCGATCTCAGCACATTACCCCAGTCTTACAATCGCTTCATTGGCTTCCCATCAAGAAACGTGCAGCTTACAAGATCTTGCTCATGACATACAAGGCTCTCAATCAACTCGCCCCTCAATACATCTCCGATATCGTCACTTACTACAAACCAGTTCGCAATCTTCGTTCATCAAACAAGTTATCTCTGACTGTCACAAGTCGACCATCAACCAAATTCTATGGTGAGCGTGCATTTGTGTATGCAGCTCCTTCACTCTGGAACAATCTACCGCTTCAAGTTCGCTCTTCTATTACGGTGTCGTCCTTCAAGAGTCGTCTGAAGACACATCTTTTTAATATTTAATTAATTTTGTTTTCAACCCTGCCTGTTTTCCATCTCACAGGAGCGAGATGCTGATCATCTCGCTGAGAGTGATGTGCTGGTAACCTCTCCTCTCCAGGGTTATCATTTCTGCGTGTTACTTCTGCTTTGTTTATGGCCCTGCTGCATTTGATTGAGCGACTTGCTGATGAAGCCGCTGAGAGTGAAGTGCTGGCAACCTCTCCTCTCCAGCAGGGCCCCCGCCGGTCGGGTTTGTTATTTTCGCGTTTTGATTCTGCGGGCCAAATCCACGCTTTTAAATCAAATGTTTCTATTATATATATATGTATCGATGTAAATTTGTTAATGATATTTAATTTGTATATTGTGAAATTGCTGTTTTTGAATTATTATGTCTTCTCATTGGGACCTGGATCACTATTTGAGTCTCTGGCGTGTTTTTGCTCGGGGACAAAGTTTTTGGCTGGCTCGGGTGGACGATTGTTTGTCATGTGCTGGTCAACGGTTGTCTACCTTGGTCTGTCGGGGTGATTTCTGTGGGCTTCAAATTTCAGGGGATTCGGGTAGTGATTTGGATTTTAGTGTGTTGTTTATAATTATCATGCTTTTGTTCATTATATGATATGCTATTATGTTTCTCTTATCAAGTGTAATTGCTTTATAATGTTTCTAATGTGTTTTCTATAATTAATTTGTATTGGTTGTATTATGCCTTATAGAATATGTACTTTTGTAGTTTTTGCATAATGTATTAGTAAGTTTAGTTCTCTGTTCAGCGCATTGAGGCCTGGCATAATGCGCTTTATAAATTTCTTTATTTCTTTATTTATTTTATTTATAATCTTTTGCCGATGGAAGTTGAGAATTGTTGACCCATTTTTATTTCGATGGTTTGAACAATTAGCAATTTAAACATGTTTTACAATTGAATACATGAATACAAAAGCCACCTAAGTCCATGCGAAGTTATTTTGAGAGAAAAACCCGTGTATCATTTTAATTCCTTCAGTTAGATTTACCTGGTCAATATGGTAAGTTTTACGTGCAAATGAGTGGATTAACCTGTATTAGGTATGACGATTAGCATTTCAGGGACTTCGTGGGGTTCATTTTAAATTTTGGACTTTTGAATCATATACAAAGACAACAATGTTAGAATGAGATTACCACTAGTAAGATAATACAAAATAAAGCACACAGGTATGTATAATGTTGATAAGCATTCTGCCATGTAATATAAACCACACACGTTCCTTTATTAAACCCATTTTTGTTCAAAAGTCATTCTCTAGCAATGAATGTGTTACAAGTGGACTTTTATACATACTGGATTTCAATCAATGTGTTACAAAACTCAAATCATGGAATTGGGTGATTCTTTCATACATGCTATTTTTCACATGCCCAATAGACACAGAGAATGAATTTGAGTTGTTCTTTCATGCATATGACAGGCCTATGTATAGCAACAATTTCCCATGCTTAACTCAATTTGGCCAAAGTATGGACTTAGGTGGCTTTTGTATCCATATATTCAATTTTTGCAGGGTATAAAAAATAGTCTATTGCTCACCCAAATTTTTGCTCACCAAATCTATCGATGGCCGTACATGAACCGTGATGAGCGAGGGGGACGCCCCACTGGCTACACCACTGCCAGTATGTGGCACAACCGAATGGTCCTACCCAGCCAGAGATCACATGTCAAGAGTCCATATTGTTAATTAAGTTCAGCCGTGACACGACTAGGACTTGCTAAGCAAGTGGTGTACTCAAAAACAGTTTGGCACAGCAGCCCCCTGTTTTAATACTAAGTCGGGTACCAAGTTACCAACATCGCGACCGGTACATTTCACAATATGCCAGTCAAATTCTCAAGGACTGTTAAGACGTATTTTTGACGCGGTCCGATATAGCATTTAAGAAAGACAACTATCAGTTGTCGAAACGCCTGCATAGTTGGCGCAGTCAGTAAGACATCAGACTTATGATTCATGGAGGATGGAAGTAAGAGATCGCTGGTCAGAGTCTCATTGAAGCCGTTGAAACTTTTTTCTTTGCATTATGCTGATTGCATCCCGATTCTTTTTTGATATTTTGAACAGCAAGATCGCAAGGGGGCATATGGTGGGAACATAACGTTTACGTTCATAATGGGAGCTTTAGGTAAGAGCCAAAACATTATTAAAGGCCTTGAACATTGTATTTGGACTTCTCAGCGTTTATAGCATGATATTCAAGTAAAATATCATATTTATTCATTGTAGTTAATGTAGCAAACAGTAAACTGGTAATTTTACTATCACATCTGTTGTGTCTGTGGATGTTTATAGCATACGTACCAGAGTCACTCGTTTGAACATCTGTCGTTATTAATGTTGTTGCTGCTTTTGCGGTTGTTGTTGGTAGTGTCGGTGTCGTTGTTGCTGTTGTTGTTGCTTCCAATGTTGACACAACACTCCTCGTTGACGCAATTGCTGAAAAATAATGATAAGCACACATATTTTCCGAGTTCAGTTCAATTATCTCCATGTAAATATGAAATAATTATCTAAAATTTGATGATAAAGTTGTGACTACTTTTGTATTAAAAAAATATGACACTGGTAACAAAAGATATGTATATTATAGGGGCAAGAAATCTAGTTACTACACTGGAATTTCAGTGACTGAAGACAAGCGGTACGTTATTTATGATAAGAAAAGTGGTACCGCTAGAATGTACCTCATTTCTTAAGGGGTGGGGTATGAACCTTGGGACAGTATTTATTGTGGGACATTAGAGCACATCAGACATATCGAATTGCATTCTGAATACGAAGAATGTCCTTCTGATATCAAATAATTTTGATTTTTGAAATTCGCAATGTAATACACATTTTATGGCAAATAATTAAAAATTTATATTTTTGATATTTAACAGTACTCTAAGTAAATCTGATAATATGTACTTAAAAGTGTATGTAGGTGGGATGAAAAGCCGACGATTAATTTAAAATTTTGACCTTTCGTATTGAAGATATGAATTTTTTTTCCCAAAACACCAAAAAAAATTAGGTCTTTTGGGGAAAAAAATCCATATCTTCAATATGAACGATCAAAATTTTCAATTGATCGTCGGCTTTTCCTCCCAGCTACATACACTTTAAGAATATATCATTAGATTTATAACATTTACTTCGAGGACTGTTATATATCAAAAATTTGAAAAATATCAAATTTTAATAATTTGTCATAAAATTTGTATTATATCGTGAATTTCAAAAATGAAAATTATTTGATATCAAAAAGACATTCTTCGTATTCAGAATGCAATTCGATATGTCTGATGTGCTCTCATGTCCCACAAAAATACTGTCGAAACGCTCAAAACGCTCATTCCAGAACCCTTAACATAATGAACCACTTGAATCACTGAAGTTTCAGTGAAGTAATTGGATTCCTTGCCCCTATAGTATACATAGCTTTTGTTACCAGTGTGTAGTTATTTTTTGAGAAAAATGCAGACTTAGTCACAAATCAGTGGGTGTAGTACCACCTTAATATGCCTATCATTATTCTAAATCATTATATCATTGTACTCCCAGCTACATACACTTTAAGAATATATCATTAGATTTATAACATTTACTTCGAGGACTGTTATATATCAAAAATTTGAAAAATATCAAATTTTAATGATTTGTCATAAAATTTGTATTATATCGTGAATTTCAAAAATGAAAATTATTTGATATCAGAAAGACATGCTTCGTATTCAGAATGCAATTCGATACGTCTGAGGTGCTCTCATGTCCCACAAAAAATACTGTCGAAACGCCATAAACGCTCATTCTAGATCCCTTAAGGGCTCGGATAGCCTCGTTTTCACGTATTTTTGTGGGACCTGAGAGCATATCAGACATTTTCCCCCAAAACAACAAAAAAATGTAGGTCTTTTTGGGAAAAAATGTATATCTTCAATATGAAAGACCAAATTTGCAATTGATGGTCGGCCTTTCATCCTAGCTAAATACACTTTAAGTACATATCATTAGATTTATAAATTTTACTTCGTTCAAAATTTGTAGTATAGGCTATGAGTTTGCTCATTTATATAATATTCCAATTCCTAATGATTATTGGTTGTAAAGATATTAGAAAATGTAATTTTTTCCCCAAAATTAGAATGCATAGCCTGAAATTAGTCTTGGTACAAGTCTTTGGGATTGATTGTCATAGCATACGAAAAACAAGGTTGTCAGAGGCATACTGACATCCACTCCTACGGGAGAATCCAGGGGGGGAGCAGCCAGCTCATTCCCTTGCCGGGTGGTAGTACCATATAGCCCCCAGATCCTGTCTGGGTGACCAACAGAGACCGAGCTACTTAACATCAACGTAGCACTCGTCAACCCGCAACAGTGGCCAGCGTGACGAGTTAGGGCCACAACCCCCAACTAATATGGCAGCACAAAGTATGAAACGGCCCTCAGTCCCCAGCAGCTCTCAAGTCCCTGACCACGGGAGCGGTTATGGTGAGGCGAGAGTAGAGGGTGCTAAGAATCACTGGGAAAGGACAGGCTCCCTAAAGGAATTGACTGTTTGCACATATAATGTGCGAACCCTCCTTGGCGAACCAAAACTTCATGAGTTGGAAAAAGAACTTGATCATATCACATGGGATATCCTCGGCCTATGCGAAGTTAGACGTCGTGGGGAAAATCTTCTGGAACTCAAGAGTGGACACATGCTTTACACAAGGGGTAAAGATAATAGCAGCACTGGAGGAGTCGGCTTCCTAATACGAAAAGACTTGGCATCAAATGTTGTAAGCTACAAAAACCAGTCGGACAGAGTAGCACAAGTCATCATCAAAATCTCCAAAAGACAGACCTTGAAAATCATTCAAGCATATTTGCCAACAACCAGCTACCCAGATGAAGATGTAGATGCAGTCTACGAAGAAATTAACGAACTGCTCAACCAAAACAAACTCAAATGAAACCATGCTGGGAAAATATGGTGTGGGAGAGCGAAATGAAAGGGGAGACAGGCTTCTAGAATTCACCGAAAGTAAGAACTTAAAAATCATGAATACCTTCTTCAAGAAAAAGAATCTCGTAAGTGGACATGGCGAAGCCCAAATGGATTGTATCGAAATGAAATCGACTTCATCTTGACAAGCGAACCAAAAAATGTGAAAGATGTCTCAGTTCTAAACCGCTTCAACACTGGAAGTGATCACAGGCTAGTAAGAGCAAGGATCTCCATCAACTTGAACCTGGAAAGATACAAACTCGTGCAAAAAAGAAGGATGGAGGTCAATCTGGATAAGCTACAACAGAACAAAGAAGAATTCCAGATGAAGCTGCAAAACAAGTTTGATCTCCTGAAGGATGAAGCAGAAGACCTAGATGTAAATGATGTATGTGAAAGATTTACAAACACAATCCTAGATTGTGCTTTGGAGACAGCGGGGAAAAAAGACACACAGAAGATAGACAAGATTTCAAAGGAAACTTTTGAAATGATGAAAAAGAGACGGGAAATGAAGAACACGATTGAAATCCAACATATCGAGTATACAGAATTATGCAAAACCATAAGGAAGCGAATGACAAATGAAATCCGAGCACACAACACAAAGATGATTCAGAAAACTCTTGAAGATAACAAAAGCTACAAGAAAACAAAGCAAGGACTTGCCACTGGAAAATCTCAAATAATAGCACTGAAGGGGAAGACGGAAACATAATCTCAGACAGAGAATTAGTCATCAAGCGGGTAGAAGAGTTCTACCAAGATCTCTACTCCAGCAAAGTCCAAATAACTCCACCAATTATAGACGTTGAAAGTGCAGAAGAGAATATACCACCAATTGGAGAGGATGAAGTTGACAAATGTCTCAATGACATGAAAAGAGGTAAAGCACCAGGAGAAGATGGAGTGCTAGTTGACATTCTCAAGGATGGAGGCAGCGCAGTAAAGGCAGAGCTTGCAAAGCTATTCACATTCAGACTAACCAGACACCGGACAGTTGGAATAATGCCCTTATAATTCTCATCCACAAGAAAGGGGACATCAAAGACTTGAAGAACTACAGACCAATCAGCTTACTCTCAAACACATACAAACTTTTCACCAAAGTTCTTACAAATCGGATTACCAACATCCTTGACTTCAACCAACCCAGGGAACAGGCGGGGTTCCGGAGCGGTTATTCAACCATGGATCACCTTCATGTCATCAACCAAATTGTTGAAAAGATGGGTGAATATAGACAGCCACTATGCCTTGGATTCATTGACTACGAAAAAGCTTTTGATAGCATTGAGATCCAGGCAGTCATCACAGCCCTCAAACAGCAAGGCGTCCATCCTGCATACATCCAGATAATAGATACTATCTACAGCAAAGGCACTTCAACAATCCGCCTCCACAAGGACAGTGATAAGATATATATCCAACGAGGGGTGCGACAAGGTGATACCATTTCACCTAAACTGTTTAATGCGGCACACAAATGGAGACAACCTGAGTCACCTTCGCTTCGCAGATGACATAGTCATAATAACAGACAATGCTAAAGACCTAAGAGAAATGATCAATGATCTCAACCAGAGAAGCAATCAAGTGGGTCTAAAGATAAACATGAAAAAGACAAAAGTCATGTTCAACCAGTTCGCCACAGAACAGCTGGTCATGGTAGGGAACGCAGAAATAGAAAAGGTGGACCAATATGTGTATATCAACATGATTCACAATCACATGGATGAAGTAAAGAGGAGGACTAGGGCTGGTTGGTGTGTATTTGGCAAGCTCAATGACATCATGAGAAGTAAGATGCCAACTTGTCTGAAACGAAAGGTTTTCAACCAATGTGTACTACCAGCCATGACCTATGGAGCTGAAACATGGTCACTTACTAAGAGGATGGAGCAAAAACTGAAAACTGCACAGCATAGCATGGAAAGATGTATGCTGGGCTACACCAAAAGGGACAGGAAAACAGTGACATGGATCAGGAGCCAAACAGAAGTTACACATAATCCACACAATAAAGATGAAGAAGTGGCATTGGGCTGGCCATCTTGCAAGATCAACAGATAATAGATGGACAAAGAATGTCACAGAATGGAGGCCTTGGCTGGGCTCAAGAAACCAAGGCAGACAGAAAGTCAGATGGAGGGATGAGATAGCAAGTTTCATAGGGATCAGGTGGATGGCAAAAGCAAATGACAGGAAACTTTGGTGCCAACTTGGGGAGGCTTTCGCCCTGCAGTGGGCTGAATACGGCTGATGATGATGACGAAAAACACCATAAAACGCATGTTTGTGGCCCATATTTCCAAAAAATTTGACCAAATATTAAAATTGGACTTTTATTGCCAGTTAGAACTAACTAAGTGATTAGGATTTAGCTATGTGTCATTTACCAAAACAGGATAATAGTTTTGTAATCCCAAAAAAATTAGCGCTGTATTTTTCTGGAATGGGGAGTAATACATGGACTCATGCAGCATAATGTGAATTTATATAAAATTATGATCCAGGTTGTTCATTGATAATCTATGGTGCAATACAAAGGAACAACGTAACAGGGCAATAGTGCAGGGCAATACATTAAAAAAATCCTTGCTATGGTAATTAATCCTGTTACATTTACTTCTACGTCGAATACTACTGCATTTCATTTTTCTATCTTTCGTTGTTTAAGGGGAAGGGGTTGTGGCAATGGGTGTTCACCAAAGTTAAAACAAGTGAATCTTACCAGTACGACAGCCAATAACTTCAAAGCGTAGTGATATCCAGTTTTCCCAATCTGTTGGTATGATGCGCAGGAACCTTGCCTTTATTGACTCACGAAACGGAATGTCTTTAATAGAATTTCGATCGGTATTGGCCTCAAATGTCTGGAATGAATGGACATTGGGCAGATAATGTATTATACTTAGGCCTATCAATTAATTATACGGAAGTACACCCCTGCAAGTAAACAATTGATTAAATCACTCACGCATTATTAAAATGCGCATAATTAGCCTGTCTTCACGCACACCACATCAATATACGAGTGTGGGTCTTCCACGCTTAGTTATGACCAATCTAAAATAGCTCAAATCTGTATAACAAAAGCTGCGTAGAATTCAATACAATTTTCCAATTCTCGTGCATGATCCTTAATTATGAAGTGCAGATTTAAAGGCATATTATAACATTTCTTTAAAAATAGATTTGTATTTATTTTCCATAAAATGTTAGCTTTTGGTCAGACAAATCCCCTTTTAATTTTGAGCCGAACAAGTGAGGTAAAGCAAAGAAAATTGGAATTTACTACTAGTGCTATTATCATGATTATATGTTACTCCGGCGGTATACGGCACGATCCTCTGGCGTGTGTGTGTGGGGGGGGAGGCGGCGTGTGTGTTCCGTACGCCGTATACGTAGTATGTGTTATGAACATCGCATACGCGTTCGACTAATATTTCTATCGTAATAATAAAACGACGGTTCCGGCGGTTTATTCAGAATCTCGGATTTTGACAAAACTACAGCACCTAAAGTCTTGATTTTTGCATAGAATCTTTGTTTACTAAAGTACATTACAATCGTGTAAAAACCTGATTTTAAAATTTTTTGAGGGCGTTCTCCTCGGCAAATGTTATAATATGGCATAGAAATGTGCTCGTTTGTCTGGGTAAAGAAGAAGAACAGCACCACTTTACTTCCACCTTACCTCAGGTCCATTCACATCTGCTATGTACGTCAGCGACTCTTCTGAATCCCCACTTTGTACCTGAAGCCGTTTTACCCAGTCGTTCCAACTGCTGCTTGAACTACCCTGTGTTTGTATACCGGTTATGATTACATTTTCTTGAAAATCAACTTGAATCCATGGATCAGTGGGATTGCCGACACTTGTAGCCCAAAATAGATCGCGGTTGTTGAGTCTCCCTTCTTCTGGAGCGTTACCGGGACCACTGTCGTAATCAGATGCTGTAATCTGTTCATCCTGTATTATGAACCTATTTTCCATTCCGAGAGGTCCAGGTACCGAACATTCTTCACCTGCAATGTATATCGATCGATAACGTGTTAAAATCAACATAAAAGTTTCAAACAAAGTTTAACAACCGGAGTGTAAATGTGTAGGGAATATCCCTTGACAATCCCGGATATGATCCCAGGACGTTTAGTTCATGGTTCCATCCTGAACACGTTAAAATCTAAATAACTAGAAATGACCATTTCACCTGAAACTCATTTTGACAGCTACGTTAGACAATTGTCGACAAGATGCTTGGCCCTTTAATAACTTAAAATAATTTTGGGATGAAAAACGTGAAAAGGTTATTTCTTAAGATTCTTAAGATTTTAAAATAGTGATTAGATCTTAATGTGTTGTCAGGATGGCTATGCTTCCTCTTCAAGAACACTCTTGAGTTACCAAAGCAAAAGGACATAGCTAAACAGTCCCACAAGCAACGGAACTATTTAAAGGGGTAGTCACTTTCATTTGAAGAAGGATCCCATGTAATTTTCATCACCCTTTCGCACAACAACTAACAAAATGCAAAATAATGTGGGTTCTAGGTTCAAGAGTTTTTTAAAGGCGTTTTATATTGATTATTCAACCTGTAACCGTGTTAGCCACAATGAGAAGTCGGACATGCAGACGATGGATTTCTAAAGCACATCCTTGATCTGGTCAGCAAATTATTTGAAGATCACGAATATAAATGAGAGGACAAGTGGAGGCAAAACTGAGTGGTTCCGTATTAGGGAGGGGTTTATCCTTTTATCCAACCTCCTTGGGTATAACACTCACCTGTTGTGCTTTCAGGTGATGCAGGTAGGGTAGTATTGTGACAAATGTGTAGATATGCCCTCAACTCGTCACTATAAGGTTTCGGACACACAAACTGTTCATAATCAACCTTAAGATCTCTCCACGAATCTCTAAATACATCGCAATTTGATCCGTCTAAACATGATAAGAAATTCAGATAACCATTGCCATCAGCAGACGCAATATTAGCGGGCCATTGATAATCGGAAAGCCAAAGATAAAACAACAGAACACCCGGGCCAGCTAGAAGTGGCGGGTCAATATCAAAGAAGAAAGTGTTCTCATATATAATTGAATTTTCATATTGTGTCCGGTTCAAAATCGTGATCCATTCTACTGCACCTAATGGCAAAATATATACTGATAGTGAAAATAAAGCCGATGTTGCGTTAGCAACTTGAAAGACTGGAAGCGCGTCTTGTGTAACATACTCATAACTAGTACTACTATAATCATTCCCAGCAACTGATGAATTAAGAAGAGTTACATCAAAGGCAAAACTGTAGATAGAGCGGGTGCTGTGATCAAATTGATTATCATGACGGAAAACTGCTTCTGTAGGGTCTCCATTTCTGACGGTTCCTATTATTGTTTCTCTCTTTAGACATTCTGGTGCCGTCAGGTTTTCATCAAGGAACGTTCTTGAAGCATTAGCAAAATCTGCGCAATCTGTCAAAAAACAAAGGCATAGCCATAGAAATAAAATGAACTATACGCTAAATTGTCATATGTAATAGGAATTGTGCAATTGGTATTTTTTATCATCATCAATGTAGGATTCATTGCTTTATATAGTCACAATGCTGCCAAAATGAAGGTAATATTAAACTCGCGGAAGGCATTGTGCAAATCGGATGTGTTTAACATGTGCAATGAGAATGAATATGCCTACGTCCGACCTACATTAACATGGCCTATATGAGGAAATCATTTAAACAAAAATCCGTTTTTAAGAAACAGCTCTACAATACCACTTCACTCAAACCACAACGGACATGACGAACACGTCTTTTTATATACCCTTACAAAGATAAGAAAAATATCACAGGCAATGTCGGGAAAAACACTTGCACTTGTAACTACATGAACCCACAAGGCCGCAGGATGCTTTCCTTTTTTAACAATGCTTAAAGACGTCAAAAACATTTATGGAAGGGTTGACATAGAGAACGAGAACAATAAAATGGATGGAGCAGTGGCGTACCCTGCGGGGCTCGTGCCCCTCATCTCCAAACAGAGAGAAAAAAAAAGAGAAGGAAAACGAGAAAAATGAAGAAAGAAATGGAAGGAAAAGGAGAGAAAGAAATGAAATAAGAAGACCAAAAGAGAAAATGCTGGTAAAGAGCAAAGGGATAGGCCCCAGGCCTACTAGTTCTTATAAACGAGTGTGCTGGACGTTTTTAAAACTGGCCGGAGGTGGGAGGTTGGAAGTGCTATAAAATTAACCAAACCGCCGAAATAAAACACATCCAAAGAAGAAAGATTTGTAATAAAATAACTTCAGAGAGAAAAAGATGTAAAGACTTTAGCGCCGGGTGGATTTTAGGTGCGTCAATGTCCGCGTCAATGTAATCATGGACATAGACTGCTTTGCATTCCATAATAAAACAATTCATATACCATTCCATGCATAAAACACAACACATCCACATCCTCAGTGACTGCCCTGCCCATGGATATATAGCTGTTGGATCAGAACAGGATTGGTGGATTCTCCATGGTGGGATTAGAGGGATGATAAATTTAAATGGTCTACTACAGTAGACTATCATGGACACTACTGAGTTTGAGGCAAAATTATCAGACATTATTTTAATACCAGTGCAAATTTGGTAAGGACCCTATACCAAAATACAAAAAGCAGTTGATGAATAACTCTAATGTACTACAGTCTGCAGAAACATTAGCGTAGACAATGGGGAACAAAAATGAAAGAGCAAAGTGTCCCCCATAGTAGAGAAAATTGGAAAGGTAAAGGAAAAGAAACGGGGTCCTTCCGTTTCCCACTAAAATTCATCCTGATCATGGGCCAAAATATAGTGTAAAATACCAACATATTTTCGATAGATTTTCATCGATAATTACCCAAGAATTTGGTTTCAGTTACTCTTTTCAAATTTGTGTCATCTAACCACCTGAGGTTTTTTTTTCGAAGTCATTTTAGGGGTACCCATATAAGCGTGTAATAATATACAAACATTGTTTCCTTTAAGGGTATACGATGTATTGTTGCTCGAAGCAGATTTTCGATTTTCATTATCTGAATCAATATATTATTGACAAATAACACTTTGGTGTTTTGCAAAAGTTCATTCTATAAATCATATACTTTGAAAACTTGCTTAATTTATTGCTGTTAATGAGTTATGTACGTTTTACAAAAGTATTGTTGTTTCAGCCCTCTTTACAACATAACTCAAGAACCATAAGACCTACAAAAGTATATCTGTGATATTTGAATTCTTCTACACGCTCGCTATGAATTGAGCAATGCGATTTTTGCTAAAGCTCACTACCATTCGCAAGATGCTGTGAACTACTTTTTTTCTGCTGCTTTGACCAACAATACATGATCGTATAACCTTAATGGTACCAGTTGCTTACTTCGGATAGCTATTTTATTAAGAACGTTTGATTAGCAATAATATTACTTGAGTGTAAAATTGTCGTATCATCACCAAACAATACAAAGTTTAATATAATCGCTATGTCATTTATATACAAGATAAGGAGTAAAGAACCTAAATGAGCCTTGCCAGACTCTGCAACCACCGCGTTTGAAACACTAGAAACATACTTATAGTAAACTGCTCCAAAAAGTATCCTTACACTTGGAAAAATAATCACAGTTTCAAAACTGAACCATATTGGAGATGCACTATCTCATCCGGCACATTATGACACCTCATTGAATCCAATGTGACTTCAAGAAGCAAAGTTACAAGCATTTGATTAGTCGAAGGTCCAGTTTTAAAAGTGACAAACTGGCCTCTTCAGAACTCGTGGTTTGAAGGTGGTTAATTTGTGCGTGCCTTTAATTTAAAACAAAAGGAACAAAAGAAAACTGAAACAAAAGAGCTGCCAAATGAAATGGAAGTTGTGAAAAGTACAGAGAAGTAAAAACTGAAATAAATACTGCTTTATATAAGGCTTCATTGAAGAAACTGTGTTGTCTCTTTGTTGCGCTTATTGGAATCTTTTTGCACCTTGTATGGGCCAGTTTGTCACTTTTAAAACGGGACCTTCGTCTATTCAATTGCTTGTAACTTTGCTTCTTGAGGTCACATTGCATTCAATGTGGTGTCATAATATGCAGGATTAGATAGTGCATCTATTACAAAAATAAATTTGTACGGTTCAGTTTTGAAATTGTGATTTTTTTTCAAGTGTAAGGATTCTTTTTTGGCGCAGTATAGTTTCATTATTTTCTATTGCATTATTTATTTTATCAACCAGATGCATAATTACCATTGCCATGATTGGTTCTAAATTCATATTTATCATCAATATTATTATTATTAATAAATTCAACACTTCTATTAAAAATCAATCTTTAGGATTTTTGGAGAAAAAGACAAAAGTGATATATAATTCAGTAATTTAGAATATCTCGGCGTCGATAGGAATTATCTTAGTTATTTTAGAAAATGTGATGCGATCAAGCAAAATCAGTCGGAACTCGGAAATATTGATTTTGAGATATAGCCAAGCAAAGGAAATATTTCCTTTTGTTTCATATTGTTTTGGAAACTCTTTAATTGCTCATATCTTTGGAACTCGTTGTTCAATTTCAATGGGGTTATATGGAAAATGCAGCTTTGTAAATGTTTTTTACTATCCTGTAAGAAACTGAAAATTTAATATCTCCGAGTTCCGACTGATTTTGCTTGATCGCATCACAAATGATAATTGGTATGTGAAGTTGTCTCAAGTGTCAATATCCTGTATCATTTTAAAGCAAATTTGAAAAATTGTACTTGTACCACAGACTAATTTTGTCGCCAAAAAGCGGGATTTACTATAGACCCTACTTCAAGAATTTTTTTTACAACCCCATGCCCAATGTCAAAAAGAAATCTACGCAACAAGCGTTCTTTTCCCGTTAAAATCGCAGTTCGAATCTGAACCAAATCTGTATTTTAGTACAAAAGAAAAAAGGCTAGCCCATTGGCCCAGTGCGGATGCTTGGTCGCAACTCATTTAGTCTACTTCATATCCCCTTTCTGAAATTCATCAATGTAAACCCAGCAAACACAAAACGTTTTCGACATCATTCGCAAAAGGTTATAAAAGGTTGTCAGAAAACGTTTAAATGTCGGGTTATATAAAGGGTATATTAAGAGTATAAAACGTTTTATAACCTTAAAAACATTTTTGATAATCTACTGCTCAGCAAACAAAATGTTTTACAGAAAACGTTTAAATGTCGGGTTATATAAAGGGTATAAAAACGTTTTAATAACATTCCAAAAACATTCTTGAAAACTTGATACAAAACATTCTAAACAGAATGTTATTTGGGGGTTGAAAAAATATTTTGTGAAAAATGTTTGCCCAAAATATTTTCAATAACGTTTTAAAAACGTTTTCATGACCTTTATATAACCCGACATTTAAATGTTATTAAAAGGTGTTAAAAAAACATTTTAAGAACATTTCTGTGTTTGCTGGGTTCAAACATTTTAACATAATGTTATTTAAGTATTGACACAATATTTGGCAAAAATGTTTGCAAAAATAGTTTACAATAACATTTTTTGAAAACATTTAAAAATATTGTTGTAGTGTGTTTTCATACAAAACGTTTTAAAACGTTATCATGACCTTTATATAACCCGACATTTTAATGTTTTTAAACGTTTTTACCTAAACCAAAAGCCAAAATATAACTTATTTAAAACGTTTTTAAAACGTTTTTGTGTTTGCTGGGAATTCATCTCAAAATGAGTTCAATCCAAACACAGCGTCAACCCGAGAAAAAAAGGCCTTTTTTTCTGGGCAGAGCGGCCACACAAACGGAGAGAGGTCCCATTATGTATCATTACCACTAGCTACTCCACTACTTTAAATACGTCTGTCCGTAATATAACATCTTTACATACGGTAATTGTAATAATAAGTTATAAACCTACCTGATACCACACACTGCAAATGAAATGCATTCACCAATGTCAAGAATGTTAGAAATCGAACAATACGGATTCGACATTTGACTTTAGAAAGTAATTCCATCCTGAAAACACCAAATGGCGCGAATAAAGTTATAATGTTGCACGATACAAGACTAACTGCGTTCACTGTAATTCCAGGATCTGTGCTGTAATCAACTTCTCACTACAAACGATATGGTATCCCTGATTGATTATATCAGCACTTTCCTTCCTCAACAATCCACCTACCCGGGCCACCTACAACCCCGGATCTCATATATTTATACTTCAAAGGTAATTCCCGATCTTGGTATGACCCGTGTCGTACAGTACAGGGTGTCCCTGAAAGAACTGTACAGGGTGTCCCAGAAAAAAATTACCGAGTGAATAAAATTGAACGTAAGTCGATAAATAGACATCAGAGTCAAACAATTTAAAATGTAGCGCATAGCCTTTTTCATTGTGCATCAAATACGAAAATTGTATTTGATTCGGTCGACTGGTTGCGAAGAAATTAACGATTACATAATACACGTATCAATGCATGCCGTTTATTCCACGTTTGATATCAACAGGCGCTTTTTTAATACTCGCTCACCTCTTCCTAAAGTTTGTGTATCTCATCAAATTTAGTCCACATTATCTATTTTATAATCCGACGGTATTGTGTTATTCATGTTTTCAGTGAAGATGAACAACAGTTTGTCCGAGAAAACTTTGATTTCTGCAATTGGAAGCTTTCCAGCTTTAATTCTTGTGCAAATTTTAACTTTCCAAAGAACATTTGAACCAAGAATGACAATGATCATGTGCTTACAGCTTTACATGTGATTTTTGATACCATGCAACATTAATGGTTTAAAAGATTTAAACTTTGAATAAAATTTCTTGGAAATATTCCAAAAACATTAATGTGTGTGAGAATACTTTATGCAATAATTCTTTATGCAACATTTATATCAACATTAACGAAGAAAAGTACCGAGTATCATCTTACATGCAAGCTTTTGTTTTCAATATCGTGCAGGTTTTCAAATTTGAACAAGACCTTCATTAAATGTTTTGCAAGAATGTAATCGCTCATTTCTTCGCAATCAGTCAACCGATTCCCGAAAAATTAACGTATAAGATGCAAAATAAGATGGGCTACACGCTCTTTTTCAGATTTTTGGATTCGGATGCCTATTTCTCGACTTATGAACTAATTCATTCGCCCGGTAATTTTTTCTGGGACACCCTGTATATCGTCGGGAACTGAACTTAGATATTGGCCACTACAAGACAAACGAACATAAATGAAGGAAACGCAGAAAACAAAACAACAATAAACATGATCAATATATTTTGAATTTGTATTCAATATAAAACAACAAACAAAATACTAATAATTGATAAATGATAATAAAATGACCCTTGATTAATAGAATAATATATAGTCCTGCATACAAAATACAGTAAACAAGAAATAATATATATATATATATATTAATGTTTTGGCTCTCGTCCAGAGGAGTTTCATGAATTGATGAGGGAGGGGGGGATTTTTTTACAATGTAAAATTAGCATTGTTAGTAGTTTTCGATCTTCTCCAACAGTGCTCGAAGTGATCCATGTTCTCTAATAAATTTATTTATATGTCATATAAAGTTTTCCTACAGTATTCCAAAGTTTAAAACATTTGAAAAATCTAATAATAATAATAATAATAATAATAATAATAAATTGACAAATCGCAGATATTGAGGAGGGAGGGGACTTGAACCAAAACATTAATTTGATTTTTTACTTGGAAGTTTAACATCATTATAAATACATCGACATATTTCTTAAGCATATGTTAACAAGAACGTATGTATATTCGTCACTCGTCATGCTCGTCCAAAATGAGCGCTGCTGTGATGAATAGTTATCAAATTTACAAACACAATGATCAAAACAATAGTACACTCATAGAAATTGTTCGTTGGCATTACTCAGTAAGTTAATGTAAGTCGTTGCGTCAACTTTCCGAGTAATGCCACACAGTGTCATCGCCCCGATATCTTCATGGCAGAAAATGCCATGGTAGGTTGAATCCACAGCCACGCATAGCCATTGTGTTCCCACCTGTTTAATAGTTTTTTAATGCATAGTGGGCTGAAGGACATCCGACTAAGGCTAATAACATTAGCCTGTGACTGACTTCTGTACGGTCAGCGAGCATACATTCGCCATTGTCATCTGCTTATAGACTGCCTCTACGATAGTCTCCTACACAGCCAGTTTGTGTCAGTCGGTCTGACACTCGTGATAGCCACATACAGTCTGGCCCGAGACTACCTCCACGAGGGTCTACGCTGCGCTATTTAAAATCTTGAATTTTGGTCACTTTTTCAGCTCAAGACGCAAGCTACTCTCTCAAGACGCAAACTAACGACTATCATATCTGTTCAAAATATATATTCAAGTGCAAGGAACCATATCTGGTTTCTTTATACGAAATCATTTACAGGAGATATTCATCATATTCCACCCCGGTATCCAAAGATTTATCGTCTGAATATCAATCGTGCATAGCACATTCACGTGTATCGATCCCGTGTATTCATTTCAATGTCTCTGGTTGTATAATGTAATTATTAACCGGGCGATGTCGGTGTGTGCCAACGCGTACAATTTTGAGTAACGCTGACTCGATATCATTATGTTGGTCGCACTCATTTGCACTTACTTTATTGAGTTGTTACAACTCAGAAAATGAAACTAGGTTAGCATAATTTTCTAGAGGTGTGCTATAGTATACAAAATTTTGCACTGATTACAAAAATAAATATCTGAATACTGCTAATTGTGCAGAAAATGATCCAATTACGTGAATTAAGTAACAAAGTACCAAATTGGAATAACTCAAAACAATAAGTACCAGTAACTTAATATGAACGAGTTACATCAACTTACATGTTGAGTTACAATAACTCAACTAATTGGTTCTTTGAACCTTGTTTATTTTTCCAAGTTCCCTGAACTTGAATTCAGAAGTTGGCATTACTTAAAAAGTTGACGCAACGACTTACATCAACTTTTTAAGTAATGCCAACAAAGTTGATTAGTTGACGGTACTTTTTGAGCTTTTTCAGCATTTTTTAAGTTCGGATAACTAAAATGAATTTTGTTTTGGCAACTTTTACACTATTTTTGAGTTGTCCAAACTTACTCCTTTTGAATTGCGCCAACAAGGCGAACAAGTCATTTCTATGAGTGTATACTTATAGAGCTATTATTTTGTCAGGGTAATGTTTATATATACCTTTAAAAATCGCAAAGCCAATAAAAATAAGTTATAAAAATAAGAATTATGGAATCACAAGCACTTCCTATTAAAACGATAAATATGCCTTTCAGCATTGTGTTTAGTTTCGCAAAATATTATTTTGTAGCTACGAAAGAAATATTTCTATTGTATGAACGGAAAATGTCAGAAAAGTCATTGAATGAAACCAAACGTTTATTTGAGTACTTACTACCTCATAAACATGATCACGATAAACACTAGCCGCAGTCTATGGCCCTCACGGACTTAGCGAGCGCGTAGCGCGAGGCATTCAACCGAAACGCTTTAGACGCAACCTCTCTGGATAGAGCCCGAAAGTAGTGCTAGATAAACACCTATATGAATATAAATTTGCTATCGTTGGTCTAAGGATGGTACTCGGCACATGCCATTGTGCATATTGAAACAGATAAATGCCCACCATGTCATCTAAATTTTCTAATTAAACTCCGGATTTTGAGGTTCAATACAAGAGCCGTGTTCTATTTAGACTGCGCTGCATTCCTTTTTTTTTTGGTTTTTTTTTTTTTTTTTTTTTTTTTGATAAACAATTCATACGTTTCCATGCATGAAACCATTTAAAATCTATGACGAAACACATCACATCTCCAGTGACTGCCCTGCCCATAGACTGCGCTGCATTCCTTTTTTTTTTTTTTTTTTTTTTTGATAAACAATTCATACGTTTCCATGCATGAAACCATTTAAAATCTATGACGAAACACATCACACCTCCAGTGACTGCCCTGCCCAGAGAAAAAAGCTGCATTCCTTTTTTTTTTTTTTTTTTTTTTTTTTTTTTTTTTTTTTTGATAAACAATTCATACGTTTCCATGCATGACACCATTTAAAATCTATGACCAAACACATCACACCTCCAGTGACTGCCCTGCCCAGAGAAAAAAGCTGCATTCCTTTTTTTTTTTTTTTTTTTTTTTGATAAACAATTCATACGTTTCCATGCATGAAACCATTTAAAATCTATGACGAAACACATCACACCTCCAGTGACTGCCCTGCCCAGAGAAAAAAGCTGCATTCCTTTTTTTTTTTTTTTTTTTTTTTTTTTTTTTTTTTTTTGTAAACAATTCATACGTTTCCATGCATGAAACCATTTAAAATCTATGACGAAACACATCACATCTCCAGTGACTGCCCTGCCCATAGACTGCGCTGCATTCCTTTTTTTTTTTTTTTTTTTTTTTTTTGATAAACAATTCATACGTTTCCATGCATGAAACCATTTAAAATCTATGACGAAACACATCACACCTCCAGTGACTGCCCTGCCCAGAGAATGGGATATCTGAGCTGTTGAATCAGAACAGGAATGATGAGTTTTCCATGGTCAAGTCAGAGAGATTAATTTAGGGAATGATAAATTAAACTGGTCTACTACAGTAGACTATGTTCTATTCAAAGTGCATATAACTACTAAGAAAATATCGTGAGTGTAATTTTAAGAATGGCAACTATGTCCTTGTATAGGGGGGCATTCAGTAAAGAAGTCAGTCACCCATCGTTTGCTTCATGTTAATTGCATTGCACGAAGGGCAGTGGCCTTTCTAATTCTCGCTTGTTCTTCTTCATCAAATAAACTTGATAGAATTCTAAGTCATGCTTCCCGTCGTTTTATCTTTTCAGTTTCTGTTTCCGTATCCGTATCCGTTTTTGTAAGTCATTGTTATTCTGAAGTGGTAGCCTCCCAGGTGTGACCAATCTTTTATTCTAACCTTTTGTTAGTTACTAATAATTTGAAGCTCGTGAATTTCAGTTTTCGTTTTGGTAAGTTATATTAATTTTTGACATAAAACCTTGAGGTTGGATGCTAATCTAGACAAAAGAAGAGTAAATTTTACGGTCCTAAATTCGCGGTAAATTGTACGGCTTCAATTGACTTGTGTTTGGTGTATATGCACTTAGGCCTAGGCGTAAGTAGCTCGCAAAAATAGTCTTGAATTGAAATATATACTAACAATGTTGCCAAGTTATAAGCAAAATAGTGGCGATGAAACGAGCGTCTGAAATAGCCAAATATCTCCCAATGAGGCATTGAAATATATACTAGCCATGCTATTGCTATGGTAATTAATCCGATTAATTACTTAACTTCTCAAGCGTATAGTCATGATAGCGTAACAGATCAACGCTAAAATATATTTACACTGTCACCATCTCACCCTATAATAAAGTATCATTGTGCAAAAATGTCGTTTGTCGTATACTTATGCAAAAGTGTATTTGGTATCTGATATTTTATATCTCAATTGGTTTGTACATGGACTATTCTAAAAATTCAATGGAAAATGCTGGAAATAATCATACATAAAAGAAACCATAAGAATGATCATGATTGCCACAGGATGAAGTGGTGGCGCTATTTTATACATACCATGTATACATATTAATGATTCTGATTGGCTTGTGGTGTAGACTATGCCATAGTCGATTTTTGATAAATAAAAGCATGTTATTAATCATGATAAAAGCATTCAGCTGAACTCGAAATTATACTGATATTTATTACATACTAGTATAAAATTGTTATGAAAAAGTTTATATAATTATATTAGTGACAGTAAAAGTAAAGTGTACGTAGGCTTATATTATTGAATGCAACATATCATAATGTCATAATTATATTGGCACTTCAATACTGAACAATTCTGATTTTAGAATCTACCAGTTTATTAATCGTGAAAGTCCGCGTTAAAAATCGACTATGGACTTTGAATATTTAACGGGACTTTGAACGGGCAAAGTCCCTAACACACACACTGTCAATCATACTTGCTTATCAATCCAATTAAACCGTAAGCAAGTAACACGCGCTCATGCACCTATACTGAGAGTTTAATGTTCCCGCCAACACAAAGGGCGGTATAGTTGTGTACCAGGACGGTATAGTTGTGTACCATGTAGGAATTTTTCAGAAAATTTAATAGGTAAAATAATTATACATGAGGGGATTCTGTTTTTTAGTATGTTTTCAAGAACTAAATTTTGAAAGTTTTGATCGACGGAAACTCTTACAACAAAAGAATGACAAATTTGCTAGAAAATTTGGACATGCCTCCCGCGTTTCCAATTGAAATACACAGGATGACCACCCGCTGTGCCAAAGGTCACTTTTCCAGACATCTTGTCTAGACGCTGTAATGTCAGCGCCCACCTAGTCACGTGGGCATTAAATTAAGTGCCTTTATTTAAATGCCCTAATAGAAGACCATTTGGAAAGTACTAGCATATAGCAACTAGGATAGTGAAAACATTATCATCACGACTTTGGACTGCGACTGTGATAAACGAGGGGTTTTCTTTGGGGTAGACAGAATCTTGGACATTGCCGGATCTTGGATAAAGAACTGAGATCATCAACGAATTCTCATCAGAAACAAAATATTTAAGTTAAATTATTATTTTATGATATTGTATTTGATTTGATTGACAGCCATACTGCACTAATTAATAAATAATCATAAGTTGTTTGATATAATAAACACTGTGTTTGTGTGTTTGCTGTTGAGTGAACTCGGTAGGAGGTGATTTTGACCTTGAGTCTTTCTGACTCGTAACAAATATCATAAAGAATATTCGGTATATTCGTCTTTTAATTTTAAAATACGTAGCTTACACAATATACTTATACATGCAACCATATTTGTTTAAAAATGTCTTTTAATTTAAAAAGAAACTGTATCTTACACAAGATACATGCAGCCACATATATCTTTTATTTATTTTTTAAATTTCCTATAAACATGTCTTTACTTTACAAAATATTCTTCCTACAGCTTTACCCTCTTTTTGTATCCAAGTACCTGGCTTCAGTACTCCAATCTCCGCAATGTCAGCACAATACCACTGTGTGAATAATTATTATGTCTAGAAATCAAGTTGGGCCACTTTCATCATAATCGAGGATGTCGAACTTGTACACGTAAAATTGTTCGGTATTTTCATCGTGCAAACACCCATATACAGCCTGTCTAAAAAAATGTGCAAGTGAAAAGCGCCCTCACTGGCAATTAGAAAATACCGTTGTGACATAATGCTTACATCAACGTCAAGGGCGTAGTCTTAGCTCGCAAATGCCGTATATACACCGCACGGACACGCCCAGGTCAATTTGCAAAAAGCTGCAATTGAGCTCGGCTGTGAGGAAAGTGATCCCAGCCAAAGGACACACCCTGATTTTGAGATCTGCAAAAGCCAATAACCATTATAGCCGAAAACCGCGAAATATGGATAACCGCCTAGTATTACATATAGGTAAGAAATTATGTTTCTCAAGTTTCAGCGGTAAACGTGGTAAAAGTTTCATGAACACATCCTGGTCTTACCCAAAACCACACAAATTGCTGAGGAATATTGAAACTCAGAAAAAGTGTGAGAAAGGTTAAGGCCATTGTCGGTTTCATCCACTCTCCTTCCGAATATACATGCTTGGTATGGCGAAAAATGGCTGTCAACTTCTCTTGATGTTGAGGAGCCTGAAGATATTTCATGAACCCATTCTTGAAGTCGCCCCACAAGTAATCAACATCGTGACCTCCTGCCGCAACGAGGGGTTGTGAAAACAGCATCAGAGTGTTGCTCCACATCCAAAATCGGTAAATCTCAGCTGCTCGCATCTCAAGCTCTGCTGTAATTTCTCCAATCTGATCATCAAAAGCCCAATTCCATTGAACGGCCAATTGCAATATACCAATAGACGATGCAAAACATAACCACCAACCGACGACGGTGCGGTAATCTTGCAGTTGTAACCAAATTTGCGTTATGCTTGATTGGGTATCTTCTACAGTTTTAACCGGAGACAATCTTACTATATTTTTCATCTGATATGCGAATGTTTTTCGCACAAGGTATATAACTGCAGTAAAAAATCCGTAATAAATGAAGACGATGATCTCGATTGTTCTGTATAATATGGATTTGGCTAAACCTGTAGGACAGTCATAGAAATCGTTCATTGGTTTGTCAACGTTGTAATAAACATAACATACGACTCCGACATTAAATAGCGGCCATAAGTAGAACTTAAGAGCACCTGTTATGATATTGAAAGACGACAGTTCTGTTTTGTAGTATTTGAGTCGCCGATATAGTCCATGCAAACTAAACAAGTGTTGGGATCCTTGGTCTGGTTCACTGTCCACTTTATCAAATAACCAGGTCACGAAGCACTTTTTGACGTACGTTTTGCACATAGCGAAGTTGCAATACCAAGATATTACCACTATTATCGCTAGTTGGATCAAAAGTGAAATGTTTGCGAAGAAATGTAAGAGTTTGTCAACTTTATCAAAAGTCGGCAAGAAGGACCCAATGGCGTAACAATACAGTACAATCAGAATCGTGCATGTGATTTGGAATAAAATACAGATCGTCATCCACACTGCAAAATAAGAACAATAAACACTGATTAATAACTTAATACTGCCCGGTATATATAGTCTTAAAGGTAAAGGTAAAGGAGACGATCCTGTATAAACAGTGATCGGAGTGCCCATCTCTCTTTCATTGGCGATTGGGCCAGACTCCTCCATGTAATGTTGCTATAGAGGATCGCTACACCTCCTCTACAGCGAGTCTGTTACCTTCCCAGCATTTAAGAATGTCGGTACCCATTTAAACACCTGGGTGGAGAGGAGTAATCGAGATAAAGTGCCTTACTCAGGAGCACAACACGATGGCATCGCTGGGGCTCGAACCAGCAACCTTCCGATTATGAGTCAGTGCCCGTTCCGCTAGGCCACCGTGCTCCCATATACCCAAAACAGGGAATGTATATATTTTTCAAATAGAGTTACCTGTTGAAGGGTGAATCCCTTTGAGATCTACACCCCCGGTGTTGGATATTCAGGTAATATCATCCATTGGGGTGGGGTGGTGCCGTGAATATTTTCTGCGTTTTAAAAATATGGGTCATAAAGGATCAAACTTGGCATTTTTGGGGTCATTTAAGGTATATTCAAGGTAAGTTGTTACAGTAGACGAAAAGAAATTGGCGTAGAAATCTAGGCGTTTTTCTCAAAAACTGCTTATTCTGTAAGACATGCAAGAGATCCTTGCACCGTTTCCTTTCTGAAAATGAATACTTTTATGAACTTATTTCTTTTATAGATACAATACAAAACAATGTCTAAAATTTCCCGCATATAATGACCATACCTGCCCCTTAACTTTTCAATAAGCCAAATCGGCATTGGAAGTTTGCAATGCATTGTGGGACAGTTTTTGCAGTTTTGGGAGACTTTGCCCTCTGACCTATTGAGAAAATTTAGAAAAAATGGTTTTGTGCGTACAAAATATAATCTAAAATGTTTTACAAGAATAAAACTAACCCCTAAAAACATTATTATTGAATAAATTAATTATTTAAATATTTTTGAAGATAATATTATGACAACAATAAATAAATTAATAATAATTACAGCAATTTCCCCGATATGTCAGAGGTCAAAGTGTCCCCAAAAAACCGGAAGTTACAATAGCGATTGGGCTTATTGTTGGTCGCTGAGCGGTAGTGGGGGATTGGGGTAGTACATTCACAAAATCGTGCCCTCTCTCTCCCCGGCCCGTTCCGAGAACCAGGTTAAACCACTAGGAGCATGAGCATTGTACATTGTAAAATACTCCTGGCTTGTTTTGAGTTCAAATTAAAGAGGGAAGTTCTATCAAATTACAGAATTGAAGCCTAACAAAGCGCCATTATGATTCCACGTTTATCGACTACTTCCTTAAAAATGACAAAGAACCTATTGTCTACTTGTTTCATTAGCCTGAGTCCATGGGGATTTCCCAATTATTTTTAGTAATATTTAGATATGGGAAGTCCCATCTGTTTCATGTATAGGAACCGATATGTTTTAGGGATGTAGGGTGGCTCTAATAATTTCTAGTATTATGCCTTTTTTTGATCTTATTCGCCATTTAATAATTATTATGTTTTTATATTGATCATGTTGAACTTTGTTTTTGCTATAATGGACTGTAATATAATAAGGTCTTTGTTTATATTGCTTATTGTATGCATATGTTTTGCTACCATGCGTCTTTCACTTGGTTTGGGACCCTTTGCTCGTTCTTATTTGTTCTCCATTCCTTGTGAGGGATGCTTGGTGTAGCCTAATGTAGTTTGTATTTTAAGGTATAGTCTTTAAGGATTTTTGTACACTGTTTTTTTTGTGTTTACTTTTATGTATGTGTGCTCTGTAAAGCGCATCGAGACTTTTGTATGATGCGCTATATAAATCTCTTTATTATTATTATTATTATTATTATTATTATTATTATTATTATTATTATTATTATTATTATTATTATTATTATTATTATTAATATTCCATGATTCATCGGTCTATTATTGATTGTTGACAACTTGAAAACTTGATTGATTGATCGATTGATAGCCATTTCACACATATTCCTAGTTTATAGGCCATTTTAATTTTGAATTGCATTGTACATTAGATAAATAGGGCTATAAGTATTGATTTATAATTCTATTCAGCAATATCAAGGATTACTATCAAACTTCTTGCAGCTAATAGTTACTTGGCTCAGTGGTATGCACTGAGTTTTACAAACGGGAGGTCCAGGGTTCGATTCCCAGCTCTGCCTGTTTTTTTTTCAAGGCTGAAAAAAAAAAGCTATTTCTGAAATGCAAACTTATTTGGCGCGCGATCTGAGCTGGTCCTTTTCTGATGGCTGTGACTCTTTACAGGCACACCCCTCTGGAATCCAAACCGGGTTCACGCTAATTACACCTCCCTTAAGGTAGACGAAAACAAATTGGAGTGGAAAATCAAATTTGGCGCTTTTCACAAAAACTGCCTATTTTGTAAGAAATTAAGAACTTTTAAAAAAGATATTATACAAAATAATGTCTAAACGTATAATGACCATACCTACTACCTACCCCCTTAACTTTTCAATAGTTGGTCAGTGCGCTACTGAGCGGTGGTGGGGATTGGGGGAGATCACTGACGTGACACATGAACGCTGATTGGTGATATGTTTTTTTGACGGTACACATTCACAAATTTGTGCCCCCTCCAGTTCATAAAACCAGATTAAGCCACTGGGAGCATGAGCATTGTACAGGGTAAAATACCTTTGGCCTAGGCCATTGAACGTCAAATTAAAGAGGGAAGTGAACTCTATTGTATTCACGTGCTTTCAAATCATGGAATTAAAGCCTGACAAAGCGCCATTCCACATTTTAAATACCGACTACTTCCTTAAAGATGACAAAGAAGCCATTGTCTTACTTTTTCATTAGCCTGAGTCCATGGGGATTTCCCAATTATTTTGAGTAATATTTAGATATGGGAAATCCCATCTGTTTTATGTATAGGAACCGAAATGGTTTGGGGATGTAGGGTGGCTCTAATAATTTCCAGAACTATGCCTTTTTAATTGTATATTGACATTGAGAATTGATCTCAAGGTCATGACTTTTTTTTATCAGAAAATATCACTAAACTTACAGCAATTATCAGTTTTATAAGGTTCACTGACCATTATCATTGTCTTCATAGTGACCTGACGAAACGAAGTGTTATGTTTAAACTATTTGAATAAAACAATACTATCTTACCTTTCGAATGGTGTTTGATAAGATCACGGTCTTTCTGTATCAAAGGTAGCTTCTCTGATGTACTTTCAACTTTAGAAATAAATAATTAATATAAATGTAAAAAATTAATCTGGATGACTTTTGAATATTTGCTGTAACTTTGTTTTCTTTAAAAAACAAATTTACCCCAATATAGTTGTTCAGTTTTGAAATTGTGATTATTTTTCCAAGTGTAAGGATACTTTTTTGGAGCAGTATATATAATTCAAAATAAGGCTGCAGGGGAAGCCATGTTTTTAATACGACCATGAAAATACCAATGCCACCATGCATAATTATGATTAAGATTATGTTTTGGTTTTAGGATTGAGATTAGGTTTAAATTAGTCAGGATTCAAATTAAAAATGATTGCATTTTACAGATTGCTTCAAGTCCATCAGATTGATTTTTTTCATTTCGATTAGCCATGATATTAAATCCACGATTTAGGCCAAATAATAAAAAATAGTAACAGAACATGTTTACCCCCTCCCCGCCCGCTTCCTCTTTTATGGATTCTGAAAGTGCCTTTTCCTCCTTTACTTCAGGCATAATTTTCTTGTAAAAATGTTTCAGACGTTAACATTATCAAATTAGTCACACGACCTGGGTGACGAACAAGTGAGTAGAATTTTGAATTTGTCAACATACTTACTATAATTATCTAATTAGATGGCATTAGATTTATTTCTGCCCAATAAGTTGTTTCGTTAAAGCAACCCCTCAGAAGCATCAAATAAAAATATCTTACAAGAGCATCCTCTTCAAGTTAAGGTTATACAAAGAAACGTATAAAAAACGTATAAAAGACGTATAAAGTTGTTCTCTAAAACCGCGTTTTCTCAGCAATGAAATATCGCAGTGAGTCAAATGTTGGTGCATGGATGTATCTTTACATTATTTTTGTGTGTTTATACAAATTTTTAGAATCCGTTTGAAAATCCTTCGTTTAAATCATTTTTACGCACCATGTTCACAAGATCAAAAACGCGTTCCATGCAGTTTTTTCAAATTTTCGCTCCGTATAAAACCACGCCGAGTGATTGTTTTCTCCTTTTTTGCATTGTACTACAAATCGACCAAAGAAATAATGTTGCCATGGGGAAGAACCAATTACAGTACCGATTAAATTTTATTAGCCCGTTTTTGGGAACAATTTTCGAGAATCTTGTACCACAAAACACTGTTATGTAACATTATCGATATCTGGATTGTGGAACGTTAATTTTGATTTCTAACTGCCTACATTATTTCTCCAATGTCTGTCGCTTACTTTACCATTTGAATTTCACTCCAAATTTAAGCTACTTTTGCAAAAACGAGGTTTTTCGCCATCGATACCTCCGACATTTACAGCGGTAATGAGCGTGTTTATCATAAGAGCCTGTTTACGCACTATTCCATAATAGTCAGTTTGAGATCAATCGATTTCATATGTCCCTTCAGTTGCTCAATCGGTTAGCGCGCCGGACTTATACGTTCGACTATATAATACTCTACTTTTGAGCTGGAAAATTTGGTACGTGTTCGAGTCCCTACGTGGTCCATTCCGTTTATTTTATTTTATTTTTCTCTCACTTTTTTTCCTTTTTCTTGTTCGTTGCTTTCTTTCTGACTGCAGCGATTGATTGTTTTTGCCCGTTTTTTTTCATGATATAATTCAGGAATTTTTAGGCTATTCTAGTCTAATAGGCGCGGCCTATGAATATATTTTACAAATTCGATTAACAAAATATTGGTTGTTGGTTTTGTTATTGTTGTTGTAGTTATTGTTGTAGACCTATATATTGCATAATCAGGGTATAAATAGGCCTACTAGGCCTATTATAGCATGGGAAGCATTGATTTATTTCACGACAGATATCATTCAGGATAATTTTAAAATAGAAAATTTAGAAAATCCAAAGGAAAATTGCCGAAAACGGCTGCCCACAATCACCCCCCCATTAGCCCATATGGTCCTATCATGGTCGCCCCTCCCTATCCCTGCAACATATAGGATGACTCACGAGCCGCGGTTTGTCCGTGGCCACGCGTGGCCGGCCCTAGTTCAGATTGATACACTATTGTACGCGTGAGTTCATTCTTTTCTGCATGGCTGTTTCCATTATTAACTTACGCCCCTCTGGAATCAAGCCTTGAAAATCAATTGCATTTAACCTTAACTGATAGCGATAAAATGGGCGATTTTGTATTGTATAAAACATTGTACAAGAAAAATGCCTCCTCGTTCCTTTTGTCCATGAAGGCCGGACACTAAACACGTACATGTGTTTTTACTACCTTATCAATTTGAAATTAATTCAATCTTAATTTTATGGTTGGGGATGGTGAGTGACGTCCACTATTCTAAAAGTTACTCGATTCGTGTCTTACCTGATTCAGTCAACGACCCGCTCAAAGCTCTGCCAGGATCCATATTGGAATACATCCGTTGTTTAATTGAACGCGACTGCAACAGTTCGTCGTTACTTTATCAAATATAATGTGATAAAGTTAAATCATGATTATACACAAAAACATATTTTCTATATAAGTTTCCAGACCAGATGTCCCTATCAACGATATCGTACAGTCGTGCAACAAAAACGGGAAGCAATGGCAATGTATCGTCAAAATAATATACCGTTCCCTAGTTAAACGCAGTATAGTATGCATGAGCGAGTCTTTTGTGCAAGTTTTTACACATTCGTGACTAAAACCACGACTGTGTTTTTCCTTCCAATCTTTGCCTTTCTTCTTCTTTCTTTCTTTTTTCTTTCTTTCTCTATCTATTTTTCTTTCTGCCAATCACTAAACTTGACCTAGCTCGATATAATTGGATCTGTTATGACCATACTTGTAGGCGGTACACAGCGTCATCATCCCTATATCTTCGTGTCAAAAATTGCCGTGATAGTACGGCGAATCTTCTAGTTATTCAAAAGCTACGTATGGCGATTTTGTTCGAGATAGGCCGAGCGACTCAGGCTAAGCATACCATATGCACACGATATGAAATACCACATAGCCTGCAACAGAGTTTCTATTCTATGTTTGTACGATTTGCGCATGATCAAGTACCCCATATGATATTGCCATTACAAGAAAATTCGATTTTTGTCAGGTAAACCCCAGGTTTTGTTTCCAATACACTAACTGGAAATGCAATACACTAATTAGCGGGGATTGCTGTTTGCTGTGGATATATTTTACTGCATTTTATCCGTTTTTGAAATCGTTCGTCAAAATTGTGATATATTAAACTGTTTGAGAATTACAATAAACAAATGAACACGAGTACAGAATATTAAAGCACAAGTCTATACAATATACTATATCAACACTTTCTTTATCTACGTCAATAATAGAATATTGATTTCAATCGAATTGAATACATCTCTCCATTTTGAGTTTGTACTCCACCACTGAGCGATCTAGCGATCGATTTCTAGCCAATCAGATGGGACTCCTTTTCTTGCATTCGGTGAAATACCAATCGCCCGTCGCTCACCAACGGAGTATGAAGTTTATATTTATAATATAGGGTGTCGACACTGTGCGACGTGAAAAATTTTGACCCTTTACACTTTTGTCACTTTTGTGGATGGCGCTGTTCATTTTTTTTTTTTTTTTTGCACGTTTTCAAAAGCCCTCGATAGAAGGCACATATGCTAACTATCGAGTGAATACGGTATATGGGCCTAATCCGTGCTATATACGTGGAAGCATATAGGAACCATCACGCACGCACTCTTGAACTTTTGACTAGGAAATTTGAAGCTAACATAACAAAGTGATTATAACCTCAATAACTGTTGAGGTAAAGGAAATGTGTGGATGAAACTGAAAGTCGTTCTTTACCGCGAAATAGGTAAATGTTATCAAAAACAAGAAACGAAGAAAAGGCAAGTAAATGGGAAAATCCAAATTATTATTTCACATATCGACAAATATGGATTTGAGATTAATAATATTTCAAATGCTAAACTCTAAATGAAACGACTTAGAAAACTTATTGTCCTGCAGGGAGAAAAAAAAAAAAAAAAAGGTTCTACAAAGGTTCTTTATATGTTCAAGAACCCAAAAAGGTTGCCTATTGGAGAACCTTTAATGGTTCTTTGAAGAATCTTTAAAGGTACCCCCGAGGAGAGCCTAAAAAGGCTTGTAAGGACCTTTTCGTATAGTCATTTGCTAACACCGTTTTGACACTGCTGTTCATAGCTGTTCATGTTTGGGAATTGGAACTGACCATTTGACATATTTGATCTCTCTTCAACTTTGAGTTTTAACGTATAGTTTGTGAGTTTTTGTTTTCAACTGTTAACACTGATGACAGGCGGTGGAAGTGAGAGATGGGTAGGGCACGTCCCCCCTAATTTTTTCCATAGGGGATGTCCCCAAAAATGCCCTAGACGAAAAAATAAAGCAATAATTGCCCGGTGCGTCTTCCATTTTAGCCCCAAAACACCATGTTTGTGGCCAAAATATGGCACAATTGCAACATTTTCACGGTGCGCGCACTGGCCCATCAAATAGCATAATTCGCCTTCATTTTGGGCAAAATGTTGCTGTAAAACCGTCACAAAATAATGCCCCCCCTAAATTTTAATGCTTCCGTCCCCACTGTCGGCGTTCACCAATTTGAACACTGGTTAACAACCACACCACTCCACGCCATACATAAATTCTGCCAGTCACATTTCCCCAATATGAAATTTTTTAAAAGTAAAATTTTAATTTTAATTTTACTTCATTAAAAGTTTGGCGGAGGCGGGGTTCGCACTCACGGCGGCGGACTGCTTTGGACACACTATGAATCCAGCGCCTTAGACCACTCGGCCACGTGTCCCCTTGGAATTCATTTGAAACTTATTTAAAGATATAATCGCAACTTCAACATAGGCCTACCACGTGACAAGCAAAGGCAGAAAACGTACCATATTTTGGAATTTTATTTGCCTAAAACATTTATGTGTATTATTAGCGCTCAATTATTGTTAACTACGTGTTTTATACAAAAAAATCCAACTATAAACATGATAACTGGGCGTCTATATGGACAATACATTATATCGATTTTGACACGTGCTTGTGTCTCAGTACATTTCCATGGTCAGTAAAATACCATAGAGGAAAACCTACCATTTTCTTGTATACATGTCGATGTTTTGATCAAGTATGTGAATATTCGACATTAGACCCAACATGTTTTTCGGGAAATAAAAGATTAGATTACCATAAAAACGAAACAGTAATCTTTGGTTGGGTCTAATGTAATATTCACATAGGATTTTCAACGTTTTTTCTATTTTTATTCTTGCTCAATTAAAAAAATATTTTGGCGTATATAAAATTGAAATAAAATTCTCTGCTTCTTAAACGACATCAAATGTGCCACAATTGGGTATCACGAATCGTTATATATGATGTGCAGTTAATATTCATATTTTCTTTTATACAGAGGATGCTTCAGTTTTGACAGGAAAAATATTTTCTTGAAAACCCTCTCACTCGGTTATTTTAAAAGGTAACCACACTTCCCTAGAATGTGCAATAAATTAGCATTTAATTTTTCTTATTCTAACAGCAAGCGTTTCTAGAACTTATTATGGCGAAATGTGGTGTAGTTAACAACCAAATACAAAAAGGGTTTAAAGCGTATCAAACGGGGAAAACGTTTTAAAGAGAGTCTCCACCAATCACAACATTATGCCTTATATGTTAGAAAATTAATTATTAAGCACGAATCACGGTGGTTTTATTTGAAACAAACTCATATTTACCATAAAAACGATATTCAAATTTCCCGGGCGCCGAAATTGTCCAGTGCAATGACGTACCAGTATTACAATGAAGGCTAACAACAATTGAGCACAAATAACAATGACGTCATTGCACTCGACAATTTCGGCGCGGGAATTTTGAATTTCGCGTGTTGTGAGCCGACTGTTTTTATTTGTTTTAAATAAAACCATGTGATTCGTGCTTGATACTTATAGAAATGACGGGAATTTGTCAATACACACCCTCTTTTTTTTTGAAGTCGAACATACCCGATGATCCTTTCTATCATCAAAATGAAATAGAATTATGCAGAAATTATCCAATTCTCTTATTAATTGATTTATGCACATTTGTATTGCAAATTTGACAGAAATACAATTTTACTCCATTTTTCCGCGAAATTTTCCTCCCAATGTTTTTCCTTTGTCGCCGAGGCAAAGGTCGAGCTATAAATTGGCAATTTAATAACCAAAAAATAAATTCACAAATTGCATGTAGTTTTACTGATTACATCAATAATACACCAGTGATCTGTGAATCTGTTATACAATTACCCCATTGATTACCGATAAAGTTTATTGACGATACAATTCTATGAAATGTTGGTTTCGATCTGTCTAAAATCTGTGCGCTTGTTTTAACACAGGTTTAACTTGTGTTAGATATCAAGGTATCGTGCCTAGAACCTGTGTCGTCTCTTTCATTTACTTGAAGCCGGTAGGTAGGAATAACTTTTAAATCTTTTTCACAGTTGAACTTTACTGGGAGGATTTTCTTATTAAACATGTTAAACATGTTATACTACATGTACCATTTATGTTGCCATAAGTTCTCCATAACAGATTCGCTGCGAAAACCATTCCAGATTTCTATTGCCTCCACAAAAAAGGACTGGGGTTTCGTGTAAAACAAATTGATTTTCATGCCCCCCTTCTGCTCCTGATTGGTTTTGCTTGAAGTTGAAATACTTTGTCCCATCAATTGCTAACCGGGTCATGATGATTTTCTGAAAGGTTCTTGTTCTGGTTTTGATTCTTCCTTCTTCTATTGTTTCCCAATAATTGAGCTGCTGTAGCATCTCTGTAACACTTGATGTTTGATGAAAATCCCCCATCACGAATCTTGCTGCTCGTCTTTGTACTTTTTCCAGAAGATTTTTGATCTTCACAGTGCCTGGATTCCAAGCAGCCGAAGCGTATTGAAAATGGGGTTTCACCATTGAGTTGTAAAGCTACTTTTTGATCTTTTTGGTACAGACATGAAAATATCTCATCGGGATGTTAACTCTTGTAGCTTTTCCTGCTGCATAGTGTGTCTGGACATCCTACTTCACGTTGTTTTGAATATGAATACTCAAATATTGTGTGGAGGTGACTTCTTCTAATGTCGTGCCAAACTTCTTAAAGTTCTTGAAAGAATGCAGTCGTCTGCGAAAAGACTGACAGATGACGAGATGTTATGAGGCAAATCGTTTATAAAAAGTAGGAGGAGTAGGGGACCCAGAACAGTGCCCTGAGGTACCCCAAGTCGACATGGATCCACTCCGAATGATGACCGTCAACAACCACTCTTTGATGGCGCTCTTTTAAAAATGATGATATCCATTTGAAAGTGTTCCCTCTGATAGCATAATGGTTGATTTTCATGAGTAATCTATCGAACTCTATCGAACGCTTCTGATAAATACATGATCACTGCGTCTACCTGTTTCCTCTTGTCAAGTGCTTGAGCCAGGTCGTGGGCTGTCTGAATGAGCTGGACTCGCAGAGTGTTTTCTGCGGAAGCCGTGTTGTTCATCATACAAAATACCATGCTGGTCAAGGTGATCCATTATGCATGAATGAAGAATATTTTCTAATGTCTTGCTGCATATTAATGTCAAGGATATAGTTGGAGGCCTTCGTCCTATCTCCTTTTTTGAAGATGGGGCTGATGTTTCCTCTTCTCCAATCTTTCGGCAAACTTCCAGTGTTGATCTCTGAAAAATGCAGGCAAGGGCGGTCGCAATCCCTGTCTTTGAGAATGCGAGCTGGTAAGTCGTCTGGACCTGTTGCTTTATTGGGCTTTAGGTTAACAAGAAGTTCGTGAACACCTTTAATGCTGATCTTAATTTCAGGCATAGCTGGAGAAGGTCCATTGAAGTCCATTGAAGGCATGCTGTTCGTATCCTCATTTGTAAAGACTTCACAAAATTGAGTGTTGAGTATTTCGTCTTTTTGAGTGCCATCAGATGCGAGTTTTCCTTTGTTTCTGAGGGAGCAAATTCCAAACGTGTCTTGTTTTAGGCTCTTGATGAATCCCTAGAAGTTGCAGAACATGAGCGTTTCACATAACTTCTATGCTGCCTTCTGGTCTTCCATGTAGCCTCCTTCCTATAATTTTGAAATCTCACTTGGTCTTCTGGGTATTTTGTTTTATTGTAACGATAATAAGCCCGTTGCTTACGTCTATGCAGTCTCTTGGTGTCTTGATTAATCCAGGGAGATACACTTGGTGATTAACTGGGAAGGAATGGACTTGTTCATAGCATCTGTCAATCCTTCTATAAAGTCATTCCACATAACATCAACTGAGCAGTCACTATTATCGAACTCATTGGTAATGTTATCAGACAATTTAGTTATCGCCTCCTTCAAGCTGGAAACATTGGCTTTCCTATACAGGAAAATTCTCCTTGGATTTTGCTTGGTCTTACGTGGTCTAGTGTTGACAACGATGAACGATATGCCGTCGTGGTCTCTCATACCTGGCAGGACGGTTGATTTCTCCATCAGGGTAGAGTGCGTGGTGAGAAACAGATAAGAATATTGTTGATCCTGGTAGGCTTAGTAACCATCCTAAAACCCTTATCATTCACAATGTCAATAGATTCGCGTGACATCGACAAACCTGGCTTATAGCCCCCGGTTTTTGTACAAACACTGTTCCAGTCAATATCTAACAGGTTGCAGTCGCCTCAAAGCCACACCTGCTGACCTTTGGACGGGTTTATTTTATCCAGTGAGTTGCGAAGCTGCTTTAGGTATTCATATTCTGGGAGAGTAGTAATCTGTGGCCGGTAGAAAAGATGTTACCATGTTGCTCAGCAAAAACAAGGTTTCGTTACCAATATAATACGATAATGTTGTCCAAATCAACATTGCATTAGTGGAGCGTAGCGGGAAGGATGTCGGGCAATTTACCTTTTGATGTGGCAGGATTGTAGTTTGTACTCTGTAGTCCTAATGAGCTTGAAATTGTGAAATGGCTTCATGTAGCTCCTATAACAGACATAAACTTTCTCAAAAGGCGACTTTCAATACCAATTTACTCAGCTATAATGAAAGACAAAGATAAAAAGACTAGTTTGCGTCTAATGTCATCTGTCAATCAAATTCTCTACGATCCTTGATTGGTTAATTAGCGCGTACAAGGAAGGTCGATTTATCTGGTGCTGATCGGAGAAAGGGAATAGCAGCAAATGGCGAAAAATTACGTACTTTTACAAGGCAAAAAGCAACTTTTCTAGGCATTGTTGACATGGTGCCTTCGCGAAAGAAAGTTTCCTACTATTAAGACCTAACCTTTGAGATGGTTTGTATGTTTGAAAGTGCAAAATTAACAATAAGGCGCCCGGTTTTACCGCCGTGTTCAGCAACTCATAATTATCATCACGACACTTGTAAACAAACCGTACTAGAGTTTGATTGACAGATGACGTCAGACGCAAACTAGTCGTTTTATCTTTGTCTTTCATAAAATATTCTGTTCTTTATTTCAGATCCTTTGCCCCTTCGTCTGCATTATGAAGCCTCGACCAGCGAAGAATTGGAACTTGTTGTGTCCTCTAACATGTAAATATTGTCGTCAAAGGTTTAGGAATAACACTCCACGGTACCTGTCTCATCTACGAAGTCATGAGCGCTGGATTCTGCCCTATCGACGTGGCACTTACAAAATGGTGCCTAAGTTGTCCACATTAATTGAAACTAAAAGAAATGTTCGATTTTGTCTCAACATGACTCACAATGACACCGAACTGATCCAATCCAGCAATATGGCTAGATATCAGGAGAAACTAAAGGATGAAAAACCTGGAATGATTAAAAGGGAGCCAAATTCAAACAATGATATAAAGAATGAGGAGTGTGAAAATGCCAATATAAGTAATAACCTAAAACAGGAAAGCAGTAACAAAGTAGATGGTACTACAGATGAGAACTTTGATGTTGATTCTGTCAAATCAAAACTTTTCGCAGAACCTCATCAAATGATGTACTATGAAGCTAAACTGTATGATCAATCAAGGAAATATAAATGCAGCTTCTGCGAAAAACGGTACACTACTCATGGCTCTAGAAAGAATCACGAGATGACGCACGCTATAGATAAACCGTTTTCTTGCCAATTTTGCGGAAGAAAATTTACTCAAGTTGGCGACAAAAATTATCACGAATTGACACATACTAGAAAAGGAAAATATAAATGTGATTTTTGTGAAAGAACATTCGGAAAGCCTCGCGATAAAATCGTCCACGAAAGATGCCATACTGGTGAACGTCCTTTCACGTGTCAATTCTGTAATAAGTCATTTGCGAGAAAATGTTCACTCACAGGGCACGAAAAGACACATACAGGTAACAATAAACGCCATCAATGTCGAATTTGCAGCAAAACTTTTGCCCAATTGTGTTCGGAGACATTTGCGGAATCAAGTCATTTGAAGGTTCATGAACGATATCACACAGGGTTGAAGCCCTACGCATGCTCATTTTGTGACAAGAAATTTTACACCACCACTGCGATGAAGAGACATGAAGTCATTCACACTCAAGAAAGGCAATACAAATGCAGGTTTTGCGATAAATGTTTCTTACGTGGTGATCATAGAAGTAACCATGAAAGAAAAATTCATACCAACAACCTCGACAGACCATGCCCTTGTAGATTTTGCCCAATGGCATTTAAAGAAACTGGTGCAAGAAATTCTCACGAGAGAGCAGTTCATAAGAAGGAGAAACCTTATCAATGCAGTTTCTGTTCCGTCACATTCGCCGCATCAACTTCCAGAAATGTACATGAAATGATACACACAAATGAAAAACCGCATCGCTGTAGTTTTTGCAATATGCGTTTTCAATCGTCAACTGGGAAAAAGCGTCATGAAATGTCAATGCATTCTGATGTAAAACCTTATCGATGTAACGAATGTTACAAAACTTTTGCTAGAAAAGATTCGCTAAAAAGTCACGAAAAAGTCCATACAAATCTGAAAATGTTCAAGTGTCAGTTTTGTTCATTGACTTATCATACGGAAAAAGCTCGAGACTCGCACCAACATTTTCATACGAAATGAATATACTGTTTAGCCAGCAAAATAGTTCAGTTGACTCGGTCGCTGTAAAATTACGAGGGTCATTCAAAATGTTGTGTCACGATCCTCTTCTGCTTTTTAATATTCGCTAGTATAAACGAAACCAAAATCCCGATATGTCGAAAAGTGATCAAAGGAGAGGAAGACGCATGAAAAACTACTCGAATTTTCTTAAAGCATCGAAATAGCCTAAATTTATAACAATAAAGAAGCTATTATTTTATTGTAACAATTTTCGGGAAAAAGTTTGCAACAGAACAGAAAATAGTGTAATTTAGTATTCCAAACTGAACTATCATAGCTCTTCAGGAGAAAGCAACGAAGGCAGTAATCAAAATCAAATTGAATATCTTTATTAAAAAAAAGGCTCAAAACCTAGCTATACCTATGCAAACTGCTTGTATAAACAAAGGGAGTTTCCGGCAATCACAACATTATGCCTTATGTTAAGAAAAATAATTATAAAGCACGAATAAACAACTTGAAACCCATAGTGGCCATAAAAAATGAATAAACACACCCTTCTCTCAACATGCGATATTCAAAATTCCTGGGCGCATGCAATTGTCGAATGCAATGACGTTCCAGTAATACAATGAAGGCTTATGATAATTGAGCACAAATAAACATTACGTCATTGCACTTAGACAATTTTGGCGCGGGAATTTTGAATATCACGTGTCGAGAGCCGACTGTTTTTATTCGTTTTTATGGTCAATATGAGTTTGTTTTAAATAAAACCATGTAATTCGTGCTTGATAATTATTTTTCAAACATATATAAAACATAATGTTATGATTGCCGGAGACTCCCGCTTTAAAGAAATGATTTGTGCCAAAACTTTTAAATTTCTGAAATACCGGTAAGTATAGGTAGCTCGTAATTGACCACCATAGGCTATACACCTTGATTTTGAAAGCAGCTAAAATGTCATTTAAAGGGAGTGGTTTGATGTCTTTTTTAAAGGGTTATCTTGTTTATTTGATATTTAAAACTTCTATAGGCCTATTAAGTTACTAGCGGGAGACCCGCGCTTCGCGCGGGTCCCCACTAGTTGAGTAAACGGGAGCGGTTAGTAAATGGCCCACATTATAGCCAGGATTTATTTATGGGGGCCGCAGAATTTCCAAAATGTGGACTTTCCAAAAGGTTCCACTAAAGTGGGCTCACCCACCCCCTAACATTTAACCTTTTCGGGCTACACTGAACAGTTGAACGACTCTGTTGGCTACATTTTAACATTCCCTATGAAAAGTTAGACACCGTTTGCATTTTGACGCGTTTGCTGTCATGACCTGACCCATAAGGTTATTGACCTCAACAGCCTAGCAACAGACCATTTTTTTGTTATTTCCATAGTGATTGAATAGTTTGGCAAAAATGAACGTCAGATGGTTTAATGGCAATATGTACCCGATCAATGTACGAATAAATCAGAGCTGAAAGTGAAAGCATCTCGGAGCCTGCTTCTGGACAAGATTTAGCGACTTCCTTTTATTTATCTAGATAACGCTATATAAAAGTTTGACTTGCTCAACCCTCGTCCTAGATGAACCCCATCGATCAAAAGTGTTAAATTGTACAAATAAACCACAAAATTAGCTTAATTAATCTGATGACCATCTTAGATCCTTTGCACTCATTTCAGTGATTTTCTGATCCAAACCTTAGTAGTAACTTAGGAATAAGAGGTTTAATATAGAAAATTCAGAGGATATGGAGGGGGAGGGACTGCGTCGGTACCTAATATATTTGTTTTTTGTGTTCGAAGTGTAATTTGTATGCAATAAACACATTTGTTTTTACTTTGTTTAAACTCGTTAAATAAAAAATGCCAAGTATTTTCTCAAACATTGTTGAGTATCTTTAGTTGAGAAAATATACATTGAAACATATTATGCGCGTTGATTTGAGATTGAAAAAAGAAGCTTGTGTATTTTCTGTTACTATTAATATATTTTTCCGATTAACCCTGGAACTACGAAGGGGTTGTACCTTTTTATCCGTCACAAAAAACGCAAGCGTTTACGCCCAAACGACCTAAGCTAATCGTAGATACATCCTTTGCGCTCACTATAAAACTTTTACCCCAGTACCTTACCCGGGGTAGGACCGGCCGTCAAAGATGATCATGTGGGGGTGTGGGTGTGTGTGTGTGTGTGGGGGGGGGGGGTGATTTCACTCTAGTCAAATTATTCCAAAAGCTACTGACTTTTTCCTTGTCAGCTAGGTTGAAAAAGTCATCTCCTTTGATATTGAGGAATTGAGGCATTTTTGTAGAATTTTTTGCCGAAAATCAATTTTGCCTATACTTTTGTACATAGCCAGAATTTCCCATATTTACATGGGCGCCCTCACATTATGACGTCACAGCGGCGACATTATGTGGGGAATGTTTGTACTTATTTTGGTATTAGGGCCTACTGAATAGAGAAGACCCATAACTATACATTGGTACCAAATTTAGCGGTATATGACGTTTATAATTGAAAATGAGGGGGTTGCAACCCCCTTCGTAGTCCGTGTTACAAAATATGGCTCAGTAGTTTCTAGGGTTAATAATTTCAGTTTAAAAATAATTTGTTTGTCGATATTAAATATTTTGTGAAGTATTGATTTTCTATTTATAAAATAAAAACTGTCCTGAAAAAGATTAAAGTGATCATTAATTGTGAAAGATGACGATATCCAATTTAACAATTTTGGGGAATCGTTAATTGACTGATTAATTGGTATAGATTGGTGAATTGATCAATCTATTGATTGTTGTAGATACATCAAACGCCTGTAATATAGTAGTATGCCTGCTATTTTGTTGTAACAATCTTCGCGCGGGAATCTAGATATTAACTGCATTTTATATTTTACATTAAATCACAGATTCAAGATTTACTCAAATTTGTTTTATTCATTGATCAATTATTCATAGGGCTACATGTAAATGTATAGGCTACTTCACAATCAGGATTAACATTAATTTACAGTAATACTGTAGCTTATTTGCCAGCAATAATATGTTAACCGAAACCTGTCATTTTTAGAATCGGAGCTGATCCAGAGAGAGCGTCTGCAAAAATCATGCAAACTCATAGCCTTTTTTAAAGTAGCCTATACATCATAAAATACATCATTCATACGAAGTTCAACATGATCATTTGACAAATGTCTAGGAAATATAGTATACAAAGATACCATAAATAGACTTTGAATAAAACTCTAGAAACAAAATTTAATAAAACCAACCTATGTAGCAGGTGTGTGACATGAAAAGAACATGTCCTGAGATATGGCGATTTCTATATCCATCATTTCCTATCTATTAATCATTTAGAGTTAGCTATTCTGGTGTAAAATTCATCATTCGACGTTGAATACGTTCAACAAGTATTCGTTGTATTCATTCTGTTTTTATGTCATTTTTATGCTTACTGACGAAAAATAATCATTCGCCATCGCGCATCGGAAATATGGTGATGAATACCGTAAGGCGAAACATTCGTAAAATAAAACAATACTTGAAACCGATTGAATTGAACAACGAATACGTGTTGTATCGCATACTTGATATTAGAGTACCTTCTTAGTATACCCACCCAAATATAGGCATATGCATACACCGTTCTTTAATACAACTGAAAACCTATAAGTAGGGTATTCTAATAGAATTACGAAATTAATGTAAAATGTGCGATGTCATTGGGACGTCAACTGGGTTTATTTTGGTATATATGGAAGGAGGATCATTGTAGCTTGATGTGAATTGTATCTAGTTTGAAAAATGGGGCAGTGGTAACAACTCCTCCAGACTCCTCCTTATACTTTTTTTTATTGTAGGAACAATGTTTTCCATTTTTTCCGTTTGAAGTGATGGATAAAATTCTGATTTGTGACCCAACATAATGTGTACATAAGGCTGATGTCGACAAATTTATAAAGAGGTTTTGATATTACATTAATATTCATATTATATGGAGCAAGATGACACCCGATACATTCGTATGGTTAGCCAATCACTGTAAAGGATTTACCGATAAATTGCCGGTAAGACCCATCTGTAAGTCATTAACCGTAAAATGTAAACTTGTGAATCTCTCTTTGCAGTTACAGCAAGGACATTCACATTATGAGAAACGGTCGGGTTAAGTGAACACTTCTCATTTCCTGTCATAATCTTAATTCAAAAAGAAACCACCAAAGGTACAACAAATATACCCGGGCAAATATACCATAAATACATCACATTTGGCACACATGAATGGAAGTTTCTCTTTCAAATCAAACTTTTTGGCAAATTTGATATTATTTACAACTCATCGAAGAAAGAGGTCCAAAGTTGCAGATTTATGCGTACTTCGGAAGTGTGTCATAAAATCACTAATATAAAACACACTTAATGCAGTTTTATAAAGAAAATTATTAGATATGTTGCATGTTGTATGTCAAATTTGAGATGTATGCCCCATGCGTTTTAATATTAAAAAAACCCATTATTTTGATATTTGTATTCTTTACACCAATCACGCATAATATAATGTCTCTACCACATATTCAAAGATGTGCTTCACCTGATCAACAGAGACAGAGAATTACCATCATTTACAGTATTTATTGTGGGACATCAGACCACATCAGACATATCGAATTGCATTCTGAATACGAAGAATGTCCTTCTGATATCAAATAATTTTGATTTTTTGAAATTCGCAATGTAATATACACATTTTATGGCAAATGATTAAAAATTGATATTTTTGATATTTAACAGTACTCGAAGTAAACTTTATAAATCTGATGATTTATACTTAAAGTGTATGTAGGTGGGATGAAAAGCCGACAATCAATTGAAAATTTGACCTTTCGTATTGAAGATATGGATTTTTTTTTTCCCAAAACACCAAAAACAATTAGGTCTTTTGGAAAAAAAAATCCATATCTTCAATATGAAAGGTCAAAATTTTCAATTGATCGTCGGCTTTTCCTCCCAGCTACATATACTTTAAGAATATATCATTAGATTTATAAAATTTACTTCGAGGACTGTTATATATCAAAATGTGAAAAATATCAAATTTTAATAATTTGTCATAAAATTTGTATTATATCGTGAATTTCAAAAATGTAAATTATTTGATATCAGAAAGATATTCTTCGTATTCAGAATGCAATTCGATATGTCTGATGTGCTCTCATGTCCCACAAAAATACTGTCGAAACGCTCAAAACGCTCATTCCAGATCCCTTAAGCACTCACTAGCCCGCAATTCAAGATATGATATTTTGGAATACAATTTCCAATATGAACATGCAAACATGATCAAATTAAAATAAATGTTAAAGAGAAATGTTTACATAACGTTATGTACGTATAGAATACTTGAAGGCCCGTTTAGTGATTCGCTCATCCGGATGATCGTAAAAAAACATCAAAATTCAGATTTTGGTACCTTTGTCATTGTTGTGCTAACATAGCCTGCTAGTTGTTTGGCCGAAAGCCGTGTATTTATGACAAAATAAGGCTAATGTACAAACAATTTTAATTTTTTTACACTTGCGCTGGGTATAATGTGAATTTTACCGAAATCTCATATATTTGACAAATATCTGACAATTCGGAGGTAAATTTAGACTTCTCCGTAGCCCACTTGCCCATTGTGCATACTCTGGCTATTGCATTTAAGCTTAAAACTCGGATTTAATTAGTTTGTGCACAATTGATAGATTTCACATCTGATCTTTTTAGTCACCGTACTCCTGTTTGTTAGCTTCCCAAGTGATTTTTAACTCGGGCTTTCGCGATTAATAAACTGGTAGATTCTAAAATCAGAATTATTCAGTATTGAAGTGTCATTATTATAATTATGCCATTATGATATGTTGCATTTAATAATATAAGCCTACGTATACTTTACTTTAACTGTCCCTTAAATATAATTATATAATAATTATATTTTGATGTAATGTAATAAATATCAGTATAATTTCGAGTTCAACTGAATGTGTTCATCATGATTAATAACATGTTTTTATTTTTCAAAAATCGACTATGGCATAGTCTAAGGTAAATTGTGCTTAATTATTATGAGGCTCTATACATGTACGTACATAACGTTATGTAAACATTTTTTTCTGATCGTAGCAAAATATGATGTATCAAAAAAAGAGTGGCAATATTTTGATACAAATATTACAAAAATTGGACCAAGTTTGAAACTTTTTTTTTTTTCATAAAGTCTTTTTTGGCAGATTAGCATTTGCTGACACCTGTTTCATTTCCATGTGTTTTAAATGTTTAAAATCGGGTTGTTAGTGTTAGTTGATCTGCTTTAGAGCAGACCGCCTCGTTATTTAAGAGGAACTATCTGTTATTTTTGAGAATATAATTGCCACGGTCAAAAATAGATTTTCTTTATACTTTCATATTTGATGGACCTTGACCTCAAACTAACACACATGGTATAAATTTCGGAAAAATATCCCCGTTGCCATGGTAACAGGCAAATTTCAATTTTAGGCCTATTTTCACAATTTTTGCATTTTTCAGCAGTCAAATTGTCAAGTTTTGAAGCCAGTGTTACTAATATACACAATATAAATATGATTTTTTCTTTATAAGGTATGAATAGTTCAAACCTTAGATGCCGCAATGAAAGTATAACAATAATCACCAGATGTCAGGGTGGGTTATACCATTTATTTGAAATAGGGGTGTTTTTCAATTTTGTCAAAGTATGAAAATATACCAATTTTGTATAGCTCATAAACCATATGGTAGTGTTCCGATTTCAACATCGACCACAGCATGTTGAGATGATACATTGGTCTTATGAAAAAGTTACATTTGAGCTTGGGGAAAACACATCTGTATATACAGTGTTGCCAGACATTTTCCTATTTTTCGAAATTCAACACAAATCTCACCTTAAGTTAAATGATGTGAAAATGAAACATCAGCCTTTCAAGGAACATTTATTAGAAAGAGAGTTTTTATTCATATCAAATTTGATCAGTTATAATGGTCAGTGTTGTTCTAAGCCACATGGGTGATGCCATAATTAGGATTTAATTGTGATTTGTGGATATTTTCAACTTTTTACAAGTCATAAAAATACCAAAATGCATTTCTATAATAAAGAAAGAAACATCGACCTCGTCATATTGAGATGATATATTGGCCTTATGAAAAAGTTATTTTGATCTGGGGGCGGGGTAAGACATCAGTTTATACAGTGTTGCCAGATAAACCACATGGGTGTTGCCATAATTGGGGTTTAATTGTGAGGTGTGGATATTTTCAACTCTTTACAAGTCATAAAAATACCAAATTGCATTTCTATAATAAAGAAAGAAACATCGACCTCGTCATGTTGAGATGATACATTGGCCTTATGAAAAAGTTATTTTGATCGGGGGGGGGTAAAACATCAGTTTATACAGTGTTGCCAGATATTTTCCTATTTTTTCAAAATTCAACACAAGTCTCGCCCTAAGTTAAAAGATATGAAAATGAAACTTCACCTTCATACGGAACATATCTTTTTAGAAATAAAGTTAATTTCATATTCAATTTGATCATCTGGGATGGTCAGTGTTATTTCTAAGCCATATGGGTGTTGCCATAGCTGGCGTTTAATATGACAATTTAGATATTTCCAGCTTTTTACAAGTCTTAAAAATAGTACACATCCTTAAAATTATTGTGGAATGAACGCAATATTAAGGTTAAAAATTACCCTAAGAACACTTAGTATGTGAATTTAAACTTTAAATTTGAGTTCGGAAAATATTTCCTTCTATACAGTATTGCCAGTTATTATCACATATATTCAAAATTCAACGTATGTCTCACTTTAGGATTTATATTGTTTAAATCGCTGCCATGAATAAACCACATGGATGATGCTACTATAAATGGAGTTAATAGTGAAATGTGGATACATTTTCTATTTTAAAATGACACCTTATTAAAGTTACAGGTATAGTATTCCAATTTTTCACAAAAAACACCCAAAAAGCACACAAATTTGTCCTAATTTGGCGCTTTTATGTGCACTTTTGCCTTAATGCACCCAATTTGGTGTATTGTCTCCACTGCAAACCCACCAATCGACATACCAAAATTGCTAAGGTACCTCCAAAACCGTGGCACATCCCCGTATACCTTTAACCAGGGAGAACCCCCTCCGGGGTCATGTCATAGGTATACTGTGCCCAGTAGTCCTCTTTTTCTACTTGAAACGGATATTTCCTCAGACAACTTATATCAACATTTGGTGATTTTTCCAGCCATGGCTTAATTCCGAATTGTCACCTAATTTGTGTGTACTTTGTCTTGGGTCCAATCTCTATCATGGAAAGTTTGCTATATCTTTCTAAATATAATGATTGTTTGTTCTAGATTTGTGTTTTAGCGTTTCATATTTGAAAGAACTAATGTTTAATTGCAACATTTCGAAACTACAAACCCAAACTGGGTGCTATGATGTACAAGATTGGGCTACGAGTTTGCATTTTACCAAGTTAGCAATAGGTATTTCCTTCATGTTGCCAATGCATGACTTTCTTTATTATACTCAAAAACGGATTTTATTATACATGTACTAGAAAGTTGTTTACGTGCATATAGGCTCCTTCACAGTCGGTTTGTGTTGTGTATGTTTACAACTGAGCCACATATAGACTGGGTTGCCGGGACTACCAGACAAAGAATCTGTTTTTGACTATAATTTGGCCTCCTATCAGTTTTACTGATAAGATGGCTAATTGATTTGACTATAATTTGGCCTCCTATCAGTTTTACTGATAAGATGGCTAATTGAAAATAAACACTTATTTTGTAAACAGATAATGCTCTGTGGTTATTTATGGATGGAAACTTAGGAAATTGCTATTAATGAAATAATTAATATATTAAACATACATTTTGCTTTGTTAACGACTAAAATCCGTTCCCAAATAAGGTTTTTAGAACATTTTGAACAATTTTGCTCTATGAAAAAGGATACAATTATTGCACCCCTGCTGATAAGCTGTCAACAAGCATTGACAAGTAAAGTGTGACCACTAATTAAACAATAATAATGAGCATTATCTGACCATTCCCTGATCTGACCAGAGCTGGGTATAAATAGTGCACTACTACCAATGATATTGGGAGTGACACTAGTCGTCGAGGGGGGGGGGGGTACCAGTAATTGGGGTAGATAGTGGCTTTGGTTTTTTTACATTTTTGGTACGTGTAGAGCAACCGGGAATCTCTGGGATTGAGTAATCAGTCTTTTTGATTAGGCCAATGAAAGTCGATTTTGAGTTTCCGTCACCGCCCTCACTTCATTTTCTGACCCTCATTTGAATTCATTATTGTGACTATTTTTAATATACTTTTGAATCTCATTAGGGCTAAACATCCATCTTCAAGTGAGTGAGTGGCAAATAACAACACATTTTACATTCGTGTTAGTCATATAACGAAAGGCAGAAAAATATTGAATAATGAAAAAGTTACCTCACTTGTTTTCAGAAATTATGTGACGGGAAACTCAAAATTGACTGTTAGTGGCCTTATGATGTGATTGTAACTACCAGTAAACTATACATTGCAAATAAATATATCTAAAATTAATTATCATGCTTCAATATCAAGGTTAACAGTTACTGATAATAGATAATTGGATTGTCATGAAATGTGGTTGATATGAAATCCCTTAATTAAGCAGCAAACATTCTTAAGGTTATCTGAATATAGATTGTTGGATTGTTGTAAAACTCAGAGGATGTGATTTCAATTGAGCCGTTTGTTACAAGTATGAATTAAATGTAGACCAATTTAGCACACATTTTCCAATTCAGCTTTCGACATGAAAATTTTGAGTATTTCCTAGTATATCATTGGTGGTATTTACCAATAATTGCCAATATTTCGCACCCGGTTAGTTGTGCCAAACATTCAAATTTACTAGCTTTCCAAGTACTTGCAATGCAAAATTATGAAACATGATCTTCATCCATGGCGTTGTCTTTTTAAAGACATTTCTTGTTTATTTTGCTTTAACCCTACAAGTATCTGCAAAAGTGTTCATATAAATCTCCTTCAGTCTTGAAAGCTTAATTTTAGTTGCTTCCTTTTTACAAGCTCATTCAAATTCATGTCATCAATGAGCAGGGGATGCTTGAATGACAGAAAATTAGCAACAATATCATGCAACATTTCAATGGTCATTTCTTCTTCATACTTTCGACTCTCCTGCGAGCTCCTCTCGGGAAAGGTAACTGGACATTAATTTGTCTGGCTGTGAAAAGGTTCTGTGCGTTGTTGTCTTTGACTATTCTCATATCTTTCGAGACATTTGCTGGATCTATATAGTTTTTTTTGCAAGTATAGTTGGGATGTGTGCTTTAATAATATGGGGTAGGCGTAATTTAAACATTATCTTACTCTTATATGCATCTTTTTGCAATGTAACAATCTTATGTTATTTTAATTTATTTTAGCCTAGCTAGTATGTGTATATTGGTAAAAACATTATGGCTTTTATGAATATTTTAAGTATACATGTTTGATGTTTTCTGTGTTGTATTTTAAGGGGTTGGTCACCCACCTTTGCACAGTATTTTTGTCGGACCTGAGAGCACATCAGACATATCAAATTGCATTTTGAATACGAGGAATGTCCTTCTGATATAAAATAATTTTGATTTTTTTTTTAAATTCGGGATACAATAAAAATTTTAGGGTAAATTATGCATATTGATTTTTTTAATTTTTTGACATATTACAGTTAATTTAATAAATCTAATGATGTGTACTTAAAGTGTATGTAGCTGGGATGAAAAGCCGACCACTAATCAATTAATTAATGTTAATTGAAAATTTGACCTTTCATAGTGAAGATATAGATTTTTCCCCAAAAGATCTTAGGTGTTTTGGTGAAAAAATCTATATCTTCAATACGAAAGGTCAAATGTTCATATGGACGGCTTTTCATTCCAGCTACATACACTTTAAGTACATATCACTAGATTTATACAATTTACTTTTGAGATCTGTTAAATTTCAAAAATATCAATTTTAATCATTTGCCATAAAATTTGTATTATATCGCACATTTCAATATGTCTGATGTGCTATCAGGTCCACAAAAAATATGTGAAAACGTCGCTATTTGAACCCGTATTACTTATAAAAATATCGACATCTCACTATTAAACCCTAATTATGGCAACACCCATGTGGTTTGGAACAACACTGACCATTTATACAACTGATCAAATTTAATATGAAAGTAAATTTCATTTTAATAAGCTTTCCTTGTGAAGGTGAAGTTTCATTTTCGCATCATTTAACTTAAGGTGAGACTTGTGTTAAATTTCGAAAAAATAGGAAAATATCTGGCAACACTGTATAAACATATGTTTTCCCCAAGCTTAAGTGTACATTTTTCATAAGACCAAAAAAAAGCTGAAAAAAGCTCAACATACGTTGAATTTTGAATTATGTGATAATATCTGGCAATACTGTATAGAAGGAAATATTTTCCGAACTCAAATTTAAAATTTAAATTCACATACTAAGTGTTCTTAGGTTAATTTTTAACCTTAATATTGCGTTCATTCCACAATAATTTTAAAGGTGTGTACTATTTTTAAGACTTGTAAAAAGCTGAAAATATCTAAATATTGTCATATTAAACGCCAGCTATGGCAACACCCATATGGCTTAGAATAACACTGACCATCCCAGATGATCAAATTGAATATGAAATTAACTTTCTTTCTAAAAGATATGTTCCATATGAAGGTGAAGTTTCATTTTCATATCTTTTAACTTACGGCGAGACTTGTGTTGAATTTTGAAAAAAATGGGAAAATATCTGGCAACACTGTATAAACTGATGTTTTACACCCCCCCCCGATCAAAATAACTTTTTCATAAGGCCAATGTATCATCTCAACATGACGAGGTCGATGTTTCTTTCTTTATTATAGAAATGCATTTTGGTATTTTTATGACTTTTAAAAAGTTGAAAATATCCACAAATCACAATAAAACCCCAATTATGGCAACACCCATGTGGTTTAGAACAACACTGACCATTATAACTGATCAAATTAGATATGAATAAAAACTCTCTTTCTAATAAATGTTCCTTGAAAGAATGATGTTTCATTTTCACATCATTTAACTTAAGGTGAGATTTGTGTTGAATTTCGAAAAATAGGAAAATGTCTGGCAACACTGTATATACAGATGTGTTTTCCCCAAGGTCAAATGTAACTTTTTCATAAGATCAATGTATCATCTCAACATGCTGTGGTCGATGTTGAAATCGGAGCACTACCATATGGTTTATGAGCTATACAAAGTTGGTATATTTTCATACTTTGAAAAAATTGAAAAACACCCTATTTCAAATAAATGGTATAACCCACCCTGACATCTGGTGATTATTTTTATACTTTCAATGCGGCATCTAAGGTTTGACCTATTCATACCTTATAAAGAAAACAGTATATATATATTGTGTATATTAGTAACACTGGCTTCAAAACTTGACAAATTGACTGCTGAAAAATGCAAAAATTGTGAAAATAGGTCTAAAATGAAAATTTGGCTGTTACCATGGCAACGGGGATATTTTCCCAAATTTATTTCATGTGTGTTTGTTTCAGGTCAAGGTGCATCAAATATGAAAGTTTAAAGGAAATCCATTTTTTGACCGTGGCAAACATTTTAAAAAAATTCTCCAAAATAACAGATAATGCCTCTTAAACGTTTCAAACAGCGTTTTAACAGAGCAGTTTGTCAATTCTACATCACAAAATTACTTCCATCATTTTCAACTTTCAACAACAACACTGAGTTTTCTGTTATCAAGTTTGGATACTTTTTTGGAAAGTTTAGGAGGTTTACTCTTCGCTACTAAATGTTGCTTTCCCATTTGGACAGGTGGAAGAGTTAACTTTCCCTTGCCATCATTTAGTTCTTGCTGTTCGGCTACAACAGGAGGGTCATCCTTTATATTGTCCTGTTTATCTGGACCCGTTTTAACTGAACCTTCTGCTGAAGGCGCAGTACTGATCCGAGAGTGCATTTGCCACGGTGATGATTCTGCTCCAGACAGATGGCTGAGCTCTTCTAACTCAAGTTTATCGAGAGCCAATCGAAGCTCGGGTCCCAATTCTGATCTTATTTGCACAATATCAGGTTTTGGAGTTGATGTTACATGTTCTTCTTCAGGAACAGGACGTGCAGTTTTCTTACTCTCCTCAATAGTTTGTAGTTCTCTTTCAATGTCGCTATCGTCATCAGAGTATGATTCCTCAAGTGGAGGTAGTTTTCCATGATGTGAAAGTCGTCGCCCTATCTTGAAGTATTTTGTAGGGGAATTACTTCCCATACTACGTCCCAAGTCCATGGCCGTTGTGCTCTGGCGTCGTGCCGGTTTGAGCAATTTCTGCGCAACTTCTAAACGCTCATTGAACGACTCCATAATATCTCTTTGGACTTTCATCTCTTTACGAACAGCATAAAGATACCGTCCTCGTGCAGAAAACTTTTCAATTACACTTCTTTCATTTGATGACTCTGGTTCATAACTCACTAATGAGTGCGTTTTAAAGCTCTTTTCGAAACTTGCATATCGTAAATCTCATCGCGTAATTGAGTTTTCATTCTTAATATCCGCATTTCTGCCAACTTTTGGTTCTTATCCAGAAGTTTTTCTGCATTAGTAAGTCTGTTTTTAAAAGCTTGATTCACGATGCCAGTAAGATGTCGTGAGTTCGAATCCCGTTTTTTGAATTGTTGAGCGCGTTTCTTTGCCAACACGTCTCCGGCGTCTCTATCCCTGCGTTTTCTTTTGCCACCATCCTTTTTGGCCAATGTAGTTGAAACTTTCGCTTCAACTTTGGGGAGTTTTTCCAACATGATCATAGTTCAGTATCAACAATGGCTGTGAAGAATCCTCGGATAAAAGTAGACGCAACTCACAGTGCTTCGATCACTTTTCAATCGTACAGCTGTTCATAAAAAGTAGTCATTATTGTTTCACCAAGACGAAAATATTCCTTTTCTCTCCATTTCAGATTTTATGTGGAAGAGGGTCAACATCATTTTGACAAAATACATCATATAATCTGCAATAAATTCAAGCTACAGTTGTGTCCTCTTCGACAAAAATTATCAATGTTGACAGAAAAAAAAATATGCGCAACTCGATCAGTCTCAATCAGTTAGTATCTAGTATGCGGTGTTGTTGTTAGCGTCATATTTATACACACGCTTAGTTACAGATGCATATTTTATGAACATATTTACGCGAATCGATTTATCCGATATGATCTGGGTCTATCGCATAGACTACAAGTTGACGAAAATATATTATTACCAATATGAATCAATTACAATAAAAGAAATGAATAGATGATGATCACGGCAGTAAATGTCTTTATCGGATCTACTGTAAACAAGCGACGTAATGTGAATTGATTTATTGGCTCAGGTAAAAGGAGCAGACAAAGCTAAAAGGAAAAAAAAAGAAGAAAAGGAAAATATGATAAAAGTATTGTTTTATAGTAAACATGGTAAAAATATGTAAACATGGTAAAAATATGCTTAAAATTTCATATTTATCATCAAATCCGTTGAAAAGGAAAACTCAACATTAATTTTCAATAAATGTTAATTATTTTCTCAAATCAGGAAATAAAATACGGCAGGTAAAATAATGCTCTTACAAAAGGAAATGCTCTCACAAAAAGAAATTCGCGCAGCTTACAAAACAAAACATGAATAGAAAGCTTTTATTTTTTTGTCTTTTTTTTAAACATTCTGAAACTTTTGACATTTTCGGCAAACATTTTTGCAAAATATTTTGTTATCACTTGAATAACTTAATAGGTATAACGTTTTAATAACATTCAAAAACACTTTTATTAAATGTTAACAAAAAATATTTAGCCAAGATACGTTTTAAAACGTTTTCATTGCGTACCTTTATATAACCAAACTTTTAAATGTTATAGAAATGTTTTGACCAAAACCAACGCGTTTTGCAGCAAGTTTTCAAAAATGTTCTTGAATATTATGAAAACGTTTTATACCTTGTCCCCGGCATATAAGCGTTTTTGGCAACCTCTTCCGAATGTTTAGAAGAACGTTTTGTGTTTGCTGGATATGTTAAGTTCTATATTTTTGCTGAACCATGAACGTCAGAGGTTATCCAAGGGGTCACAGGGGTCAAAAAAGGTCATTTGAACCGAAAATGCTCCAATTGAGCTGATATTTAAATGCAATGATCTTTATGACATTCTAAACATGTTTAAAATAATTTAATATTCATTTAAAGTCATTAAAGGGCCATAAAGGGGTCAAATGTCATGTTTTCAAAAATGCTTCAATTTAGCTGATATTTAAATGCAATGACATGACCAAACATGTTAAAAATATTTTAAAATTCATTTAAGGTCATTAAGGAGGTCATAAAGGGTTGATATATACATGTACCACAATATACTGCCAAAGCCCCATGGTTCAGCTATGGTGCGGTAACCGCTCTAGTTTTAACCAATTACCAAGTCTTTATTTCGGAGGCTTCTATTTGTATTTTGTAGGAAAGTGCATTTATTTAAATGGTTCATTTGCTTTAATATTTGAATGCGTCCTCAAACATAAATGCTAGCTGCTCTGAAAGCTTGAATAATTAACATTACCATGATTACTTTCCGAGATTATTTTATTATCTGGAAGATGTAAAGAAAAGGCCCTGGACAGGAAAAAACCTCATGTGCATTTTCGGTCCCATCCACAACACAGCATATAATTTTATAATTAACTAAGAACTGAGTTGTGATTGAAGTAATGCATTATACAAAAAATATTCAAGAAAGAAAACAAATATCTTTTAAGAATTCCAGTGGTAAGCAGTTTTCATGCCAATCCTGACAATGCACGTAGGAGGTATTGATTTTGGCCATTTTTTGCAGACGTTTAATTTATTAAGGCCAATTGTATAGGTTTTTCCTGCCAAGGGATGATACACAAAACATCATTGAAAACCAACAAGCCAAATTTATTATGCACTGCAATTTTATTGTACAAAATTACCGGTATCTAACAACGTATTCAGTATAAAAATAATGTTTTATAAGTTATAAACTTACAAAATAATGCATTTAACGTTACTTGAAAATATTTGGTCCAAAATTCATAAAAAATAGCAATTGGCCAGGAAGTATGACATAATTGCAGCTTTTGTTAGAAATCTCGTCTGCTAAAGCCATGATCAAATATGAAACTTTCACGTCTATGTGACATATTTCTTACCAATCTTTATTCCAAATCATGTCGTCATATATGCAACAGCTGCCTTTTGCATTTTAAAATATGCAGCACTGTTAAGGCGCCAACTTTGAAGGTAGTGTGACTTGAGGTGCTTCCTGGACCAATTTTGATCATGTGATGAACAATCTCTAACTCAATGCCGCAATGAGATTAACATTTTTTGGGATACCTCTGCAAATCCAACATGAGGCAGGCATTGAACACATGACGTTTCTGCATTAACACGACCAAGTATTTTGTTTTACAAATGGAATACATAGCTTATTTTTTAATACGATAAAACTGTTGAGAGATTCCAAAGAGTTACACACTTTAAGTGCAGTGCCTATACGCTGGCGAAGTTACGTAATAATCGGATTAACTACCATAGCAATAGGTGAAAACAATTTTTGAATATACCGCGCTGCACTGATACGTTCACACGGTACCTCTTCATTGAACCATATCATGTTGATTACTTGCACCTGTAAGATTAGTCTCTTTGAAAAGACCAGTATTGTATTCAATCTATGATTGCAGACATACACAGGTGATGAATGTAACCTGGTTGTAGTGCAGCGCGATATGTTCAAAATTGTTTTCACCTATTGCTATGGTAAGTAATCCGATTAATTACGTAACTTCGCCAGCGTATTCAAACACAATAAAGTGCACAAGGACCACAGGTGATGGATGGATTTTGGCAGCACACTCTATAAATAAAACCGCCATAGAAGCAAATCACTGAATTACAAATTTTTGTCTCTAAACTTATTAATTTATAGGCCAATGTTTTTATCTCTGAGAGCCCCTAAAAGCTACAATGGTCTACTTATGCTATGATGGGTTAAAAATATCTTGATATATATGGACCCCTCTGAATATGCATAATATGGAAAAGTGGCACCTCTATGAATATGCATGTATGATTAAGAGTGGCCCTGATTGGCTGATTGAATTGGTTTATGAATGAATGCCACATTGCATGCACCAGGCTCTTCTACATAAGTGAGAGCTATCAAGCAAAATCAGTCGGAATTCGGGAATATTGATTTTGAGATATAGCCATACAAAGGAAATATTTCCTTTGGTTTTCTATTGTTTTGGAAACTCTTTAATTGCTCCTATTTTTGGAACGGGTTGTTCAATTACAATGGTTTTTTTTGTTGCAAAATGCAGCTTTGTAAATGCTTATTGCTATCCTATAAGAAACTGAAAATTTAATATTTCCGAGTTCCGACTGATTTTGCTTGATCGCATCACATAATTGCATATTCATAACACCCATATTATATCAGCAACTGCCATTAGTTTGTGACAGAAATATTAAGTAAACATGTCCATGTATGCATTTTTGACACATTCGTTTCAGCTTCTGTTAAATTGAAATAAAGAATACAGAAATGCCCAGAAAATAAATAGAACAATAAATATATACATAATAGGTTTAGGCAAGTACAAAATATATACAGAATTTGCAATTTGTATACAATATAAATAATGGAATCCCATTTAGTACAGTACTGAATACAAACTTGATATTAAAACATGGAGGTTTTCTTAATTATCTATGCAGTCAATATTTTTATAAATCTAATAAAAAGAGACAACATTGTACGCTTTAAAAAAAACCCTGAAGAATGTTGCCAATTGTTCCCAAAAGATAATAAGCAGTGCAGAAATAGCACATTCATGCCAAGCAAAACACATTGTTTTATTAAATTAGATTTTAGCATATATTTTCTCGTATTCAGAATGCAATTCAATGTCTGATGTGCTCTCATATCCCAGAAAAAATACCGTGCAAACGTTGCTATCAAAGCCCTTAAGTTCTAGAAACACTGGCCCTCATCATTTTTACAACAAAATGTTTTTAAAATAACATTTGTGACCTGTTCATATGAAATGAGTGTAAAGTTGCAAATTGGTGGTTCCAAGACCTTCCAATTTTTGAATCAGTGGCAATGCCTTACGGCCAATACAGGTGTCTTCAAGCAAAGAACATCAACTCAACAGCTGGAACGTCTTGAAACTTTCAACTTAAAACTTTGTGCTGTATTGTTTTTTCATATAAGACTTTTAAAAAACGTTTTCATGACCTTTGTATAACACAACATAAAACCTTGCCAAAACCAAAACATGTTTATAACATTTTAAACACATTTGTTTTGTATTTTCTGGGATATACACACACAGTGATGTCATTTTACAAAACTTGAGGTAAAACATGTACAGATGTACAGGATATATGAAAATATTCATTTCCCATCTAGTATATTTCTAACTTTCTAATGGTACACTAAGTACAAAACCATGGCATGCCTGACATTGCACATTTAGGAGAATTACAAATTTTGTATAAAAGTACAAAAATAACATATCTTGCAGAAAAAATAACTTGTGGAACACAATTTCATTGAAATGGTAGGATTATAGACCACTGGCAAGACATTTTGGTGGTATAAAGTAGTTATGCATACAACATGCTGCAAAATAAGTCACACACAAATTGAAATTCCTGGTGGGTAAGTAAACTAGGAGTAAAATTTAACCCGCTCATTATAATTTCAATTACAGTCAGTGCCAGTATTTTTGAATCAACCTCATATCTCTGTAATTTTATATTATTTGTACCTCATATCCGTGTAGTTATATATTACGGTGGCTAAACAAGCTCACTATACCATTTTTCACCCTGATGGGGCAGTGACGTCAAAGGATGAGGCAGCTGTCTCATGCATGCATCTACGCGGCGTCATTAAGCATGTGAGTGTGTACGCTTTGAGTGAACACTGATGATTTGTTGCTGTGCCCAATGAAATGCGCACTGACATCACTGTCACATCAGGATAGAAAATGGTATACTCTGGATGCCAGTCCATCTTTACAACATGAATGAAAAAAATAGCATGAAATGCACCCAGATATGTTGAGTTGCTAACCATGTCATTTGATTAGGCAGCTAGTCTTCTAGTATGTCCATAGCCTAGGAAGGCATCTTTGAAACAGATGGCAAGATTACTTTATTGTATGTGGCTGAGGATTGTGAACATCATTATAATGTGCTCCACCCACAGAATTAGAGGAGAATCGGGACTCGACCGCCATCTCAATACAAAAATTGGGAGCATTTGATTTCCCTCGTAATACGCTCGAGGCATTTGTTGTCATGCAAGTGCGGCATGAATGATGGGCACATTTGAGAGATGCACTTGATGCAACCTGCATTTGAGTACCAAGGTGCTTCAGATGTGATGCAGAATTGTTTTTGTTCGTCTCCGTGCACCGTCACGTGGTATAGGCGGTATAGGGAGTCCTGCTTCTCCTTCTCTAATTCTGTGGCTCCAACCAAAGTGTAAGCATTATGTTCATAACATTGCCTATCAGATTGAAGTACTGTATACTCTGTGCTGCCAACGTTCATTTGATAAAGTCATATATCGAGGGTTGAGAGCCAGAAAATCTTATACGGCTTTTTGGTTCTCAACCCTTGATATATCTGACATTATAAATGATGCTATAGATGCGTTCTCATACAGCATGCACCAAAAACAAACTTATCCTGTCATATAATTTCACTTTCACAATTAGCTGATAGAACCAATCACAAAAGCCAATCATATTCACGATTACAAGCTCATCAATCATCAGCAATACAAAATTAAAAAAATTAAGTATGATACAGTGTCAGGTAACACTTGGGTTTGTATCAAACCCTCACCCCACCATGCTAATAGTCACCAAAAATCCCACAATTTGGGGGAAAATATGCAACATTTTAGGCACTTTTCCCTAGCTCCCTCGGAAATATTTCCTGCGCTACTGATACATTACTACAGTAGTATTACAAACCTGGCGTCTGCTTGTACAACATGGTAAAAACTGTATATATAATTTGGTTCACCTCAAGTTTGGTAGTGAAGTCAATGCTTTTTCACGGTTGAGCAACATGCGTGTGTGTACACCCAGCACATTTAACTTTACGCAGGCGACTTGATACTGCAGCGATCAAAGTATGCACGTACGTCACAACCAGTGTTGTAGTCGAGGACTTTATGTCCGAGGCCAAGGCCAAGGCCAAGGACTTGGTGTCCGAGGCCAAGGCCAAGGCCAAGGACATGGTGTCCGAGGCCAAGGACAACCCTCCGAGGCCAAGGACTTTTGTCTCCGAGGCCAAGGCCAAGGACCAAGGACTTTCATAATAATGAACCATACTAAACCACGCCCAATGGGGGGGGGGGGTCATATTGTCGCTAACATAAGGCAATTTTATATGCACTTTAAATAATGCTGCACAGTAAGCCTATCTATGTACTTTATATAATAAACATGCCTAAAATGGATTCTTTATCCTAGTTTCAACCAACAAAACCCAACTTGTTCATTATGTCGATTTGTTTCTTAGTCTTAGGGAACAACTCAAAAGTTTGATGAAGTCCAATAAAAAACGAAAGTCCTTTCGGTAGAACGCTAACCCCCTCCACCCATTCCCCGGGACCCACTCCTCTAACGCAATTGTCAATTATCGAAAACTCATACCTGTATGCAGTGCCGTCGCTATGGTGGATGGGTGCGACAATGCTAGGATATTGATCACGTTTATGGAAGAAACAAATATTCTATTTTATTGTAAAATATTTTCTTCATACCTTTTTGGCACGAAGAAAAATAATTAGGACTTGCTGGATTTTCAATAAAAAAGAATCAGCTGCTTACAAAATTAACTTACAAGTTGCAGGTTGCGAGTACTCTACACAATATTGATTTAAAATCATTTTGAAGCAACCACTGTAAGTTTTCAATATTGTAGGCCTAATTCAGAAAATACTGATATTTTATATTAAATCCTTTAAAAAGATCAACTTTGACCGATGTTTTAACGACTTTTTATACAAACGTAATCTGACTTTTCGACCCCCTCCCTCCCTAACGGAAGGACTTTCGTTAATAGGACTTCATCAAACATTTGGGTTGCTCCCTTATCTACACAAGTAGTGAAGATTATAACGTAACACACCGATGTGTTTGATCCGCATTTAATTCTGTGAACTGATGAGATTAACCCAAAATAAATGAAATTCATTTGATCACAGTCGGGCCTACCAGGTAATCGAAACATGTCCTACAGTAGCGTCCAATGAGTTTCTTTAAATATCTAAAGAACCTCTTGTGTCTATTTGATATTCCAGGCTATTTTAGGAATCATATTAGCTGAGTGGAATTTTAATATAAAACCACATATTTGGCCTCCATGTGCATGTTTTGCAAAGAGCAAAGATGATAGTTAAGAGTGCACCAAAATATTGACTAACTGTTTTGTATCTCAATCAGGTACAATAAAAAGTTTTAATTTATAACTAATAACAGCAGATCATGAGATTGCACTCTTTAAACATTTGCCTGCATTTTTGATGCTTTTGCCTGTCCTTGTCCGGTCCTTGTTGTCGAGGACCAAGGACTTTGAGGTCCGAGGCCAAGACCAAGGCCAAGGACTACACGTCCGAGGCCAAGGACTACATGTCCGAGGACCAAGGACTTCAAAACCTGTCCTCGAGGAGTCCTCGAGGCCGAGGACAGTACTCGAGGACTACAACACTGGTCACAACTGAACTTGAAGTGAACCAAATTATAGTACATGCATGTTATGGCTCATATTGAAATTGAAATTCCCTTACACAGGAAGGTGTGTGCCATCCTGCAGCTTTCCTATGCTAGCCTTCTTTTGTTAAAAATCCCGTGTGATTATAACACTGCAATTAGCCACTTAAATTAGGAGCGCGCTTTCCTGGGTTGTGCGATGAGCCATAGTCAGTTTGTTTTCTTCCCATTCATCATGGACCACTTCAAAAGGCAGGGTGTATCACTGATGCATATAATCCATCTTTATAATCCGTTTTATGACCGAGCTTTCCTGAGGCGTGCGCTTAGCGAGGGGAATCCTGCCTTCTTTTTGTGTGAAAGCGTGGTAGGGTATTTCAATATGAGCCCTTATAAAAATTGTACATAGTACATGTATGTCATTCCTGAGTGATATATTTATCTAATTGCATAATGCAACCTGAATACATTGTGTCCAAAATCTTGCCTTGAGTATTTCATTTCATTTTATTAAAAAAAGCATAGTACAGTAGCCTAATGGGCTATTCAATTTAAACTCCACACTCCCTGTGGCTTCAGAAGATTTCACTGGCATGTCAATTCCAACTGCACACTGTGTTCAATGCAGCTGGAAATATTTGCTACTTATAAACTTAATTCCAGCTGAAATGGATGAAATGTATAAAATAGTGCATTTTGCATGGAATTTCAAAATCATTCACCACTTACTTTTTTATGACAATGGCTGGATCTGGAAGTATCAAGGTGGTACTACACCCTCTTATAAATTTTGTGACTAATTTTGAATTTTTCTCAAAAAATAACTACACACTGGTAACAAAAGTTATGCATATTATAGGGGCAAGGAATCCAATTACTTCACTGAAATTTCAGTGATTCAAGACAAGTGGTTCATTATATATGTTAAGAAATGAGGTACATTCTAGCAGTACCTCTTTTCATATCATAAATATATAACGTACTGCTTGTCTTGAGTAACTGAAATTCCAGTGTAGTAACTGGATTCCTTGCCTCTATAATAATCGTAACTTTTCTTACCAGTGTGTTATTATTTTTTGAGAAAAATGCAAAAATAGTCACAAATTTATCAAGGGGTGTAGTACCACCTTAAATCTATTGAATTTGGTTGGAATTCCACAACCTTTCTCAGTCGGGGTGTGGATTTCAAATAAATTAGCCCATTAGGTAGTCCAGACATTAACAACTCTTATCACGCAGGTATCTTTCCTTTTATCAGCACCCTGATTTTACTGACAAATTAGAATATCACAGGAAAATGGTCTGCAATTTGAAATTCAATTATTTGATTAATGTACAATAACTCCAATAATCACCTTTATTAAGCACCTTAGGCATGCAAGTTATTCTAATGTGATGCCATTATTATTATACTAAGTTTTGAAAGACAAACAGGTTTTACTCCATGGCTACATCAGCACATCTTACAATTCATCATGTATATTCTTTGGTATGAATTTCGGATGGCTCCTGACATGCTGAGCAGCTTCGTCTACCAGTCTCACAAATTCTTCTTTGTTGAAGGAATAGTCACAGAACTTAGCATGGGGAGTTCCTAGACTTGGGTGAGGTGCCTGCAAGAAAAATACAAGATTTAGAATTCTAATTCAGTTGGTGAGTCTTGTCAAGAATACAAGCAATTTGATTGGATTTCACCTATCCATTATGTCACAATATTGGATAGTCATATAAGACAGTGAGCGCGACGACACGCAATGGCGGCACGCTTGTAGATCCTCAATAATTGCACGGTAATGCGTTCGCATAATACGAACATCAAGAATGTGATTCGGCGGCTTAGATGTTTGTGATGGTTTTGTTCGTTTAAAACAGCGGGATGAACTTACAAAATTAACTTTATTGTTTCTGGAAAAAACACTTTTACTTTAAAAATTACACATCAACTGAATAAGAATGAGAATAAAAGATAGGATTTTGTCTTTTGCCTATCCAATATCGTGTCATAATGGATGGGCTGGCCAATATTTTTATCGTAGTTGCGTCGGCATCCACTACTCAAAATATTGGCCAGCCCATCCATTATGACACAATATTGGAAAGAATCAAAATATCTTAATTGAATTGATATAATTAAATTATTAGGGTATTAATTGAAGTATTTATTTATTCTTATACATTGGTATGCAGTGTTTTGAGATTTGAACCAAGGAAAAACACTCAAGGAGGGTGCTGATATTTGGGGAACATTTCTGATACTATGCATGTTTATACCAAAGCTTATTTTGTTGTGATAAGTAGATTAAGGCTTGTTTTGTGTTTCGTTGTGATAAGTAGATCAAAACAGGGAAACATCAAACTGTTTTGTAAATATAAGAAAGGGCGTGGGATGTGAAAAGTTCAATTGTACCAAAGCCAAATTTGGGTTTACAAAACATCAAGGTGAGATTTCCTGTGAATATTTTTGTTTTAATGCCTCCTCTGCTGACGAAAGGTGACATGTATGAAGATATAATGAATGATTGAACATAATTATTTTGAATTATCTACCTTCACTTTTACATGTGATATGTCCACTACTAACCTACATTAAGATTAGTAAAAACTATGAAAATAAATATTATGTTAATACTCATGCTCCATATTGTATACGTATACTGTAGGCCCCTATATCATTCTTTTGAACCACATAACTAAGTAATGAAAAAATTCAAGCCCTAGCATTTATAGTTCTCTGGAATTATGTATGTTTTGGAAGTATGATAAAGTTTCAGGGCAGTGTTTCCAAAACAAACTCATGCATAAAGGCATAACTACACAGCAAAGGACATTGCCTTCCTTGTATTTTTTGTTTTCTCTATGCTGTGATTTTATTCTGAATAAGATGTTTCATTGTGCCCCCTCAATTAACTATAAATGTTATGCAAACCATTCAAATTATTGAAAAGCTACAATTTCACAATAACAGACAAGTTTGAAGATTTATTTTAAATGAGCAAAGATGCATGCACTTTACTTGCTTGTCCACACATGTTAATAGGTTAACAGTATGTTGTGTAAATCACTTAAATTATATTGAAACTAGAAGTTCACAATGATAACAGACTTATTTTAAAGGAGCAAAGATTGAATTTTGAAACTATTAAGTATCTGTGAAATGTTCTGGTCAGTAGTATATCTTACCTCATTATGTTTTTGCAATAGATGTTGTTTTTGCCACGTTGTATAATGTACTCCTCGTAATCTGGCTAAATCTAAATAACACCTTTCGTCCTCACAATTAGATCTGCAAAAGTTAAAACATAATATAGGATGATTGGTGTTATTCACTTCACTTGTGGTATTCATGATGGCCTTTTTACATTTTCGTAGTTTACTATGGAGTGTCATCCTTGATATGACATAAAAGTCTCCATGTATGGATATATCAACACATATCATGATCCTAGCATTTAGCTCTAGGTCCAGGGACACAACAAAACCTAAAATATAAATAAATAAAAGCCAAAAGCCAGGGAATTTGGTATTTGAACTGTCAAAATTACAACAACAAAAATCTGCAGGGGGTGCTGCCCCATTGAAAAAGTTCTGATTTTTAACACCACAAAACATTAGGAACTTTCAATTTTACCGCAACTCAGTAACAACAATCTGGAGTGTTTAGGGTGGCATGCGTAGCATAGCAAAATACTGTAGTCAAGAATTTTTTGTAAACATTTTCGTCTCAATGCATAGTCAAGACAGAGACCAAGATGCAGAATGACTATCAGAGAAGACAACTATTGAAATCGGTGTTTTTGACTCAAATTTCTTCGGGAAACGAAACTTGAATTTTGAACTTTTTAGAAATTTTCACCAAAAATGGTCAAAATGTGCTAAATTTTGCTCAAAAATCATTGCCCAAGATTAAAATATTTTTGGTGAAGTTGATCAAAATAAAAACAAACAAAAAACAAACAAAAATAACAAAACAAAATGAGCACTTTTGAATAAATATGTATATATTTATATACTTTAGATCAACAATTTAGCAGCTATGAGGCTCAAAATATTCCATAATTCCAGGGTTAAGACCATCCATATGCTTGAGTGTTACAAATGTTTGCACATATGCAGCACTTAGCACAGCATACATTTAACTGGAAGTTTTCTAAGTACATGGCGAAAAATATCTGGTGTAAAATATTTTGCCTCCTTGAGCGACACAGCCAGAGTCTGGACTTATTAAATCTAAAATACTTTGGTGAAAAATTGGTTGTACATATCTTGGTGCAGATTATTCATCTGATTGCTAATGGTGTGATTTTTGAAATCACACCATCATCAATCAGATGCACGATGAAGTCTGATGGTTGCAGACCAAACATAGCAAAGTGAGTTATTTTAGGGTATTAGATTAATTTACAAAATAATATTGATCATAAATCATTGTGAAACAGGCCCTTTGCTGCGGAATGGACTACTAATGGACTACTTACAACTCAAATATAACAGCCCAGTCTGGGAGGAATAGTAGATGTGTCAATCCTGCTCCATGCATGCTGATAAAAATGTCTGAATTATGGGTTATCTACAGAGGCAACAAAATGGTTAATTTCAATGTTAGTAGTAAAGCAAAAAACTCTCAGTTCTTACTGTTAATGCTGCATAATGGGTCTAGCATGATAAATGATATTCCTGACACACACACACCATACATGATTAAGTACTGTATTTATTTCATTAAGTGCCCCAGTGCACTTAAGGTTATTAATTATTTTAAACTGTTGTGATTTGGTAGTTCACAGCATCTTACAAATGGTAGTGAGCTTTGGCAAAAACTGCATAGCTCAATTCATAGCGAGTATGTAGAAGAATTAAAATATCACAGATATACTTTTATAGGTGCTGCGGTTCTTGAGTTACGTTGTAAAGAGGGCTGAAACAACAACACTTTTGTAAAACGTACATAACTCATTAACGACAATAAATTAAGCAAGTTTTCAAAGCATACGATTTGTAGAATGGACTTTTACAAAACATCAAGGTGTTAATTTTCAATAATATATTGATCTAGATAATGAAAATCGATTTTTAGGTTGCTTCGACCAACAATGCCTCGTCTACCCTTAATGAAATAATCATTTTTAGTGGGTGCTTATTTATGGGCTTTGGTACCACCAACTGATGGCAACATTTTTTGTTGATATAGCCGAAAACGGCGAGGTCAAAAATCGCCATGATATTTACATTTTAACATGAAAACAGTCATGAATAAATTTAATGAAGATATTCTAATAATGGATTGGGTGAATCACAACTATAAATTAGCATTTTGGAAATTGTTATCAGAGAGTTTTGTCATTTTTCATGCTGAATGACCATAACATTACACAGCAGACAAGGTTTATGGAATTAATCTGGTGGAACTTAATAATTTCTTGCTTTGTAAATAATACGGTACATAATCAACCAATTTCATTTCTTCTTTTTACAACTGCAACTTCTATTTCGCAGATCAGGGTCCACTTCACTAAACTTTACGAAGCTTCTTTAATCTCAAAATTAATCATAACAACGAATCGTAAAATCCATTTCACTAAAATGATTTACGATCAGTACCTTTCATAATAAGGACTGCAGGGACCCTTTGAAAAGTTACCACAAGTAAAAGGGAATTTGTAACTTGCGAACAATTACTTCATTTCTAAGGGTTAAAAGTTAAGTGAATTTTACCCCTGGAATATTAAAAATAAAACATAACAAAAAAACAACAGCAAAATTAAGGCAATCAAACAAAACCCACATGCATCTTGTGACTCCTGTATGAGTTGACTTATGATGTCACATGTTTACATTCAGACCGCCCTCTGTTGTTTCAAGCCAGGCAAAATAACACAGGAGTGTCTATGGCAGACCACATAAATCTTTTCAAAACCCAACTTTTACCAATGTTGAAATCACTATGGTTGCAAAGTTAGCAACTTTTTATATGTCCTTTTTAATTGTTTGTTGGGCCTTATTTTTGCCTATCTCAATTTCATTATTGATGACTCTTGTGTGATTGGGTCAGATCAGTGGCGTAGCATGGGTCATATTTTTAGGGGGCATCAACCATGATTAGAGGGGCACCGGGTCTGATGGGGGGGCACACGCTATCTTCTGGTAATTTTCATGTCTTTTTCAGATCAATTGGGTGGTATGTCCCCCTGCCCCTACGCCACTGGGACAGTATGCGTCATACATACATGTAATACTGACATGAGGCAAACATGTGTATATGGTTCAAAAACTCACCTTTAATTGTTGCACAAATGTTAGCTCTTTCCTAAAAAAGAAAACGAATGGAATAAATAATTTTGTTAATCAAATAAAATTGACGCGAGTCCGAGCCTTCAGGTCAAATTGTCCAGTTTTGGTTATATCGCTTAAATGGTGCAGCTTATTTCTGTAGAGTAATTAACTACATTAGTAATCTGATAGGAAATGAGTCAAGGAAGCCATTCACATTTATATTTCCATATGTATTGCAATTATTGATTTATGACAAAAAATAGGTTGCAACAATAGTTTCACTATTTCCCTTCCCAATGAAAATCATGCACATGGGGGAAAATAAAACCCATTATAATGAGCCATATTGAGTCATCTCACATATTAAGCCCATACCTATCCCTATGAGTGGGAGCTTTCTTTTTCTCAATATTTGAGCACAAACTGCTAGCTCAGGCACCACTTTGACTCGCCATAACCGTGTCTGAGATACAATGAAATACAGTAAGGGTTCAACACTTTCTAAAGAACTATTTCAGAGTCAAATGACCCATTTTGTTTGAACATATTACAGCTACATCAATAACTTTCATATTTGCAATTTGCATGCTTCATTATCACAGGTGACATAGTGACCATCCAGTCATCCACCACAAAGGGGCCATAAGGCTGCGATCACATAGAAGTATACTGTATACGGTATTTGCTATACAATGTACGCTCATTCGATCCGCCTGAGTTCACATAGTATACTCCTATGTGAACTCGGCCTGATCGAATGAGCGTATATCGTATAGCGAATACCGTATACAGTATACTTCTATGTGATCGCAGCCTAATACTAACACAACTACAGGTAAATTAAGTATTTCTTGTCCAAACTGGATCATGTGTGTTGCGTCCATGTAGCGTACTAAGCATGTACGCAATGCAAGGCGCTTGTATGCTTTCCCCTGTACCGCACTATGTTCGCGTGTGTTTATCACGGAGCCACTAGCGTTCATAGTGTTCGATCTTGTGGCCAAGAATTACTTCATTTACCTATAGTTCTCAGATACGGTCCATTGATGTTTTTAATGCCAAGAAAACAAAGAATTGCTCAACCTATTTATTGATATATTACTACTTTCCTAACAAATAATAATGACATGCAATATATTTGTAAAGCTTAATTTGGGGAGAATTTGCCCAATATTTCAAAAAGTGAACATCCAGCCCTTACAGCCCATTTTTGGTGGATGGCCATACATGTGATAGTTAAAAAATGCAAAAAAGAAATCTAATTTTGATAAAATAATGTTTGAGTGTTGGTCTACAACAAACTAATCTTCAACTATGGATTTCATTATAATAGATAGTTACTCACAAGTTATAGACCACAACTTTCACATCATAGCCAGTATTTTTCTTCAATTCATCTATTAGCTGTAAGGAAAAAATGAGGTATAACATATAACCTAATCTACAGAATTATCAATTTTGACCCAAATCAGCATGCACCTTACATGAAAATTCTTACAGAAAGCATTTAAAACATACACACACCCCTACCCCTACACACAGCATGCATATTACATACATATCACCTACATGCATATACATTTGTGCTAAGGTAAACCAGATTCTCCCCGCAACACATAATATGCAACATATACATTTTTGCACCATGTTTTAGCAAACAAAAACATAATCAACATTTTTAACTCCCTCCCTAACAAACTAGTTTCATTTATAAGACATCACCGATCTTTTGGTTGTTATGGACCAACCATGTAAACAAGTAAGTGTACAGAGCCATTGTGGGGTTGGCATAGCACACTACACACGTAATCCTCATTTTCAAGCCAAGGTACCAAAGTTTTCCTGGGTTTTTGGGGTTTTTTTTTTTCGGTTCAAAGTCCATTTTGAAGACTTACTTTTTGTTTTCTTCATTTTTCAATCTACCTTCACTTACATGCATTATCAAGTCTTTTTGAGTCTTAACTGAGATCAAAAGAAATATAAAATCACACAAAATATATTGAAGGTGGAATTCCATTTTACTTAGAAGAAGGGAAAATGTTTGTCTCTACATATTACTGTTTACATAACAGGTAACCTGCATGGTGCAGTAACTCCACTTTCACAGAGTTGTAGAAATGTACAAAGGCAAATTTGAACTTTAACCCAAGTCCCTAGATACATGTAGGGTAAAAAGTTCACATAACAATCAGTGTGCAATCATGCATGATATCAACTTGCCTTAAGCTCAAATAATCCTGGCATAAGATCTCTGTATAACTGAATTTAACACTTAATAAAGTAACAGTATTGTAAAAAATCCTTGGGGGTCCAAGTATGTTCAGTGGCCCATCATTTTTCCAATTTTTTCATGTGTTACAAGTAAGCTGCATGCTGTGCATGGGAAGGGGTTACAGGCTAGCTACAGCTGTTTGGGTGCATTACCATTTCAGACGTGCTGATTTAGTTAAATTAATAGAAATATGAATTATTTTGTAGCAAATTTATTGTGTTGACAAATAAGTATTAAATATTCTTGATATGAAATACAATTTATGCACAAGCACTGGACTTCCAACGGTAGATAAAACAAGTAAAATATAAAGCCACTCACCATACTTGTTTATGAAATATAAAAATCCATCTTTCACCATGAGATTATGGTTGAACCATCACACTCATAGACAAATAGTATTTGTATTACAGTCCATCCTCTCTTATCCTGCCATAATGGGACGGATAAGTGATAAATCCTTAAGTGATAAGTGAATTTTGTGTAATTATTCATTGAATGTCAGAAGTGCTAACATTGAGACAGCAAATTTACTCAAAATGGGCTAATAATACTGAAAGATGGTATTTGAGTGCTTTATGCCACATAGTTATAGCCTTCTAAATGCTTCAGTGCATGAAATCAAGCTCTCAAAGCATTAAAACATGTAAATCTATGAAGATCACATGTCCGGATAATAGAGAGATCCGTATAAAAGAGCCCCAATCATGTCATTTAAAAGAGGTCTGGATAAGGGATGCTGGACAGTATTACTAAATAAATAAATAAATAAGAATCATGCATTAATTCACAAAAATTGGTAAAAAAACATACACAGACAAACACAGAACATTACATTTCTTACCACATATTAGCTATGTATCATCGTTAGCGTGTTAGTAAGCAAATGTTGAAACAAACAAACAAAAATCAATGTTAAATGTTAGAATACAATAATATTGTACATCTATATAACAAAACTGTCTCCACTGTATGCACCAATTACAATCAAATTTGCACTGAATTTCAAGTTAGAAGGCAATAATACACACAGCAAGTACAGTCAATCAAATCGATATAGAGTATGCTAATAAAAGAATGGATCAACAACCTTACTGATGTGGATGTCATGTCCAGACCAGCATGTGTGTGCAGCCTGAGATGCCATTCATTGCTGAAATGGCTATTAACAGATCTGTGACATCTGAGCAAACTTTGCAAAATCAGGCAATTTCCTGCGGAGCTGGAGGTTTACTGAACCTTTTCAGTAGATGTGAACACTTTCAGATTTTAATTCCTGCAAAGCTAGTGTTAATTAACTAAATCCATCAGTCGTCTATACTGAACATGCAGTTGTGTTATGCTTTGTATTGACGACTGAATAACTTATAGTTCATATTGTGAATATATTCTTGCATGACTGCCTGTCAGTGCTCGCGTACCACCCCGTTGTGACAAGATTGCGCTCTGAAGTTCTAAAATATGTTTTCAACAACAAACTCTGTCAAAGGGTCAATTTGGACACAAATGCGCAGTCGCAGTGCAACCAGAATCTGGTTGCAACATAGTTTTCTCAGTTGTCAATCCAGACAGTTGACGAATGAGGGCAGCAGTCTAAGTGTTAATCACAAATAATGGACTTCATGACTGATATTCTACCTGAAATGACTACAGACAGCACAAGAATTAAGGTACCAGTTATGTTCACCCCTGTATATCCTAAACAAAGACATATAATGTCATAATTAGAACCAACAGCCAATAACTGTATCATTTAGCTTAACCTCATTCCTTGAAATCGGTCAAGAAATAAAGACAGCTATCTAAAATCCCAAGGAAGATGCAAATTCAAAAGCATCCTTGAATAAGAGAACTAGCACCATGCTTTCCATTGATTAGAACATTAAAATGCAATTTCTGATTTTGTTCCTTCCATGGGTTTTCGATCAGTTTCTTTACTTCTCACCTGCTTTCACCATATGAGCTCTTAAATCAGAGCTAAAAGGTACAGGTATTGGTTGTTGCTTTTCATTTTGACATATTTGTCTTTGTTTACGATATACAGGGTGAACATAACTAATACCTTAACTCTTTTGCTGTATGTATAACAAGATGGACAGCATTTGCAGAACACACAACACACTCCCCTAGTAAAATACTTGTACTTACTTCTTTTTGGTTGATTACATTACGAAATGAAGAATTTCTGTCTAAAAATGTGATGCGCAATTTGTCTCGCTGTAAGATAAAAGAAACAAAATGTGTATCTATATGGAAAAATGGTCTAAAATAGTCTTTTAAATACATTTTCTTTACTTCATGCATCATTTTCGTGGTAAATACATCAAAATTACACTCGTATTTGCATCAGCAAGCAAGAATCTGGTGAAATTCTACCATAATTAGGCAATGGAATGGATGGAAGTGTGAGTCATAATAGGTTTTGTCCATGCAATTTACCGATCGTACCTGACAAGACTGACTAACTGATGGTAGTTTTAAGCTTACTCACACGATATAGCATGGAAACGTTAGCATTTTCGTCAATTTTTCACAGAAAAATTGGAGGGGGGCATTTTAGAAGAGGGGGAGCGTTTATTACAAACAATAGGGTATATGGTTTTCTGCAAAATGTTACACCAATAGGGGATTTTAAGGGGGCAAACATGCCACATCTGATATTTTAGCGAAAAATTTACACTCCATTTTCATATTTTCGACCATTCAATGCATCGACTCGCTGTGCACAGTGCACACGTTGTATGCACGGGCGATACTTGCTGAACGAGCAATCTCGAGCTGACCGTCAATTGCCGGGGTCAATTGCTGACGCGCTCCCGTTCGTATGGTAACGGTGTCCCGTTACCTTCAAAGGGGTAACGGCATGCCGTACCCCTAAAACTGCTGCCCTCTATGTGCTAAAGTGGCTCCGTTGCGCGAGAGACTGTTAAATGTTGGTCTTTTAATTAGAACACATTTCTAGCAGGCAGATATCCAAGCATTTTGCTCCCTTAGCACACAATTTCGGTGCGTGTATAGCAAGCTGCTCGGCAAGACTGCACATATTTATGGGCTATTCCCATTTTCCGTGAGCACCCCCCCCTTCCCTTGTCTTTTGGTTATGTTATGTGATGTTGATTTATTTTGTTAATTTCATTTGATTTCAGGGAAAGGCTAACTTTCAGACCTTTTTGGTCTTCCAGCCTTTTCCTCCATATGTACCGTGTTTATATATTATTTTTTATGTAATGTCTTTGATTTTTATGGAAATAAAATATGAATGAATGAAAAAAAAAAAAAAAAAAAAAAAATGAATGTGTGACTTCAGTGAACCAAGAGAACCTGGGTTGTAATTAGGGTGAGTGCCAATCCTTGATGTGGCGGCCTAGATATGCTAAACTCTTCCCAACTTACCACAGGTCCTTGCTGTATGATGCCCAATCTATGCACTACATGTTGAGAGAAAGCATGCATGAAGGAACTGCCAGAGCAGTCTGGAACCATTGGCATGTTATAGAAGAAACCCCTAGGCATTCTGGGTAATGTGCTGAAAACGCCATCTTGGAGACATACCTGGGAAGTAAAACAGACGAATTAAAAAAATCTTACATTTACAGTTTATAAAGCGCTTGACCTGGGGATCCAAAGCCCTTAAACAGACTATGTTGTGTTCAAACAGATAGACAATGTTGTGTGAAGTTGCTAGGTGTGCCCATGTTATACCTGTTTGATTAAGGAGTGTCAATCAGTGCATGTTATTTATCAGCAACTAGCAATAGCATTGAGTGTGCTTTTTAGAGATCATTGTGTGCATAGTCATTAAAGCATAACTTTACACACAGTTTAGCAATATCCTCTTTTAATTCAAGTTTCTGAATGATTCATACTTTACGATACAGATTATGGTTCAAAATTGTTGTTTTTTTCTGAAGAAATGCTGACGGTACACTATGTTGATCCCCATGCATCACGCTCCAATATGGCGGATTTCTCATGCAATCTATATATTTTCCCAAAATACATGTTATGTACTCACTTATTAAATATATAAATTTTTCCTAACATTTGTCTTACAAACTTTTAACAAAACTGACATTTGCCAAATAAAATAACTTACTGTTTTCCCTGCCATGTCTCTCAATGGAATGATTGGATGATCTGAAAAGGCCTGCCATGTTTCACTGAAGAAATCACCATAAAACATACCACTCTGAAATAGAACATGATGTTATAGAAATAAACAAGTAGTAATAATATTTATAAAATACATTTATAAAGTGCTATATGCAGTTTCAAAGCGCTGTGCACAATAAATCAATATACCAAAAATAAAGTTTTACAAAGATAAAAGATCAGTGATCAAGATACACAGCCTGAAAAATTAAAACAGTATCCCAATGGAAATATTATAAATAGTAGACACGTATCATAAAATACAGGAAGAAGACCTTTGCAATCATGGAGACATTATTTAAGTGAACTTATAAAACAAAACAAGCAAAATAACACATACATGTTACATGATTATATAGTTATATTTTTAAAGTGGAACACAGATATAATAAGGTTGAAATTAGCAATGTAAAAAACAAAATCAATACAACAATCACATGACCATGAAGTGACCCTTGCAAAATGATGGCTTTCAATCTTGATCATTTTCACTAAGCTTCATGAAAATCACAAATCTTTTATACAGAGTACTCTCATGGCCCATTTACCCAATTCTAAATATAATATTGGGAAAGTCTGAATTTAATCTACAGAAAATGCTGCCTTGATAGTTGCAAGATCAACCTGTACCATATACACTAAAGGTGATTAGTAAGTACCCTAACACTCTCCCATTAATGGACCTTGTCCTTGAAATATAACCCTTGCAAGCAACTCAAAGTAGTGACTTTTTTTAATCTTTCGACAGTCAAAGTAGTGACTTACCGTATCCCACATAATGATGTATATATCCGATGAGTAACTTTGATTGTAGACCTGAGATAGGTAGAGGTTAACAAAATCACAGAAATGGTGGTACATATTTACACCTGCAGAATAAATCAGTAACAGAAAAATTAATATACATGGGTTACAAAAATGTACTGCATCAAAATTCTCCCTGAATCATTAGGCTTAACAAGCAAGTGTGAGACTGAGACCAGTGGCAGCACCAGGAAGGTTTTTCGGGGGTGGGGTTAAAGTGAATTTCAGGTGGGGGGCAAAATCGACAAATATTTACATAATTTTAGGGGTTTTAACTCAAAAGCCCCCCCCTGTAGCGCTGCCACTGACTGAGACTGAGTGTATGATAAGCCAATTGTGTCAACTTGTGATACGTTATAGTTTCATATTGGCTGAACGGACATGAAGAGCAGTGTATAATACATACTAAAATGTTTTGCTGAAAACTGTTGATGAGCGCGTACTACCGCAAAGTCAGAGCTAACAACGCATATGGCGCAAAGTTCATTCATATATTTCCACTTCGTAACAGCATCTCGCCTCAGCTGCCAATCAGAAACAAGTGTGCAATTCAACACAATAAATATGCCTTGTACGCTTAAAATACTCTCTCATCAAGTTTACAGGAAAAGATTATAATGATGGAACCTGTTTAAGAAATCACAGGGAATAAATTCAAACAGTAATAACTCAGATGAAACAATTTCTAAACACTGGCACAGACTAATGTCAACAGGTGAAGCATATATTTTCAGGGAAAAGCTGTCTGTATACTCAGGTTTTTTTGTGACCATGCATTCACCATGATTGGGCTGTAATGTCGGCAGAACTTGTTTGACGAAAATTTGAGTTATGTCTTAATTTTGTGTTGAGATCATAAGTTTAAACAATTAATTATGAAGCAACAGGGACATGTAATATATCAATGTTAAGCTTATTTGGGGGAAAAGTTGCCTGCCCAATATCTCAAAAAGTGAAAATGCCAACATTACAGCCCATTAGTGGTTGCCAATCACATTTTATTATTACCGTAACCACGGCGGGTATAAGCCCACCTTCAGGTATAAGCCCACCCCCTATTTTTCAAAACATTCTGGGAACAAGGGTGCACTCGGCTATAAGCCCAGTACTAAATTTTGGCCTAGTTCTTAAATCAAATCAATGTTTTTCTCTTACATTTACATGTAAGAACAAATATAAAAAGATATCACTTGATAATTAACATTCCACACTTATGATAGAAATTACTGGTACATTAGGCATATACAAATGGGGATGATTTTTCTTATTTCTAAATTCAAGTACTAGCTCCTCCCCGGTTATAAGCCCACACCCATTTTTAAGTGAAATCTGCCATCTAGGGGGGTGGGCTTATACCCGAGTGGTTACGGTATATGCATAATTCCTGCAACAACATTTGTTTTAAATGTTTGCACATAACTTTCTTATTTCTTCCAAAAACTTGAGAAAAATAACTTACCTGCGTCAAGTTTCATTAAAAAGGTTGGTTTGTCTAACACAACATCACATTGGGATTGCAACTTTTCCCTTGTACCGGTAGAAATTTCCGAAATATTACCCAGTTCCTTAACCCTGAAAATAAATTTTAACATGATAAACATGCATGGTTATATCTGTTTTAACTTCAATGATGGAGAAATTTCGTTTAGGCCTAAAAAAATTTGTTTGATTAGCATAACCCGACCGACCGTAAAAATAAGCCCGACCCTAGACTTTTTTCTTTATATATTTTTGCACAAAAAAAAAATCGAAATTTATAAAAAAATGTTAAAAAAGTTCCAATTTACAGCTTAAAAATGTGTGTAAAAAACAAAACAAAAATCCAACCGACCTACCCTATTTTTTTTTTGTTACGCCAATCAAACAATTTTTTTTAGGCCTTATTGCATAACTCACTATATTCAGTCAAATTTAGTTTTTTTCCTGGTCAACTCCCCATTACAATGTGCTTTGACCAATCATGTTTTATAATCATGTATTCATCTTACGAATTGTGAATATGTGAATGTCAGTGTTTATACTGATTTTGGTAAGACTCCAAGATGAGGCTGGCTATACTACATGCACGGTTGATACTACACCAGTCGGCAGTATCTGCATTTGTTCGGCTTATAAATTCACATAAGCGTGCGCTAGTCATGCATTACGCAATGCACAACTAGCATAGACACCGCACTCAACAGTGTACATGCGATTCTATATCAATACACAGTGTTATGAGTCTTATTTTTCCGCCTTATATAATCCGAACAAACTTAAGCAGTTGCCGACCAGCACTCAATCATAAAAGCTTCCATTAATAAGCTTTCTTCAAAATGGCACTAAATGGAGCAAATATTGTATGATTATGTATAGAATTTAGTAAATATCTAGGCCAAAATCTACAATTTTTAACTCAATCGTTCATGGCAGCCGTTATTGTTGTTGTAGTTATCACAGTTTCATCAATATGTACCCCACTAACACATGTCCTAGATTGTGTGATTTCTTAAGTAAATTAGCCAACCTTGACTACATGTAAGCTGACAAATGATTTAATTACTAATTCTTACCATGATTGTAAGTCTCCTTTATGTTGACTATATTGTTCTAATATATCATGGTTCATACTGCAGTCACCCGACACATAACCACTGTCAAGAGCTTTGTACCTGTCACACAAAATAAAAATCACAATTTATTGGTGTTAATAAATTTCACTTGAAGCTGGGGGAAAATTACAATTAAAGAAAAATAATAACAAAATGCCCTTCAGTATTGTTTTGGTTGAAATTGGAATGGAAGAATGTTAAATCAGCTCTTTTAGGATCATGTTCCCCTCCATAATGGCCCTCCATAATGGGAAACATATCCTCCATGTTAGCATTTTCAATACCAAAAATATTAACTACAATGTGCACTTCACACTGTAAATGTGTTTACAAGCATTCAAAGAATATTCACATCAAGATTCATTCTTCACACTCTTTGTACAAGGCCCTAAATATAAATGTAAATTCCAGTTGGAAACTGCACGAATAGTTTGATTTCCAACATATACAAATAAACAGATAGACAAATTACTGTGTGACCCTGAACTCCACCAATAGATAAGGGTTCCCATAAAGCAACTATGACCTAAGTTTGGATGCAATTTAGGATTTGAACTGTTCATATGAGACCAAATTTTAACCAAAAACCTAACATAATTGTTGACGGCCACAATGACTGACTGACGGACACACAACTATTGATGTCATAAGGTCTTTTCCTTCAGACGACCTAATAACAATAATTGAGATACATTTTGTTTTGATGTTGTAAACAAAAACATGGTGAAAGTGATGCAGCTTTTCCATGGGTGTTATACGTTATACTAACCTTTGATAAGTGGAATGCGGATGAAGCTGTGTCAAATTGAATACAAGGTTCGGGCTCGGCAAAAATGCATTTGTGGTGAACAATCCAGAGAAGTACTTTGCTGAAGATACAACACAAGAATCAATCAAATATTACAATGTGTCATATCAATGTAAGGAATATATTAAAATAAAGTCCTCTATAGGTACAGTGTAGCAACTTTGCAAAATTAGAAATTGTTTGTTTGTGCAATTTTACAGCCATTTCCAAACTGTGGAAATGTTAGAGAAAAAGCAAATATTGTTTTTGAGATATTGGCAAAAACAGTGTTCAAATTCTTTTGTTTTATATTGTTTTCAGCCATTGATAAATTGCTCATAACTCGGTAACCAAATGTCCAATTTTGATGTGGTTTGCATCCAAATGTAGCATTTATTGCCAGAAAATGATGTAGTAACTACTAATTGAAAATTGCCAACATGTGACTCATTCCCCTTGATCAAGTCACATATTTAGAACAATGTTCGATGAAAACCTCTTTTGCTAACTTCATATGAATATATGTTTGTACTGACTCTCCTCGGGTACTATTTTTGTAAAATGGGTGTTCATTTGAAGAAGTTCTGCACTTTATAAGTCTTTATCAACATTTTGATTGAAGACAAAAGAGTGGGCATTTATTAGAAACAATATGGTACATCTGAATTAATTCTTTATAAAATAAGAGTCCAATTTTCTTAGGAAACAAAACAATAAATTGATAATGCCCAATACACAAGACTGGTTTCATAGAAGGCTGGCCTTCTACCTGCCTAAAACAGAATTATGAAATGTTGAAATTCATCATTTTCTGCATTAATATTTTACCCTTTTTGTCCCCTTCTCTCATTTATAGGAAGTCGCAGATCTTTTGGTCTATTCCCTTAATTATCTAGAAACACTACTTATTTATGTGAATTTGGTTCCATATGAACTAACCCACTGTACACTTGAATAACCCCATGACCATAACCACAATACACACTTATTACTCAGTCATTGATTACTGTGCTTATATCTACTTTTATGCTTTGACTAATACACTTTAATAAAAATTAAATCTGTCTGACCATATTCCAGTGCACTTTTTCTTTACAGATTTACACAATACACAACAAAACACCACTTGGCAGTGATTGATGAATGCCAGTATCTGCTTTTCAATGCTTCCAGGGTTGTAGCTAGCTCAAGTTGAGTGCCAGCTAATTTTACTATTCAATTAGATCACTGCCTCAGGGTACAATCTTTTTAGTGAATATGAGGGATCAGGGAATAGACTAGGAAACTTTTTTTTAGCTTTTTACTCTTTTTATGATGAAAAAATCATTTGCGGAAAAAAAAATTTCATGGTGATGACCTCATTCTCAACCTATCTACACAATTTGTGTGGGATAAAGTTATACCTCTGTCTTTAAAAGTTAAGTTATGTCTTTAAAAGTACATGCAATACAAAGACAAAATCTCAGAATGTTCTAATAAAAAATCAAATATTTGCCATAGATCCTACCTGTGTCTTTGGTATACATAACTGAGTGTGACCTTCTCTCATATTCTTGAGGTACCCAAAGTCAGTTTGATTCCAAAAGATGTCTTGTTGTGCTTCTATTGATCGTGCCCTGTAAAACAATCGTCATGATAGTAGAAATATATAGGTGTCATTCAGAGTACATTTGAGGAGTTCAAGGGCAAAATACATTGGGCTATTACATGTAGCCTATTCCAGTTGGAATCAATCCCCCTCCGGAAGACATGACCTTAATCTCCCACACAGAGAGTGCAGATTTCATGAATATAGATTCACCCATTCAGGTAGTCCATTTGAAATTCACACTCCCTGTGTGGGAGATTAAGGTCATGTCTTCCATATATAGGGTGTATGGATTTCAACTGGAACATCCCAAAGAGATATACCGCCTTTTGCAGGTTTAGTATTCACCCCAATTAGCCCATCTGTAATTAGCAATAAGACTTCTTCAACACTTGATTGAATCTTTGGAAATTAGTTCAGAAGGATATCATGTGTGATAAACAAAAATCACACATCAATCACACACTGGCAACAGCGCGTTCAATGAGTGCTCGGTATGGTATGATTATACACAATTGATGCAGTGTATTACCCATTGCGTGGTTCCGCTGTATGCAAGGAAAGCCTCAAATTGACAATAAACATGAAAGGAAGAATTACCGGTATTCAACTTTGCTGATGTGCCCCATTGAATTACAAACTTAATATGGAAGCATCATGAACAGGAGTACTCCCTTTTGGGTTGCCATTGCCAACTTTGCAAAAATCACCAACCACAATACATAAAACAGCATTCATATGAAGATATCAAGAGTAGATTTGTATCATATGGTCATGCACCATATACTTTTATAGAATACTTGCATGTAGTTTGTCTTTCGATATCATGCATGTCGTTTGTTGTCGTTTGTTGTGTAATTATACACAGAAATATACACAATGATGTGGCTTAAGTCCGGTCCAATGAAGCACTCACTGCGCTGAACTTAAAAGCTAACAAAACATACATGTAACCATTTCTGCACAAGAACAGGCAATTTTAGAGTACACATGTATCACCAAGGCTCAAAATACATATGAGGGGCTCGCAATTGCACACAAATTTCACAAAATAGCTCTCATGATAAAAAATGTTTGTTAATGTTAATGACAAAAAGTACACACTTGCTTTTCACAGAATTTGTTCAAAATAGTCCTTGTAAAACTGAGTAGAGTCTGGTATTCATGAATGAATGTTGTATAATTCTATAAAGATATGTTCATAATGATGACATTATTGGCTTGTTTGGTCCAATGAAGAACTTAATTATTACACATTCAGTACTTACCTTTATAACATTTTTGAGGTTTCACACTATGTTGAAAACATGATCATGCACCATTTACCTAATTGGATGCATAGATTTTGTGCATGTAATTTATTTTATGTGATTCTAATGATGTGGCTTGTTCGGTCCAATGAAGAGCTTGATGCTAAACTAAACTAACAAAACATTCATTACCAAGAAGAAATAATGTGTCCATTTACAAAAGAAAATACTTGTTACCTATTTTGAGGTTTCACACAATGTTGAAAACTGTCTTCTCTACATGTAATATTCTTTAATTGGATTTTATTTTTGAATGTGACTTACAGTGAGTGGCTAACATGGCTTCAAATTTCAATATCAAAAATGATGTAAATTCAGCTTTGAAATGTTGGGATTTGTGTTGGGCCTCAATATTATCTTAGCCCAAATTAAACCCCAACCATTCCAGCAATGACCTCAAAACAGATAGCATGCAGTTATTATTGTCTAAATAATCTACACCAAGTCACCCAGATATTTTTAAATGATTCACAACTTACCAGCCAGGATTATGCTTAAAGCAATGTGGATAGGCTGTCAGATTCTGACGATAACATCCTACTTCATACCCCCAGCAAGCTCTTTTGTCTAAAGCATCCTATAATATTTAAGGCAACAAACAAAACACAATGGAAAGAAAATTGTCTGTAAACTTGACAAAATTAAAGCCAGAATAATGGTGAGAAAAAGTTGCCACACCAATTGGCCAACATCTTTCCCACTCGCCTATTGCAATGTTGATATGGACAACATTGAAAGATGGGGGGTGGGGTGTAGGGGTAGGTGCAGGGTGGGTGGGGGAGGGGAGAGTGTAAAATGTGCATTTCAACTATTATACAAAGATAATGCGGAACTATAACATATTTAGCTCTGACAAGTATGTGCTTTTAACACCAATGTTGGCTGGTGTGCCAACGACTTTCCACCAGGATTGCAGTCTTCAAAGGGCATGTGATCTTTACAAATGAGTTTGTGTGTGGGCCTCTGGTGGGGGTGTTGTTGTTGTTTTGATGCTTCAAAACAATCAAAAATCAATTAATCTGTGTATTCAGTGACTTGTGAATTAAACTAAAAATAGCTAAATCAATTTACGCAGAACTGACAGAAATACAGAACTACATTGTAAATTAACTGAATATGAAAGGCTGCTTGGCTGGAACTTGCAGAGTAAATTCTGTGAGAAGGATACAGGGTCTTTTGGTGAGAAAAGGACATTTGGACTTTAATTAGGGGACATATGGATTAAGATTTTCCAAAAAAAATTGAGAAAACTTTGAAATAATTACCCGTAAGTCCCCATATGGTAATTTGGACTGAGTAACCCCCCACCACCACCACCTCCGGTATTGGCTGTAAGAAATACAATTAGACATTCAAAGTCATTTGTCAAAATGAACTCTGAAAAGAGTGCCAGGAACTACATTATTTACAGGGATAAATGACATATAGACAGAAACCTCCAGTTCTCTCAACCCGATTTGGGATTTTTAAAATTATATTATACTTTAAAAGCACAAATTTGGTTGTGGTGCAGCCCCCTGCGCGAGCTGCATACAGGCCTGACAGTAACTGACAGATGAGCTCCATATTAGTATCCGAGACCACTGCTTTTACACAGAGTATTTCTATTGTCTTGTTGAGAATATTGACATTTTTACACAAACATTCTGACTTGAAGTGTCAAACCCACCTTGTGCAAGCAGTCATCATCTTGCCTGCAAATGGCTGCTTCTTCTGGATGATGTGTAAAATAATAGGGATAATGCTCCGGATGAAGATTAGGATCCTTAAACTTGGCTGTCACTGGAATAGATGGGTGTCTACCTGTCTCGGATAGTACTGAGTCTGTGTCTTGAAGTCTTGGTAGACCTTCTGGAATGGAGATGTGTCCGTGGTCAACAGTTTTGAAGTTGTCACTTACGCCAGCATTTATGGGTGTAGAAAGTATCGCCAAATATGATGTCACAAACAAAACTGGACACCAACTACAGGGCCAAGCCATCATAAACTGTCTAGAAGTCTTGTAGCGTCTAAAAGACAAAAATATATAAAACAAGCCAGTTCTAGTTATAGGTGTAAATGCATGATTATGCACTAAAGCAGTGCGTGTAATGTAATTTAACATTGACTTCACACTAAATCCCACTTGTTTGGACAGAAGACAATGTGCAGGGTTGCCAGAAAATTCTGACCTAACTCAATGATCACCGGCCAAATTACCACAAAGTGGCCTAAATTTTCCCTTAATTATTGGTTTCTACGGGATAGGATAATACCAAATTGTTCGCCTACATGTAATACCAAAAACCCACTCATTTTTTTTCTTTACCACTGGTTTGAATGGTTTCTATGTGACACAAAATGGTCAAAAGTTGGCAGGACAATCTGTAAAATCACCCAATTGGGCTACCAAATTGCTGTTTTGGCAACTCTGTGAATATGAGAGGAAACCAGAGCAAAATGGTTGACTGATCAAATTAAATGAAATCAATCGTGAAAAGTTGTTCTTGGTTTGTATTGAACAAGGTCATGAATCATCCACTCAAAGGGACAGAAAATACCCGACAAAATACTTGTACCATTCATGGCATATTTTGATGCCTGTATTTCTTAAATTCAAATCCACTCATTTTATGTGCATTCCTTTCATAACCATATTTTCCTGCTACTTATAGTATAGGCAATGTATAAATATGTTCCTTCATGTAGTTATCACAATTAAATTTAAAATCATTAACTTATTCTGTAAAAAATAAGTTAACACACTTTTACACTTTGAACAGTCTATACAGGGAGTCACTTATCACACCATTTGTATTAGTAATTTTGACTTTGTTATCATAAATCAGCTGACAATAGGTTTTTAATTCAATTCATGACTGTAGTTAATGAACGAAAAGAAATGAAAAGACTAGGGGTGTAAATTCCGGTCGGTTAACCATGTACAAACGTATTGTACACAAAATTTTTTTATTTTTTTAAAATTTTTGAAAAAGTTTTATAATGTTTTTCCTACCCTTATACAAACTCTAACCCCTTCCCAAGCCTTACTACATGTATACAAACCCACCCAAGCCCAACTAGCCTAACACCCTTGCCCCAACCCCCAAAAGGGAACCCCAAAATCGGACCTATATTAGCATGTTTAGTAAATGCATTAATATATATTAATAAAGTTTCAATTACTTTTTAGCCTCATCTCATCAAAATGGCAATTTTTATGGCTAATTATACATGTATGAAGGAGAACCCTTTCACATAATTTTGGAAATTTTTGGAAAAAAATTCTAAAATTCTGAAAATACAAAAAAAATACATTTAAGTGCACAAGCTTTTTTCTTCTGGGTAAGAATTTTTTTCTTGCATGCAACAGCTTTTTTCTTGCAGGTTAGAAATTTGATAAATAGGTCCATGCATGCATTTTGTATATGATGACCTATTTACCAAATTCCTAACCTGCAAGAAAAAAACTGTTGCATGTAAGAAAATAATTCTTACCCAGAAGAAAAAAGCTTTTTTTGGTATTTTTGGTATTTTTAGAATTTTAGAATTTTTTTTAAATTTCCAAAATTATGTGAGAGGTTTCTCTTTTATTTTGTTAGCAATAAAAGTAACAATTTCAATGAAATGAGGCAAAATAAAGTAATAACACATGCATACATTTAAAAACATTAAATATAGGTCCAATTTTCAGGTGAAATCAATTTCTCCCCTAATTCCCTTTTGGGGTAAGGGGCAAGGGTTTTGGGTTAGGTTAAAGGTTAGTTGGGCTAGGGTAGGCTTGTATACATGTAGTAAGGTTTGAGAGTGGATAGGCTTTGTGTAAGAGTAGGAAAAACATTGAAAAAACTTTATAAAAATTTAAAAAAAAAAATGATTTTTCTTTTCTTTTCTTTTTTTTTCTTCTTTTTTTTACGTTTAAACAGTTAGTGATTTTTCTAAACAGATAGCGCATTTAATCTGGTTGACACACCCCAGAATTTCTGAAATTTTTGGAAGTTAACTAAATTTTACACACAAATGGGTTACTTTGCAATCGCCAGCGATTTCAGTCGGGAAAAAGATCACGGTCCAAACTTGGGCCCATGAAAAGTCTCAGTTTGACATGTCATTTCCAGAGACCTAGGGTGGTTTTAAAATAAAGATCACTAATAGATTACTGGCATGGGGTAATTAATTAACTAGTATTCACTTCTGAATCGAACATGAGCATGAACAGTGTTGGAATTAAAAATGCTATGCAAAATGTTTTTGTGTAGCATTTCCACAATTTTGTGTAGCATTTTAGAAAGCAAAATCAGGGGTTACGCTAGGTCAAAAATGCAAAAATGTGGGGGGGGGGTCCAAAGAATTATTGTGGGTCCCAGCTATTCATAATATTGTTGAGCAAATTTAATCTATTTGTGTCATACCATACATGTACAATTTGTTTTTTTATACTTAACTTTTACTTTCTTTTCTTTTCTTTTCTCTTTTTCTTTCTTTTCATTCTTCTTTTCTTTTCTTTTCATTTCTCTTTTCTTTTCTTTCTTTTTTTTTATAATTTTTTAATTGCCTGGTATTTACTGCCCGCCGGCCAATAATAATAATAATTTTAACATTTAAAACACATACTGAAAATATCAGTTACTGATCAAATTCCTTTATAAAGGGACATGTGTGTCATTTTTATTTTGGATCCTTGGTTCTCAAATACCGTACCATGATAAAGGGGCTCAAGTAACTGTCTAAGGGTTTGAGTTGGTTTGAAACAAACCCTGACACCGTAGTTACTGAAAAGTTCTTCTGAGGGCCTCAGACGTTCCCTTAATATAAGGTAGCACTGATCCCAAACTTGGGTTGACACCCCTTTCGAAATACTTAGGTTCCCGGTCGAGGATCTTAACTTGCTTGCTCCAAATCAACTTGGTGCCCCGGGGATTTGATGTGGATGTGTTTGGAGACTTCTGCCGAGCTGGAACTTGGACGACGGTGCTCAAGGAATCTGGCTTTCAAGGTTCTGTTTCGCCATATATGATTCCAAGCACTGGCCTTTAAGTGATTTTCCCTGACAAGGGATAAAATACACTGGTCCCGCTATGTCCTCTTTTTCAGTCTGTAACTGTCTAAGGGTTTGAGTTGGTTTGAAACAAACCCTGACACTGTAGTTACTGAAAGTTCTTCTGAGGGCCTCAGACGTTCCCTTAATATATAAGGTAGCACTGATCCCAAACTTGGGTTGCCAGTCTCCCGATGAAGGTCGAAGTTACGACCGAAAATTTGAGGTATGTCTGGTCTTGTGTTGAGATCAAAAGATTAAAATCATAAATTATGATGTCTACCAACACAGATGAACTTTCATGCTAGTATACAGGTTTATCAGTTTTTAAGGTTTAAGTTAAGAAAAAATATTTTACAAGTGGTAATGTTCACAGAAGTCTTTCAGAGCTGCAGTAAAATGGGGTTGCTCGAGAAGTCAAGACAAGAATTTGCTCACCGATAGCTTCACATTCTAGGCTAGAGACCATTGCATTCAAAATCTAGTCGGATTCGCTGAAGCATGACACTGTGTAAAGCAATGGAAGTTCAGAAGTAAACACAGCCGATCACGGCAGGCGCTTGCATCAAAAATGTTGCTAAAATCACACTTCAGCAAAATTTTAGACTGTCCAAATTAGGGAGTTATGTACGTGATCCACCAGTGAAGCTCCTGCGCCCCTCCGCAAAACTTCTGGTAGTGGATGTTCTGCGCTCGGGGGCGCAAAGAATCCACTGTCGCAGTAACTGCGCTCGGAATCAAAATAATATATTTTCTTATTACAAGGCGGTTCTCGAACCATGAGTCTCGCCTTCTTTCGCATCTGCCTGCTTTCGCGATTACTTTTGGTAAAGTAAATGAACCTGCAACCCATGGTAACCCCGAAATGGCCTTCCAAACATTTGGCTCTAAATGTTGACTGTACCCACAAAGTAATTTAACCTAAGATGACTCCTGGACGACCTCGGATGACCCCGAAATAACCTTCCAAACATTTGGCTCTAAATGTTGACTGTGCCAACCAAGTTTCATGCACATACAACAGTTTTTAGTAATTTGACCTCAGATGACCCCTGGTTAACCTCGGATGACCCCAAAATGACCGTCCAAAATTGGACTCTAACTGTTGACTGTACCCACCAAGTTGTATTCCCATACAACAGATTTTAGTAATTTGACCTTAGATGACCCCTGGGTGACCACGGATGACCCCAAAATGGCCTTCCAAAAATTTGACTCTAAATGTTGACTGTACCCACTAAGTTTCATGCCCATACGACAGTTTTTAGTAATTTGACCTCAGATGACCCCGAAATGACCTTCCAAAAATTTGGCTCTAAATGTTGACTGTACCCATCAAATTTCATGCCCATACGACAGTTTTCAGTAATTTGACCTCAGGTGACCCCTGGGTGACCTCGGATGACCCCCAAATGACCTTCTAAAACTTGAGCTCTAAATATTAACTGTACCCACCAAGTTTCATGCCCATACGACAGTTTTTAGTCATTTGACCTCAGATGACCCCTGGGTGACCTCGGATGACCCCGAAATGGCCTTCCAAAAATTTGACTCTAAATGTTGACTGTATCCACTAAGTTTCATGCCCATACGACAGTTTTTAGTAATTTGACCTCAGATGACCCCGAAATGACCTTCCAAAAATTTGGCTCTAAATGTTGACTGTACCCACCACATTTCATGCCATATGGCAGTTTTCAGTAATTTGACCTCAGATGACCCCTGGGTGACCCCGGATGACCCCAAATGACCTGAAAAGCTAATCAGGTTGAGAACCTCTGGTCGCGCTACTTCCCACCAAGTTATGTCACTGTACCCCATACGGATCTCCAGATAATTTGTTCACAGGGTATTTTGCTTGTTTTCTTCTGCCTTACCCCTTCCTCCTCCCCCTGTACTGCCCATCCTGCCCTCTCGCACTTTCCCCCCATCACTGAGCAGCTTGACACACTTGCCCCTATCACTGTTCAAAATTACAGCTCGATACGTCAAAGCATGGCAAAATACATAGCCTGAGAGCAACTTAATCCAATTTCAAGAAAACATTTGAACTCAAATGACCTATGGTGACCTTGAAATGACCTTGAAATTATGTGACACAACACCATAACATAAAGAACTTCATACTTCACCTATGGCCCAAGTTTCATTGCAATAGGATCTGAACTGTTCATCTGAGAGCATTTAATCAAAACTTTAACCAAATTGTCACATACACACACACATACACCCCCCCCCCCCACATACGGAAAAGTGATTATATAGTCTCCTGCCTTATCAGGCGAGACAAAAATAAAGGTGGATCGTTGCTTCGCTCGGGCGCAGAGAATCCACGGTCAGAGTTACTGCGCTCGGAAGCAAAATAACATATTTTCTTACTATAATATCGGTGGATCATTTCTGCGCTCGGGCGCAGAGAATCCACTATCGGAGTTTTCTTATTAAAATAAAGGTGGATCATTGCTGCGCTCGGAAGCAAAATAACATATTTTCATATCAAAATATGGGTGGATCATTTGTGCGCTCGAGCGTAGAGAATCCACTATCGGAGTTGCTGCGCCTGGCGCAGTTCCTATATATGTAACGGTGGATCACTGCTGCGCTCGGGCGCAGAAAATCCACTGTCGGAGTAACTGCGCTCGGAAGCAAAATAATATATTTTCTTTAAAAAATAAAGGCAGATCATTGCTGCGCTCGGGCGCATAAAATCCACGGTCGGAGTTGCTGCGCTCGGAAGCAAAATAACATATTTTCTTATTATAATATCGGTGGGTCATTTCTGCGCTCGAGTGCAGAGAATCCACTATCGGAGTTGTTGCGCCCGGGCGCAGTTCCTTATAATATGTAAACATGGATCATTGCTGCGCTCGGGCGCAAAGAATCCACTGTCGGAGTAACTGCGCTCGGATTCGGAAGCAAAATAATATATTTTCTTATCATTGCTGCGCTCGGGCGCAGAGAATCCACGGTAGGAGTTACTGCGCTCGTAAGCAAAATAACATATTTTCTTACTATAATATCGGTGGATCATTTCTCTGCGCTCGCGCTCGGGCGCAGAGAATCCACTATCGGAGTTGCTGTGCTCGGAAGCAAAATAACATATTTTCATATCAAAATATGGGTGGATCATTTCTGCGCTTGAGCGTAGAGAATCCACTATCGGAGTTGCTGCGCCCTGGCGCAGTTCCTTATATGTAACGGTGGATCACTGCTGTGCTCGGGCGCAGAAAATCCACTGTCGGAGTAACTGCGCTCGGAAGCAAATTATATTTTCTTTAAAAAATACTGCGCTCGCTCGGGCGCAGCAAATCCACGGTCGGAGTTGCTGTGCTCGGAAGCAAAATAACATATTTTCTTATTATAATATCGGTGGATCAGAGAATCCACTATCGGAGTTGCTGCACCCGGGCGCAGTTCCTTACATGTATATGAAGCGGTGGATCATTGCTGTGCTCGGGCACAGAGAATCCACTGTTGGAGCTTCTGCGCTCGGAAGCAAAATATATTATTTTCTTATTATAGCGCTACGGAGAAGTTTATTACTATTTAATAAATAGGCCTATAGGCATGCGTATAATAACTGTAACGAATGTATTGACATTATAATTACAATATTTATTGGTTTGCTTGTTCCAAATATATTGGCATGTTATATATTCGAGTAATAAAATCTATTATTTTGCTTTCGAGCGCAGTAACTCCGACCGTGGATTTTCTGCGCCCGAGGGAAGCAATGATCCACCGCTACATATCGAGCTGCACCCAGGTGCAGCAACTCTGACTGTGGATTCTCTGCGTCTGTGCGCAGCAATGATCTACCGATATTAAATAAGAAAATCTATTATTTTGCTTCCGAGCGCAGTAACTCCGACAGTGGATGTTCTGCGCCCCCGAGCCCAGAGCATCCACAACCGGTACCGGAAGTTCTGCAGAGGGGCGCAGCAGCTCCACTGGTGGATCACGTACATGAAATAGGCAAATCTTGCTCAAATGATACAGTTGACCCATCAAAATAACTTTCATCCAAATTTCAACATTGACACAGAATAAATAACCTCCGGTGCAAGAAATTGCACCGCTGTCCGACTGAAAAACGATACCAACACACTCTAGAATCGAATGCGTAACTATCGTTTGCAAATTCGAAGCTAGACTCATGGACTAGATCACCTAACCGAATCAACTAGGACCAGAGGGCACGGATCCCGATTCACCTTGCCGCACTGCAGCATTCAGGTATATGCCTCTTCCCCCGCACATGCAGAGATTGGAACAACCTGGCATTCGATCCTGCTCACCTGGCTTCCCTCAACGCATTCAAGACTGCGTTGTTGGGAATAACCACCTAGCCTGCACCAGAGGACCAGGACTTTTTACTTGCACTTGTATATATCTGCACCAAGATAAGGATGCGTCACAACTTGTTCCACGCATGTGCGCTTCCGCAGTGCGATTATCTTCATCCAGATGAAGCAGCACTTTACCGGAAGAAGAAGAAGAAGAAGAGTTCTCGAGTAAAAATGGGGTTGAGAAATTCTACAACTTTTACATTGTGTGGTGTAACTGAACGCAACTGCAGGATTTCTGGAACATTTATAAATTTTTTGTTGTCATGCTGATCAATGTGCAATTTCCATTGCATGTAAAAAGAAGACAACATGCATGATTTTGTTGTTGTTATTGTCATTGCTGCATTGCCAGCATTGTTGATCAACAAATGGAGGTCAGTGTCTGTGACATGCAATGATGCATATGCAGCATGACAACACAAAAATATTCAACTGAAGCTTACCAATTTCCTTTATTTTTCCAACTGTACCAATAGCGGCATGGGCTGGGACATGCATTCTAGAAGATCATGACACTGATCACAGGCTCACAGCTGATCAGTGCTTGCTGCATACATGCACCTGTCATGTCAACTTGCCGGGAATTTCGCCTATAAGTGCGCCCTCTTATTTTGTACTAGTCCCATTTCTCATAAATTAAATCACACATTTGAACTCAGCTCTATAGTCAAAGAAAAAAGTAAACAAAATTGGTTTTAAAAATAAAAAACATTAATTTAATTTATTTTTTATTGTAGATAATCAAAAGTAACAGGGCCCCCTAGAATAGCAGTGCTTTGTTACTGAAGGGGCTACCCTGTATAATGAAAGCATAAATAAATAAATTACAACTGATTCTCATTGTGAAAAACACAAAGTGAGCGAGACTGGAACAAATGACGTCAATCAATTAAAGAACGGACCAATCAGTGAGCAGAAACGAGCGTCGCTTTCATTACATCATCGTGAACCAATCAGAATCATTCGCAAAATATGCAGGTTTCTCTGAAGGTCACGAACTCTGACCTTTTAAAGCTCATTTCTGCGCTACGTTTTCACGAATTTTGCCATCAAAAGGTAGGAAGAAATACACTTTTATACTATTTTTGTAATCTTTGATGTTTATTCTTGCATTGATGAGAATTTCGAAGTGAAAGAAGTCTGGGAAATGGTCAAAATCACATTTTCCGTCAAGCATATGCTACCGTGCGATCACGCAGTAATGGAGTTTGTCAATGCTTTTCTTGTCTAGCGTGGTTTGTTGGCGTCCTCTTTTTAGCAAGAGGAACTTGGTCGTCAAATTTTGGGTATATTTACGTACCATTTACGAGTATTTTGATGATAACGTAGTCTTTATTTATTCCCTGAGTGTATTGAAGATGTTCTGTAAAGAAAGACGTCGAGAAAAGTCGACCACGAGCGGCATTTGTTGTTGTCCTGAGATGTCCCCTTAACTTTGACCTTTGTGCACTATGGCAGAGCTTTATGCTCCAAACTGACCCCGTGATGCCCAGGAAAATGGCGAGAATGGCCCCACGTCCCTTGTCAGAACAACCGCGGTACATACGTAGATTATATCGTTGTAGTTTGTAGTTAATTGTGGATTTTATTTGACTTTATTTCTTACTCGATAATGCATCTAAATGGAATTTTCCATGTCGTTCTCTTTGATATTCTGACTCGGAAAGGGCGCGGTTGCCCAGACAGCTGCACTTGCAGTCGGAAACCCACTCGGGTTGTGCTTGGGGCCGCGGCCAGGCATTGCAGTGTGTAGCACGATGCATGGCTAGAATACTTTGATGCATAAATATTGTGGATTCAGTATTTTTAAAGTTGCAAATTCAATGCTTGGCATTCAAAATCACTTTGCTGATTTTTTTTAAAGGCAAGCAACAAAAACGAATGTCAATATTAAACTTTGAAATCAGGGATCAAAATAAAACATTGAATTCTAAAACTAAAGTAAAAGGCTAAATAATTATCATGTATATTTTTCATGTTTTTAAAAAGAAAGAAAAGAAAAAGTCTCTATAATAAGAAAACCATTATTAATTTCTTTTATTTTTTAAGGTTTGCAAGGGCTACTTTTTGGTAAGCTATGCTGGGGGGGGGGGGGTCAGTCGGAACTCTTGCCCACGGTCCCACCCCAGCATGCCCAGTAAAAAGCCAAAATTATGGAAATTTCCAATTTTGCGGCAATTTGTTGACCCACGCCCACCACCATAAAAAAAAATTCCTGATCCTGGCACCGCCACTGTAGCAAGCTCATGCTAGGAATTAGGCTAGGCCCTACATTTTTTTGGTTCTCCTGCCATGCTTGCCCAGCATCGTTACTTAGTCCATATTCTGATATATTCATGGTATTTTTAAATTTCAATTTCAAGTAAAGACTTCAAAGAGCTTTACAGTGAGAGGCTAACAACTAGACTGTATTGGCCTATGTATTATTATGACGTTCACAAAACATTTGAATCAAACATAATTTGGTGTCCATGTTTGTAAATTATTAATGCCCGTCATGCCCATAGTACGTTGCTTGCATTAGTGGCGTTATGAGCACGGCTGGATAAAGTGCACAATTTCCCGGGAATATAGTTGAGATTTTCCACTATTTCTTATGTATTTCTTTATTTAGAACTTCACAATTTTCCTCAAATTTTCAAAAAAAGTTGAGATTTTTATATCACTGGAAGCGGAAACCTCTGGCTACATAATATTTAGAGTCAGGGACACATTGAATTAGTATGCATTGCTAGCTGTTCAATAGAAGCAAAATAAGTAAAATGTACAACTTTATCCAACTTCCTAAAAAAAAAAAATTTTGAGTAGCAGTATTTCTCTGGGCCTATAACTTGCTTTTCTGGCCAAAAATATATATATTTTTTTAGAATTTTTTGGTATACGAATTATATCAACATGTCGACATTAAAAACGGTGCCGACGACAGCCCTAATTTGGTACCGCTGTTCCTATTTTTAGCACTAAGGTGAGAATCTTGGTTTGAGAACTGCCTTGTCCATGGCCAAGGTTTACAATGCAGGGTCAGAATTTCAGCAAGAATCCGCGAATCGATTCTCGCAAAGATTCTCGTAAACAGATTTGCGTGAATCAGAGTTGATTCTCGCAAACTTTTGTGGTTTACACAGAAGTTGATTTGCAAGAATCGAATAATTCCCGCTAATGTATTCTGCAAGAATCAAGATTGATTCTTGCACTGTGAAACGAAATTCTGACCCTGCAATGTCTTGTGTGCACTAGTGCTGTCGTCCTTAATGTCGATATAATTCGTATACCGACGTTGACATAAAAAATTATTTAAAAAAAAAATTAATTTTCAAAAATTATTTTGGCCAGAAAAGCAAGTTATAGGCCCAAAATGACTTGTTATTCAAGGTTAGAAACCGGAGAAATACTGCTACTGGGTCACTCCATATGACAGCGTTCAAGCTTTGACTTGCGTTTGGCGGACAGAATGGTGGGAACTTAAAGTGAAAAATATCCTACTTAAAGGAACATTTTCTGGGGTGAAATTTTTTGTAGAAACTGAATCTGACATAAAAAATGCATAATTGTCAACTTGAAAATTTTCCCCATAGCACTGTACAGGCATATTTCTGCACGAAGTCCTCAAATTTGAGCGAAAATTGGAAAAAAAAAAATAAGTCCTTCAAAACTGGGACTCTCAGGGCTAAACAAACATAAACTTGCTCTAGAGGGAGGTCTTGGCTATAGCAAGTTTATATTTGTTTAGCCTTAAACCTCACAGTTTTGAAGGACTTTTTTTTTTGCGAAGGCCTTTATTTTTTTCACACCCGCCAAAATGTTAGGGGTAGGGGTAACATATTACTACTTTAATTTTTAAAGTTTTATACCACTATTTAGCTAGTGAAATACTGAGCATAAAGACACAAAAAGCACGTGTCAAAATCTGAAAATATGTGACATTTTACCCCTAGAAACATTTAAGCAATCAAGAATTTTGACTGTTTTCACCCCTAAATATTTTTTTCACACGCATGTCGGCCAAATGTAAGTCAAAGCTTGAATGCTGTCATATGAAATCAAGGAGGCTCCCCACCTGACCTCCTCAGATTTGCTTTATATGTTGTACCTGTAAAAAAAATAAAAACCTGCAAACTTGAGGTCTGTAGCTTTTACGGATTTTCTGTGGCAGCCATTTAAAGTTGGAGTAGGGGGTCTAAATTTGGACTAAAAAGTTGCCCTTTAAATAAATTTCATCTTTGAGAGTCTGTGCCTTCTTTATAAAAAGAGAGAGAGGTCTGAAACCTTGTATATACACTAACTGCATGCCCAATTTGTCAAAAAGTAAAAAAAAAAAAAATTTCTGTAATTGCGTGTTGTGTCACGGGGTTATTAAATATGCAAGTAAAAATGTAATGTTTTGTAAACTGGCAAGTTTAGTCCCCCTAAATTCACATTTTTTGTCAAATTAATTATTTTTGTTGTCACTGATGCTATATATAGGATAAATACAATGCATATTCAAAAAATTGAGGTCACAACTCATTTACATTTCGAACAGCCCCCTCACGAAGATGAAATTTATTGCAAATTCAACATTTTTGGGGGGCCCAAAGTCGATGTGGTCCACCTTCAAAATTTATAAAACATCACTTTTATATGACTACTAGTCTTAAATTGCAACTTTGCTAAGTCCCAGTAATTGTCTAGGTTGACTTCATATAAAACGACAAGCCCAAAGTTGACCATTTTCTTATGTGCCGAATTTGGAAGGCTTAAAAGTCAAATTGGCCACAATATTGAAAATAAATGATTAGATGAGTAGTTATTAAGGCTCTGAGTGAGTCCCGGGAATTCGAGTCCCGCCCGATAATCCTATTACCGGGCAGGAAATTCCCTGTCTGGTACCAAATTTAAAACACAAAACAATGTGCAAAATTCAATTTTTTTTTTTTTTTTTTTTTTAGGTCAATCATGATCCCGCTCGAAAAAAAGTTCGGGTACCCGAATTTCCCGAAAATGAGAGCCTTAGTAGTTATTGGCCCTATTTACTTTTATATCCATTTTATTTTCAATATACAGATTTTCTATGGCAGCCATTTAAAGTTGGAGTAGGGGGATCTAAATTTGGACCCAAAAGTTGCCCTTTGAATAAATTTCATCTTTGGGAGCCTGTACCTTCCTAATAAAAAGAGAGAGAGGTCTGAAACCTTGTATACACACTAATTGCATGCCCAATTGACCAAAAAAATTTCTTTAATTGCGTGTTGTGTCACATTTGCAGTACATGTAATCATAAGAAAATGGTCAACTTTGGGCTTGTCGTTTTATATGAAGTCAACCTAGACAATTACTGGGACTTAAAACAAAGTTGTAATTTAAGACTAGTAGTCATATAAAAGTGATGTTTTATAAATTTTGAAGGTGGACCACATAGACTTCGGGCCCCCCTGAAAATGTTGAATTTGCAATAAATTTCATCTTCGTGAGGGCGCTGTTCGAAATGTAAATGAAATGTGAGGTCAATTTTTTGGATATGCATTGTATTTAAGTTAACCTATTTATAGCATCAGTGACAACAAAAAATAATTAATCTGACAAAAAATGTCAATTTAGGGGGTCTAAACTTGCCAGTTTACAAAACATTACATTTTTTCTTGCATATTTAATCTACCCCGTGATACAATGCGCAAGTACAGAAATTTTTATTTTTTACTTTTTGACAAATTGGGCATGCAGTTAGTGTGTATACAAGGTTTCAGACCTCTCTCTCTTTTTATAAAGAAGGCACAGACTCCCAAAGATGAAATTTATTTAGGGCAACTTTTGGGTCCAAATTTAGACCCACCTACTGACTGCCACAGAAAATCCGTAAGAGCTACAGACCTCAAATTTGCAAGTTTTTAATATTTTTACAGGTACAATCTATGACTAAAATATAAAGCAAATCTGAGGGGGTCAGGTGGGGAGCCTCCTTGATTTCATATGGAGTGACCCTACTCAAAAAAAAAAAAAAAAAGCCAATTTTTTTACAAAGTTGGATAAAGTTTTACATTTTAATTACTTTTGCTTCTATTGAACAGCTAGCAATGCATAGGCCCCTACTAATTCAATGTGTCCCTGACTGTTCAATAGAAGCAAAGGTACCGGGGTAATCAAAATATACAACTTTTATGGGCCTATAATAACTTGCTTTTCTGGCCAAAAATATTTTTTGAAAATTAAAAAAAAACATTTTTTTTTTATTTAAGAATTTTTTTTTTATGTCGACATGTTGGCCGGGATACGTGTCGACATATAAGGCATGTCGACGACGTCACTAGTGTGCATGTGTGTCATGTTCATCATTTTGTTTGAACGTTCAAGAATATGAATAAAATGTGTGAAATCAAAGTATTTAAAATGTAATGTGTATGTTGTGTCATTTAATTATGTATTGCTATGCCTATAGCCAGTACCGGTAGTTGTAATTGTAGCCTTTTTTTAAGTTTTATGATGGGAGATTGGGGGATATGACCCACCCCTTATAAAATATTCACAGCATTGTGATAAACATGAATTGGGCAAAAATATTATTTGGTTGCCTGTTGATCCTTTCTTTAATGCCACCTAAAGTTGGTCATTTATCAACCGCAAGTGTGATTTTTTTTTTTTTTTTTTTGGGTCCCCTTGGGGGAAATATAAAGGTTTGGGGGTTTGACCTCCTGACAAACAGTGGGCTCAATCGATCCAATTTTATATCAGACTTTGGCCAAAGCTGCACTATGGGTACCCTCATTTGTGATGATGGTGTTCAAGTTCATATACTGAGGTCAAAGGTCATTTGCAGGGCTCGAAATTCAAGGCCAAAAACAATGTTATTTACTTTAAAATCTTAAATGATATTTGCTGTTTTTTCACATAAAATTGGCAAGTGTTTCCAGATTGCACAGTACGTACACCACCCCATGTTTAAAATTTGGGCCTACAAAAATAAGTGGGTATATGCGGGTGAACGATCTTTACCGAGATGGTGAATATTGATGAGCCATGGCATAAAAGTTTTGTTTACACTGATACTTGCTCTTATGCGTTGTTTATGCGATCACAGATCCGAATTCACAGGTCAAGTACCCGAAAAAAATAGGGTTTTTTTTCCAAAGTTTTCGGCGAAATTAAACAAAAAATAAAAAATGGGTTTTTATTTACCGTATTTTTTTTTTTTTTTTTTGTATTTTCGGGTACCCAGATTCCTGCCCGAAAATTCAATCGGGTACCAGAGTATATAATTACCCGTTAGTTGAGAACATTAAAAAATACGCATTTGGAGCCTAAATAAGCAAATTGTGCTGCAAAAAACGCAAGTGCGTATTCTTGGCAACCCTACATCATGGTGCCATATCTTGATAAAAATCATATCAAACAGTCAAGGGTCTATTTGGTATCTATTTTATGATGGAACAAAAAAAAAATGCAGTGATTTATAGTGCGCTACGCACAGGCACAATGCCTAGACATTGATCCACAAGCCTCAGCACACTTTACAGGTTGTCGCTGACCACTACGGCCCCACATCATTACTTAACAAGAAATCAGGGACTTTGCTGCTTCAAGAGCGCACACCCTAGATATTCCACAAATAACCAGTGTTCGAATTAAGGAAAAATAAATGGTTGTCCCACGGACAACCAGGTTACAATTTCTGGTTGTCCGTCTAAGTTTTTGGTTGTCCGTATGTACAAAGGTCCATTTTGGCTACAGATTTATGGTTGTCCAGCGGACAACTGAATCAGTATTTTTGGTTGTCCAGCCACTTTTTTAGTTGTCCCGGGCAACCGGACAACCAAAATTTCGAACCCTGCAAATAACCATCGCAACCAGGATCAGCTCCCTGAGTTTTGTACGGGTTACGAGACAAATTTAGCAGTAAGTTCCTTGTCCAGGGGAATTTCAAGCTGAACTCAATTATCCACGAGAGCATAATATAGGCACCACCAGGGTTCGAACCCGCAACCTCTCGCACCACAGTCGAATGCCGTAACGATTGAGCTACCTTGACTGCTATGATGGGAGCTATTCCCTTAATTTTTTTTTTTATTTCTCCTTTCTAATACTTGTACATAAATGTACAGAAGTATGAAGTCATGACCTTGTTTGTCTGGGTGACATCTGAACAGGAAACTCAACCGGAAGCCAACATGTATGGGATTCAACTTTCATTTGTGTTCTAGGTCAAATCTACTCTCAGCCTTACATGTAGATAGCTTACAATTGACTTTGTAATGTGTTATCTAAGGGCAGGCCTGGAAAAAATGAGCAATTTGGCAATCGCGTTGCTGGGAAATTTGGTCATTTGGAGGGAAATTTAGCTTTTCTGGATAAAGAATTACATATTAAGAAATAGTGGGAATCCTGCTAAATTAGAGGGAAATTGATCCCTCTTGCCAGGAATAAACATTTTTTCCACTGGCCTGCTAAGGGGCTTTGCAATAATTATCTGTCACTCCCAGTCCCACACCCCTTCCCCTGAGTGGGTAGAAAGTAATAGGGTCAGTGGCATCGCCAGAACTTTAACTAGAGGGTGTACGGCAACTTCCGGGGGGTGGGGGATGAGCAATTTTTGGCAGCTCAAAGGGGGTGGGGCAGAGGTCTTTTAAATAAAATTGTGTGTGAAGGCTTGGGAAAACATGAAGGTGGCAGCCCTGGGGACAAGGTTTTTTGACATGCTGAGGGCCCACTTATTTTTTGGCAGCCCAATTCGAAATTTGCCCACCCTGTGGGATAGGGTGCATCTCTTGCCCCTCATGTTACACAAATTTCTTGTCCCTAGTCTCAAAACGTTCCATTGGTCAAAATATTACCCCATACCAAATTTAAAATTATTCCGAAGTCGTTTAGGGGGGCCTCCGTGTCGTTGAAATTGTTGGTCAATTGCCATACCATATGCATAAGGCAGCTATTTTGTTATACATGGTTAACATTAGAAATTACTGCTGCCTTATGTAAACACAGCCAAAAAAGAAAGTCTCCAGTAGTTCCATCCCCATTTAATCAGATTCTGATGAGTTTATGGCAAAATAATTTATATAATAATTTTCTATACACTTTCCTGCGAAGATTGATACCAAATTTGATATCAAAAGTCTAATCATCATGAGCAAAGGAACCGTTGTTTGGAAATTCGTGCAATTTTAAAAATGACAAATTACGAATTGACCACGCAAAAGTCAATGCATGGTATCAGCGTATTATGTGGCCTGAAGCAACCCGTACAGGAATCATTATACACTTGCCATGCTTGCCTGCTGCGCACAATAAAAAAGAGCGGGTATTTGATTTGCATTTTGACATGCATGGGTAAACCTTTAATGACAATGAATTTAGACCTCTCAGATGCGTGTAGATGTGTAGATCTAAAAAATACTTTTTTTATAATGTCGTAAAAGAAGCCATTGCAGATAATGTTGTATGAATGATGATAATTTTATATTTTATGTTGATGATGCTTACAAGAAAGCGTATTGAAAAAATCTGTCTCATTACTTATTTTGAAGTCTCGCAAACTGTTTAGAACTTGAACTCAATAAATCTCCCGGTAAAGAACTTTACAACAACGCCGAAATGTGTGTAACAGCTGCACATACAACCCGACATGTTATACCCCATTTGAAATTCCCGCAGTCACAAACAGTCACGCTTTTATCGATTAACCTGCCGGCCTATTCAGGCGACGTAATTCTTGGCACACACGCTAGCTCCGCCGCGTGATACAACTCCTATGTCATTTTAAAATTGCACGAATTTCAAAGATCGGTTCCCATGCTCACGATGATTAAACTTTTGATATCAAATTTGGTATCAATCTTGAAGGAGAGTGTATAGAAAATTATTATATAAATCATTTTGCCATAAACTCATCAGAATCTGATTAAATGGGGATGGAACTACTGGAGACTTTCTTTTTTGGCTGTGTTTATTTTGTTCATGTAGTTGAGACTATTATGAATCAAGATGTTAAAAAGCCCATGTCCCAAAATTAAACGTAAGGGAGCTATCTACAAGGACCAAGTTTATGTAAACATAAATGGCTGCCCTTTGCTGCCTTTACTGTGTAATTGCGAAATTACTTAAATATTCATAACTTTCCTGTTTCCATGCCAACTTTGAACCGTTAAGCTGATAGTTACTACTATAGTGATCACACACTTGCATCTAGACCTTGCTGAATTTGATGAGACAACACACACAGGACTGAGGTTCTTCAAATCTTGAGATTGGATATCTCCGACTGGTACTGGCATGATCATTTACCTCATTCGGCTTTATACATTGTCTTTGTTGTAGCCGTTTAAGCCAGTGCTTCTCCTGTGTTGGTACTTTGTCAATTGTCACTGCAGAGTGCAACTGCAAAGTGTATAACATACCATTTTGTTTGATTTGGTTTTACATTGCAACTTTCTTTTATGTAGCTATGATTTAACTGGCACTTTTTGAAATTATATGATTCACATCATACATCAAGTAACCTTTGTAGGCCTATGAATATTTCCATGAGGTACATGTGTAGTTCTTGGATTGGAACCTCAAAGCAGCTCTTTATGGGGAACAAAAGTTTTGCCATTCACCTGGCCTAGCATCTACAATGCTCTGGAATCTTTAACTTAACTTCTGAGTTTGCTCACCACTACCTACAATAATGCAATTCACAATGCCGCGAAACCATCTCTGCTGAGAACTCCGATCTGAAGATTTGAAGAACCTCAGCCTTCCATTCTTTTTAACATATAACATGATGCTGTCTCAGCAAATTGAGCAAAGTTTATAAATGTGCAAGTGTGCGATCACTCTTCTGTAGTAGTATCAGCCTAACAGGAAAGTTGGCACGAAAACAGGAAAAGATATGTATATCTCAGCAAATTCACAATTACATGCAGTAAAGACTGCAAAGGGCAGCCATTTATGTTTACATAAACTTGACCTCTGTAGATAGCTCCCCTATGTTTTATTTTGTTGAGTTAGACTATTTTAACATCTTGAATCATTAATAGTCCTAACTACATGAACAAAATACATAAGGCAGCAGTCATTTCTAATGTTAACCATGCAAAACAAAATAGCTGCCTTATGCATATGGTCATTTTCACGGTAAAGGGTGTAACTTTGGATTTTTAACATTTTGATCCGTAGTTTTCTAATAAAGCCACAGAATTCCATGATTTTTGGCCACATAAGTCATCTAGTTAGCAGCTACCTTGGGTAGCATAATCATCTTCAGGAGTTACTGCGTTCAGTTTTAGCAGGCTTAAATGTACCTAATATTGCCATTTTGAAAAACTATAAAAACAGTAACATTTTGTAAAAACCTGCGTTTTCTTCAGTTAGTTCATGGATAATTTTTCTTATCCTGAAAGTACGGTCATATGTTCAGTAAACACTGCCACATTAGATTTAATTGTGAACAGCCCTGTATTTTTGAGAATCGGACTTGAGATTTGTCGTTTCGAGGCTTCATTTTCCGTTAACAATTGTTAACAAACTTTGTGGGTATAACTTTGGTTCATAATTCTTGGTTATTTCTTCACTTCTTCTTGATTCATAACAGTTGATATCTTAACTTGAAATGGGTAACAAAAATTAGTCGATTTGCAAGCTTTCAAAATTTTTATAAAATCTTGACTTCAAAGAGCCGTTTTTCCGTTAACTTTTTTTTATTTTTCGAAACAAACTGTTCAGCAAGCTTGGGCAAATATAAATAAAAGAGCTCATCCAATCTATTTATCAAAATGTAGCAAAGTAGATCTTCAAATCACTTCTTTTTAAATTGTGGAGATATATATCACCGTTTGAAAATGGGACCCAATACAAACTTTCCGTTAACAATTGAAGCCTCCGAAACAAATGAAGCCTCCGAAACAACAATAAGATTAATTATCATCTATGCATATCTAAATTGGTGTTTCATACTGATATCTGCATTGTAATTGTTACTTGATATGTGCAGAATGTCATAAATTAAAAAAATTGTTGATGTTATGGTTAATGTTTGAAAAATATACTGATACCCAAAAAGCCTGTTTCGGAGGCTTCACATGCAAAAAACAGCATACTTAACAAATGGGTGAAAAAGTTAACATGCTATAAATCTACAATATCTGCCACATAGAATCATTGATTCAATACACACAAGAAAATAACAGCTTAGATGATCCCAACAGTGTTGTTTTCAAAAAAATACTTCTGCAATGTTTAACCATTGTTAACATGAAGCCTCCGAAACAATAAAAATGACTTGCTGTGATAATTTAATTTTTGTCACAACTGAAATTCAATACTTAGAAGCAAAGCATGAAAATTAGTAATTGTGATATTTTTTACCTATTTTTTCATGTCAACTTGTAGTAGTTAGCCAAATATTTTACTTTTATGATCACCTGTGTTGTTAACTAAAGCCTCCGAAACACAAATCGCTTGAATTGCCAATTCTAAAAAATAACTCCAATTTCTGTGAAACTTGGCTGGGAGGTTCCTTTCATCAAGTAGTATTTGTACATGAAGTTAGACATTCAAATTATTTTAGGAACCCAATTAAAACTTAAAAAATATGTTTAAGATTGGGAAATTTCCATTGCAAATGACCCTTGATGTTAAAAATTTTCAAAATTGCAATTACAAACATAGCAAAACATGGTATAAAATTTAACTTATATCTGTTGACTTACTTTGGAATGGGATTTCACATGTATTCCAGCTTTCATGTCATAATTTTCTGAGCTTATGTAAAATACATTTTTTCTTAGATTTTAACCAAAATGTTATGGAAATGTCCATTTTTTTATCAGAAATCAAAAGGTTTAAGCCTTGAAACATTATTTTACTGGAATTTGAGTTGCTTCTATGCATGATTACAGTAAACAGAAACATATTTAAGTGGTTTGAAATTTTGACCCAAAAAATCAAAAGTTACACCCTTTACTGTGAAAATGACCATATGGTATGGCCATTGACCAACAATTTCAACGTCACGGAGGCCCCCCTAAACGACTTCGGAATAATTTTAAATTTGGTATGGGGTAATATTTTGACCAATGGCACATTTTGAGACTAGGGACAAGAAATTTGGGTAACATGAGGGGCAAGAGATGCACCCTACTGTGGGACATAATTATTGCACAGGCCCTACATCAAAGTTTCTACATGGTATGAGTTATGATTGAGGAACTTGCAAGCTAAATGCTTGTTGGTGTTTTCAGGTTACATTGTACGACGATGGTTTTGCTTTCAATTTGGATATAAATGTTTGTGAATATACAAATTTGGAGCAAAAAAACCACCAGAACTTTGGAACAAATGCAATGTAATTGGTGGACAATTGAAACTTGGTGGGTATTGTCACCATTTAGAGCCAAATTCTTTAAAGGTCATTCTTAGGTCATACAGGAGTCATGTAGTTTGTTTTGTTCATGTAGTCAGGAAGTTTGTTTTGGGGGTATCCAGGGGTCATATGAGGTCAAATTCAGTCTGCCCTTTAGGCTTGAAACTTTGTACCAACCTTTGTGTGCCACATCGCTCCCTTTGGTGGAGGTATCACGGTCGATGCTGTGCATCGAAAACAGCGACATCCGAGAACCGCCGTTCATCTAATCTTGTTTTTATCTTTGTTTTTATTGAGAGGTTTAACTTTATGCACGCAATTGATTTCTCAAAATACAATTCCCTGCCAAAAATCCATGTTTTTTTTTTTTTTTTTTTTTTTTGATTTTTTTTTTTTTTTTACAAGACCTAAATGTTTGGTGATATTTGTGTTGACTATGAAGGTCAACTTTTGTATGAACACTTCTGTCTAAGAAATGGTAGTAAAATGATCCACAGGCCTGGAAAAGGTGTTTATTTCCTGGCAAGAGAGATAAATTTCCCTCCAACTTAGCAAGATTTCCCACCATTTCAAATGTAATTCTTTAACCAGAAAAGCAAAATTTCCCTCCAAATATCCCAGCAACGAGATTGCCAAATTGCCTATTTTTTCAGGCCTGATGAGCCTTTGGTTTTTGTGTGGAGATCATTTCATTGAATGAAGGCTGAAGTGACAATAACTTCATTTTGTGGATACTAAATTATTATTTTTGGCATTTTCCCCAACTAGGAACAGGGCAGAAAGCAGAATACACTTGCACTGAAGAAGGTTAAGAACATTGTCTTTTTTCCACGAGAATCAAAAGTTACAAACTTGAAAATAAGAATTTTTGCATTTTTTAAAGAAACTTGAAAAGGAATGGTTTAAGTTTGTTTTTGAGGAGATTCTTTGCAGGGTTCGATTTACTTTGAAAAATTTGCGTAGCAATTTTTAGCGAAAACCTTATTTAGGTGATGTTCTTATAATATGTTTACATTGTAAAAATTGCTATACAAGCTGAAATTTGTGTAGCAGGTGGGAGCATTTTGCTCCATGACACCAGTTTTATCAAACCCTGATTCTTTGCAAGTATTGCCTTTGAGTCTTCATCAGTTCATACAAGCAGATGAAATTTCAGCAAATATTTTTAGTAGCTGTCAAATACAATGTTGCATGTAGTCCCGACTAGAATTACTATTTGAGGTCTAAATCAAATAAAAACATGAATGCAAAACAATTTATATCGGGGTAACGTAAATTTAGCTGTATTTTTATGTCCCCTTTAATAGGGGGGTCACATCATTCTTTTATCTACAATATAAATGTTTGGCATTAAGTTTTTCAGAAGCATCTTGCAAAATGATGAAGATAGCAATTTAAATGGTTCAAATTGGATAAAGCGTTTTCGAGTTATGCCAATTTAAAAGTTCGAAAAATGGCTGTTTTTCAGCATGATTTTGATAAAACGCATGTTTTCGACTAATATGGCATGTTTGAAGACTAAAAAAATCAAAATTATATGCTTCCTATGTCAGATTTTCACTTAAAGTTGCTGTATAACTGAGTCTTTCAACATAGATATGTCAAGAGGTACATCATTTGCTTCAGTTTTTGAAAAAGATTACTCCAAATATGGACTAAAACACCAAAATCAAGGATGGGCGCACTCTCATTTTAACCCCTTGCAGAATAAAATTGCAGATTTACGACAATCTCAGATTAAAAATATGAATTGTGAATGGCTGCATTTACACTAAGCCAACTCTAACCCTTGGGAAAAAAAAAAAAAAACAACAACAAAAGCTTCATGTGCATCAAAATATTGTGAGAAATTGCCTCCAAAGTGGGAAAAATCTAGAAAATCAAGGAAATTGCCGCTCAATGTAAAAAAGTGCTACAGAATGAAACAGCAAGTTACGGACACCCTCGGAATAAAAATATCAACTTTGTACATCCATATTCAAGGTAAAACAACTCTAGGACTTCAAGTTGGACCACTGCAGTAGATAAAAACAACAAGTTGGTCATAATATGTTGATAACTACACTCCAGAAATGGAAAAATATGAAAACTTCACAAGTAAGGTCAACAATTTCTATGGGAAAATACACAAGAAAATGGCCAAAAAACAAATGTTTCAATATATTGCCATTTTTTAACCCAACATCCTAGAAATTTCTTGTTTACGTCAAAAGAAAGATATTTTTGTGGAGATTCAGGAAAAAGGAGTCTCAATTTGATTGCACATGTGGCACACAGTAGGGTAACTCATCATCTACAGTCATCATATCAAAATTTCACCCTTGGACAGCGTTTCCTATGGGAAAATACACACGTTTCGGGCAAAAAAACATCAAATTTTCAAATTTATCGTAGAAAAAAACAAGTTGTGCCAAAATACAGATACATTTCTCATGGTTCAGAAAAAGTAACTTTAAAATTCACTACATCGTTGGCACCAGGTCGAAAAACTCACTTTCTAAAGGCAATTTCTTAATTTCTTCTGCGGATCCAGACACTGGTCTTTGCTGATAAATACTCTGGTGCTTTCACAGAGCCGCCGTGTAAAATTCAAAAGGTCAATAGACCTAAAAATATTTTTTTTGTAACTACACATATACTAAATAAATATTTGAAAATGTTTAGGTCTCTATGAAGAAAACAATTTGATATTTTTTTATTCTCAAAACATGCCATTGTTCATTTATGGGTCGTATGCAGACACCTAATGAGCTAATGTGTGACCCCCCTACCTTTAATGACTACCCCTAATAAGTCACAACTATGACTATTGGTGGCTTTAGTTTTGTATCCCCTTGATATAACATTGTCATCTTCACTTTTTGTTTTGTGAAAAGATCCTGTATATATTTCTCAGACATACAATACAACATCAAAATCTGCATTTTAACTGGCTAATAAACATCTTAATTTTAATAATATCAACATTTGGCATTTATTAAATTGTCTGCAAACTGTACATAATGTAAACTATTTTAATTTAGATTTGCGACATGTTTCAGAGACAGACATTGCACATACATGTAGTATATTCATGCTATAAATTGAACATGGATATATGTGCGATATGCGTCATTGCTCAAAATACTAATGTAGTCTGCCGTTGAATGCATAGCTAATGTTCCAAGGCATCTCTGTGACAGCACACTCTGCTGCTACCAATGAACAAGATAGTTAGGCATGGTAATGTACAGTGTAAGAGAGCAATGTTGAGTCTGCTTGCTAGAGGATGTGCATAATGCAGAGATGTGTTTGACTGAGGTCAGACAAAGGTCGTGTCGCCATCTATTCTGCGCTCGCTCAGTTGCATAGAGCTTGCTAGCAGTATGCAAATTCACAGCCTTGCTTAAATTGTCAATGCATTTTTTGAAAGATTTTATTTTGTTGGAAAATATTCTGAAGTGTTCATGGATAAAATATATGAAGTTGATACATGTAGGGATTCATGATGGAAATTACATTGTTTGTGACACTCAAAATGATATGCATCAAGGAAATAATCAATTGATGAATTTGATTTGGTTGAGTGAAAATCACAAGTTCGTAAAAATATATTGGGCACTGCATGTCTTATCAGATCGATAAAAAGGTTTTGGGAGAAGAGCAAATTATTATTTTTCCTTTAGAAATCTGTGAAGTTGATAAATGTGAATTTTAATGTTCAGGAACCGTAGAGGATAAAATACAAATTCTAAGCGACGGTGAATAAAGTTTCATGGTACGGCATAAAAAATTGTTTAATCCCCAAATTGTCAAAATTTATATTTTTAAAGAAGGGGATAACAGCAAGGAATATTTTTGAAAAATGTCGAGCTTTCATCTAATTGGCTTCTTAGATGTTTACATGGATGGTTCAGAACAACTTTTATGTTCAGTTGTCATGGCTTTTACATTATTATTGTAGCTATTCAAAGCTTGAGGTTTCCCACTTTACTCTGGGTTTAGGGTTTCACCCAAAGAGTGATTTCCCGCTATTAAAAGTTTGTACATGTATGTTTGTATAAAACATTTCAAGGCCATGTGTTCTCGCCACCCGGGGGGGGGGGGGCTTACTTCAATATGAAATGGATATGTCATGTGTAGGGCTGACACTTTCACAGTAAGGGGCATTCGGTGAGAGCAAAATATAAAAAATATGGGGTCATTGGGTTTGAACATGATTTTTGGCATTTTTGAAAAAGGGGGTCTTTTAACCCTACATACGCTTCACCTTCAAAGTTGGAGTGTCCCCCCTGGGGGCGTCGCCACCCTTGGCATTTTCAAAAATTGTGAATTTTTACACTCGTTTCAAATTAAGAATATCTCCACAATTATCAAAACTAGCATTTTTGGAAAGCTGAAGACAGAAGCAGTTTAAATTTAATAATGGGTTACTTTTAAAAAAATGCATTGCCTAGTAAGTATTGCAGTACTGAAAGAAAACAACATTTGAGAGGATAGCAGAGCCTACTGACTTTGGAAAAACAAAAATCACAGCTGTTTGTTGATGTCCCAAAGTATATTTTATAAAACAAATCAGCATATTTTGAACCTAACCCATACAGAAAAGGAAGTCCAGTAAAATGCCAAACATACGTACAGAATCATTTGGGAAGGGCTTCAAAATGTTCGGATTTTCTTGACATTACATTTTCACATACCACGGTAGATCTAGATTCTTTAGTTGATAATTTAATTTAAGAACTAACAACAACATAAAATTAAAGTAGGACCTATGTTTTCCCATATTTTATTTTCCCATTATTTTCTCACTGAGAAACATGTTCATGATTAAAAGTTAGTACTGTGCTGCCCACCATACAAAGTTTTAGATGTTTGCCAGTATTGAGATGACCCTCAGGGTTCAGAAGTTCACTTGGTCAGATTATACAGAGAAGGTCATTGTAATTGACCATTGGCCTTTCATTCTTGTGTTCAAACTTTGAATAAAGTGTTTGTTCACTGTGAGGTCGGTGGGTCAGGTCATGTCAATAGTGTGTGTGCCTGCATGAATGGAAACCCCTTTGTGTCATGTCATTGAAAGAATAGCGAGTGAACTCAAACCAGGCACAATTTTTATAGCACTGCCAGAGCCAGCTTTGCATTGTGTACAGTCTTTAACGTTTTTTCTGCCTCCCACACATGCACGCCATGTTTCATTTGCCAATACAAAAATTGGAATTAAGCATATCCACAGTTATAATATGTTTTGAGCAAGTGTGGTTTAGTCTGTGTCAGGTATAGCTGTTATCAATATGCATGTCAGGTCAGCTCCAGGAACACTTGAAAAAAGGTCAGTGCCAGTATGAATTATACACAATGTAAGAGATTGGTGACAGTGATAAGGATGTATACAACCGCTTGTAAATTTACGAAGGCTTGTGTTTGAATATTAACTTCACACTCGGCAGTTTTTGCTTTTGTTGCAAGATGAATTCAGAATGATGGTAGCGGAGGAAACGTTTTAAAGCAGTCGTTGAGTGTGTGATTGTTTAAAAATAGAAGCGAGCATGCTGACTCAGTGTGACAAGCAAGCGCCATGTAAAATTTGCAGTGCTTTTCAGCTGCTGCTGCTGGATGTGACCTAGAGATTTGCAATGCAAGGGTGACCTTTTTATTGACCTCCATTAAATGGTACATGTACATGTACTTAGGTACAGAAGAGGATTGTAATAGGTGGAGGAAATTTGCAATAGGTACAGTCAGGCACATATTGAGGGTTTACATTATATTTTGTTTGGGAAAATGTAAAAAATATGTTAATTTTTCATTTTCTGTCGTTTTTGTTATTTTAAGGGGATTGGTTTGGTGGACACCAAACTCCTGAGATTTTGTTTTCAAACCAAAGGAAGACAACTTTATTTTGATTGGTTGGGTCAGGACTGCAGGTCAAATCATAGTTTTTTGTTTGATTGTGGGTGACCACTGACTAGAAAGTAGAATACAGCAAGTGTGAAGTTTCCTTTGAAAATTAAAACAGTACATCAAAAGTACCGGTATTAAACAATTCTGATCCCAACATTGTTGCGTGAAATAAATAATTATAGGCTGAATTAAATAGAAGGCTGCAAAAATTATTAACAAGTAGCATAAATCTTTAGTTTGTTGTGGTCACCTTTCTTTCTTGTTTTTATTGTGATTTTTGTAACATTTGTAAACATCTCAAACTTGCTTTGAATTCTTTTGTGTGGTTTGAAGGTGTGCAAATTAAGGATTCCCCAAAGTGACTTGATTTTTTTAAAATCAAAGTCAAATTTATTGTAAATTCATGCATGCACATAACTAACATTGGGTGTGAATGGTTGACCCAAGAGCCATTCATAAACTGTTAAATACCAGCCCACAATAGTGTGACGATCACAAGATACAAATAAGTAGGAAAGTTACTATTTGAAACTGGGAATTTCATTACTATATTTGTTATTATTATTTAATGAAATTAAAATCACAGAATGTTCAGGAATACAATGTATGCTATGAATAGGGCTATTAATAATAGATTTGACAGCTGATCATTGTTTCTGATTTTCAACATGATTATATTGAACTCTGATTCCCCAAATATTTATCAAATTTATTTTATGAAAGCCCTGACAAAATTGTATAAATATTTATCAAATGCATTGTGTTTGAAACAAACTTCACAAATTTGTCATAATTTATTTTTTCTTTCTTTGTCTCTTTTCATTATTTTTGCACCAATCAACCAGGTTGTACAGACTAAGTAGCTCAACTTGCTTTCATCCAAACCATATCCCCACTCATCACCATGGAGAGCATCCAGGTGCAAGAAGTCCACGAGGTACAGGAGGTCCAGGAAGCAGAGGAAACCGTGGCAACAGGTGGCGAGGAAGGCGAAGTACCGGTACATACAGAAGAACAGGTGGAGACTGTTCATCAGCAGGTACTTGTATGTATAAAAAAAGTGGTTTGTATACTTAACAGGCTTGGAAAATATCCATTGCACCCCCCCCCACCTCATGCAAACACCATTGTGGTCAATTGTTCCTAAGGTCCCTTTCTGTTGTTTGTCACCAATGTGCCCTGATGAAGTGGTTTGCCACAAGCAATTGCTTTGGAAATTGCATTGTGTTACTTGGCCATAGATGGAAGACATGACCTTAATCTTCCACACATACACACCCCCCCATGGAAGACATGACCTTAATCTTCCACACAGGGAGTGTGAATTTCAAATGGAGTTAACCTGAATAGGTCACTCCATTTGAAGTCTACACCTTCCTACATGTAAGAGATTGAGGTCATTGCGACCATGGGTGTATGGATATCAGCAGGAAAATCTTATTTCTTAAGGCAGTCCCTGGACTTCAATGTTTAATAGGCAGTTAGTATGAATTTGCATGATAAACTTCCTCTTTCTCCTCCCTGTGTTTTGTTCCTATCACATGCATCATACATCAAGCTAGTATAGAGTTTTGGAATTAAATCAAATACTGGAACTTACTTTTTCAACTTTGCGACGTTGGATCTAGAACCATTTTACATGACCAGCCCAGTTGGCTGATGAAGTCTGGTGGTTCTAGACGCAACATCGCAAAGTTGCATAAAGTAAGTTCCAGTATTTGATTTAATTCAAAAACTTGAAACTACTGGATGACTAAGAACATTCCCCCATATATCAAGCTAGATGGAATATGTTAGTCTGTGAATCCATGGTGAAATTAAAGTCACTTTTCCAGGCCTGTTTATAAATATTCTGTGTTGATTGTATCCTTACAATGCTTACATGTGGATGTGTACAGTATGTGTGGACATCTGGCAAGCATGGACCTGTTTCTACCTAAGTACCATACCATGCATCAAGCAATTGGTTCTCTAATGCATATTATATAGGCAGTGAAAATCACATGTTAGCTATTCCTGTAACTTTAACAGGACATTCAGTGTTTGTCAGCCTTGTTGGTACAATTTGATTTGAGGCCCAACCTACATTGCCCAAAAAATATTCAGACCCCAACTATGATAATGTACCGTATTCATTCCAATAAGCGCCCAGGGCGCTTAACAAAGTCATTTTGGGTGGGCGCTTATTTTTTACCTGGTTTACCTAATTTTTAAGTAAGGGGTGTTCATTAGAGACAAATTTATGTATGTTATAAAAGGGTCCTGAGACGTTCTAGTAGCTTTTCTGATGTAGAAAATGTATTGCAAGTTTACACAGGACTTGTAGTCCTCCAGCTATTTCACCGTATCGACGTCTATCTGTCACTTCAACACTGATGGTACCCTTTAGCAAATTGGAAATTTCCTGGTGGGCGCTTATTGGGGCACGGGCGCTTATTGGAACGAATACGGTAATGCCTTTTTTTAACACCATATATTGGATTTGTAAATTCTTCAGGCTGTTTCTGCAACATGAGCATTACATAAACAGTTCGATGAAACAACACAACAATCGACTACATAGACAGACCAACATGCATGCATAATGCATCTATCCATTCTTTGCGAATAGTGCGGATGAAAATGATCATTTAAGCTAGACCTAGGAAAGTATACACAGTGTTAGACCTAGGAATCCTAGGAATACGCGATTTTCGGAGGCCAAAATATGCACCTCAATTTTTTATTTAAATTTTTTTTTTTTTTTTTTTTTTTGCAATTTTTAATGTCTTTTTGGTGGATTTGGAGAGTCCCTGGACATCATTCATGGTTGATTTTCCAAAAAAAATTGCCCCTTTTGGATACAAAGTTGTAATTTTTAGTGATTTTCTAGATTTCTTTGCTCTACATGTAGATCAAGGGACTCTCCAAATACGCGAAAAAAATCCAAATGTCAAAAACACATTCGGAGCCCAAAATAAGCCCTTTCAATTTTGCGCCGCAAATATTTTGTGTATTCTAGCAGCCCTAATTTTTAGAGTAATGCCTTTTAAAAATAGCTATCTGTTCTGATTGTGTCCTCATCTCTAGTGTTTTTTTCCACAAACCTTCAATTTAAATTACCATTATTTCTCTACATGTATATCATTAACTTTTTCTTACACTTACAGCAAAGTGAATATATACAGAGTGCTTGAATAGAGCGAAAGAAAACATGCTAATACCGTATTCATATCAAATATAATACTCAAAGTTGATTTATTAGTACTTAATAACGCAGCTAAATATAGCCTTTTCATAGACGTTGTTCACGCTCATTTCTGCATGCTTGTCACAATCACACACATGAAAGAAATGAAATTTATTTTGCTTGCACACAAAATGTTCAATTAGTAAATTGTCATAAATGTGATAACATAAAGTCAAGAGGAGTGCTCAGCATTTAAATAAATGTCACCGACTAGAACATTTATGTGATATTTCGAAGGAAGTGAAACTCATTTTGCAAAATCATGTTAGCCCCAAGCCGCAAGAGCAGACTGGTATGAATATGTCTCTGATTGACAGATTATGTCTGGATGTAAATATTGTTAGAGATCTGCAGGCTAGCTAAAATATCACAGCATACTGCAGCCAGTGCACACACAATGCTGCAAATTCAAGGCTGACCTTTTAACCTTTTTAGTCCAGTTCCATAGGCTTTGATCCAAATATAACCAATAGATCCAAGTACAATTTTTTTGCCGTGCACCGAGATATTTTTCCGATTGTTAACTGTTGGGATAAATTTCCATGTCAATTTCTGAGTAAAGCACAATAATTTCTAGAATTAAACATTGAAAAATAAAACTTATTTTACAAACATAAACTGGTTTAAAGGTTTCAAATACCTTATTTATTTCTAAAAAATGTTATGTACAATAAAATTTGGTCCTTTTAAAAATGAACCCTAAAAAGGGTTGGAGTTAAAAAAAAAAAATACCACATTAAAAAAATACATTAAAAATACATTGAATAAAAAGTTCACTAAAAATACATTGAAAAAAAAATTACAAAGAAAAACTGGTTTTAAAGGTGATAGTTTCAAATACCTTATTTATTTCTCCAAATGTTACAATAAAATTTGGTCCTTCCAAAAATGAACCCTGAAAAAGGTCGGACCATACAAAATTAAAACAGCATTTTTTTATTTTTATTTTTACTCCATCCTGAAAGAAATTTTTAAACAGTCAATCACTGGCATTTGTGTAAAGCATCCAAATCAAAACAATAAAGGATGCTACAAACTAGGCATAAAAACAAAGAAAAACAAGGATTTTTTTAAATTATACAAATTCTATACCGGTAATGGTAAACAATTTGTGTTCAATTTAGCAAATCTTGAAAATTATTATATGCCACCACAATTTCTGTTTCTATGTAACTAAACTGGCAGCACAACACATATTGCTATCAATTTACTCATAAAAAACAGTTTATATGTCTTTCTCTTCACAGTCTGCATAATATTGCAGTTTGTTTGAAGTGAGATCTGGCCTGCAGCTGTGCACATTATAAATGTTATGCAAACCGTGTCATTATTAAACGCTTTTCCTTCATAATTGCTAGTGGTGCTACATGATAGTCAAGTGTGTGTGTCTGTGTGCTAATGTTAGCTCCTTGTCTGCATGGGGACTGTTTTTCTGTGGTTTTTAAAAAAACTTTAGGAATGAACTCTGACATTTTAAAGCAAACAAATAAAATAGTGCAAGAGGATTCTTGTTTTGCCAATGCTAGTATACATACAGTGCATCTTATACAGTAAGCTACAATACATTGTACAGGAATTAATTTTGTGCTGCAAAACAATTTGCTAATTTAAATTATTCGACTGTTGATGTAAATATCTATAGAATTTAATTTAATTTCATACAACTAAATTAAAATGTTGTTCAAATTTTTAAATCTCCACTTACATTGTCAGGAAGGGAATGGGTATAGGCAGCGTTTATCTAGCATTACATTTTCAAAGACTAAGTTCATAGCTAGAGTGCCTTACCTGAACTTGTTAGGTGGACACGAGGCTGATTGGTTGACCTTTGAAACCTTATTTGCCAAACACTGTGGAAATTATATTACAATGTGTGGATTCAGTAAAATATTAAACCCACACAAACCATGAAATGAATTCTTTGTGTTTGAACCAGATCTACTGAATGCAAAGACATACAGTTTTGAAAGAGCTTGCAAATTTATACCAATTCAATGTCAATATAGTTTCTTTTGTTGTTGATTTTGCACATTTTTGTGATACAAAGTCACAGTTTTTTAGATGAAAGAACCCCATTTTTCAAACAAATTTTTTTCTGACTAATATTTGAATATATTAGGAACTTAAATTTACAGACTGTAGAGACATAATTTTTGCTTTGGCAAATGAAGGTCATGAATGCAAATTTTACTCCATAAAAGTTATGTCCAAACACAGTAGATTCTGTGATATTATCAGGAAAGATTTAAACTTCACATAAAAATGGAAACATTGTTTTTAATGGCACGGCATAATGTAAGATAGAAGAAAACAGAACACGGATGAAAATGGACCACGTCCCTTCAATAGTGATAATTAGCAAATTGTATGCTTCAGTTGTCATTAGCAGATCTGTATTTCTTCGGCAGTATATAGATGAGGTGACATCAGTGTTTATCAACTAGGCAAACTAGTCCATCGATATGCTTCAGCAAACTCTAGTACCCTACACTGGTCATTGGCCTTATTGTGATGCGGCGGGAGTTTTAAAAGCACAGGTCCTGAACAAAACATGCGCACACATACTGCCAGGCAAGGAACAATGGTCATTGCCGACAAATTGCTAGGGAATGACGTCAAATATCACCTCGTGTATTACTGCATTTACTCTTTGATTCAAAAGCACCTGTTTCTCCAAGACAAAACACAGTATCTTCTATGCCACTTATGTACAGATACTGCCAATTTACTTTGTGGTGATGCAATTGTAGCAATTGATTGTTCTTGTTCTTTTAATCTTATTGTGATGCTCTAAGCACTAAACATTACACTCTTTTTTTTTTTTTTTTTCATGTAGGTACCAATGGAAATCCACCATGTGGAAGGTGCTGAAGAACATATCCAGGTCCAAGGAGCAGAAGGACACGTAGAACAAGTACATGTACAAACCGCTGATGATCAGGTAAGATCCCACCCACATATAGGGCAAATTGTTTCTGATCACCACTATTACAAGGGGTGTGTTAATATTGGCCATGACAAGGCATCATGTGGTGCTCTTGATACAATGCAGTGGTCATGGTCCTATACTTTTGTTAAGCACTTAATAGGCCGGTTTCTTCCAATGATATATCTAATACTGGAGTTTAAAATAACATGGAAATATGGATAGAGAAAAATAAAATTGCTTTTTAGTATTACTTAAGGAGTTTTGGGTTGTAAAATAAGTAGGAGGGTGGTTTAAGAAGTGAATGAGGACATCAAAAACTCCTGCCTATTTCGTGTTGATCAAAATATACTCTATAAGTTCTTCTCACCTTAAGTTTGGGACTGACGTTTAATAAAAATGTTGCGAGAGAGCAATTGCATTATGCCGCCCTAAAATGAGAGCATATTATGCAGTGATTACAAGAAGGGCATGCAATTCAAGGCTAGGCGCCCTAAAAACTGCAGTGACATCACTACCAAACTCGATGTGAGAAGAACTATAGTTCGATCCCATGTTTCCCTATTGTGTTAAAGGAGCACGACTGAAATCCACCACGTGGAAGGTACAGCAGAAGACGGAGGCGAGGAGCAAATGCAAACCTCGGAAGAACAACAGGTATTTTGAAATTGTGTGACTGATAGTGGTACATATTTTCAATGGGTACACCTGGCAGTAAGGGCTTGTACATGGACATTATTCTTCTCTATGTACTTGATATAATACACACTCTGAGACAAATGGTAGAGCAGTATCACAGATCTTCCAATGCATCATAACTCATTAATTTAGAGTCGGTTAATACCAAATGAAAACATACACTTTTCTGCTGACAATTTCACCAAAATACTTGTGTCTTTCTCAGAGCACTATGATGTTATCAATCCATCTGCTTTGGAGTGGGAAACTTCGCCGGATGTTGGATCCTCTGCTCCAAATCACCTCTGGAGATAGAAGTTTTGCTTTTGGTAAAATAAAATTGAAGCATCCGGTGAAGTTGCCCATTCCAAAGCAGATGGATTGATAACGTCAATCAATAGTGTTTTGAAAAAGCCTGAAGCGAAACTGTTGGCAGAAAAATATATAAGTTTTAGATTTGGTTTTTACAATAATTCTAAAAACTGATTTATAAACAAACTGTAACTCATGACCACTCAGTTGGGCAGATAGAGCCTTTTGATGGGTTTAGGACACCCTCTTCATGATGATGCAAGTGTAAAGAATTTTTGAAAACTTAAGTTGATTGGGAATCTATTATAGAAACATGCAACTCAGTCTTTTTGAATTGTGTGTACATTTTACACAAACAATTCTAGAGTATGTATCAATCAAAGTACATTGACATCATTATTTGTTTCTTTCTTGGTATGCACGATTGTTTTAAAATTTGAATCATTATTCTGTTTCTAAAATCAGCATAAATTATAGCACCCACCTGTGCGTCATTTTGCAGTGCTCCTGATTTGCTGCACACATAATCTGCCATTAGTTGGCAGTATTATCAGTATTCAGAGTATTCAGATATTTGGAAACTGTATTACACCCGTACATTTGGCAATTGCTGACGGAAAGTGCATTGTTGTAAAAGGAATGAAGATTCAAATTTGACAAAAATTTCTGTAGATCTTGCAAACTTTCCTCAATTTGTTATCATTTTGTTTTCTTTTGTCTTAATCTCTTTATTTCTTTCTAGTGAACCAGTACAGCATCTGTCAAAATAAATGTCTTGTCTAGTTATTTTTTACTTTGAATGTTTGTGATATACTCTGTATACAATTTGATATGCACACATAGCATAGTTCATAAATATCAACATGTGTTTAATTGATTATAAACCCCGTTGTAAACATTTGTTGATAAACATGCAAGAAACACATCAGGTTTAATTCTCTGTATTCACAATCGATGCGGCACCAGCGGTTGGGGAGATGCCAAAATATGCAATGCATCATGGGAAAAAGGTTAACATCCAAATCCTGTGTAATATGAGGCAACATAGGAACATGTTATTAAGTTTTTAAATGTCAATAATGATGATGTTGCAAACGAATACACACGAAAACATCAATTTACAATAATTCGTTATATGTTATCGATCCATTTTGCATCTATTGATCACACAGACTCCTTCGTGGAGCTGTTTTCAACATTATTATCACACTCGCATGAAAATCCAACTAGCTAGGGCGGGGATGTCGACCGTAGAGGTCAAAAATTAGACTGGCAAGAAAGATCAACCGCTGGCAGCACATCGTATTATGAATACCTAGAATTGTGTAGTTCTGTTCTCTGTGTAAGGTGTATGTTTGTTTTTCTTCACATTTCAATGTATGTTTTTCATTTGCTTCAAAGTTGGAATAGTAAATATGTTCCTTATCCATCCGCCGTTCATTTGTACAATTTTTCTTAAAATACCCCAAAGCATGTTGCATAGTTTAATAATCATTATCAGGTTGAAATAGGCAATGATTATACCCCCATTCTTAATTCACATGATGAGTACATATTTTGCATGAAATATTTCTAGATACAAATTGGTTTTGGTCTTTAGAATCTGTCTGTTGAAGTATGAAACCTTAAAATCAACAAAAATGGAACATTGAACAATTGTTTGAAATGCATGCATGGATGGGACCTGCTTTTCATACTTTGGTGGTTAACATTGTATTGTTTGAACTGTATGGTAATAAAAAAGTAAATGTGTGCAAAAGTTGTAAATTACATGGGTACATGTGGTTGAATTGGCAACTGATTTCTAAAATCAATCTGAGATAGTGACTGACTGTTATCATTCATGATACAAATTAAAAAAATATATAAACATAATCCCATTTTGGAGATTTGCAGCATCCCATTATGGATGATTGCAAATGAGATTATCAATTAGAAACTTGTCACTTATTCATTTCTGTCTTCTCTCTGTCTCTCTCTCTTTCCTTTCTCATACATGTAACATGTATATTCTTCGCATCCTTCTCTCCCTCGTCTACCCAAGTTAATGCATACAGATGTCATAAGCCCTCACTAGAATTCACAACTTGTCATTGCCTATAAACTACATGTATTCAGGTTATCAATTTATTTTTGTCAACTGTCTTTCACTCTATTTTCTCACCCAATTCCAAGATGTATTTCTCTCACCTGGTTTGTCAAGTTATTTGTCAGGTTTTTTTAGTGAGTGGGTGATGTTGTGGTGCCTGGGGTTCTGGTGACACAAATAAGTAGTTGAGTACTATGGCATTTACATGCACATACATTTACAAGTCTACTATTGATTGTTACAGCAAATTTTCCTTGCTGAATCTTGGAAGTGGTGCTGTTTTATGCAAGTTTTGTGATGGGTTTTATGATAAAACAAAAAAAATCCCTGTTCTAATGGGTGGACGGACTAGTTAGCCAAGTAGGGTTGGTCAGTCAAGTTCTTTTTACTTCATTCTGGGAGAGGCTAAATAACCATTACAGAAAGCATGAAAAATTCTAAAAATGTTTTGTAAGTTTTATGTTTTGGAAAATGTTCTGATTTTTTTTCCACAATCCACTTCAGCCAAAAAAATGGTTTAAAAAAGTCCCCAAAATGCAGGGTGGTGGGTATTGGTGGGTTTTTTTGTCACCAAAGCAAAATAATTTTTCAGGGGAGGGAGTGAGTGAGTGAGAGAGAGAGACCTCACATGGTTAAAGTATTATTGTCAGAAAAAATCAAAGAGATTCCTTTTTATTTAAAGTCAATGCAATAAATAATAATCTGCAAAAGCAAAACCCAAAAGTCGAACCCCTATCCTTTAAATCTGGTCAATTGTGGAATAAAAACAGCCGTTTAGTATACAGGAATATTCAGTAGTGCCAATTTAAATATCCAATTCCTTTGCCACCACAAGCTTGGGGTTATCACATGAGTTCCATCTCCTGACGAGTTCTAACAGTGGGTTTTAAAATGTGTGTAAAATGTGCGTAACAGGCTCTGGGGTACACAGCCGTTTTCGCCAAACGTTTGTCAAACAATTGCCGAGCACAAACGCTTGTCAAACATTTTCAGAACGCCTGTAAACGTTTGGCAAACGCTTTTGATTGCTAAATGTTTGTCAAACGTTTGGCGAAAGCGGCTATGTAGCAGAGGGCTCAATAAAATTTTACACTTGCATACATGTATATAGACGTAAATGCCTATACTGATATGCTGAGGTGGACATTTTGTTGTGACATTTGTCAAAAGTGGGTTGCATATAAACATCAGTTTACCAACTTTGAGGGGTGACACACGTGTGGTGCTCATTTACAGTTGTAATCTTCAATTTGTCATCCATGTACCATCCACACATACATTTATTTTAGCAGCGTGAGTTCACATAGTGATGTTATTGCATAATCTTGTAATCCATGCATTAGTTTGTCGAGTATGCTACATCCAAACAGCTTCCAGAAGGTTCCATGTATCAGAGTCCTGGCCAGATTGATCCGGTATGCATGTTATACATTGAGCACAACCCTAACCTAATCCCGTAATGATAAAAATTTGAATGAATTTAGGAGCATTGACATGACACAGATTTTTGCCTTCCCAAACAAATTGGACCTGAAGAATCCATTCTTCAGGTATTCAGATCTCCATTTTTATTTTTAAATAATTGTCTTTCCTTATTTATTTTATACATTTATTTTAGTTATTATTTAATTTAATTTTAGTTTAGTTTCTTTTAGTGTTTTTTTCTCTGTTAATTATCTCTACCTGGATTTCATTTGTGTTGTGTGCTATAGAAGTCAGTAATATTTATGTTCTGTAAAAAGTAGACTAGGAACCTTTCCTCTCCAGTGTTTGATAGTTCAATTCAATAGTTCAAATTCATAAAATGAGATACATTCCTTCATCTTATCATCATCAAATCATCATCATATAATTCAACATTTTTGTCCATCTTTATTTTTTGCATCATCAGGTACATCAGCAGATGGTACAACAAGTTGTACAGCAGCTACCAGCAGGCTCTACAGTACAGCATGTCATGGTTTCTAACCCTGGCGGTACCATTACATCCCTACCAAGTGGACAAGTTGTCACCACAGCGTATATACAGGGACAACCTACACCGGTAGAAGCATTCAAGGTGGGTGGGGCACAACGATACATCATGGTGGAAAATGATAAGGCTAGTATACTTCCATAATTGCGGTGTTTGTGCTTGCTCAAAGGGTCACCCGTTAAATTTGGGAAGGGATCATCTTTTAGCGACATATAACTGACATGTGTAATCAGCTGTAATGCCCCAAAATGGGTGACCCTATGTTCTTATTTATTCTTCTACCCTTTGCCATCTTTCCATTTAGAAAAAAAAAGAAGATTCTTGCTTAATTTTGTAATCCATGCTAAGATTCTTCAAAGTTACTCAAAAATGTTCTCACCATGATCATCAACTTAATTTCAGAAGGACTTTGTCCCTTAGCCTGTCAGGTTAGGTTACTTTAAAAATCATAATTATCTTTTCGAAGTTTTGAATGGATGCCTGTAGGTTTGACTCTTGTAACAAGTTTCATTTACAGCAAGACTTCTGGACAAGTAACATCCATATCAGTACTTGCCTGGCGTGCTTACTATACAACTAACGTAAAATTACAAATGCCAAATTGGGACCCCAGATACATGTATGTGAACAGTGGACACCCCCATGTTAACACACCACATTTTTTACACACCTGTAAGCTAGAGTTAAAATTTCTTTGGGCTAATCAGGGACTTGTACCTTAACAGTGTGTATAACTAATGAATCCATATTGTTGTTCCTAACAGGTGCAGCAGGTAGAGATCAACCAACAAACGGTAGAGCAGCTTGTACGAGTGCCTCAACCACATATGGACGGTACCATGGTTGCCAAGCTACCAAATAACGACCTCCTCATCAAGACAGGATTAGGATTGGAGCATAAACCACAGAGACCCATTGAATTGTGTGTAGTTTGTGGAGATAGGGCATCAGGTAACTATGGTGATGGTGTGTCCTAATCAAACAAATAAAGACAAGATAATGCTGGAGTGGTTCCTAGCTCTATTTCCCAGTGTAATGTGCACATTCCTGATCCTGATTGTTTCATAAATGTTGTTCAACAGATGGAATAAATTAATATAAGATCATCTTAGTCTTAGTCTGTAATGTAGGACTAAGGATGCAAAGAGAACTATAGCAGGACTATAAAGCAAAGAGATTATAAATTAAGAAACGGATCCATTGCAAATGGACAAAGTCCTTGTGCTGTATGGATTGAGGATTCTCACATATTTGTGAAGGCCATTTGTTCTATCGCGTGTAACAAATCGTGCACTGCATTGCAGGCCATTGTATTGACATGAAATATATCACAGAGTAGCATAGCAATTTTGTCTCTCTCACTTCATAGCAGATGATTCTGGACTCTGCCTGTTCTTGTGAGATTTGTTACGATAAGTCCTGTTTGTTTCCTGCTTCTCTTCTAGGCCGCCATTATGGTGCCGTCAGTTGCGAAGGTTGCAAGGGCTTCTTTAAGCGTAGCATCCGCAAGAGCCTGGGCTACACATGTCGTGGCAACAAAGAATGCCCCATCAATAAGCATCATCGTAACCGCTGTCAGTATTGCCGTCTACAGAAATGCCTAGCAATGGGCATGAAATCCGATTGTAAGTATGCAATGCACCCATCATCTCTCCCCGTTTTATCACATCTTCACTTTGCTCCCTTCCATTACTGTGTATGCGTATATAAGACAAGGTCTTCCATATAATACTTTATTGTGAGTGAAATTTTTGAATATGTATATGTATTTGACTTGAGGGTTCATGTTAAAGGCACACCAGATTCCCACCCCCCTCAAGGTTTATTTTACCTACCAAGCTCTTGTGACATTTGAAATAGTCCGATAATTTTACACCTCGGACATGAAGAGGTTCGTCAGAAGAAATAGCTGAAGTTGAGATTCAATTATTGTCTTTTATTACTTCCTTTTCAAATATGTAATCATTCAAAAGAATAAATTCATCAAGTTTTAAGTAATATTTTATTTCTTTTTTCCCATCTCATTGTCAGTGTGCGATTGTTCATTATTGTCAGGACTAGTTCTGTTTATTATTTACTCCCATTTTCTCTATCATATATAGAGCTATTTGTAATCTGTATGAACTGTTCTGGATTCTTTTTAAGTTACCACCATCCATAGATTAAATATCCATGCAAAAGATCTCGCTTACACAAGGCTCGTAAATACCCAGTTGACTAGAGTATTGATTGTGGCGTATAGGGAATGTCAGGCTCACATGTTTCAATAAGAGGTAGATCAAATTTTGCCACTAATTTTGCTCATGTGGAAAAAAAGCACTTTGTGGAATTGATGCGAGTTGCTTGGAGATGTACTGGCCTGTGGCTGATGTTGTGTGTGTCAGAATATGTTGACAATTTGTCTTGAAACTTGTAGAAGCGGTAAAGAGGCGCCAGTTCACAGGAATTGATTTGATTTTTGTCACAAAAGTGACCCAATTTAAACAAGGGGTCACATGCTCTGATTTACAAGAAATGCGTTCCCAAAAAGGTTTGAACTCGCGCTCTGTATATTTCAAATTGACTTGCAATATGCATTGCCAGGAAAGACTGATGATTCTTTTGTCATGATAGGATCAAAAGTACAGGTTGTTTGAGAAGTGATTGCTGTATCAACCATTTCAAGTACTGTTGGTGGTAATGCGAGAATGTACTCTAGCCGTCTTCAGCGCAAAGGGTGGTTTTGGTTACCTCTGAATATCCATTACCAAGAAAGACTTCTCAATAAATTGACGCTTTTTGCCCACTACTTTTCAACTGTGGTGTCTGTATATTTCAAGGCAGAGAGATTTGTACGTGTACACAAGTGCCTGCATTATTTACAGCACTAAACTTGACTTGATCAATATTCTGAACAATATTGAAGGAGGCCACTATCTTTCAGCATCTAGTAGCTTATTTATGAATTAATGTTAAGAACCAGATAACTACTAGCAAAGGTGTATAATGAAATGGTATTCGGAATAAATTTGAATATGAAAGTGTTTCCCTGTTAAGAACAAGAAAGTTTTAGTTATTCAAATAGTCCAACAGTCTAATATTAAAGTAAGTTTAAGAATCTACCAAAGATATGCCATTATTATTTGTTTTTGGTACAGGGATCAAGGCCACAGAAATGTGACTTTTTTGTAATGGCTATTCCATTTTAAAAACCACACCCCACCTTAAAGATTTTGTAATTTAACTAAATTCAATAGTTTTAGCCATTCCATCTACAAGGAGAGCGTGGCCTAGCGGTTAAGGCATAGGACTGTGAACCCAAGGGTCAAGGGTTCGAATCCCAGGTCCGGCTCTTTGTGTCCTTGAGCAAGACACTTCACTCTACTTGCTTAGTGCTTGGAGGGCACTTTAAGCTGTCGGTCCTGTACATGCATATTTTCTCACATTAATGTAGTGTGCACGTTAAAGAACGCCACAGGCTATTCAAAAGAGCAGGGGATCATCCCGGTCATGTTGACTGTACTTCAAAATACACTCATCTACTCTAGGTTCCAGAGTAAAAAATAAGTACAGCTTGTCTGTACGCAGTGCGACAATACTCATACATATGAGGGAGGCACTTATAAGGAAGAAGAAGAAGAAGGTGGGAAAGGTTTTGGAATACCAAACAAATTTGCCCCAATTTCGTCCAAATTGTGTGAAATCCAACTAGATTTCAAAGTTTAGCTGGATTCAAACAAAAGTGCACAAAAAATTCAACCTGGATTGGCCGTATAATTTCAACTGGTGATTTGATAGCAGATTGTCATCTTCCAGAGGGGTGTATGAATTTTAAATAGAAGAGCCCTATGTAAATGAGATCTTAAGCATGTGATACATATCCTGGTGTGCCTTTAATTCATTCACATAAATTATGTCGTAAATGGATGGATGGTGGTAACTGTACTGTGATCCAGAACATTCAATGGAAACGGGAGCAAAACAATTTGATGAGCTAATTTAACACTGCTAACATTTTAAATTGATAATCTCAGTAACTTTTAGGACCCTTGTCACATCTTGTATCTTAAGTTAGAACAAGAACTGCATGCAATTCACACATTTTGATTTTATTATTTTTAATGCTGGTATTATTAATTATTGTTTGAAGATATGTGTATGAGGTTTATTTCACAAAGCTGTTTCTATAAAATCTTCAAACAATATCCCGGATTCTCTATTAAAACACCATCAAATCCCAGGAAAATCCCAATGTTTTTTACATTTTAGTACATTACATTGAGGTGATGAATAACTTCAAAGTATGAAGGATTGTTTTAATGTTTGCGTAATCTTGTCAGAAATGTCCTTACAATAAGTCCATTATTGAGAAATCCTGGGATTTCCAGCAAGCAATCAGCTAGTAAGAATATCAATCAACCAACAAAACAAACCAAAAATCAAAATGGAGGGTATCTAGGCAACTGAATTGCATTTTATTTGTGTGTATATCATCAGCCCCCAACCGACAGCACAGAACGGTGGAGCACAATATAGAAGCGCCAACCTCCCAAGATCAGTCCTTTCAAGAGCTTGGTAGGTGAAATAAATTCTACTCTTCCATAAATTCCTCTGTTGTCGAAACATTCCAGGAAACTTAAATTACTTGGACATTACATCTTATAAGCAAGAGGCAATAGCAATACATTGATACTGAGTGAAAAATTAGTCCAGGGGAGGTGTGTGCCAAGATCTGATATAACACAGACTAGTGTGTAAACTAAACTACTCAAAACATAATAGAGAGATTGCAATTACCAAACATAGAATCAAACGCCTGTGCAATTGATTCAAATCCCATCACAGGAGAGTGATTTTGAAAAGATTGCATGGGCGTTCGATACGTACGTTTGGAAATCGCAATCTCTCTAATGTAAGCATGTATGTGCTGGATTAGGTTGCTGTATACAGATACAATGATGAGCATAATTTTCAGTTGAATTGGTCGTCCGAGGGAAAATGCAATGTTTGGTGGGGAGACTTATCTTGTTCCAACTGTTCAAGAATATAATATATTGTAGAGCTAACTTGCAGAAAAACGATCGCTAGATTCTCATTGAGTCAATCGTGCTCTCTCTGCTCGATTCAACATGTGTGCATGTATGATAATTAATATGCAGGGGATGGGGCAAATACTCGGTAACATTTTGGAAAGGTGTATATGGTTTTGGAAACTAACTACATCAAAATGAATAAATGGAATCTGAAGGGTAATTTTACAGTCTGAAGCAACGTTTAATTAGCCTTGAAGGAAAGCCTATCCAAACCTTCGCCTTATTACTCCGCAACACTGGTAAATGTTACTTTCTTTTTACACACTCCTTACATTGTTTGATAAGAACCTGCCTATCCATTCGCTTAAGTTTTATTTTATTTTAAGATAAAGAAAAGTGGAAAAAAATGTTTGCCAAACTCAAAACAAAAATTCCTGACATGAAAGAGGCAAGTGGTTTTTACATAGCACCCTCTTGGTTTTATATTCTCATTATACCGAGTCTATAGTTGAACTATTTTTAACTCTGTAGAGGGCAGTACAATAATGGATTCAGCAGTAGTTACTTTACCAGCCATCTGCCACAGCAAGAGGGCTGTTAGAACAAGTGCAGTCAGAGTTAACATGCAAAGAATTTGGTTAAAGGATATTTGAATCTTCATTGATAGGTCTGGTCATTCATATGATAGGTCTGGTGTCATTTTTACAGTGCACACTTTGCCAGACATGCTGAAACATGTTTTTTAACTGTTGAACAATGTAAAGAGAGCAGATAAGGCAGGTTTATGATACTTGTTCTTTACTTGTCTATATTGAAATTTCAACGATAAGTATGATGCAATCATTACACCCAGATCCTGGGAATAAGGAAGGGATTTTTTTTCTTCATTATCTTAGTCAAAATATTATTGATAGGTAATCCATGAAGCACATTTTACATTGTGAATTGTACACAAAATAATAAATTAGTGTTTTTACATTGAGTATTTAAAGTGTATGAAGGTGTTAGCCCAATTACAGATTGATGACTTTTTAAGTTAGCATATAATCTGAACTCAGTTGAAAAAAAAAAAAATGCAAGAGCACACCCTTTTTCAGTATGTATGCTCATTGATGTATTTCTATTGCCTCTTGGATTAATATATATTAACGTACCTGTATATAGCACAATTTCTACTACTACCACCACAATGTAATACAAATATGGTATGCCTATGTAGTGTGTATAAAGCCTTATTTACAGTCTCCTCCTATGCTTTGCTTGGTTAACATTTGTACATAAATCCTACTGGATGTGTATAGCTGCACTGTCTGCATGTTTACAATGTATCGCTATGCAATGGCACTGCAACTAGGGAATTATGCAATTTCACAACAAATTAGTGGCAGGTGAGTGGTACCAAAAGGAGGAAATGTTGCACCTGTATTGCATTCCTGCCTGCATTACTAAAATACAAATCATAATTCCTTTTCCTAAGTGGGCAGAACAAACTTTATAGTGTACATTTTGTACAACACAATAGTAGCTAAACAGGATTATAATAACACAGTGATATACTGTATGGTTGAAGTCTGGGAAAAGGAATGATGATCTGGTTCTAGTAATCTTACGGCTTTTGTTCACATGGAAAGATATATGTATGTTCTAGGATAAGAAGGCAGAAACAGTCCAAGAGAGTGAATCTTTCCTGACCCTTTTGGTATCACCACTGTAGTTTATATAATCATTGATGTCCCTGCTAAGGTGCTGGCTAAATCCCCCTGATATCAGGCTATTCCAGATGAAATCCATATATTCCCTTTTGAAGGCATGGCCTTAATCTTCCACACAGGGAGTGTGAATTTCAAATGGGATTGTCTGAATAGGTGACTCCATGAAATCTACATCCCCTTTGTGGGAGATTAAGGTTGTGACATGTCTTACATATCAGGTGTATGGATATCAACTGGAATAGCCCATTGCAGTGAGAGATGGGGATTCACAAGTCTGTAGCACCCCATATTGCTCTATAAATCATGAATCTCCCATTGGGCTTCTTTAATCAGTTGTCATCAAACATGTACACAAAAGATGTTGGACAACTAACAGTGTTGGGTCTCTGCCTTGAGTTGCACATGGAAAGCAAAATAGTCTACCTCTGAAATAAGTTTACCAATGTGCCCTGCAAACTTGGATTTAAAGTGGTAATTTTTCGTGAGGGTTTTATTTTCGCGAATGGAGTTCCATCCGCGAAATTAACACCTCGGGAATATAAGTAATAATGTATTGCAAGTATAAGGCAAGACTATGCAATCGCAAAAATAACAATCGCAAAAATGTCTAACTCCAAATCGCGAAAATAACTGTACGCGAAAATTACCACTTATGACAGTGTTCAAGCTTTGACTTACATTTGGCGGACAAAAGTGTGAAAAAATTATTTAGGGGTGAAAACAATAAAAATTCTTGATTGTTTATATGTTTCCAAGGGTAAAATATCATGTAGTTTCAGATTTTGGCACTTAAAACTCCCTATCTTTTATAGATTTCAAGAAAAATTCAATTTTATGTCCGATTTTGACCGAAAATAGCCGTTTTGGGGTGACAAAAAATTGACTTGCAGATTTCCTGTGAGTGTATGAACATGAACACTATTAAATAGAGCCTAATTTTCTATACTAATTGTGTAACAAGGGTACAATTGTGATATTAAAAGCATTGAATGGGATCAACATCTTTCTTTATTTCCGTAGCAGCAGTAGAAACTTGAGTGTTCGGGTGACAATTGATTTGGAAAAAAGTACGATATTCGCCTCATTTTCTATTTGAAAAGGCCATATCTCATCATTCGTATGAGCTATAGGGATGCTTTAAGTGTCTTTTTGCTCAGTATTTCAATAGCTAAATGGTAATATAATAAATAAGTAAGCTTCATTTACAGAAAAGAAAAATAACTTGCAATATGCTACCCCCCCCCCCCCTAAGAATTTTGAGGGCGTGAAAAAATTAATGGATTCTCTAAAAAAAATAAGTCCTTCAAAACTGGGAGGTTTAAGACTAAACAAACACAAACTTGCTCTTGCCAATACCTCCCTCTAGAGCAAGTTTATGTTTATTTAGCCCTAAGTATCCCCATTTTGAAGGACTTATTTTTTAGAGCAAATTTTCATGATATTTGAGGATTTCGGGCAGAAATATGCCTGTACAGTGCTATGGGGAAAATTTTCAAGTTGATAATTATGCATTTTTTATGTCAGATTCAGTTTCTACACAAAATTTCACCCTAGAAAATGTTCCTTTAAGTAGGATATCTTTCACTTTATGTTTTCACCATTCTGTCCACAAAATGTAAGTCAAAGCTTGAATGCTGTCTTATACAGTATTTGCTTGTTTTGTATGTGTTGTGGTGATAAAAGCACAAACCTTGTTAACGCTCCTAGAAATACAGCACTTGTCAATTCGATTTTGGGCCTGTGCAATGCTAATAAATACCAGAGGTACATTACATTGGTCCCATATGCAACAATCCAATATGGCAAATTTCCCATCCATATGAACTTTAAGGGTTTACATTTCCCATACTTTGTAGCAAGGTGGAAGTTAACGATAATAATCTCATTTACTTCAATCATATGTAGGCTTAGATATGTAGGCTTAGAGAGAAAACGCAATCTCGCTTTTCTCGCCGTGAATCTCGCTTTTTAGTGCTTTTCTCGCTTTTAAAAGATTCATTTCTACCACGAAAATCTATTTCTGTGGCGAAAGGTTGCAGAATTCGACAACCATTGCAACTAAAAAAGCTTAAGTTTGACCTGATTTTCCAGCCTGAATGTACAAAAACGGTCCATTTTCTGGCACATTCAAGCAACAACACAAGTAATATTCTTTATTTACTACTCAAACCTTGCAGTATATTGACCTTTTAAAGGTGAACCTCATTGAAAATAAAGTTATATATCAATGGAAAGCTTATGATGTCAGGAAGCAGAAAAGAATATTTTTTATTTGCATAGCGTACCAGGCTAGACATAATCTCCATGCAAAGATTGGATATTGGCACCCCCTAAATTACAAAACGAAATCGTTCAAATTGGGCGCTTTCGTTGATGGCGTCAGCCCAGGGACACACAGTTACTTCCGGGTTTGATTGTAAACACAATGTCCGTGTATTACTGTGGCATGCATCGGGCCAATTCAGAATTGTCAACTTTACATGAAAAATATCTTCAATAAAATAAGAATTACATGAAGGAAATATCATGATCAAATCAAGAATGAAGTTCCTGAATAAAGTGTGGGATTTAAAATGGGAAAAGTGCTGGCGGGTGATTTGGGATAGGCCAAGCCATCCACGATATGCATAGGGAATATTACAGTAAAGCACCTAAGAGCGAAGATTCGCGAATGAAAACAGATTGCAAAAAATAACTGCTAGTGCTACCAGTTCAGATCGTCACACCAAGTTGAGACGAACTTATCACAATGAGAAAATGAAGGAATAGAATAAGGTACATGTACAGGATTTTTTAATTATTAGTATTTCTTAGCTTTACAACCGGTCATGGCCGGTCATGTATGATAGGCGAACTTGTATATAGATACATACGGGATGAGCTCAGTGACTGACTGAGTCTCACTACGCCGAAGTGTTCAGTATCCGCATGACTGTACTGTACTTGCAGACAGAATGACCGATTTGATATTCACATTCTGATATTTCCAACTTATTGCTACTTCATCAGCAAAATTTATTCCTGTAAATGTTCCAAATATAAGGAACGATTGATCAAATCTGCTGAAACACCCCATGAAACCACAGATATATGGAACACACAACATAAGTGCTGCCGGCGGACGAAGCCCAATTAAGCTTTAGTCGCTGTGTTTGTGCATATCCGTCCCTGCAATTTCTTCAGCAATTTGCGATCGTGTTCGGTAATCCATAAAACATGAATGTTTCACTTTTTCAGTACCGTACACTGATTGTACTATCATTAAAGAATCATGACACAAGTGACAATGTTTTAATTTTATTCAGATTTCCATTTAATAACGGTCTACTAAGCCTAAATTGTATTTATTTTATCATAAAGTATCTGCCCGAGTATCTGTTTCTTTCAATCGTGATTGTGTGGAAAGAATGTATTACCACGATTACCGATAATGCGCTAAATATGAAAACCTTTATATGGGTTGGATTTGACGAAATCAGCGGTTCTGTATTAATTTTTGATTACTGCAAGACAGATATTTTAAAATGAATCAAGAATAGGGAATGTCACAAACAAGTATTTAATTTGTTATTTGATCATGTTTATTCAGTCCATGACATGAACGGTACTCGGTAGCAGCAAGCATTTGCGCATGGGATTGATCCCAGCGAAATTCAAACTCAATTACCCAGTTATACCCAGCCAGTTATGACTGATTTTGTCAAAAATTTACGGAAAATTTATGTGTTGACAATAATTCTATTATTTCTAATATATATAGAAGGAACCAGCAACTTGAAGATTCCTCTAATTTCAAGCTTTATCATGTTTATTGTGAAAATCAGACTTGCCGGGCAGCTTGCAAAGTACAGGAAGCAAGTCTTGTTTACGTGTTTCGAGTAGGATCACGTGACTGCGAACCCTGAGCTTACAACACGAGCATTCCCAAGGTCATAGACGATTGATTTGGGTTCTTTTTGGGCGCTTAAAAAAAGACCAAAAATTCATTCATTTTTTTAATTTTTCAGCTTTATTGGCCATCAAAAAATCGGAAAAATAATTTCTAGTATCCTGACATCATAAGCTTTTCATTGATATATAACTTTATTTTCAATGAGGTTCACCTTTAAGCTGATTTATGAGGACAAAATTTGTGTATTTTTGATAGTCCGGTCGGCAATTTCCATGCTTTGTTTTGGTATCACTCAGGTATGGAGTCAATGAAATACTGCCCTCACTCAATTTTTTTACCTTTTTTTTTTTTTCGCAAATTTTTGGGCATAAATCTCGCTTTTTTCTCGCATTTTGAAGTTGCCATCTCGCATTTTTGGTCAAAAAATTGCGTTTTTTCTCTAAGCCTAATCATATGTAGTACTATAGCACATCAGTCATATTGGGGGTGGGTAAGAACACACTCCACCATACAGTTTATGATCGGATTGTGTAGAGCAAAGTAGCAATTTCAGCGCTTTGAGAGGCTTGTTCTATCTGTATAATTTTCAAACACAGCACCCTATATTTTCCCTTCTGCCCTTCTGGTTGCCTTTAAGATGTTTCCACACATTTTATTTCAAATTGTTTGTTTTAAATGTGATGTTTTAAATGCATGAAATCTGCATCCCAGCATGCTGTAGAATATAATAATAGTTATCAAATGAAAGGCACTTGATACTGTGTCTCGTCTCAAGTTGAGAGTAACGCCATGTTGGATTTTGTCGTGGAAGACTCGATTCAGTGTGTTTATGTGGTTGCTTCGCCAGCGTAAGGACAAATCACCCTATACGCACAGCAGGATTAGGTTAGCCCACGATTTGAATCTGCCACTGCGAAATCCAACATGATGTTACTATAGTACCAAAAATCCCATAGATCCCACTCAATTTTATTGATTTGCCTGTTTTAGCTAACAGTAACAACTTTTAGCAATGATTAGCAATCCAATCTTGTCATATTGTTTTGATTTTATATATTTAGAGGGTGTAATACATATTTGGGGCACACATCAGCTTGGATGGTTGTGTGGACAAATAGCAACAAAAGTTTGTTGTTTGGATCGACTACATTTGAGATGCTACTGTATAACAACATAAATATAAGAACATAGTCAAAATTTTAGTTTCATGTACCCCCAAAAAAATGTGATTTTCAAAATGTTGTATTTACCATGATGGAACCAAGTTTCCATATAAAGTTAAAATTGGCTTTAATAGTTTCCATTCATCCAAAAAAGCTGAGTTGTTGTTTTTAGGTCAAATTAAAGTCAATGGGATTTGTGGTTGCAATAACAAATAAAAAGGATTATGTGCATGGCATTGTTAAGTGAAAAAAAAATCACACAGCAAATTTTTGATCAAGTGTTAGGCGTAAAATGTTTTTAAAACCTGCTGTGTGTATATCTGCTCTGGTTGTGACAGATAATCTTAGCACACTGATTGTTTCCCCAGACACTTGTCAAGTGGTTGGACTTATGATGTTACAATGTAGTATTAACCACCACCATGTTTGACACCAGCCATTAATTACCATGTAGTTGTTGTCCATGTCCAAGCATGAGCATTGTGTACTATATTTAGCCAGCTTTTCATGCACATTAAGATCTATGCTTGCTTTGTTGGGAGGGCATAATTGTGGTTCATTGGTAAATGTGTGGTAATGGGGATATAATGTCACAATGCATACATGTACACATCACCAGTTGGCATTGATCATTTGGAACATAAAATTACATGATACATGTAGTTCTTTTGAAATTACCCTGAATCACTGCCATTAGTTTTGCCACAACGTATATATTTTTCATTTGCATAGGGCAGATATTTAGTGTACACATGTGGCATTTAATTGGTATAGTTTGCACATTAAAATCCGTATTTCATATTAACAGTATTTTTTTTTAAATGGGTCAAAGTTCTTGTGTAAAGGGAAACCAATAACCATGGAACTAAAAATGTAAGTCTTTCAATCCAAAGCAGTATTATCTTTTTATGTGTGCATTTATAAACTGAAGTTGGGCAAGGCATTTCGATTTTTCAATTAATTCCGATGGTTAAGGACATTTAGCTAAATTTTTACACAAATTGCATTGTGAAAATAAGATAACAAAGCAAGTATAGAACTAGTGTGCACATGTATTGTTAGACTCTGTTGTGTGCTGTACATTGTCCATGTATATCCTAGTTGATGAATTGATGATGTCAAGAATTGACGATTCCTCCATCCGTCCTCCCTACAGCCGTTCAGTGTGAGCGCACACCTCTAAAGGCTGCCCGTGATAGGATCCCCGGTAACTGTGCTGCGTCTACCGATAAAATCTACATCCGAAAGGACATCCGCAGCCCCTGGCAGTCACACCCACATTCATGACAGGTTAGAGATTATTCTAAATGTATTTATTTTTGTTGTACTTTTGATATTCATCTGAACTTCCCTGGCCATGTTTTTATGCTACATCTGTACAGGGAGAACGCACCACCTTCAAGGAGATCCGCAGTCCCTTGGCAGGCACGCCCACTTTTATGACAGGTTAGAAATCAAATGTCATTATTTTTCCGATCACTTTATGTAATCACCATGAAACAAACACTTGTATAAAGAAAGAAGGATAACAAAAAAGAACCCCTTTGTTAATTTTTCAAACAACACATTCATGCTGGGATTTGGTGAAGTGGAACTATAAAATTCCAGGAAGCATTGTGGGTAAACCATTTAAATTCAGGTTTTGTTAGTCCTGTCACTTTCATAAGCAATGATGTTGCTCGTTCCAGTAGAGTATGAACTATTGGTGTGAGATAAACATGCCACACTTATTATCTCTTTTGAAATTGAGATAAAGCTGTGAAGCTGATTTGCAGTATCCATCATAGAACCACTTGTGCAAGACTCAAAACCTGAATCCCTTCAGCAGGGGGTGCCACTTCAGGGATCACCAACCATCATAATCACAAAACATTAATATATAATTGCATGGTTTGGGGACAAAGGTGGGTAATGTGAGTTGCCCTATCTCTAGTACATGAAGCAAGATAACAGTTATTATAATATCATACCAAGGAGAATACCCAAGGTATTGAGCTCCATATGATATTAAATACTGTGTGACTTCCTTTATGCACAAGAGGGAGGACCCAGTGATGGTTACTCATATTACCTACCTGCCAAAACATGGAATGACCCAGTGGGCAATATAGAGTTGAACACTGAAGCATGGAAACATTGTTTTCCAGGAAGTTTGATTTGAACACATGAATGTTATTCTGTTAGTTAAGTAGTCACAATTGTTTAGCAAGTGTTTAAACATATTTATTGCAGGTGGAACTTTATTTCTTTAAAAGGTTTGGTTGATATGGTTCAGTATATTCAATGCTATAAACAGTAGCTGTAGTGTAAAAGATGTGGGCATTTGTGATATTTGCATAAATACTTTGGCTTGAGAAGATAATTTGAGGACATTCATAGCTTCAAGGAGTAAAAATAATTGTGAAAGGACTTACAGCATTATTGATTCGGTCTAATAAAAAAAATTGGATAAAGATTAAGAAATGTCTACTAGTAGCTTCTTAAAACCTGTGATTAAGTTGAACCATTTATGAAATTCATTGCAAAAATGTTAAAATATAATATACTAGTAATATCAAGCAACAGTAAGTGCATGTAAAATTAACAAAAAAAAACATTTGCACATTTCTGATATAGAAACACCTAAGAAGACAGGATTATTTGACCAGGGCATACTTTTGAACATCCAACAAACCCCAACCACTCCCCAGTCGACAGACACCACAACAGACTTGAGCACACTTGCCAGTGTGGTGACATCGTTAGCTAATATGAAGAAGCCAGAAGAAGTTGAGGGAGGAGAGGTACACCAGGTAAGTACTTTCACTTTTCTCAGCCATCTCCTTTCCAAATGTGTGATATATCAACCTGTAAATAAACAGATCATTTGCAAATATGAGACAAGGCCATCTCCAAAGACCTGAGCAGATTGTTGAAGTGTAACTCACATCTGAAAGCGTCTAATAATTGTTATGGGACTACTGTAGATTGAGCGATGAAGTGCTTCACACTTTGTGTGGTTGTATTTCAAGAAGATACTGAACTTGGTAACTACAAATCGTTGTGTGAGTGCATGAATGTTGTAGAGCAGTGGTTGTCTCATGTAGGGGAATCTTGTGAGGCATTCTGGCATTGAGTTTTGAGACTGTTCAAAGTTGCTCCTTGGAGGCATCTCAAGTCTCACTAGACTCAGACTTGATACCTCAGCAAGTGTTAAATATCAAGATAACCATTCTTAAGATGGAAACAAACTAGAACTGACCTTGGTGTGAAGGAACAAAGCTCTTTGTTTTGCAAATGATCTGATGTGTGTCACTTGACAGATTGTCACTCACACTTGATTCGCTGTGCAAGGAGTGCATTATACTGTTTTGATACAACTTAAAATGTATCATATATTCATGTATCTTTCTGCTTAATATTAAGTGCTCAGCATATTGCTAAGGCATAATTTGTCGCTTAGAGGTCTGAAGAAACAAGGTTATTGCAACCTTCTCCCCGGAGTATTGCTTGCATTTTTACCAATGTATAGCTACATCGGGTCATTTCTATCCATTGATGCCAAAATAAGCACCACCAAGCACACCTTTATAAAATTGAGGAATCGTGTACACTGCCAGCAATGTCATCGGTAATGGCAAGAATTGTGATACGTGGCCTTTATCTCCACTTGCACTGGCTTTTGCAATTCACTCTGAGCACTCATGAATGTTTGACAATGTTCCTGATTGCTCAATTTATGTATGGGTTATTGGTTTGGCTATTAACTTGTATTATTTTGCCCTACTTTCTTCATTGTTTTCTTTGAATAGTAAATTGGCTGTTTAATCATCCCTCATTCTCTTTAGTTAATGTTGTTATTTTTTATTGTTTTTACATTTTATTTGTATTATTATTTGGTTCGCTTAAAAAATTCAATGTGCTTTGTTTGCTTTTTTTTTGGGTAAAATCACAATAATAGAATTTCTGCAAAAAGTTCTTGCATCAAATTTGGTTCTTGCTTATCTATGGTTTGCAATGAATATTCTGTAATTATCCCAAATATGTTCAAGAACCTTTCTCTGAATAGATTCACAGGTTGTTGATGTAATTCTAGCCCTGATTCAAAAAATGAATGGACAGGTGGAATTTCATTACGTATATTTTTGACATCTATAAGCAGAACTTAATGGTGTATTTTTAAAAGAAAAAGGTAAAAAGTGATTTCAAATAAAGTAAATATTTATTGTCAGAAAGGCCAAGAAAAATCCTCCAGGTGGCGTCACCTGACCTACCGATCTTATTGTTCCAATTTAATTGAATTGGGATTTACACAAAAATCCTACCACCAAGTTATGATTTCAAATGGTACTCACAATGCAATTGTGAAATAAACCTCTGCCACCCAATTCTGAATAGCAGTGGACTATTCCTGTTAAAATCCATACACCTCCTATGGAAGACATGACCTTAATCTCCCATGCAGGAGGTGTTGATTTCAGGTAACAACATATGTAATTCACACTCGCACTCCCTGTGTGAAAGATTAAGGTCATGTCTTCCATAGGAGGGTGTATGAATTTCAACTGGAATAACCAGTTAGTGTTTGGTTGAATTACATTCTGCACTTTCCAATTAATGGAAGTGTTGCCTCTCCCCATTGTTTGCTTGTGTTTTTCTTTTTGCAATGCGGTGTCTGCATGTTGCTAACCTTTTCTCCTGCACATTCTATCAATCTATCTCTTCCCTTTGGTGAACGTACGAACGTATTCAGGAACCTCTCCTGAACAACTCTTTCCAGCAGGCAGTATCGAATGGAGAGCAGGGAGGCGGTGAAGGAGGCGGCCCATCAAACCAAATCTCAAAAGCCTTTGACACACTTGCCAAAGCATTGAACCCAGCCCTAGATGGAAGCGACGGTGCTGGAGGATCTGGAGCCAAGTAAGTCATTACTGTATTCCTTAAAACACTGTCAGATTGGCTATTGGGAGTGTCAGAAAATATCCCAATGGGATGCATCACTTTGGACTGGTTAATGGCTAGAAGTACATTGCTTCAAAATGGGGATAAAGATCTGATATGAACCTACACTGGGCCAAATAAGATTCCTATCTGGACTGACTAATAAACAACGATTGCATCAAACATGACAATCTGAATTACAATTTCTATTGGACAAAGGACTCTGACGTGATCTAAAAGGTCAAAGAAGGGTGTTTACTGGAAATTAATAATTAACATCTATTAGACCAGTAATAATCAAATGATGCACCAACTGAAGTGCGCAAGACAAAGCTGGTACACGCACTCCGCACCTGTCGCGCCATATTTTTCATAGCGCAGTCTGGACAGCTCTTGACATGTTTTGTGCTTGCACATAAACACGTCACACCATGCATGAATTGTTAGAATGATGGGCCTTATGAATATGTGAGAATTCATGTTGCATACATTGTACAAAGCATGGGGACTTTGCCTGTTGAGGCACTATCTGTTTCTCTTTAATCTGTGATTAACATGTCATCATGTTTAATTTTTTCCCACAGCTCATCAGACCCATCAGCAAATGGAGGTGCTGGTGGTTCCAATGAACAACCATTGATTGAGATTGAAGGACCCATGCTAATAGACACACACATGCAATTCAAGTTGACCACACCTTCACCAATGCCACAGTTCCTTAATGTACATTACATCTGTGAGTCAGCATCACGGCTGCTGTTTCTTTCCATGCACTGGGCTCGCAGCATTCCGGCCTTCCAAGCTCTTGGGTAAGTCAAGCAAAGAAATGAAATTTCTTCTTGTATTTTGGCTATAAAAACCTTAACCAATACTGATAGATAATTGTACATGTACATTTTCATGACCATATTTGAAAACAGCATGCAAAGTGCATTAAAATGAGTACCAACAAGCCTGGTATTAGTTCAGTGGTTCTTATGATAGCTCTTCATAATTTTGAGAAAGTCTGTTGAAGCCTATAGCCAGCCTGCAAAGCTTTAATCACAGATGAAGTATAAGGTAACACATATTGTGCAAATGCATTGCATTCTTACTTTATGTAAAGCCGTTGGATTAAAAAAAATCCTGATAATAACATTAATCGCATGGTTTCACAAGTCATGTGTTTCCACAGTAACTAATTAAAAATGAGGATGAAAATGAAATAATTGTCTCAATTTGTTATTGTATCCGCAGAACTGACATCCACACAACGATGGTCCAGAAGTGTTGGAGTGAGTTGTTCACATTAGGTCTAGCACAGTGTTGTCAATCTATGGCACTGTCAACAATCTTAACAGCTATCGTCAATCACCTCCAAACAAGTTTGCAACAAGGTGAGTAGAGAATGCAGTAACTCTAAAACAACCAAGTATTTGGCTGTGACACTGGCTAGATGGGGTACTGTATTCATTCCAATAAGCGCCTAGGGCGCTTTACAAAGTCATGCGCTTATTTTTTACATGGTTTACCTAATTTTCTCGTAAGGGCTGCTTATTACAGACAAATTTACCTATGTTTTAATAGGGTCCCGAGACGTTCTAGTAGCTTTTCTGATGCAGTAAATGTATTACAAGTTTACACAGGACTTCAAATCCTCAAGCTATTTCACTGTATCAACGTCTATCAGTCACTTCAACATTAATGGTACCCTTTAGCAAATTGAAAATACTCTGGGTGGGCGCTTATTGGAACAAATACGGTATTAGGAATAACTCCAGACTACCCCCTGCTACACAAGGGCTTAACCAGGGGAATGGCCAGAAGCCCCCCCCCCCTCTCCCATGAACTGTCGCAAATGTACTGACAATCTGTGGCTCAGCTCACTCAGCACTATTTTGTTTCTTCTGTGGGAAACATATTTGAAGGAGTGCAAATCTAAAAGCATTTTGTTTCAAGTTACTTCTATCATTACCATCAATTGAATTCAACCATTTTGTTAGATTAGAAGTAGACTAATGAGATAGATGATTACAAAATTTCAATATTCTAGTAAACACTTTATGAGAATTGTAGGTCAGAAATAAGCAATGTTTAGGCATATTGAATCATTTTGTATGCATCATTACAGGGACTTGCGACTTTTAAGCTGAAAAGTTGCAAAAGTCAAAATTTTGTGCTAATGAATATACTGACTGATTGGGCAGTTTAGGGAAATTGTAGTTTTAATCTTTCCAGCCAGGAGATTTGATCAGCCCATAACTTTGTTGACCATTTCTTTACAGATAAACTTTCAGCAGACAGAGTAAAAGCAGTGATGGAACACATCTGGAAGCTGCAGGAGTTTGTATCAACCACATCAAAGCTGCAAGTAGACGGCTCAGAATTTGCTTACTTGAAAGCCATAGTCCTTTTCAGCCCTGGTGAGTGTCACTGTCACTATGGACCCCAAATGGTCTCATCCCAATGACATAGTTCAGCAACCTCAATTAAACAATCAAAGTGCAAAATTTGACCTCAAGTTGCAGAGTATGAGTTTTTGTACCCAAATTTTCAAAGGTCATTCAATGAATGTGCAAATTTATTGGGGTTAAAGAACAGTGCCTTGATAGATGAGCATGTTGTGGATCCTAGTGTGTAATCTTGGAGATGATCTTGTTGACATGTATCCTATTTTTTCCCCTTTCCCTTCAAGTAGTTTTGTACTAGTTTTAAATCAGCATGCATGTGATTGCTAAGTTACATATAAAAGTGGCTGGGAAATAGAGAGCAGGGCTCGAAAAAATGTTAATTTCCCGGGAAGCAAGCTAAGCTTACCACAATTTATAGCATGTTTCTATTTACAAAAATGACACAATTTCCCTCCAAATACCAGATTTTCCCTCCAAACACCAACATTTGCTGGGAATGAGCTTCCCAAATTCCCCACTTTTTCGAGCCATGATAGAGAGCTACAATGTGCAAACCCTTAGAATTGTTTGCAGTTCTTAATGTTTTTGTAATTCCTTTTACAACTAAATGACTAATTATATATAATGGATTTGTTAAGGTTAACTGCCACTGACCTGCCCCAAAATGTTTTATAGCATATTAAGGGCTGGGGTATGAGCGTTTGGACAGTATTTATTTTGGGACATCAGAGCACATCAGACATATGAATTGCATTCTGAATACGAAGAATGTCATTCTGATATCAAATAATTTTGATTTTTTGAAATTCGCAATTTAATACACATTTTATGGCAAATCATTAAAATTGATATTTTTGATATTTAACAGTACTTGAAGTAAACTTTATAAATCTGATGATTTATACTTAAAGTGTATGTATGTGGGATGAAAAGCCGACGATCAATTGAAAATTTTGACCTTTCAGTATTGAAGATATGGATTTTTTTCCCAAAACACCAAAAAAAATTAGGTCTTTTTGGGAAAAAATCCATATCTTCAATATGAAAGGTCAAAATTTTCAATTGACCGTCGGCTTTTCCTCCCTGCTACATACACTTTAAGAATATATCATTAGATTTATATAATTTACTTGAGGACTGTTATATATCAAAATTTGAAAAATATCAAATTTTTATAATTTGTCATAAAATTTGTATTATATTGTGATTTTCAAAAATGAAAATTATTTGATATCAGAAAGACATGCTTCAGATTCAGAATGCAATTCGACAGGTCCGAGGTGCTCTCATGTCCCACAAAAAAATACTGTCGAAACACAATAAACGCTCATTTTAGATCCCTTAAATACTTAACAAAGGTAAAAAAATGACTACTTAGGCTAAAAAAAAAATTGAAGTTTGTTTCCCGTTGGCTGCACACATTTTGTTTATGGGGCAATTCTTCTTATAAATTTTGTCTTACATGTAGTATGAAGTTAATAAATCCTAAGAAAATCATTGTATAATTTTCCTAAAACTTCAAATCTGATATACGCTGCACCAATTTGACATCAAGTATTTGTGATTTGAGGTATAGGTTACTATAAATTGTGATTCGAACTTTTTTTAGCCTAGTAATACCAGGCCAATCTTCCAATATTCAGGCATATGATTCTCCCAGATTTTAAAAATTCCCCCTCCCCCCCAGATTTTTAATGCAAAAAAGGATATAATAATTCTGTTCCTATTATGTTACATTGTCTTACCTTCTCTTTGTTTCTTGCATCACCTTTCCAGACCATCCTGGTCATAGCAACCCCAGGCAGATTGAGAAGTTCCAAGACAAAGTCGTCAGTGAGTTAAAAGAGTATGAGGCCAACATGTACCCCAGCAGTCCTGAGAGGTTTTCAAAGTTACTGCTGCGCCTGCCGACACTGAGGCTGCTCAACCCCACCATTATGGAAGAACTCTTCTTTGCAGGTCTCATAGGCAATGTGCAGATAGACAGTATCATTCCCTATATACTACGCATGGAGACCACAGACTACAATGCCCAGATTACCATATCAACAACGGTACAAGCGTAGTTCACTATGCTTGGTTTGAGGGCGCTCATGTATTTTTACTGCAAAACTTGTAATGCTGCTGTAGCAGCACGGAGCCACTACGTTGTGGAACTCTTTTCTTAATAATCTGCAGGTTGGGGATGATTGGATAAGTAAATTAGAACAATGTTTCCTCCAACCTGCATTCAGATGAACATGATGGTCAATCGCGATCAAGTCTACACCCAGTATGTTGTATGTTCTATAATTCATTCAAGATGACTTGAAGACATGAAGGACCTGGTCTGTGCACTTTTTAAATGAATCAAAAAATACTTGTCTTTGTGTATGTGTAATGTGTAATTAATACAAGGATATTGTGTCTATTTAAATGCACAAATTGGGGACTGGTGTGGGTTGTGAATTTTGGCTTGTGTTGGAACAAGTCATCTTGAATGGCTTTATCGGAACCAAATTCAATGCTGTATTTTTGTACAGAAATTGTTCTGTTATCCTATAATATACCAATGTATAACATTGATATCTTTTTAGAAAAGTTCATATTCACACAAAAACACCTTTTTTTCCTCAGTTTGTAACTCCAAACAATTAGAGATTTGCAGCTGAAGAAGAAATTATTTAATCTCAATTTTGTTGTATGGTAGGGTCCTTTTCAGGTTTGTTTCTTAGTGTAGAAAATCACAGCCTTGAAAGAAACTTGCATGTTTTTTGTTATTGCAATATTTGGGACCATTTGGTGTACTGAATGAATCTGCTGTAATGTGAACTGTAAAATAGGACAGCCATTTGCTGTACCCATTTGTTGAACACACAAAAGCTAGCAATAGTGGAAATATTAAATGAAATTTAAACCAGTTTTCAAATAAAGCAACAGTTGTTCACCTGCGACTACCATCTGTTTGTGTAGATATAAACTTGTTCTCATCCAGCAACCAATGAGTGTACCTAGATGCTACTAATTAATAGCATTGGGAATTATTTTGATATCATTCACTCAGATATTTAGACATACTTGCCACAAACCAGGCCAATTATGGGCTACTCCATTTGAAACCTGACATACACTGGTGGTGGAAGAGTTAAAAGTGGTCCACAGAGGGAGTATATTTATATGGAATTGGCTAGGGTTAATTATTTTGAAACACTTACTCCCCTTGTATATGGCTTAAACCTATATCTTTTACGACAACTGGAATATTTCACTTGTTGCCCAATTGTCAATTCTATTGGAAACCTGTACTCCCTCTGGAAAACTTTATTAGCTAAATCTTCCATGGGGGAGAGTGGATTTCAAATAGAATAGCCCACACAGTCTTTTGGCAAGGTATAAGGTTAAAATTTACCATTGGTTTACTAAGAGAACTTGTGCACTAGTTATGCAGGAACACTATTTCTGATCATCAGAATGAAATGGAAATCAGAATGCAGGGTTGATACTCAGAAGTTATAATCTTATAAGGCAAAAAAAAAAAAAAAAAAGGTTTGTCTCAAAGCTTGCGCGCGTTTGTAAACTCCCACGATTTGATAAAAAACAAATGCGGAAATTTTTTTATTTAAAAAAAAAAAAAAAAATTCTAGTTTTTTCCAGAAAAAATCGGCGAAAATCAGACTTTTTTCTCAAAATACCATGAAAAAAAGTCGGGAATAAAATTAGAAAAAATAAAAAAATTGCATTTCGCATTTGTTTTTAAATTTCTCGTGAGCTTTGAGACTAACCTTTTTTTTTTTGGCCTAATGCTAAGAAATTGAGATGAAGCTAATGTGTGTATTTATATCTAGGCTTACAGAGAAAACGCAATCTCGCTTTTCTCGCTGCGAATCTCGCTTTTTAGTGCTTTTCTCGCTTTTAAAAGATTCATTTCTACCACGAAAATCTATTTCTGTGGCAAATGGTTGCAGAATTTGACAACCATTGCAACTAAAAATGCTTAATTATGCTGATTTTTCAGCCTGAATTTACAAAAACAGTCCATTTTCTGGCACATCCCAGCAACAACACAAGTAATATTCTTTATTTACTACTCCAACCTTGCAGTATATTGACCTTTTAAGCTGATTTATGAGGACAATACATGTGTATTTTTGATGACAGTCCGGTCGGCTATTTGTTTTGGTATCAGGGGTATGGAGTCGATGAAATACTGCCCTCAATTTTTTTTTTTTCGCCAATTTTGGGGCATAAATCTCGCATTTTTTAGTTGCCATCTCACATTTTTGGTCAAAAATTGTGTTTTTTCTCTAAGCCTATTTATATCTTGTCACAATTTTAGAAAATGTGCACACTTAAGATCAGGATATACACAGTCTGTAGTCTCTGGCCAATTTTCCATTATGACATGGAGCATTTTCAAGTGAGTCAGTACCTTTGTTCAAGGTTTTCTCAAAAATTTAAGTCGCTGTTGAAGATTTTGTGGACAAGGAGCTGTTGCATCTGTCATAACGGAAAATTAGAGGTTGCACTATTATAGGCCAAGGTTGGCTACTGCCTGATCTTTTTGAATGTAAAATATTACAACCTGTAGTTAGCAGGTGTATGTGGGGGTGGCTTTGGTTATGCACAGTGTGATAGTCATTATAGAGTGACTTGGACCTATGCTCACAATGCTGAGCTGAACCTCATCTGCATGCTCATGGTTGTAATAGTTGATCTCACAGAGTAGTGTTGGTGTTTTACTCTGTTGCATATTTTTGATTTTTCTTCATATTGTTCTGAGCCTGGTTACATGCACATAACAATGAGACATCAGAGGGTTAAGCATGTGCAGTAGACATTGTGTATTCCAGTTAAACCCACACCCTCTGTGGAAGACACAACCTTAATCTGTTTCAAATGAGATTACCTGAATGGATTACTGCATTTGAAATCTATACCCCTTGTGTAGGAGATTAAGGTCATGTCTTCCATAGGGTATGTATGAATATCAACTGGAATGGCCCATTCAGTTACACCTGACGGATGTGTAGGTGTAGCACCCACAAACTTGTTTTTATATTGCTATTTTATGTGCTCACCTATACACACCATTAAGGTGGGAGATTATGAAGTATGTCTGCAGTTGTTGGAAGGCAACCTCAGATATGTGTCGGACAGACAAAGTACGAAACTTTACCCATAGGAAATATGAATTAGTTGTGAAATTGTAATAAATTGTAACAATGATAATAAAAACTTGAAATCACAGCCGCTAATTTTGGGTGATTGGAGCATATAATGTTTATCACCTAATATATCCGGTTGTTTTTGTACAGTGCTGCATAGAAGCAAAAATGTAATTTTTAAAAATTTGTATGTATGGTGGACAAGTATGGATGTTTTAAGGGTTTTGTTCTATGTTTGGGTTTGCGAAATCACTGTTTAGTTGCCATTTGAAGCAAGAGCAGTCAGTTCATTTAAATTTGCCATTATGCCTTGTTTGTGATCACATTATTTCTCCGCTAGTTCCTAACTGCTCTCAACTGGAACAGGGTTTTGTATGTTAGGGGTCAGCATTATATTTCTCCTCACATGTTTTATACCAGACCTTGTCACTCCCTCCCTCCAAGAGTTACTTTCGTAAGTTGATAAAAATGTACATGTAAGGTGTTATTTAAATTTGGTTCAGATTTTTTTACAACTAGTATTGCCATGAATGCTGAACGATGACCCACAGAAAAATTGGATAATCGCAAGTGGATTTGGAGGCAATTGTATCATTATGCAGAGTTATTTGTTGTGTGTTGAGCGCAATACATATGCGATTGGTTGATACTTAACAGGATTTCTTACTTTTTATAGACGACCGTGTTGTACATGTACATTTTACTCAGAGCGAACTGAAACTCTTGCCGATTTTCATAGATTTTCTATTGAAATGAGCAACTCCAAGCTGGCCCCTAATTTTAGTAGAATCACTTATTATCAGTCAATACTCTAGGATGTGGGCGTATCTCTGGTTACAGTAATTTGTGGAATCTTTGTTATGTGCTTGGCATTTTGCTTTGATAATTTTATCATAATTTGTTCTCATAATTTCTTGTGGGCGACTATAAATAGCTGATAATGTTATATGATTTTTATTTTTTATATTTCCATTAGAATTCTGCCTTGCCCTCCACTAATGAGCATTATTTACCATGTTGATTTCAAATTGTCAAGTTGACGTATTGATATTTGTAATGAATCAAGTGCAGTGAAAGTGACACTTCTGCTCCTAGACTTTGCATATTATTGCCACCATGATAATGTTCACATAATTTTGCTTTAAGAATTAATTTCCAAAATATTTTTGGGAGTAAAATATGAACATAATGTAAAAGTTGGTAGGTGCAGTTATTTAGTGCATATCATGTGATTTGAACATTATTGTTATGTGGAATTATTTGATTTTTTCCCATCCTTTTAGTTGTGTGGAATAATCCAATTGGCAAATAAGTAAGACTTTTTTGCATTTATCTTAAAACTGCCTGGAATTAGCCTAGCACAAATCTTCTATTGAAGGATTATACATTATTTCGTAGTGCATTATGTGTGTGAGACGAACTGTCGTGGTAGATTGCAATCATGCTTTTGTTGAATGCATTCGAGTAGTCCGCCATACTTCCGGTATGATACGTCATATGCACAACCTCTCTTGCAGGGATGCAAATTTCATGTGAATAGCATTTCATCAGGGGGTTCATGATTTTTGGATTGGGTAGGGATGTGCAGTGTGGTTGTCAAGTCAGTGCACTCTGCACTAACTGAAATTGGCCGGTAACAAATAAATGACCCAAGTTTTTAACCAGATGTATTAATAACATTTGTCAAAGTCAAAAGCATTAAAACGAAAGGATCAGATCAAGGACGATATCGCAAAGCTTTCAATCTATTGTTTCACAACTTATTACCCATCATAGATATGGGTCCACGGCAGGGTTGTAGCTAGGATATTTTTAGTGCTGGGTGGTATTTGATGAAAATCTTGCATAATGCATATTTGGAAATTGTTTGCCACAATGGACTAAATTCTTAACTAATTCAATAAAATGGTACAATTTTGGCCTCTGAGTGGTGGGCTCCAGTGCTAAAATTGGAGCTCAGTGGTGAGCTCCAAAACTACATCCCTGGTCCCCGGTATACAACACAATTTAATGTTTTATTGCTTTTATTTTTGTATTTAAATTTGATTCTCAATTTCCATATTTTGTGTAATTTTGGTCAGTTTTTGATATTGAAATGTATACGGCTGCTTTGATAGTCAACTGCTTGTGTATTGCACACACACTTCTCATTCAGGTGGTATTTTAGTACAAAAAAGACCACTATATGAAAGACTTCAATATTTATTATTTTATTTCCCAAGTATCATGGACTTTTATTTTGTTTATAAAATGCCTGAGCTGTATACATCATATAGCCTTTTATTTATACTTTAACTACATGTCATGCATTGTTTATAAAATCACATTTTGTGGAATGTGACACAAAATTGCGCTATTCCAGTTGCAATCCATACACCCCTATGGAAGATATGATCTCCCACACGGGGAGTAGTTTCCTAATAAGAGTCCCATTCATGTAACCCCATTTGAAATACACACTTTCTGTGTGGGAGATTGTCATGTCTTACATGGGGGGGGGGGGTATTTCAACTGGAATAGCTCATTGCTGTCTAGATTTGTGACCCATCATTGCAAACCTGGTTGCTATGTCAGAGTGGTCTTTATAGAAACATTAAAAATCTTTTGGTCTCATTTTCGGTGACTTTGATCAGGTTTCAACATGATGGGTCACATGTTACACAAACTATGTTTGGTCTCATTTTCGGTGACTTTGATCAGGTTTCCACATGATGTGTCATATGTTACACAAACTATGTTTACTGTTAATTTCGATAATATGGAATGTGAATGTAAAAGTATGAAACATCTTGATGTTACTGAAGATGATGAAAAGGAACAAAATGTGTCATGATGGTATCTACATTTTGGTTGGCATGCTGTGGACAGCTGTAGCCATATCATTCAGATGGTTTCAGTGATAGTTCCAAGGGCTAGTTTCTCAAAGCTTGGCTAGAGGGAAAGCTGCTTAGGCCATTAGGCTTAGAACCAATTACTGTAGTCCTAAAATTATAATACTAATTATATATTGTCTTATCCGTTCACTCCACATGAATCAAACGTGTTGAGCAAATACTCAAAATATCTTTCAATTAGCCATTTGCTAACATAACCTTAAATGATGTCAAGTTAAAAAATAAAAGCAGAAACAATTTCCACATTGGTAAGGCTAGCCTAGTGACCTCTGAAGCATTGCCTGTATGTAGCAGAACTTTGAGAAAGGTGTCTAATATCAGGGAAGTACGGGTACATGTACCGAGTCAGGTGCAAATTATACTTTGATCAGCTCTTAATAGGCGGGAATTATTCGGTTTTTGTTACTGCGCGAGTCAATAAAGTTCCAACTTACGCACGCGTAAATTCAGAAAAGCACACGTAATTCACGGAAAAGAAAAGCGCAGTTCGCGTAGGTGCTGCGTCTAGCTGTGTGTACGCCATTCTGTATCAATCCACGATGTTATGAGTCCCGCCTATTAAGAGCTGATCAGAGTATAGGGAAAGTTGACCTTGCAAGGGAAAGGAATTAGTGGTTTGTTCTTGTACTAAATCTAAATGGGGAACACGAAGTTGTGAATTGAGAAAATCATATATGCTTCTTTTGATCTTTACACAGTATAAGAAG